>NW_004443941.1:16163314-16182263 GCF_000243295.1 Trichechus manatus latirostris
GGAAAAGGATAGTGAGAATAGCAGCACAGCTGGAAGAATGTAATCGATGTCACTGAATTGTACATGTAGAAACTTTCGTAATGGTGTAACTTTGGCTATGTATATTTTCACCAAAAAAAAAGTCCTCAAGGTCGAGAAGGGAGAGTGTTGACATGTTGTGGGGTTCTTAACCAATGTTAGAAAACAATGTGTGTACTGACTGTTTAATGAGAAACTATTTGTTCTGTAAACCTTCATCTAAAGTACAATAAAAAAAAATTAAAAAAAAAAAATCAGCCACTGAAAACTCTATGGAGCAAAGTTCCACTGTGACACACATGGGATCGACATGATCAGGGTCCACTCTATGGCAACTGGTTTGGTTTGGTTTTCTCATATGTAAAATAGGGATGATAGAACCTACCTGGCAGGTACATTTAGGCTTCAGTAAAATAATCTCTGTGCAGAGATCTGCCTTAAAAAAGGATTATTCTCTCCCACTTCCCCTTCCAGGTTCCCAGCTGTGTGCAAACTTCTCTTGGTTCTCAAAATTCTCTTGCCAGACATCCCTTTCTTGGGAGCTGTGAGAGGGCAGGGCCGATGTCTTTTGCATCTTTGTTTCTCCAGCTCTTAGCACAGGGTGCGTGGTACGTAACAGATTCTCAGTATATGTCTGGTGAATGAATAAGTCCTGTGGAGCAGCAGCTAAAATGAAGCTGTCTACAAAACCTTACTCCTAATAACATAGATATACCTGAAGGCAAAGTGAACTTCCCCCAGGTTCACTCTTTCTGACAGCTTCGAAAGAATTCAGACTTGGCAAAATAGTAGAGGTCGTGGATTCCTATTGCAGAGAACATCTCTCCATTTGAACTATGCATCAGCATTATTTGCAATGTCAAGAAACAGGCAAACTTGAGTGCCTAGAGAGTAGGTATAACCTCCATGCAGCCCACTTGCCCTTTTCAGCTGGGCAGAAGCTACCAAAGCCAGTGAAGCCAGTCTGTTGGTATGACCAAGCTTGACATAAGTAGCTCTTGTTGTTAGAGGTCATCAAGTCGATTCTGGCTCATGACAACCCCATGTGCTACAGAGTAGAACTGCCCCATAGGGTTTTCTTGGCTGTAATCTTAACAGGCAAGGAGGCCTGGCGGTGCAGTGGTAGAAGTGCTCGACTGGTAACTGAAAGGTTGAGGGTTCAAACACACCAGCCGCTCCACAGGAGAAAGATGTGGCAGTCTGCTTCCATAAAGATTAAAGCCTTGGAAACCCTATGGGGCAGTTCTCTTCTGTCCTCTAGGGTCGCTATAGGGTTGCTATAAATTGGAATTGACTGGACAGCGATGGGTTTGGTTAATCTTAACAGAAGCAGATCACCAAGCCTTCAGCAGACCCTAAACACTTGAGCGTGCTGCCTGGTGCCACTCAAAGTACCACAGTGGGATTGGTCACCCAGAGAAATGAGAGACTCTGGACAGCAGCAGGGCAGCGTGGGCTGAGCAAGTGGCTCCCTGGAGTTAATGCTTTCAGGTATTACTCCCTCCCTTATACTATCTGGGAGTCCAGACTTCCTGGACCACCTGCCTCTCCATATTGGGAACACTCAGTCCGCAGTGACAGACCCCAGCTGAGGGAAATCCCTAATTTCAACATATCCTACTACTTATTAGAGGTGTCTGTTTGGTGATAAATGAGTGTAGAATATTACTCCTGGGGCTCCCTGTCCTTAGCTGTGTCGTTCTGTGGATGCTGTGGGTCATTCCTCTCTGACAGGGCCCGTCACAGCCTCTGGTCGTGAGCAAGTCACTATCTGTGTGTGCAGGAGAAATGCTGCGTTTCCACCTAATCGTTTTTTCAAAATTCCTAATAGCTCATACATACACGTACATGGGAAAGAAAAAACAAAACTGTGGACATTGACTAGAGTACCTCCTTTCTAAATTCCTTACTTCCCTTCCCCAGAGGCACCCACTGTCACCAGTGTGTTACGCAGCCATGCAGAGACATCCCACACACACACAAGCATATGTCTACTAGAATATAAGCTCCATGAGGGTAGGGCTTTCTGTTTATATTGGTCACTTCTATACCCCAGCACTGAAAAGAGAGACTGGCATAGAGTAGGGGCTCAATAGCTATATGTTGAATGAATGAATGTATAATCCGATGCATTCCTAAAAAGTTCACATTTTGGTAAACTGAGTATTGTCAGTTGCCGTTGAGTCAATGCTGACTCAGTGGTGGTCCCGTGTGTGCAAAGTAGAACTGCACTCCATAGGGTTTTCAAGGCTGTGAGCTTTCAGAAGCAGGTTGCCAGGCCTATCTTCTGAGGTGTCTCTGCATAGGTTCAAACCAACCTCTCAGTTAGTGTTGAGTGCTTAATTATTTGCACCACCCTGGGGCCCCTAATGGAGTACCAGTCTTCCATTATTCTATCTTCAGTGTTTGGATGAAATTTTAGTGGGCAGTAGCACACTTTCTCAGCCAAGGAAGGGGAAGTGTCGATCCCTGCATTTCAGCGTTGCCATGCAGATCAAATGAGATCAAGGGGACATGTTAATGGCTGACATTTATTGACCACCTACTCAAGGGAGAGCCCTCAAATGGAAAGGCACCTCCTTGGTGGCCCCATTGCACCCTGTTCTACCAATGACTACTCGAGAGCTAAAACACACTGTCGTGCTTACTGGTCTCTTGCTTGTCTCCTCCTATTGGAGTATGAGCTTCCTCAGAGTAGGGATCATGTTCATTAGCTCTGCACCCCCAAAGACTAGTATATATTAAACCAAAAACTAAACCCATTGTGATTAAATCGATTCCAACTCATAGCGACCTGTAGGGTAGAGCAGAACTGCCCCATAGGATTTCCAAGGCTGTAAATCTTTACGGAAGCAGATTGCCACATCTTTCTCCCGGAAGGGTAGCTGGTGGGTTCGAACCGCCAACCTTTCGTTAGTAGCCAAGTGCTTAAACACTGCACCACGAGGGCTTCTTTAGTATATATTAGATAAGCAAATAAATGATGCTTCCAGTGAAGGAAACTGAGGACAAGGGGAGGCAGAATAGGCAATTCTGAGACATTCGTTCTCATCTGTGTGCAAATGCATCCACCTTCCCAGGCTCCCACAAGCTCACACCAAAGGTTTATAATAAAGGAGGAAGATAAAGGCCCAGAGTTAGCAGCTCAATTAAAGATGGGGAATGCACTTCAAATGTGAAAATGTGAATGTTTCAACAAAGCTAGGTAATAAGGAAAATCAATAAAACTGTCAGCACGGGCCAATTACAACTGGATTAAAGAATAAAATAATTGGTCTTGAAGGACAACTCTCTAAATTAGGTTAGATGAATGGAAATACCCTTTTCTTTCAAGCTAAATTATGAAGACATCAACAACAGTAAATAATTACATTATAGGCCACATTGACCCAGTATGAGCCGAGCTGCAAACATGAATTTCCCGAAACAATCTTCTTTATAAGACACAGAAATGATATATAGCAAGACAACAAAGATGGAATTAAGGCCATGCCAGGAAATGGGCTCACGTCTTGACTACATATCTATTGTAAACCCATCTTTTCTATAAACTTATTTCTTCAACGTGACCATTCTGTCCTCAATTACTTCATTAGTAAAACAGGCACACAAGTCAATAGAACATACACATTTATGTTTCCATAATGGCAGGGGGGACAGGGCTCCAGTAGTGATCATAAAGAGCTCTGCCCACCAAATGCCCAGGATTCGATTCTGTTTTTCATCTGTGAATGGTTGGCATTTGGTGGTGTTAACTGTGGATGATTCATTTCAGAAGAACTGCTGTGCATCTAGAAGCTACATGGAAGGAAATGAGGGCTTCTTGGCTTACTTCTCATCAAGCATTTTAGCAATGTCTCTTTGTGACACTGTAAACTCCTTGACTGGAGCTTGGTGCTCACTGCTTTTGAGCTGACTCCCCCTGTCTCATCCAGTACATATGGTTGCTTCTAGGAACAACCATTTATTCCATCAGGGCAAAGGATGGAGCCAAAAATTTGAAGACTAAGGACAAGCTCCCTGGGTCTGGGCATCAGTGGTAGCAAGAGGCTATGTTGCGGGAAGGAGGGGACGTGGGATGCACATCATAAGATCCACATTTTTGAACAACTGGATTTTGTTATTCTCACTCTTATCAAGCTCTGAGGCAGTTTCTGTACTCCACGTTCCACTGGAGAATCTGACATGTCCACGCATGTCTGGGCAGCCTATGGCTTGAGCAGGACCAAGATCTCTTTCCCTAAAGCATCTCATAGGAGGGAGAGTGATGGGCACCTCAAAGTCCCCTATTTGGGAAGCATGGGCTCTCCTTACTCTCTCAAGCAGTGTTTCTTATTAGGGACTAAACAGAACTTGAAAAGAGAAAGAGTGACAGCGTCTGAGCTTGATGCCAGGAGAGGGGTTAGAAAGGCTGGAGAAGGTGGTAGAGGGCTTACCATGGGACTCCATGAAACTACTAGGAGAGAAAAGGGAGAGCAGAAAAGACACCAAAGGGACATCTACACCTGGGCTTGACCTTCTAACACTAGAAAAGTGCCACACTTGGAAAATGTGCTCTACTCAATGTCCTTGACTTGACCAAAGTAGACCCAGAACACTCTCATCCTTGGGGGGCAGGGTGGGAGAAAGACCTGGACCATGAAGACACATCCAGAAAGAACTGCTTCCAACCTTCAAACACAGCTTAATCATTTAAGGCATTTCATTTTCTTGTTAGCATACCATGAAAATTTCCACCTTCAACACTGATGACTGTCTTTCTTTTGAAGCTTCTAGAACGCATGACTGCATCTATTTAATTCATGGTGTCCATTCAGCCTTATCTAAAAATAAGAGCTTCAAAGATGACACAAAGATAAAGATGACACAATCCCCCCTGCTAAGAATGGCCTCCCACCTCTTCCCCGCCTGTCCAGCCTAGTTATCTTTTCCTTTCCAGCCCAAGCCCTGCCTCTTCCTTGAAGCTTTCTTGGGTTATTTCAGCCCCCTCTTATTCCCATTTTGGGAGCTCTTGGTAACACTCAATTAAGCATTCAATGCTATATTGCTTTGCATTGTTCTCTAATGCTTTCATCCTGCAAGTCTTGGATTCCTAACTGAACTGCAGGTTTCTTGAAGGCAAGGGCCGTGTATTATACTTCTTACGAATGCCTTCGCTCATTTTCCACTTCCCTCCCCACTTTCCATTTCCAAAACCCAGCATGGCCACAAAGCTGGGCAAATTTGCTCAAGTGTATTAGTGGCTACTGTTCATTTGAATGAATGGCTCTTTTTGACTATCTGGTGACCAGAAGACATTGGGTTAAATAATGTAGAGTTTAGAAGAAAAAAGGGAGAATCCTTACGGAACTGAAGCTTCAATAGGGCTCTGGAATCTAAGAGATGTTATCTAGATATACTGTCCACTGGCTTAAGCAGAGTTTCAAGAGGAAGTCCTCGCCCTGATTTCAAGCCCATAGACGGTACTCTAATACAAGATTCTTCAAAGATGTAACAAATGTCTTTAGCGAGAAGGGAAGGGCCAGAGGAAAAATTACGTACCTGCTGGGAAATCAGTCCGGTCTAGATGCAGAGCAGGACTCGGCTCTGTATCCACATTACAGAGAGCCTAGGAAGGATCCAGTCTACCTGTACTGTGCGGGGATCAAGAGAGCTTTCCTTTCTACGAGAGTGGAAAACAGACCTGCTTATTTACCAAAGGGACTCTCTGAGTCACGTCTGGATTCAAAGCTAAGAATTTAAGCTTTATATTTCTGTTAAAAAGGCTTCTGCAGGAAAGAACTCAAGTAAGAAGAACAAGTGGGGAAGTCATTGCTATGTTGGCCAACTCATTATTGGGGCCACGATTTGGAGCACAGGGCTGGACCGTAGCCTGGGGTCAAGAGCCAATGAGGCCTCTTAATCAACCTTTTGGCCTTGGGCACATCACTTAACCCCTCCATCTCACCATCTCCTACTTGAAGGTCATACTCTCAAATACTTGGTAAAGCTAAAACCTCTACGCACACGCTACAGTTACCATGGTTACATCACGTCTGTCTGTCTATCTGTGCGACTTGGAAAAAGTCCAGAAGAGAGCTGCTAAGATGAGTTCAGATCTCTAAAATCTCCCTTCAGAAAGTTTAAGGAATTAGATGTATTCAGCCTGAAGAAGAGAGATTTAATAACTGTCTTCAAACAAACGAAGGGCTTTTGCCCAGGGGCAGGTGAGCGTATGGGGACCATATGTTCTGGGCCTGTGCTAGCAGAGATGAGACAAGCTGAGACTCTGATGAGGAGAATTTTTTGGCTTTAAGGGCCACAGGATACAAACGAGCAACTCAGGGAGGCTAGGGAATGTCCTTCTGGGAATTACTTCACGTGGGGAAGAAAGAGAGGGGATGCGGCAGAACTGCAGCAGGGTCTGAACTTTGCAGGAAACCATCTCATAGTTCCCGCCAGTTTACTATTCTATAAATTGCCTCCGTTACTTTGCTCTGTTCTTGGCTCTGTTGAATATGGCACACTCCAGAGTCAGAAACATGGCCTCAATCTGTTCCTGCTGCTTCTTCCTGGGTACTGGGTAGAGCTAGGCCTACTGCCCTGCTCTTGGGTCTCCAGGGTGTTGGAGTATTTGTTGAGCATCTCCTGTAGTCAAGGGCACTGTACCAAGGCACCGTCTTTATAGCAACCCTGTCTCATAGGCACTGTTACACCATTTTATGGGTGGGAAATCTAAAGCTCTGAGACAGCAAGCACTAGAGCCAGAATTTAAATGCAGGTCTGATGAACTCCGAAGGCCATGCTCTTTCCACTCTATCTGCTCCCGGTCCCAGGGGAGCAGGCAGCTGCAGAAACAACACCACTCTTTTCCCCAGAGAGTGGGGATCCTGCTCCCTGCTCCTCATCTTCTGTTTCCACAACACACAATCACTCCAGAACATGATAGAACCGCATTCTATGTGACTGTGGGTTGCAAAACGCATTCAAATTATTTTGTACCTTTTGTATTTTATTGCAGAAATAGTGACCCAAACACATACCAATGTGGTATAATTCTTGTCATTTCTATTGTTGGTTGAAATGACGACGAACCCGCCCAGGTGAACACTTACACCTGGTTGGAAGGCAGGGGAAGAAGAGCCTAGAAATCCTCGGGTCAGGCCCTGCCCTCCCTCATCGGAGACCCTGCAAATAACGGTGTGTTGCCATATTATCATAAAGCGTAAGAAAGAATAGACACATGACATCATAACAAAGGGAGAAATACTAACTAATGTGCACAGCAGGAAACCCGAGTTGGCACATTTGCGAGCTACAAGCCTGTTATACTTCTGTTACTGTATCCTGATTGAAGCATATGCTGAGACCCTGAGCTCTGCTTACCAGGATGCCATGTGGTTGTCACTTAGGATAAAAACATAAGACTATGATGTACCCGAGACCGGAGGCTCACACACTAGTACTCTGAATGGGTTTGCCACTTGGGATAATGTAGGTAAAGTACCTACCACAGTACCTGTCACCCAGGAGTCCTTTCTTCCAACCCCTTCTACCTGCTGTAGACATAAGCCAGCCCTCAGCCTTGAGCTCCGATGGCTGTCTCTTTAAATTATCTCAACGGATAAAGTCACATGACCAGAAATGACCTTAGCTCACATCCAGCCTGGCCTCTTCCATTTGGGGTTAGGTCACTGGTTTAGCTAAAGCACACACTGATCAAACCCCATTATCAGGAAGTGCACAGGACATGCAAGCAGTGGGATTTTATTAGACAGTTAGAAATCACATTAGCTCAAGCTCAAGCAGACGGAAACAACCAGGCTTTCTACAGTGAGTCAGCAAGAAAACAATTCTTTTTGGCACACCCTAGAAGAAGGGGATGTCATTCACGCAGTCTCACCTCTACACCTTTTTCTGAAATCTTTGATATTTGCATATGTCGTAAAGTTTGTTTAATTTCTACAATACATATTTATCCATTGGTGGGACTGGAGCATTTGAGATGGGGGAGTTGGAGGGATGATGGATAGCAGAATAATATTGAGTGGTGAAAACTTCAGTTAGGCCTCGTTTCAATTCTCTTCTCACAATTTCACAGACTCTGGAATTAGTTATTTTGCTAGAGACAAGGGCTTAGACAAGAATCTGTAAGGGTCCAGTCTATACATCCAGCAGGGTGTCTGTGATGGCCATATTTCACACTAGACCCTTCTCGTGTGGCCTACGCGGCAAATGTTACGGCTACTCATTCTCCATCTCCTCTCCTCGCCCTGCCAGCCCTTTCACCCTTCCAAAAGCAAAACTATCTCTGGACCAGGAGCACTCACTGTCCCAGCAGCAGGATGTGGAGAACAGATGTGTAGAACACAAACAGAACACAACAAGATCAGCTTCTAAGGCGGATTACTGAAACTCCTTCCCAACATCCAAAGAAAGGATCCCAAGTTCAAGAACAGCAAGGAGAAAAAAAAGAGCAGAAAATTCTCTTCTTTTCTTCAGAGGAACACGTGCTAGCACTTTACGGATTCCGGCGTGTGTCAGCATTTCTGAAGTAAACTCTGTTTTCTTTAGATGAAAGGGATGAAAAAAAAAATAGACTAAGAATTCAGCCCAATGAAAATCGCTTTGGCCATTCACATGTAATAAGCTGGAGAAGCAAGAAGGAAAAAAAAATCACTTGTTTCTGATTTATGTATTCATTCATTTGTCCACCTCCCTTCCTTCTAATATAAAAGGAGGATGTCTTCCACAATTTTGTAAGTCGTTAATCTTTACAAAGAAAAAAATAATAATCCAAGCCTCCCATTGGTGGCCCAGCTTCTTGGCACAGGAAATACATATTTAATTGATTATCCTATTGCACATAGATTAAGTAAGAAAAAAAAGAGGACTGATTTTGCCCTTCAAATGTTTTGCCAGTGTCTACAGTCAGGAGGCCACAGTAACATGTTGTCTGGTATATCTGAGATCAGATGTCATGTTAAAAGCAACTGCAAGGCTTTGCCTTATTGGCAGCATTATTTCTTAATCCGAGTTGTGGCTACACTGGTTGCCATTTTATTATTCTTTAGACCTTTTTGTAGGTCTTAAGTATTTCATATTGAATATTATTAAATCCTCGAATTTGCTATAACAGACTCTATTCTAGGCTGTTTAGTGCTCAGGGCAGAGGAAGACAGAAAAGCCAAAGGGTAAATTGCAATAAAGAGCAGAAAATGTCAAAGACCAATTTTGGAAGGGTATTAAAAGTTTTGAACCTATTCCAAATAATAATTGAGATCTATTAAAAGAAGACTGATTTCCATTATCATCCTCATACCCACAGACACACACTGATTGAATTTGCCTGTTGAAATCGGATGATGAGTTAGCCAAACAAAACTCATTAGGCACCACCATTATGTGGCATCATTTGACCAGCTCCTTAGAATTTGCTTACAAAGTCTCTCCTCCCACCACTCATGCTTACACTAGAGAGCCTCATCCCTAAAATGGGGGAGACCATCAGCAGTTGTGACTTTGTGCCCTGTGTCCCCCGTATTTTGGGGGAGATGTTGTCAAAGGCTCAAGTCTTCCAGCCAAAAGAGCTGAGGGAGCCAAGTACTTTCTCCTTGGGGTACAGCCCCCAAGTCCCCTTATTGTTACTGCCAAGAATCTGTGAATGCCCACTATCTGCAAAGCCAACAGGGTGTCTGTGTGGGACGCGCTTCACACTGGACCCTTCTCATGAGGACTAGATAACAAATGTGATGGTTATCATTCTCCATGCCTCTCCTCATCCTGCCAAGATTCTCTCTGCTGCGACATTAAAGCCAAGTCTTCCACCCCCTGCTCAGAGATAGAGGAGGAAAGGGGAAAGATGGTCCTGAAAATTAAATTTCGGTCTTAATTCCAAACTCCTAGAGCCCAAGTCTGCCACCATCTCCTTGTTCCTATCTGGAGAAGTTTTATGTCCTGTCCTTCCCTTCCACCCTGACCTCTCAGTCCTCACCATCCTTAAAAGGTATTAAGTGAGCAAAAAAGGGATGGAAAGAAGAGGGCGTAAAAAGAAAAGAAAGGGAAAATCCGACTATCAGAAAATCTATACCTCGTCTGATCAGCTAGTGGGGAGCCGAAGTTCCCTCTCCCCACGATTTCTCCTTAAAAGCAGGACTTTTGCCTTGGTAAGCAAAGTCTTTACCAAGGTAAGGCGCTGGAGAAAGAAGTAGCACTTCTATAAAAACTCTAGCGAAATAAGATTCTGAAATGTGACGCTTTGTTTTATTTCTGAATACCATCGGACCAACTGGCTTTACTTTCCAACGCACACACACAAACCCCCACAGGGGCCTCCCCAGTGATTCTGCTGCTTCACCAAAGCCCACTTCGTGCACCAGCCTGTGAGAAACGCCTGTTTCATTGGCCTCATGTGGTAAGTCAAAATCTGCCCTCTGCTCCACCAGAGTTAACACATGGCTGGTCCCTTTTGGTGCACAGGCATAAGCATCTTCCAAAGAACCTCCTCCTTTAAACTGTGCTGATTAATTGTTACTGTAATATGTCCCAGCCAAGGGAATGACCCAAAAGACAACGAAAAGTCAACACAAGAGAACAAGGATGAGAGGTCACACTCTCCTACCTTCACCCGATGACCCCGAGAGATCAATGATCACATACACTCTTCCTTCTGGCTCCAGATCAATCTGCAATGAAGAAAACGACAGTGACTCTGTTAGTGCATTGTGTGGGCAGTCCAAGATTTTCATGACATTTCCACCCCAAACTGCTAAAACCCAGAGTCACAGCTCCACTCCATTCATCAACCTGGAATGCGTCCAGTGCTGGGGGAGTTTGGAAGGAAGGAGAACTAGTATTTACGGAATACCCCCTTCATGTAGTGCTGTACTAGGAGGTCTCTGCATACCCAGCCAGGCAATGTCTAGTGATATTTGTGATCGTCAAGATTAGAAGGGGGGTGCTACAGGCGTCTAATGGGGAGAGCCAGGGATGCTGCTAAATATCCTACAATGCATAGGACAGTTCCCACCCACCCCATCCCACCCCCAAACAGTTATCCAGCCCAAAATGTCGACAGCGCTGTTGAGGTTGAGAAACCCCGTGTTCTCCCATTTTATGGATACGGAAACTGTATTCATAGTTACGTGCTGAGATTTTATGCCAGGACTGTCTAGACAAACCCACAAACTGTCTCCTAGAGGAAATAAGAGAAGCATAAGACGCTATCCTTGCTTTCAAGGTGCTTACAGTCTCATTGGGGAGTTAAAAAATGGGGAACCAATTAATGATGAAGCCAAATGCTGAACCCAAATTAATGATGAGGTACAGAGAATAACTAAGTATCTGATGAGACTGAAGTCCTTGTAGAAGGGCCTTCGACTTCATGGAGACAAGAAACGGCAGGCATTCATTGTGGAAGAAACAGCATAAGGAAAGTTTCAGTGTGTGTGTGGGATGTTGGTGCGGGAATGAGGGACCCCATGCTCAGGCTATGTGTTGGCGACACACCTGTCGTGCAAACCCCAGATTCCAGCAGAGCTATAAAGAGAGTCAGTACAGCTGTTTCCATCAACATGCTCTACCCACTCTAACCTGCTCCCTCTCCACCTCCAGCCCCAGCTAATGACTTCTAGTCTACAGAATCAGCCTGATGAGATCATGGGAGGGGAGAAAAGGCAGATAGCCTGGGCCTCTTCTAGTGAAGATGTCTTTGCAAGGTCTGAATGATCCTTGCAGAAGCTGCATTCTCCGTGAGAGAGACGTAGTAACTCCGGAGACCTTGGATCACAAAGCACCCCCTGTGGCCTATCCCCGCCTCCACAATCTATCTGTCTGGGCAGAAATGTAATTGGCTCAGAAGTGCCAGGCCTGTCTCCCCAACAAGCTGCCAATTCCTTGAGGGCTGGATCCACTCCTCCTTTTCTTTTTTGCAGGGTCCCCAATGAAGAGCAGGCATACATTTGACAATTAATACTTTGGAAGGATCAGCCTGTCCAAGGCCGAGGTCAACTGTCACCTCCTCTCTGAAGCCTTTCCAGACGCAACCAATCAGAATTAATTGCTCCCTCATCTGTGTTACCACAGTTTACCGTACATATCTTAATTATGGCTCCTATTAAATTGTAAGACACTGTCCATGTATCTATCTCCCCTGCTAGGTAGAGAGTACGTTAACCATATTTGCATCCCTACTGCTTATCTGGAGCCCTGGTGGCGTAGTGGTTAAGTGTTCGGCTGCTGACCAAAAGGTCAGCAGTTCAAATCCACCAGCTGCTCCTCGGAATCCCTATGTCCCCCTAAAGGGACGCTATGAGTCAAAATCGACTCGACGGTAATGGTTTCCAGTGCTTAGCTGGAGTCCCTGAGTGGCATAAATAATGAACGTACTCAGCATCTAACTGAAAGGTTGGCAGTTTGAGTCCACCCAGAGGCATCTCAGAAGAAAGGCCTGGCGGTCAACTTCCAAAAAATCAGCCACCCTATGGAGACTGTGGAACTGAGTTCACTCCATGGCAACTGGATAGTGCTTAGCTCATCGCTGCTCAGTAAACACTCAGCATCTCCAGAGGTGGAAAAAGGCTCTATATTCAGAACTTCCAGAGCCTATTCTGGGATCATTCACCCCTCCAAGCCACAGAAAAGAAGGCAGGCACATGCCTACATCTGAGACAGGCAAGAGGGGAAGAAGAAGCGGCTATACCACGCACATCACAGACTCCCTGTGAGGCAAATGAACTCAACGGAAACTGACCTTCTCTAGTTCCCTCCCACAACATCTCACTCTACACACAGTCCAGGTCCCCAGAGCCATCCCTGAACCCCGCTTTATTTCCAGACTCTGTCCTTTGTGGCTGAGAAGAACTCAAGATTTCCCTCAAAATACCATTTTCATCAGCAGAGGTCGTCCATGATTTATAGGTGTGGCCAATGATGTTATTTTGGGTTCTCTGTCAGGGCAGGAGTGAGGGAAGGCAGTCAGCAGGGCCTGTAATGTCCCTTAGCTACCCTGGAGGACTGCACACCACAGCAGACCTATACCCATTGCCGTCGAGTCGATTCCTATAGAGCAGACCCTAGGCTTCTTTTACTACTTCTTAAGTTTGAAATGAGTTCCTGGGTCATGCCAACATTTAACACAATAGGCAGCTGACCAAAAGGTTGGTGGTTAGAGTCCACCCCGAAGTGCCTCATAAGAAAGGCCTGGCGATCTACTTCTGAAAAATCAGCTATTGAAAACCCTATGGCACACAGTTCCACTCTGACACACATGGGTTCACCATGAGTTGCAGCTGACTCGATGGCAACTGGTTTGGGTTTTTCTGGAGCTTAAGATCCGGATGGGAACCAAAGAACAAACTGGTGCTTCCACTGGATACAAACTGGTCCCTTCCACCCCTAAAAGTCCATGACTTCAGCTTTCTGGGTAAAGAAAATATTCCTCAGAACGCTCACCATAGGTATTGACCCCGCCACAAATATAACCTGGACCCTGCACGGAATTACAAACAGGAAAACCAACCACAGGCCCCACTCAATGGAGCCAAACCAGAATCCTGTCCCTGACAAAGTTCAAAAATATCAGGGGCCCTCTTATCCAAAAGTATGTAATTTAAATAATGTACGCCTTTCAGAGATTAGATCATCCCTATTAAACCCCCGCAGGCAAAATGAAACACTTTCTCATATCCTCCGAGTCAAAGATTTCCCACGGTTGCGGGCTTTACTGGTGAAGTACAATGCTATCTGTGAAAAGCAGGGAGGAAGACAGCAAAGGAATGAGATGAGCTTCGAGGTCTATCCAAAGGCAGGCAGTGTGCCTATCTCTGCTGCAGGGGAGCGGGCGCTGGTGGCAGGGGCAACGGGTCACGGACGATAAAACGGATTAGGATATTAACATTCAAGATAGCAATCAGAACCAATTTTAACACCCACTGCTGCCTCGATGCTGGCGAACTGCATTTCCAAACAGAAAAATAGAAATTAAGCTATTAAACACGCCAAAAGCAACAAAAGAGCCGTGCAGCCTGGGCAGATGGCTGCAGAGCGCTGGCCCAGCCCCAGCTGAGTGAGGAGGCTCTGAGCATCCATCGAGAATGGTGGGATTTCAGTGCTGCTGATTGGAGTGGTGGTGGAGAGTGTGGTGTAACTTCTCGGCCAAATTAGTTTAATCACAAATTCTGCTCATGATTTCATGGCCCGGATAATGAAGCAATGTAGTGTCCAGCCCTGCACAACCCTTATAAGCTGTCAATCACCACCACCACCATGCAGCTGGCAGGACATAAAAGCAGGCCTCCTATCCCCTCCCACCTCCCAGCTATTCCAGGCTTAGTTCTGAACCACTCCCTCTATGCTCCAGGTTCCTCCCAGTTCTCCCAGATGTAGCCATATTTATCAAATCTTCTTGAACCTATTTGACTCGTCTTCCCAGCTACTATCTGTTTTCCTTGACTGTGAATTCTCTTTCCAACTCCAGCGCCTTTGGCTATCCCTCCAGTTAGGCAGGAGTAGATGGTGAGGGGAAGGGGAGACGCACACAGCCTTTAGAGTCAGACAGACCGGAGCTGAATCCCAGTTATGTCACTTCACTAGCTGAGTGACCTCAGACAATTATTTAACCCCTCTCAGCCTCAGCCTCAGTTTTGCCATCTGTGAAATGGGTTGTTGGGAACATTACATGAAACATACATGCAAAGCGCCTGACACTCAGGAAGAGGCTGAGTATGTGGTGGGGAAGGGTGAGGGCTCTAGAATGGTTAAACTAATCTGAGTTGCTCTCAGCTCTGAGACTTACTGGCTATGTGGCCTGAAGCAAGTGCCTACCTTCTCTAAGCCTCAGACTGCTGGGCAGTGAAATGGAGCTAATAATAGGTCCTGTGTCATTTGGGCTGTTGGGAGGTTAAATAAAATAATCCATGTAAAGTGCTCAGCATGCTGCCTGGCACAAAATACTCAGTAATTTTTGGTGCTGTCATTATCAAAAAGCCAAGTCTTCTGCTTCTTAGCCCAATGTTTTCCCCACTATATTGTGTCTTCCCTGAACAAAAAAAGACATTCTTAAGTCCAAAGTTGATGTTATTATATGATATTCCAGGACATCTGTTGCCCTTACAGTGTTGTGAATATCAAATAAAGAATCATAGTGAAACCTGTGAGAGCTGGAATTCGACAGGGCTGCCCTGTTTTTCCAGGTCTCGAAAGTTTTCTGCCTTTGACAGGATGCAGTCTTACCACTTTTCAATCGCTCGTTTTAGTGAAAAATATTTGAGTTTTCCTTCTCTGACAGGTTTCCGCCTTACGTGGGTTCCGTCTTTCACGGGTTTTATTGTATGTATCATAAGGCAAGAATATTATACTTCGTTTGAGAGAAACCCAGGGCAAGAAAGGATCCAACACTGGCCATCAGAAAATCATACGGTCCCCTGAAAGAAGGGAACGGGGAGAGAACCACGCACCTTCTGAGCACCTCCTATGCCCAGACACCATGTTGGGTGATTTACCTACATTAGCTCATTTAATATTTTGTGAGGCTGACAATATTATCCTCACTTTTCAGATAAAAAAACTGAGCTCAGAGAGCTCTGCAGTCTATCAAGATTGCAAAGTCAATAAGCCAGGAGTCCCACCCAGATCTGCCTGGAGCACAAACGAGAGGTGACTGATGGAGCCCACAAATCAGACTCAGCAGCATCTCAAGTCCCCGCCCTGCCCATGAGGTCTTCTCTGGATGACCCAGTCCAAAGCAAGGTCTCCTTCCTCTAACCCTCCAGCTCTTTAATTGACTTGCTTCCCCAGCCAGATCCTTTTAAGGCGGAGCCATGTCTCAAACACCTTGGCCTCCCGCAGAGCGCAGGGTGAAGACGTGGGCACAAGCAGGAGCGCAATTCTTTTGAGTTAGCAGTGAGGAAAGAGCCCAAACCATAGATACCCATGAAAAAGCAATCATTGAAAACTAAGAAGACTCTCAGAGACTGGGTTTTTTTTTTTTTTTTTTTGGGTGGTGCTCAGCCATTTGCTAAACCCCTCACACATATTATTTTATGTATTCCTCAAAATGAAACTGTGAGGTAACAAGTATTGTTTGTTGCTAGTTGCCATCAAGTCAATTCCGAGGAGACCCGAAAACAGCTAAGCACTCGACTACTAGCTGAAAGGTTGGCAGTTTGAACCCATCCGGAGGCACCTTGGAAGACAGGCCTGGAGATCTGCTTCTGAAAGGTAACGGCCTCAAAAATGCTATGGAGCAGTTGGGGTTGCCGTGACAAGGATTATACTTGCATTTTATATATGAGAAAACTGGTGTTAAGGAAGGTAAATGCACAATATCTCACATGGCTAGTCAGAGCACACTGTGCTGCACGACTCCAGGGGGCACCATTCCCACGGTAGTCTTTGTGACCGAGGCCTTGGAGTTGTACAGCAGAGATGTAAGCGCACAGTTGGAACTCACACCCTCAGCTCCTTCCACCAGACTACACCTACCGAGCAAGAGCACAGACAACTGGGACAGCAAAATCTGAAGGAGTCCAAGATGAGTCCCTGAGCAGCCTACTGCTTTGTGGTATTGTCAGGCACCAGTAAACCACAGGTATCTGCATACCTGGGTTTTGGGGGCAGTTGGGTTCAAGGGAAGGGAGGTCAGAAATTCAAGGTCAAGCTTCCTCCTAACCATAGGCTCAACTTTCACCCGAGACCACTAAGTAAACCTTTCCTCAGAACAGTCTGCAAGGGTCACACATGCCCTGTCTGAGTTTCACTTCCCTTTCCATCTGTTGTGAGGCACTAGGGCTTGGGGAGAGGCAGAGGTAGGCAGGGGGTCTACAGTGCAATGGATCACTTTTATATGGCCTTTCTCACCATGGTCTTGTAACTGCCACCCAACCGATTGGGTGGGACTATGAAAATAAGGTAATTGCGGCCCACCAAGGGGACTGATCAGTTTTGCCGTTCTGCTAGGCGGAATAAGCCATCCCAGAGGCAGAAAAGAGAAGACCTTACCACCACCAAGGAAGAAGAGCCAAGAGCAGAGCATGTCCTTTGGACCCCGGACTCCCACACTGAGAAGCTCCTGGAACCAGGAGGCCAAGAGAGAGACAGAGAGAGAGCTGTAACACTGAAGACAGCAAGAAGCGGTAGCAGTGAAACAGCGGCAGGAGAGACCAGCAGGAGACGGCACAGTGGGATTTCCAGCTCACTGATAGAGAAAGTTAAGTGCCTTTGAGCAGGAGGCTTGCTGGCAGAGTGGGGTGCCTCTGGGCACTTGGCGGAGCTGTGCTTGCTGACCCACGGAGCTAGAGATGAGCGCCTTCAGGTCTAGACTTACTGGCAGGGTGGGGTGCCTCAGGGCTCTTATTGGCAGAGCTAAAAGAGCTTTTAACACTTGCCTGAGGAGGGCAGAGGTCCAGGGCCAGGGAGAGACCTGCCTACTTGCATGGCGGAGAAGAGGCTGTCCTGATGGAAGAACTGTATCCTGAGCATTCCTGAGCCTGAACTGTAACCTGTTACTTCCCTAATAAACTCCATAACTGTGAGTATTGTCTGTGAGTTCTGTGTGGACACTACAATGAATTATTGAACCCAGCACAGAAGCAGAGAGTGCTGTGGGAGGGACGGTTGGTGTCAGAATTGGTAAAGATGGTGGAGAGAGGAGGCATGTCTGCCTTGGGCTGTTGATCTTGAGTCTCCTTCCCCCTTGGGAAGTTAGAGGAGGTCAGACGTCTCTGCCATACCATTCTCATGGGGTCAGAAAAAGATGATGAATTAGGCTGAGAAGGAGGAAGAAAGGCTAGCACTGCAAGTCTTCCACCAATTAAGTCCTGGCCTGTTATTCTTTTTCTTTCTTCTTGGATGACTGGGGTACAGGGGAGGGGGAAGGGAGGAGGGGAAACCATTAAGAGAGAAGACTCAAGAGTTCTTTCCCAAAGCAGAGGCTCTGCTTCCCAAGACCCGTACTCCCTTTACCACAGACCATCTCCGTGAATACAACATGGGCTGCCTGCAGCATCCCCAGAAGCACCCAGGAAGGAAGAGGTGATCCGGGCTGGGTAGGGGGCATGCATGCAGCAGACACCCTCCCAGCTTCTGCTTTTAGAAAACACAAAATACTGACACTTAGACAGGCAACTCTTATGCTAGTTTTGAAGTTAGCAGCTGATTAAATTGAAGACTTCATTTAGGGAAGAATTTGCTATTAGCCCTACTGGTAAAGTTCACTGGCTGGTTGAAAACCAGAGGATGCACATGTAATCAAACAATTTTCAGGGTCCCACCGTGCCAGCAGACTTACAACAGCACTTATCTTCATAAAGTAAGGGGAGGAGGATTGGTTCTCCCCTAGCACTGCGGTACAAAGATATGCCTGGGGCTTTAGTGCCAATCCCTGCAGGGAGGGACCCTGTCGGTCATCTCTTCTCTTTAGCTCCACCACAAGGGAGGCATTTCATCTATATCTGTACATGTTGGTTAATGAATGGATAACTTTATCTTAAACTACTTCAATGTATGAAAAAACTGGATCTGCACAATTAGGGAGATGATTTACTTTATATGATTTTATACTTTATATAAGAAGCACTGACCTGCACACAAATGTTCACAGCAGTTTTATCCATAACAACCCCAAATTGGAAACAATCCAAAATGTCCAACAACAGGTGAAGGGATAAACAGCCATGGTGCATCCATATAAACCGTCATCGAGTCGACAGGACAGAGAAGAACTGCCCCTTAGGGTTTCCAAGGAGTGGCTGGTGGATTCGATACGCTGATCTTTGGGTTAGCAGCCAAGCTCTTAACCACTGCGCCACCAGGGCTCCTGCATCCATGTAGTGGAATTTTACTCAGCAATGGAGAGGAACGGACTACTGACACATGCAACTCTACGGACGTTATGCAAAAGAAGCCAAACGACAAAGAGTATATATTGTCTGTGTCTTGGTCCTCTAGTGCTGCT
>NW_004443941.1:16182363-16225931 GCF_000243295.1 Trichechus manatus latirostris
GCTCTGGAGGAAGGTCCTTGTGATGCATCAGTCTTCCCTTGGTCTGAGAGCTTCCCTGCACAGGAACCTCAAGTCCAAAGGATGCATTCTGCTCCCGGCACTGCTTTCTTGGTGGTAGGAGGTTCCCGTGTGTCTCTGTTCGCTTCTCTCTTTTATATCTCAAAAGAGATTGCATTAAGACACTATCCAATCTTGTATACCTCATCAGTATAACCTCATCATAGTGACAGAGTTTACAACACGTAAGGAAATCACATATAACCTCATCATAGTGATAGAGTTTACAACACATAAGGAAAACACATCAGATTACACAATCATACAATACTGGGAATCATGACCTAGCCAAGTTGATACACACATTTTTAGGGGGACACAATTCAATCCATGACAGTCTGATTTCACCTGCATGATGTTCTAGAAAAGGCAAAACTAATCTAAGGTGACAAAAAGCATGTCCAGGGTCTCCAAGGGGTGAGGGTGTGGACTGAGCATAAAGGAGGACAAGGGAATTTGGGGGATGATGGAGAATTTTCTATATCTTGATTGTGGTGATGGTTACATGAATATGTACATTTGTCAAAATGCATCCAGGCGTGCACTTTAAATGCGTGCACTTCATTGTATGTCAATTATACCTCATAAAGTAGTTTTAAAAAAAAGAAGTCATTTCACATAAGGATTCCTCCACAAGTTTCCTTTAAATAACAAATCATCTTCCCACCCTTAGAGCATTTAAAATTTCGTATTCCACCTTTAAAAATAAAAGCATTCATTCGGAGTTTTTCCAGTGCACACCTGTCACACGACGTAAGGTACACCTACCTGTGTAGGCACGGGCAGTCACACACACCCCCATGTGTGCAAAACACACTCTCAGGCACACAGCTGAGCCACCTTCTTCTGTCTTCTGTGATCAAAATACCATAATCGTAGGAAAAGCACACCCAAAATGTAGTCCCAGGGCCTGTTCAATTATTTAAATCTACGTTCGCGTGTGGGTCTCAATTCCTCAGACGCAAAACAAGATAATTAGATCGAATGCTCTAAAAAAGTCTTGTAATGACTTAAATATCCATGAACACAAGCCTGCTTAAATAAATTACGGTACATCCTTACGGTAGATGACTATGAAGCCCCTAAAAAAGAATGCGAGAGATCTAAGTGTGCCCACAATATGGAACTGTGTCCAAGAGATATACAGTGGGCAAAAACAGCAAGGTGCAATGTGTTTATTACGCTGCCATGTGTATAAAATGGGTGCATTCTTGTTCTGCATCCATTAGTCTGGAAGGAGCTTTATGCAACAAGAAACAGGGGTTGCCTCAAGAGCTGGCAAACTGCAGGATTAGGGACCAGAATCAGGAAAGGGGGTGGAGTGGGGGCTTCCTCTCCTCTTCATTGTGTGCCCTTTTAAATCATTTGATTTAAATCATGCTCTTAAGTTAACTTGTTACAAAATTTAAATCAATGCCTTTAAAAAAAATAGTAAAACGTCCTTTTTGGATCATTGGCTATTTCTAACCTCCAGTTCTGCAGAGCGCAGCTTGCTTCAGTTACCAGACACACCTAAAACACCCCTCAAAACTGGCTGACACCTTGCTTTCCCACCCAGGGACAGATCATGAGAACCAACTGGGCAGCAGCCATCATTAACTTGTGCGGCTCCTGCTGGCCGGAGCGGTCCTTTGTTACAGATCCTAGCTCTCCGCATGCCGCGAACAGAGTAAACTCCAGTTAGCACCTGCTTCCTCTTTGCAGCAGACTCAGAACTGGACCCGAGAGCCGGCTCCCTCGTGATGACAGAGGTGGCTAAAAACAAATAACTCTACGTGTACGCAAATGCTTTCCTGGGCTGAGAAAACAGCCAAAGGTGCCAAACCTAATATTGGGAGTGTGTAAGGGTTTACAAACCATCACCCCGTCACAGGCTAGTCTTTCTGTCTTGTTTGAGGGAAATGGCAGTAGCTGACAGTGTGCCTTAAGAGGAGAAGTGCAGAAAGTAGACAGTATAGACACTTACCCCAGACACCTGTGTTCTGAGGTAAAAAAATACCCCACTACCAATGTCCACTGTTGGTATTTTGTCTTGCACGGCCCTCTCTCTGGGTGTGTTTGTATGTGTGAGTTTTATTTTACATTTACTGAGTATGTGCCCAATAGATCACAGGGATTGAGAAAAAAGACTCTGAAGCTAGAAGGCCTGGGTTCAAATCCCAGCTCTGCCTGATACAAGCTGTGTGGCTTGTCTCAGTTTCCTCATCGACAAATTGATCAGCAGCACTTGCTTCATAGTGTTGGAAGGATTTATCCTGCAGATGTTAGCTGTCAGGTCACTATTGGCTACGGCCTTCCTTCTCTATGGCTTAGCAGCACTTGACCCAGGGCTGGGCACAAGGCCGGTAATCAATAAAGACCCCACGTGAATCTGAATGAATCCATGTGAAGCAGAGGTGAGCTCAGTCTGGAACTCAGGATGTTACAACCAGGAAATGATCTTCAGACCAACAACTTCACTCTCTATAATAGCACAACCTAACAGAGCCTTTCCCCCAGGTCTACTCACAAAAGAGGTTCAGTTCCTGACTCCCTTCAAAATCCAAGACTTATAATTGTTATTCATCACTTTGAGTCCTCATGAAAGGAGATGGTGTTTTATTCATAATAATCACAACTCTCATAAACCAGCTGTTGCTGGCAAGTCAATTCTGACTCATGGCGACCTCATGCGTGTCCATAGGGTTTTCAATGATTGAGTTTTCAGAAGTAGATCACCAGATCTTTCTTCCAAAGCGCCTCTAGGTGGACTTGAACCATCATCCTTTTGGTTACCATCCAAGTGTGTTAATCATTTGCGCCTTCCAGGGACAACAAGCCATGTAATATATTAGGTACTTACCTGCCTTAACCCCCGTTTCCTCATACGTAAAATATATAAATATATAAAATTGCCCTTTCCTTGTCCTCGAGGAGCTCATAGTTTAAGGCACACCATCCATAAACTGGAGCCCTGGTTGAGAGCTTGGCTGCTAACCAAAAGGTCAGCAGTTCGAATCCACCAGCCGTTCTTTGGAACCTCTATGAGGCAGTTCTACTCTGTCCTATAGGGTCGCTATGAGTCGAAATTGACTTGAGGGCAATGGGTTTCATCCATAAAACAGACCCACAGCAGAAGAGCTGGGAGGCTCAGACAGCGAAGCACTAATACAATGCAAGGATGCCTGACCTCAGGGAATAAACGCCCTGCTGGAAATACGCCTGTATCGAGATTTTCTGTATATCACATCCTATCTACCATTGCTTCTCATCATATAGTTGGAACCATGTCCTGTGAGGAAAATAACAGTTTTATAAAAATCATAGAAGCATGAAATTTAAAAGTCATAAGCAACTTAAAAATCAGTTAGTTCAAATAAGCAAAGAAATATAAAAGAACAAATATAACATCTTTTATTTTTCTTTTGTCTATCAGATCAACAAAAGTTTCTTGGGGCTACATTTTTCTGTGCTGATTGTTTATTAAAATCAAACCCAAATCTAAGCATCGTGATGTGTTCAGTTTTAAAAATCAAACATGACAGGGGAGCTTAAAATGAAACACAGCAGTCCCCTGCCCCATCACTCCCCAGAGGGAACCAATAATTTCTATTTGGGTTTTTCTGGTGGTCACTGCCATGTCACTAAATAAAATGTGTATACCTCAATTTCCTGATTTCTCATTTTAGACATGTTCCTTGCCTCTCAGCATGCCGCATTTTGTCGTGTCCTGATGTCCCCCTGGATGTGTTTGTGATAGATGAAGCCTTAATTCATTCACTACCTCATGTCTCTCCCTCCCTCCACAAAATAATTATACACCATTTTCAGTTCCTCCTTTGTTCTTCTCTACAACTGCAAAAAGCAATCTGAAATGTCCACTTCTTGTTCCATTGACTAGACAATACCCCTTGACCCTCCACTTTGAAACAAGAGGACATGAATGCCCTTCACCCATCCTCTGCCCACTCCTTTCACTTCCCCACCTTGGTCATTTTTGTTTTTATTGTTAGACTCTCAAGGTTGACAACACGGACCTTCTGTTCTCTAACCAGAGTTAAGTTTCATGTTTTGTCTAGGCATTGATTCTAAAATCTGAAAAGTAATTAATAGTGTTCAGTTATTGTGACTTTATAATTATTATTCTTTGAGTCTCCCATAAACATGTTAATATTATACTCTCTTCTCCATGGGATAATGTGCCACTCAATAGAGTCTGTACCCAGCATCAAATTGAAATGGATTCTTCTTTTTTCACTCTACCAATTGCCTTTCTCTACCACCCGTCTGTCAGTTTGTCGTACTGTGGGGGCTTGCACGTTGTTGTGATGCAGGAAGCTATGCCACTGGTATTCAAATATGGCGGACAGGTTTCAGCTGAGCTTCCAGACTAAGACAGACTAGGAAGAAGGACCTGGTAGTCTACTTCTGAAAAAAATTAGCCAGTGAAAACCTCACGAATAACAGCAGAACATTTTCTGATACAGTGCCGAAGACGAGCCCCTCAGGTTGGAAGGTACTCAAAAGATGTCTGGAGAAGAGCTGCCTCCTCAAAGCTGAGTCGACCTTAATGACGTGGATGGAGTCAAGCTTTCGGGACCTTCATTTGCTGATGTGGTATGACTCCAAATGAGAAGAAACAGCCTCAAACATTCATTGATAATTGGAACGTGGAATGTACAAAGTATGAGTCTAAGAAAATTGGAAACTGTCAAAAAATAAAATGGATCACTTGAAGATGGCTATCTTAGGCATTAGTGAGCTGAAATGGACTGCTATTGGCCATTATGAATCAGACAATCATATGGTCTACAATGCCAGGAATGACAACTTGAAGAGGAATGATGTTGCATTCATCATCAAAAAGAAAATTTAAGATCTATCCTGAAGTACAATGCTGTCAGTGATAGGATAATATCCATATCCCTGTAAGGAAGACCAGTTAATAGGACTATTATTCAAATTTATGCACCAACCACTAAGGCCAAAGATGAAGAAATTGAAGATTTTTGCCAACTTCTGCAGTCTGAAATTGATTGAACATGCAATCAGGATACATTGATAATTATTGGTGATTGGAATGCAAAAGTTGAAAACAAAAAAAGATCTGTAGTTGGAAAATATGGCCTTGGTGATAGAAACGATGCCGGAGATTGCATGATAAAATTTTGCAAGACCAATGACTTCTTTGTTGCAAATAGATTTTTTCAACAACATAAATGGCGACTATACACATGGACCTTGCCAGATGGAATATACAGGAATCAAAACGACTACATCTGTGGAAAGAGACGATGGAAAAGCTCAATATCATCAGTCAGACCAAGGCCAGGGGCTGACCACAGAACAGACCATCAATTGCTCATATGCAAGTTCAAGTTGAAGTTGAAGAAAATTAGAACAAGTCCATGAGAGCCAAAGTCTGGCCTTGAGTATATCCCACCTGAATTTAGAGAGACCATCTCAAGAATAGATTTAATGTGTTGAACACTAATGACCAGATGAGTTGAGGAATGACATCAAGGACATCAAACATGAAGAAAGCAAGAGGTCATTAGAAAGACAGGAAAGAAAGAAAAGACCAAAATGGATGTCAGAAAAGACTCTGAAACTTGCTCTTGAACATCAAGTAGCTAAAGTGAACAGAAGAAAAGATGAAGTAAAAGACATGAACAGAAGATTTCAAACGGTGGCTCGAGAAGGCAGAGTAAAGTACTATAATGACATGTGCAAAGACCTGGAGTTAGAAAGCCGAAAGGGAAGAACATGCTTGGCATTTCTCAAGATGAAAGAACTGAAGAAAAAATTCAAGCCTCAAGTTGCAATCCTGAAGGATTCCATGAGCAAGATAGTGAACGACGCTGGAAGCATCAAAAGCAGAAAGAATACACAGAGTCACTACATCAAAAAGAATCGGTCGACGTTTGATCATTTCAGGAGGTAGCATATGATCAAGAATCAATGGTACTGAAGGAAGAAGTCCATGCTGCACTGAAGACACTGCCAAAAAAAAAAAAAGCTCCAGGAATTGATGAAATACCAATTGAGATGTTTCAACAAATGGATGCAGCAGTGGAAGTGCTCACTGGTCTACATCAAGAAATTTGGAAGACAGTTAGTTACCTGGACAAACGACTGGAAGAGATCCATATTTATGCTTATTCCAAAGAAAGGTGATGCAACCGAATGTGGAAATTATTGAACAATATCATTAATATCACGTGCAAGTAAAATTTTGCTGAAGATCATTCAAAAGTGGTAACGGCAGTGCAAGGACAGGGAACTACCAGAATTTCAAGCTGGATTCAGGAGAGGATGTGGAATGAGGGATATTATTGCTGATGTCAGACTGATCCTGGCTGAAAACAGAGAATACCAGAAAGATATTTACCTGTGTTATATTGACTATGCAAAGGCATTTGACTGTTTGGATCATAACAAATTATGGACAACATTGAGAAAAATGGTAATTCCAGAACACTTAATTGTGCTCATGAGGACCCTGTACATAGATTGAGAGGCAGTCGTTTGAACAGAACAAGGCGATACTGCATGGTTTAAAGTCAGGAAAGGTGTGTGTCAGGGTTGTATCCTTTCACCGTACCTATTCAACTGGTATGCTGAACAAAAAATCTGAGAAGCTGGACTATATGAAGAAGAAAGGGGCATCAGGACTGGAGGAAGACTCATTTAACAACCAGCATTATACAGATGAAACAACCTTGCTTGCTGAAAGTGAAGAGGATTTGAAGCACTTAATGATGAAGATCAAAGACTGCAGCCTTCAGTATGGGTTATACCTCAACATAAAGAACACAAAAATCCTCACAACTGGACCAATCAGCAACATCATGATAAACGGAGAAAAGACTGACGTTGTCAAGTATTTCATTTTACTTGGGTCCACAATCAATGCCCATGGAAGCTGCAGTTAAGAAATCAAGCAACGCATTGCATTGGGCAAATCTGCTGCAAAAGACCTATTTAAAATGTTCAAAAGAAAAGATGTCATTTTGAGGACTAAGGTGCACCTGACCCAAACTATGGTGTTTTCAATCACTTCATATGCATGCAAAAGCTGGACAATGAATAAGGAAGACCGAAGAAGAACGGACACCTTTGAGTTGTGCTGTTGGTGAAGAATATTGAATATACTATGGACTGCCAAAAGAAGAAACAAAGTGTCTTAGAAGAAGTATAGCCAGAATGCTCCTTAGAAGCAAGGATGATGAGACTTCATCTCACATACTTTGGACATGTTATCAGGAGGGCCTAGTCCCTGGAGAAGGACATCATGCTTGGTAAAGTGGACGGTCATCGGAAAAGAGGAAGACCTTCAACAAGATGGACTGACACAGTGGTTGCAACAATGGGCTGAAACATAGCAATGATTGTGAGTGTGGTGCAGGACCAGGCAGTGTTTCGTTCTATTATACATAAGGTCGCTACGAGTGGGAACTGACTCAACGGCACCTAACAACAACAATTGCCTTTCTCAGATCTTCAGGTTCCCCAAAGGTCTTTGTCTCTCAGTGTTGGCCCATGTGGAGACCCCTCCTATCCTGCTCTCCCTAATTTGGACTGACTGTTCCCTGGTCTACTGCACAGCTGTAGTGCTGACACTTCTCTTCACTGCTCTGCTGGATACAAGCATGGTTGCTTGGAATCCATATCTTCCTTGTCCTGGATTATGCCCATGCTTTTGATAGTAAAGTACATTCTGAATAGAATACTGAATAAGAGCGTGTAGAGAACCAGCTTTCTAAGACCTTGCATGCCTGTCTTCACACAAGATTGATAGTTTGGCTGGATACAGAATTCTGGGTCAGAAAAATCATTATCTATCAGAACTTTCTTCTAACATCAATATTGCCGGTAGAGTCTGATGTCATTCTGATTACTGTGGTAGTAGGTAACTTTTGTCTGTTTGTTTTTGTTTTCACTCTCTGGAGCTTTTAGGACCTTCTTTCTATCCTTAGTGTTCTGAAATTTCACAGTGATATGTCTCAGGGTATCTTTTTTGATTCACTGTGCTGAATGAAATTGAACTTATGAAAGGTAGTCTTTTACTTGTTCTTTGATATTGGCCTCTTCTCCATTTTCCCTGTTTTCTTTCTTAACCTCTTGTTAATCAAATGTTGGACCAACAGAATTAATCTCTATGTCTCTTACCATTTGTTATATATTTTCCATTTCTTTTGTCTTTTTACTCCATGTTCTAGGAGATTTACTTGACTTCATCTTACAACCCTCCTACTGAACATTTTTTCTGACAATAATATGTTGAATTTTCAGAGGTGCTTCCTTATTTTCTGATGGTTGCTTTTTCAAAGCATCCTTTTTTTGTTTTGTTTTGTTTTTCATTTTAGGGATGCAATATTTCCTCGAGTATTTCTGAGGATACTGGCCTGATCTGCCTTAGAGCTAGAGTACGGGGGAGCCTGCCATTGTAGCAGCACACCACTGAATGAGGAATGGTTTCTTCAGAGACCTAATACCCACACTAGCTTTGCTAGTTCTCTCCAAACTATTGTACCATTTATTTTTAAAAAGAATCCGCTAATGTTTTACCCTGGGAGTAAGAGGCTGGTTCTAAGTCCTTCGGCTGTGAGGGTAGGGAGTATAGAGATCACCTTGTATAGAGATCACCTTCAAATGATCACCTTGTGTTCAGCTGTACATCTTACCCCTGCCCTCTGGAGCCTCCAAGCCTGGAGCCCCTTTAGGGTCCTCCAGAGAAGCTGTAGTACCCTCTGCACATGTTCTGGGCTGTGGCTTCCTCAGCACCTCTGTTCTGCTCTGTTAGTTACTGCTCTCCCATCTACCATCTTCTCCCTGAAATTCAATAGAATTGTTTCATGATGGCCTCTTCCTTCTTACTTGATTGTTGCATATTTTTACTCCATTTTTTCCTTTTCTATTACTTACATGGTGTGTTGAATGGGCAAAGAAACAAACACATTTGCTCCAAACACCACCTTGAATGGAAATTCCAAAGACATAGCTGAAACGGTATTACCCAGTGCTGGATACAGGCACTCTTACACAGTGTTGATAAGACTGTAAATCAGCACAAAATTTGTAGAGAGCCTTTTGGAATCATATAACAAAAATTCTTTGACCTAGGAATTCTACTTCTGGGAATTTATCCCATTTCATGCATGTGCAAAAAGATTTAAATACAGGGATAATCATTAGAGCATTTTCAAGTGTGTAAAATTAGAAACTAATTGTCCAATAATAGCAAATTATTTAAATTAATTATCCAAACTACTAGATACCATGCCACCATAAAAAACAATCTTGTAGAATATTAATGACATGGAAAGATATTCACAACATGGTATTCAGTGGGAAAAAACAGGAAAAAAAAGGAATATGTACTCTATGATCTAATTTTGTAAAAATAAAATAAAATGTGTAGGGGTAGGTATGTACACAAAGGAGAAAAAAGTTACCTATGGGGGAGTGGAATAATGTGCAATTTATTTTTCCACCTTTTTTATTTTGTATTTTTAGCTTTCTACGTATCTTATCCTTTCTACTATAGTATTTATAATAAGAAAAGGAAGTAATAAATTTGTTGTTGCTTTAAGCACATTACATAGCTCAATCCCCTCAGTTATGGGTAAGGAAACTGAGGCACAGTGAGGTTAAGCAACCCATTCAGTCACCTCAGCAAATTATCCACAGTGGGAAAAAAGCAGAACTCAGTTATCTTGATTTTCAGTCCAAGTGCAAGGTAAAAATGAGACAAATTAAATTTTTGTATTTCTTTAAAAGTGTAATTTTCTGGTCAAAGGGTAACAGCACTACTCAATCCTCATTGTCAACTAAGAATGAGAAATAGCCAGGTTTATTGCTTAGTTTGATTCAGTTTAAACATCTTAAGAAAAGGCTTCCCTAAGTCAACCAAATGGAACACTTTCTCAGGCGCCATCGAGTCAACTCCAACTCCAACTCATGGCAACCTCATTTGTATCAGAGTAGAACTGTACTCCATAGTGTTTTCCGTGGCTGATTTTTTGGAAGTAGATTGCCAGGTCTTTCTTCGAAGGCTCCTCTGGGTGGACTCGACCCATCAACCTTTCTGTTAGCAGCCAAGCACATTAACCATTTGCACCACCCAGGGACTCCTAAATAGAATACACTACATTTAAAATTCTTTGCTTTGATCAAATCTCCTCATACACTGTCAACTCCGAACAACCTTTCACGCAATAAACTGGCGTAACAACGTAGACTGTATTGATCAGGGGATGAGCAAAGTTTTCTCCTATAACATAACCATAGAGTGCCTATCACCTAGCCATTCAGAGTCATCATCTTTGATTCTACAGGAATTCTTTTGAATATATTCTCCCATTTGTCTTCAGTGTTCTATAAAACGGGGAAAATGAAAATGCTGAAACTACGAAAACCAAGCACAGATCTCAAACTCATGCAATGTAGAGAAAAATGAAATTTCTTAGGTACATCAAAATCAGTGAAACTTTACCTTCTACTGTTTGATCATGAAGAGCTGCCCCAGTCTAGGGGTCTTATGTAATATATGGACTATATGCTATGTTAACCTTTTAAAATCCAAACGATTCTGAATTCCTAAACAAATCTAGCCCTAAGGGTTTTGGTCAAGAGATGTGGATCTGTATTTTGAGCCATGAGACTAGAGGAGCAAGGACTGAGCCTGGAGCCTCATACCTAAACCTAGAAGATGAGGAACCCGCCAAAATTCAGCCATGAGTTGAATTTTGAAGGAAAAGATCAAATTTTTATTTTTTTAAATTCTGTATCAGAAAGGTGAAGAAGATGTAAATAAGAAGTTTGGCATAGCTTTTCATTTTCTGGGACAGAGCCTGCCTTCATATGTAATCTAATGATCTCGCTTGAATGTTCAACTTGTTTGGTTTTTTTTTTTCCCATAAATGAATATGTAAGTTTTCGGCTACAAATTATAGATGAAAGTAGGGACTGTCTATTCTCTGAAAATGTCTGCTCTCCTTACATGTTCAGTGCTCGTTTGCTACAACTTTACGAGGTCCCAGGTCTTTTAAATTGAACAGGTTAATGCAGCTGGACACACAAACTAGAGATACATGTGCCAGAGCCCACACCAACATCTGAAGTAGAAGGGAAGATATTTCCTGAAGCGCACAGCAAAGGGGATCTGAAAATGGTCTGTCCAAGCTCCGAATGTCACAATAGTTCCTTAATTTGTGACGTTCCATCCTGGATATTAGATTTCCATATGCTCTTTTGAACCAGCACAGAAAAGAGTTATTATCATACGTATATTGTGTAGTAGACCATATGAGGGATTCTATGAACACACATCTAGTAAGACACTTTAAAGCTATTTACAATGATTGATTAATTAAGGGAGGGCGGGACCTGAAAGAAATAGAAAAAATAAACCACTACCCAAGCACAAAGAAAGTTCTCAGTCTTTCAAAGACATTAAAGGAAAACAAAACATACAAGTTTCAAGTTTACCCTTATAATAGTCAACTCTTGGCTCACTGCCCAAATAACTGGATCTTGTCGTTGTTGTTGTTAAGTGCCATCGAGTCATTTCCGACTCAGAGCGACCCTGTGTACAACAGAATGAAGCACTGCCTGGTCCTGCGCCATCTTCACAATCGTTGTTATGCTTGTGCCCATTGTTGCAGCCACTGTGTCAATCCATCTCATTCAGTGTCTTCCTCTTTTTTGCTGATCTTAGTTTTAGTTAATAATCTTTTCTAATGTGTTGACCCTTTTGTTGGTTTTCATCTACAGTATTCCATGCCGTATTTGCAAAAAGACTGGTTTCAAAATTAGGGTGTGGTGAGTATGTGTTAATGCAATAAGATAATTAAGGAAGGCCTTCCTGATATAAGAAGAAGCCAGCCCCGCAGGTATCTGGGGGAAGAGTGTAGCAGGCAGAGGGAACAGCAAGCACAAAGGCTTGGAGGTGGGAGAGGACTTGGCCTTTGGCAGGAGTGGAAGGAGATCAGTGGGACTGAAACAGAGTGAGGGGTAAGGCAGTAGAAGACTAGGTCAGAGAGGTTGCAGGCAGCCAGATGATACAGGACCCTGAATGTCATGGGAAGGACTCTGGCTCTGAGGAAGATTGGGAGCCAGGAGGGTTCGAGCTAAGCAGTGACATGCTCTGACTTACACTCTAAAGGACCCCTCTGGCTGCTGTGTGGAAGTTAATTCATAGGCACCCTGGTGAAGCAGGGAGGCCACTTGGGAGGCTATTGCAATAATCCAAGAAAGAAATGATGGCTAGCAATGGGTGATAGCAATGGCAGTGATGGGAAGTGGTCAGATTCTGTGTATATTTGGAAGGTAGAGCCAAAGCATTTGCTGATGGATTGAATGTGGCATGTGGGATAAAGAGAACACTCAAGGCTGGCATGAAGATTTTTGGCCTGAGCAGAACATGGAGTCATCCTTGGCTGAGCAGGAGGAGGCAGTGAGCAGACAGGCTACATTGAAAATGCCTGTGAGACATCCAAGGGCAATTGGATGTCCAAATCTGAAGTTCAGGGGAAAGGTTCAAGGTTAAGATCCGAATTTGCTAGTCGCCCAGCAGACAGGTAGTACAGATCCACAATCCCTGACACGCAATCCTGATATCCAAAAAGCTTTAAAAACTGGAAGTTGTTTGGAGCTTTGGATCAAAATCATTTGGGAGCAAAACCTGACCCAACCTAACACAAAGCTACTTAATGTTTATCTTTATTCTACTTAGTGTGAACATCTATACATTTGGGCTGCAGAAATATTCATTTGTTTGATCAGGAAGGGCTGCCCCAGACCCTGCTGGGAGTGTTACATAGTATACAGAACATATGCTATGTTAACCTTCTAAACTCCAAACAACTGTGGATTTCTAGACAAATCTGGCCCTAAGGGTTTTGGGTAAAATATGTAACTGCATTGTGAGCCCTGAGACTGGAGTAGTGAGGACTAAGCCCGGGGGCCTCCAACACATAGAGATCTGCAAGATGAGGAACCTGCCCAGATGTCTGAAAAGACTCAATACAGAGGCCCAACCTCTACCACCCTGGGGGAGTCCACTTTGACTTCCCTCCTTCCTCCCTCCAAACCACTATCAAACATTCACACTCGCCAAGACGCATGGCTGGCAAACACTCTCAAAAGGAATGGCAACAACCAACTCTATAACCTCCTACCCTCTAAAACCTACATACACTGTAGATTTTATTAAGCCTGTTGCAACACTGACTTCAAGCATTGCTGAACTAACTCTCTGCACTTGTTTCCAAGGTGAGGTGTGTGTGGTGAGGGGTGGGGGGCAAATGTAGAAAACTGAAATAATGCTTGAAGTTAACATAAAGGCATATCCTGTTGCTGGAAGGCCTGTCTGCCTGCTGCTGTGGTTCTAAAACACTTTTGGGCATCCCTTCCCTCAGCTCTAGACCCCCAGCCCCCAAATTCTGTCAGGATGCCTGGGGGAGAGCTGCAGCGGGGCTTCCCAAGCCCCAGGCCTATTGCAGGAAAATACTGGAGCAAGTGGCTAGGGACTGCGCTCCCCTCACCAAGGTGCCCTCTTAAGCTGCAAAGCCACACGGGCCCCGCAGATCCAAGTTTAAAGGCAAGACACAGAGAAGAGGTAAAAGGATTTAGAGCCGAGGCAAGGCGAAGATGCACTGACAGACTTGTTATCATGAAAGCTTTGACTCCTACGTTTATTCCTGTGGAATCAAAGAGCCCCCAAGTTGGCAGGTTTGCTCAAGATAAGTGCCCTTGTAAACAGTTAAAAATAAAAATGAAAAGGTAATCCCACTCCCAAATCCATCTAGCCCACTGAATGGCCACAGGTTCTGCTGCCATTTCCTAGGCCCCACTGCCCAGTTGCCCCCATTCACTTCTACTGCCCTGGCTGCAGCTTCCCAGGCTCAGAAAACCTCCATATTGGCCTAAATCGTTGGCCCATTTTGCTTCTAAGGCAGAAGAAATTTTCTATCAGAATTTCCAGGAGCCGCCTTAATCATAAACAAATGAGTAACACACAACAAATAAGAAAACCCACATAGGTGGTGGTGATAATAAATCCCAACTGGAAGATTAGTCATGGACTGGTCATGGACTGGTAACTGTCAAAGATAGGTGGTAGATATATGGGGTCCACTATTCTGTGGTCTGCTTCTGTATATGTTTGAAATTTCTCATAATAGAACATTAAAAACAAAAAAAAGAGTAGGAGGAGAAGGGGGAAGGAGAAAAGGAAGAAGGACAGGAGGGAGGGAAGAAGGGAGAAGCGGTCAATTTAAATATCCCAGGCGCACTGATGTCCTAAAGGCTAATCCTAGTTTTTCTCAGTTTGGGGGTGGGTGCCTCATTGAACCCAAACCCTCCCACCACCATCCCATCCAATCCAACCCACTACAGCCTGGGGACGCGGAGATGGATAAACCCAAGCCACAGCTGTCCTTCCTGGCCCTCACGGCCCCTCGGAAGAGACTCCACGAGTCCCTTCTAGGCTCCTCTCAAAGGATAAAAGAAACCCTCGTGGTGCAGTGGTTAAGCGTTCGGCTGCTAACCAAAAGGTCAGTGGTTCGAACTCACCAGCTGCTCCATGGGAGAAAGATGTGGCAGTCTGCTTCTGTAAAGATTTACAGCCTTGGAAACCCTATGGGGCAGCTTTACTCTGTCCTATAAAGTCACTATCAGTTGGAATTCACTCCATGGCAATGGTTTGGTTTGGTTTTCTCAGAGGATACAGTAGGCTGTGGTTGTTTTAATGTCCTGTTCAGAATTCAGAATGATAAGTGCTTTGAAGAAAGAGGAGTTGCTCATTTCATCCTTTCCCTTCATAAAGACGTGTTCCTTGACTTCAAAGGCAGTCTGTTACCTTAGGTGGTTAGCAAGGATTAATGCAACTAATTGTGTTAACAAAATGACTGTCCTGCTGAAGCCTGCAAATTACCCCGGCTTCCCTTTGATCGCCTCAAGATTACCTCACTGCCACCAAACTGGGTAAACCTCCACAGGGCCGCACTTGGCTGTCTCCCTGTAGAAAGGCAGGTGTGCAAGGTCAGTGCTATGTGGAGACAGAGACCGTGGCGGCCTCCACGGAGTGAAGTAAGTCTGCCACCCTCCCAGCAGTATTGGGGAAAAGCCAGGGAGCCCATGAGCACGGCCTGTGAGGATGGAGTTCAGCCCATGCCACCCAGCCAGATGCTACGCCCTGGAGCTGGGATCGGCAAAACCTCCAGCGGGAACAGACCCAGCCCCCAGAGCACACACCTCTCAGACGCCTCCGTGGCTGTCAGCAGCTGAGCTGAGAGTACCCTCAGAGGTGGAACTGGGTCCCAGGAACAACCTGGGGAATAGACCAAATGCAGCCAAATGAATAGGTATGGAAAACCAACCCAAGGCTCTGTCACTGGCAGACAGAAACTGCCTTCCTTGGAAGCTGCAGCTGGTATGAAAAATAAGCAGTTGGGGGTGGTTGCCACTGTGGCCCACTCACAGATTCCTTTCTGCCCCCCTCCCAACTTTATCCCTGTTGGGCCATTCTCCTGGGGTGTAACACATACTCTGATACCCAATTAGTCAAACATGAGAAAATCCACCACTTCTCACAGGTCAAGCTACTCTCTGATTCTTTAATTCATTCATCCATCGATGAATGGCAGGTTTCTGATTTAACAGGCTCCAAAGCTTACAATAAGCCTGTCTGAGAAAGTGAATCCAACATATCAACCACTCGGTTGAAATCTCCCAACCAATCCCAATTGCTTTTTGTCCAGAAAGAGCAGAGGGTCAGTTACTGCTGATAAATCTCATGGTTCCAGGTGTTTTGTTTGAGGCAGTGGGGAGAGTGGGGTTGTTGGGGCCAAACTCTTAAGCCTCAAGAATCACAGCTCTGGGAATTTACCTGAGTTTCACTCCTTGCCAAGTCACCTGGTGCACAGAGCTTAAGAACGAGAAACGACCTCAGGAGAAGCCTGGGCGCTTCAGGGACAGGGTCTTTGTCTTCCTAGGGCCCAGGGCTTCGAACAGGTTCCTCCCGGTGCAGTGATAGCTGAGGAAGCAAAACCAGAACTGACCCAAATTTTTAAAATTTTTAAATTTTAAATTTTTAAAATTTGGGTGAACCAGAACGATAATTGGAATGGAAAAATTACAGGTTGAAGCTCTGCTAGAAACCTAATCTCCCTCTTAGAAAACAAGGGCAGCAAACCTGTTACATAGCAACCACATCTCTTGCCCGTAGGATTTTGAACAGACTCAGAAACAGCAATACCTCACTCAAAGATGGCAGCCAACCGGGCTGCTTTGAATGTATGTCACTCTCCACAGTCCCACCAAAAATCTAATCTCACACATCAGGCTTCTGAAAGGGCTCACTATGCCTCTTCCAAGTCTCCCATTCCAGGGCTTCAACCCACGAATCTTCTCATTCTGGTTATTGTTCTGGTTCACTTAAATTGTAAAAATTCGAGTCTATTCTGGTATCTCTTTGTTGGCGGTAACTGAACTGGTTCGAACAGGTTGGAAGCCCTGTTAGGGCCTAGCAGGATCCTGGTCATTTGGGGAGGGAAGGGCAGTTAACAGAAGAGACTGACAGAACCCATCAAAAGACTAAAGAGAAACTTCACTTTTCTCGTGTTACATTTTGATTTGGCCATTACATACCAATCATAGGACCTTTAGTGGAGAATAATGGCATTACTAGTGGGAGTTTGTTTTGTATAAGGGAATCATTACCCTTATACAAAGCAAAAAAGTTAAGAAGCAACTCTCCTTACAGAAAGAGAAGGTTAAAAAGCAAACACCCCTAACTGAGGCAGAAAAGAGAAGTCGGTCTTGTAAGATTCAGCCCTTGATTATGCATCTCATTCAGTGAGAAACATAGATTCCTATCTCTTGTCCCACGAGCACCCCCACTTGCACCCCACTCCCACCTAAACTGCCAAGTCTTCTTAGTAACCACGTTCAGGGTGCAAAGCCCAGCAAAGCACAAAGCTTCTGCTGCTCAGAGTCATCGCAGAGAGTCCAAACTCTGGCAAAAGGAAGAAAATGACCTTGCTGAGCTGGGGATCTTAGCAGTTACCCCTCACTTCACATCCACCTACAGACTCATCCTCAGACAGCCCAAACCCTGCAGGCCGGATGTGGGGTGCCCAAGGTCTTCCACCACCCCTAGGCTCTGACATTTTGACTTAGGCCACTAGTGGGTGCACAATTTTGCCTACTTTCTAAATTTTCCCAAGAGTCCATGGCGTTTCTCTTCAGGGTTGGCTCAGGCTTCGTACTCTGTAAACCAGCTGCTCTTAAAATGCGATGGGCGTTCCCTAAACTACAAAATTACTTTTCTCCCTTCTGGAGATGGCAGGAGCGTTTAGCTTTACTGTCTCCATCTGCCTTTGTACACACACACACACACACACACACACTGGATATACACAATAACTGATATATGCTGACTTGACACCATAACTTTTGAAAAGATACACATATACAAAGAACTCTGAGCCCTGGGCAAGAGCCAAAACATTTTGCAGGCTGTTCTCCCAGGCCATTCATCTGGAGCCATCCGTGGATCCTCCCACACCCTCCCCCTCCTATCTAATCAGTCACTAAGCCCCTCCAGTCCTTCTCCTTAAGCTGTTCCACCAAACCTTCAGCTCCACGCCCGCCCCTGGTGCCAGCCCTCACGGCCTCCAGCCTGACATCCTAGATCTTCCCTTGCTCGCCTCAGTGCCAACCCACTCTGCATCTGCAAACCCAGCTGACTGAGCTATAATGCAGCCATCATCATGGCACCTCTTGCTCCCAAAACTCCCCTCTGTCCGCACAGTGGCATGCAGTTCCTCAACACGGCAGCCCACATCCTCTGCACTGTGACTGGTGTTCCTCACATGCCTTATTGGCCACTCCAAATCCAGGATTCAGCGGGGCTCCCTAGGCACCATCCTGCCCAGGCACTCCCACCCACACCAGGTTGTAAACCAGCCCTACACTGGGCTCCAAATGCACTCCTTCTCTGAGGCTCTTCCAGCAATCTCCATCTGGATCACTCCTTGGGCATTCAACATCCATGTAGGTTGTCAAGAACTCTCGTCTCACCTGCATTACTGGGGCCCCGGTAGGCCCCACAACTAGCATGGCATCACCCACCATATATCCCCCCTCCCTGGCCCCCAGGACCTAGAAAAGGGTCCCACACATAGCAGTTGTTCAATAAACACTTGTGGCTTGCGTCCACTCCAGGCTGTGATGCGCTCTTTCTTCCTTTAGCATCTATAATGTAGGGCAAATAATTAGTTAAACTTCTAAGTGTTCAATGTTGAGTAAAGCGACTCTAGACATAAAAATTTTTAAATGCTGAAACTCCTTTCAACTTTTCAAAATACTAAGAGATAGTGTGCCAACAGCCTACGAGATTACCATAGCGCATTTGTTGTAGTTGTTAGTTGAGTCGACTCAGATTCACAGAGACCTTGTGCATAAAAGAACAAAATGTTGCCCAGTCCTGCATCATCTTCATGATCATTGGTATGTTTAAGCCCACTGTCATGGCTATTGTGTCAATGCACCTTATTGAGGGTTTCTCTTATTCACTGACCCTCTACTTTACCAAACACGATGTCCTTTTGTAGCAATTGGTCTTTCCTGATGATGTATCCAAAATAAGCGAGAAGAAGTTATAGGGCATAGGGAGGCTTTAACGGTGAGTCACCCCAGACTAATCTTGCAAGTACTGAACACAGAGCCTCCCCCACCTTCTCACCATTGGCTTAAGACTCAGAGATGCAGGCTCTGTGATCTCCTGTGTAAGATGACCTGTCACCAGGCCTAACTAAGTTTTCTAGAGATGAGGCAACTAGAGCTAGGGCCTCATAGGATTTCAGCTTGTTGTTATGGGGAGAAAGAGCCAGAAGGCCAAGTTTCTTGCCCTATCTCTGCCACTAAGGTCCACGTGACCCAGGACATTTCTCGGAACCTCGACTGTGAACTCTTCCTCACGGAGCAATGCAGAGTTCTCCAACAATCACACATAAAACAGAAGGTTTAGAGTGATCACGAACTCAACAAACGAAGCTTTAGTTTGGAAACCTCAAACGCATTTGTGTCCTAGCTCAAGACTTAAGGACAAAAAAGCTTCCTAGGAACCTCACTTCCAAGTAACAAAGTTAAAATCTTCAACTTGAATTCCTACTGCCACAAGCCTCAATGTCTCTTGCTGGCATTTAACATTCTTCCAAACCCAGCCCCAACTGACGTTTCCAACTCGGTCTCCCACCCCCTTCTGCTTCAGCCATATTGTCCTCCTCCTACAACCAGGTCTTTCTCATTCCACCCTCCCTTCCTTAGCACAGTTTGTTCCTCTCAAAGTGCCCCTCTACAAAGTCCAAATAAGAGGTCTAACCTTTCAGGCTTACCACCACCCGGAGTTCTTTTTTCCCCCTCTCAACACTGGAGTCCATCAAAGGTGGGTCTGCACCTATATCCTTCCTGCTCATCCCTGGAGATCCCCCTCCCCCCACCAGGACCACAAGGAACATTGCTGGGCACTTAAAACGTGCTTAATAAACTATTGTGTGTTAAATGATGCAATACCATGATGTTTCCATTACACTCAGCTGGAAAATCCCATTTAAGATTCATTCCTTCAGTCCAATTCACTTAAAACATCCTCCTTTATTTTGCTTTGGAGCTCATCTCAACCCTTTAAAAGTACAGCATCCAGGTCCCATCTGCATTCCCCAGTCCAGTGATCACTTCTAACCCCCACTGAACTCACTATTACCTTTCAAAGAAACTGCCATTCCAGATCTATACATTATGAAGGCAGCGAGCCGTGCAATGACACAGCCCAAACCCATCTTGAGGCAATTATTTCCTTGTGTTGTTGCTTCCCTGCAGTCTTCCCCTTGTTCTTCATTCACCAAGAGAGCTAGGTCTGAGGCTTTATGGGGAAAATGAATTATGACTTGCTTTACATTCCACACTTCCCAGCACACCACCATGGATTTCAAAGCTTTAGTCAGAAGCTCTCGAGGCTCTGAGGTGAACAATTTCACAAACCAGCTAGCCATCCAGTATCATCCAGACCTCGCCTCAGTCCTCCAACCTCCCAAATCCCATCTGTACTGTGTGAGTGCTTCCCTTCCATCACCTGGACTCTCGCCCCAGGCTTAGGGACATGAAAGAAACACATGGTCACAACCAGCCAGCTTGGAAGAGAGCAAGCTGGAAGACAGAACCTTCCCTGAAACCACAGGCTCGAAGGAACAGAACGGTCACTCAGCTCCATGGCCGAAGTGGATGAGGACAAAATGTCCTCTTGGATCCTCACTATAGACCTTGACTCATAAGTGTGGTGTTCTCCCAGACTGCCCCAAGGAAAGACAGAACTCTGAACTATGTGACCTTTGAAGACTTGAGGAACAGCCATACCACACAGTGTCGAGAGTGTGGACCAGGAGCCAGACTGCCTGGGCTCAAGCCCTACTTGGTAGCCACCTAACATTGGGCAAGTCAGTTACTTCCTCCATGCTTCATTCTCAATGCACAACATGGGATTAACAACAGTACTACCTCATAGGGTTTTCGTGAGGATCTGATGAATTAATCCATGTAAAATGCATAGAAACTATGCCTGACAGAAAGTAAATATTTATTATTACTATGCTGTTGTTGTTGGGTGCCACCAAGTCAACAAAGCAGAACTTCCCCACAGGATTTTCTAGGGCTGTAATCTTTACAGGAACAGATTGAGAAATCTTTCTTCTGTGGAGCCACTGGGTGGCTGGGTGGGTTCGAACTGCCAAGCTTTCAGTTAGCAGCTGAGTGCTTAATCGTTGCACCACCAGGGCTCCTTTTTACTATTATTATACTCATCATAAGTACTATCATGATTATTAGTATTACCTACTCTCCCTTGCCTTGTTTAGGGAGGGGAGCTAGTTCTTCACCCTCAATACTGATTTTCCTGTCACAGGAGACTCTACACTCCAAATTATTTTTCCTCCCTTCCTCCTTTTACCCCCAACATTTCAAACATTAAATATCCAATCATTCCAGCCACCATACTCAACTGTTCTTACTTGCTTTCTCCCCTCAGCAAACATTCATGGTTCTTGCAAGCTACTGGATATACTTGGTGGCAAATTCAACGATGTTTATACAGGTTGTTATCATCAGACGTGTTTTGGAAACATATGTGGTGAGCGCTGAAGCGGGGTAAAGGAGAAAATAATCCTTTAAAAAGATCAAAACCAAGTCCCCACCTCCCCGTATTAAAACTGCAGCCGTAGCCAGAGGCTCATTTGAGACTTCTGTTGTTGTGACCAGCTCAAAAAGCTAGCCTGGGAGGGAGCTAAGGCAGATGAGAAAAACGGAGGATAAAAGCAGGGTAAAAGGGTTAAATCCCAAAGTGTAAGATGAACCCTTTCCCACGCGAGACGTTCTGGTTTAACCGCACAGTTTCTGACAGACTTCCCCATCAGACCCCTGCCCTCCCTCAGCAAACATCTGTTATGATGACTGGGACCCTGGGTAGTTTATTCTTTCTTAGCTAAAACTTCCGGTGGGGTATTGATCTCATAAATGTTATCCTTATGGCTCAGATAAAAGTCAACTGTCAAATCTAGAAGAGGGTGTGGGGCAGCCAGTTTATCCATCTTCTGAAGCCAAAGAGATAGAAATCTACAAGTCGCAGGATTTATTTTGTTTACACCATCAGTCCCAAATATTTGGAACAGACACTTTGATGTAATAAAAACATGTCCTATGAATGCCAAAAAATAAAAACAGAACTTAAATTTCTACGTGACAGATAATAAACTTCACCTTATGGGCCAAATGATTATGCAAAACGATTGTGAAATACACAATAATCTCATTACCCAAAGATACTTTCAATATATTCCTTCCAGTCTTTCATTTGTTTGCGTGTGTGTACGTATATATATATTAATAATTTTTTTAACAATACTAACAGTAGCTAGCATGTATTCAATACTTACTATGCACCAGGTAGTATTCTAAGCACTTTACATATTTTTAATCATTTAATCCTCACAACAACACCTGAGTAGGTACCGTCTGCCTTTATTTTTACAGATGAGGAAACTGAAACACAGAGAAATTAAGAAACTAGCCCAAGGTCACACAGCATGTAAGTGGCAGAGCCTCGATCCAAACCTACACAGAGTCTACTCAATCAATATCGAATATCAATTGTAATATTAAACCAAAGGTAATAAATACTATGACCCGTGAATCTTGTCACTTAATATATTTTGAAAATTTTTACATTTAATGACTGTTTTTCTAATATCATTATCGCATAGTCTTCTATAGTATTGATGAACCAAGTTCTAATCAACTGTTTGACTATTTTTGAGTACCTACAATATCCCATTATTTTGGCTATTTACTTCTCAGTTTTTCAATATTTTAAACAATATTTTAAATAACACTGAAAAGAACATCCTTTATACACATCTATGATCATTCTTAAGGAGCTCTGGGGGCACAGTGATTAAGCACTCGGCTACTAACTGAAAGGTCATTGGTTCAAACCCACCAGCCGCTCTGTGGAAGAAAGACGTGGCAGTCTGCTTCTGTAAAGATTTACAGCCTTGGAAACCCTATAAGACAGTTCTACTCTGTCCTCTAGGGTCACTATGAGTCAGAATCAACTCAGTGACAACAGGGCTGGTTTCTTTGGTTTAGGATCCTTCTTACCTAGGAGTGAAATTTCTGGGTCAAGGGAAATGTATATTTTTAGGGCCCTTGATATTTGTTGCCATGTTGCCCTCCAGAAAGAGCTCATCCATTTAACAACCCCACTTGCAAATATGAAAGGGCTTGTTTTCATACATCTTCATCAACACTAGGTATTATTATTTAATTCCTAAAATCATTCTCTTTAAAAGTGTAACACCTCTGAATGGAATTAAACTTACCCCCTAGTTCATACCTTGGGCCAATTCACTCCTTAACAGTGAGGTAAAGGGAGAAAGAAACGGAGGATTGAAAGGAATATCGAGGCGGTAATAGGGCCAACCGGACGGCAGGGAAAGGGCCGTCTGGTGTATGGGGGTGGGAGAGGGCCTAGGGGTGCTGGTGGGTCCAGGGCACAGGAGTAGGGTGTGGAGAAATAAGGCAGAAAGAAAAGCAAGAGCATTCCAAACACAAAGACCTGGCACTTGAAAAATAATCACAATAATAATCTGGCAGGAATCTAAGGATAAGGAAAGAAAGATTAATTGAAAACAAAACAAGACAAACAACAGCCAGGAATTTCACAAGAAGTTTGAAGTCCAGCCAGGACTGGATTGCTTCTGTCTTCCTAGCTGACCCAGAAAGGCAAGCACACCGCTGCGTGTTAGAAACAGTGAGGTGTCAAGTTATGCATCTACCTGCACAATCGGAAAAAAGTACACACAATGTCATGCCCAAGAAAAATCACCAGTTGGCTTCCTAGCTCCAGAGTGGCAGGACACCCCAAGCACTTTAAACCTCACTGTGGTCCAGGGGAAAGGGAGCAGATACCATTCACTTCATTTAGGACAAACTGTCCTTCCACATTCATAGTTGGTCTGGGGCACAGGGAAGTGGTAAACAGGCCACTAAAAGAGAACTCCAAAATCATGCACTCGTTGGGAAAGGGCATACATCAAACCCTCATATTCTGCAGTGCCAGACAATGATAACAGTAGGAATTTTAGTAGTTGCGATAATACGGATAGTCCCTGACTTACAACATATCTGAGTTACGAAGAACCATGCTTAGGATTGTCTACTGTTTTTTGTACATCTTATTGTCAGTAACACGTATTACATACAATGTTGCAGTGCGTAATTTGCTGATGTTATTATTCTCAGCTGTTCACTCCCAGATGTTCAAAGATACGATTTATAAAGATACTGATCATAAAAGGCAATAATAATGAAAACTAAAAAAAAAAAAAAAAAACAGAGGTATTCGACTTACTTCAGAACCGACTTACAACGGAGTCATCGGAACAGAACCCCCTCGTAACTCAGAGACTATTTGTAATGAATAGATGAATAAGTACATACATAAATAAAGATGTATCTGTCCAGTGCTCCTCACATACCAAGAGAGAATGATTAAATGCCAGCCCTATTTACGTCTGAGACGGGTCTTGCTTTAATTGCCAGACTCACAAAGACACCTTTAACACTCTTATCCTCTCATTTGTACTTCATGCCATTCACATCCATCCGATTAGTGCTGGCATTGAATTAGTGGGGGATACTGTCACCCCCATTTTCAAGATAAGAAATGGAGACCTAGAGGTTGGTTTACCTAAGGCCACTTGGACTGAATGTTGTTGTCATCTTTAGCTGCTATGGAGTTGCCTCCTTACTCGTGACGACCCTAGGCACAACAGAACAAAATGCTGCCCAGTCCTGCGCCATCTCTAGGCTCAGTTGCAGATCAGACCATTGTGATCATAGGGTTTCAATTTACTAATCTGTGGAAGTAGACAGCCAGGTCTTTTTACCTAGTCCGTCCTAGTCTGGAAGCTCGGCTGAAACTTGCTCAGCATCACGGCAAAACCTGGGTCTCCTGTACAGAAGGCAACAATTATACCACTGAACCAGCCACTGCATCACTGAGCTGAGTAACCCAAAACCAAACCTGTTGCCGTCGAGTCGATTCCAACTCATAGCCACCCTACAGGACAGAGCAGAACTGCCCCATAGGGTTTCCAAGGAGGAGCTGGTGGATTCGAACTGCCACCCTTTTAGTGAGCGGCCGAATGCTTAACCACTGCACCACCAGGGCTCCACTGGGTTGAATAGTGACCCCCAAAACTTCGTGTCCGCTCAAAACCTAGAAGGCGACCTTATTTGGAGAAAGGGTCTCTGTGGATGTAATTAAGGTGAGGTTCTCGAGATGAGTTCACACAGCACTAGAATTTGCCCTAAATCCAATGACTCGTGTCTTTATAAAAGATAGAAAAGGACACACAGAGACACGGGGGAGAATACGACGTGAGGACAGAGGCAGAGATCGCAGTGATGCATCTATAAGCCAAGAAACGCCAAGGAGCGCCAGGAGGCACCAGAAGCCAGGAGAGAGGCATGGGACCGATTCTTCCTCAGAGCCCTCAGAAGGAACCAACCCTGCTGACACCTTAATTTCAGGCTTGATTCCAGAACTGCGAAAGAAGAAATTTCTGTGGTCAGCCACCAAGTTTGTGGTAATGTGTTACTGCAGTCCTAAAAACTAACACAGTCTCCTAACTGGAAGACGACAGAGCCAGAACTAGAACCTGCTAGCTCTAGTAGTGGTAGCTACTACCAATAGTGATCTTCTACTCTAGCTCCATATCATCAACAACATCCCATAGCTCTTTCAAGGAGCCCTGATGGTGCAATGGTTAAGATGTCTCTCAGCTGTTAACCGAAAGGTCAGCAGATCAAACCTACCAGTGTCTCCGAGAAAAAAAAGACCTGGCAATCTGCTCCCGTAAAGATTACAGCCTAGGAAACCCTATGAGGCAGTTCTACTCTGTCCTATAGGGTCGCTATGAGTCAGAATCAACTTCACGGCACACAACAACAATAGTTCTTTCTTACAAATAAGCTATAGAAGACAATATATTTGCTGGAATGTTTTGTAAATAAAACACTCTCTCTGTGTAAAGAGTTGAGACACTCAATGAAAACATCTGGTTATTAACAATTGCCTGAGAGATTTTTGGTTAGGCTGTCTCCCCTCCAACTGATCTGCAAGTATTTCTTGGGCACTTCCTGTGGGCAAGGCCTTTACTGAGGTCTAATGGAAGAAAGGAGCCCCAGTGGCACAGTGGTTAAGAGCTCAGCTGCTAACCAAAAGGTCAGCAGTTCAAATCCACCAGCTGCTCCTTGGGAACCGTATGGGGCAGTTCTACTCTGCCCTATAGGGTTGCTATGAGTTGGAATCGACTGGAAGGCAACGAGTTTGGTTTCATGGAGGAAAGGAGTCCCTGGGTGGTACAAATGGGTTAACATGCTCAGCTGCTAACGGAAAGGTTGGAGCTTCAAGTTCACACCCAGAGGTACCTCAGAATAAAGGCCTGGCAAGCTACATTCCAAAAAAAAAAAAATCAATCATTGAAAACCCTGTGGAGCACCATTCTACTCTGACACACATGGAGTAGCCATGAGTCAAAGTTGACTTGACAGCAACTTGTTTTACTGGTTTAAAGGAGGAACCCCAGGAAGAAAAAAGACAAAATACCTATGGTTGGAGAGCTGAAAGGAGTCATTGAAACGCAAAGAAGAACAGGAGAATGTGGGATATGCTGAAGGCAGAGAATGGCACAGGCTGGGGCAGCCTGGGGTGGGCACCACAGAGGAGCTGGCACACAGCCCACCCTTTGAGCTCCGGAAGAGAGCAGAGGATTCAGAATACGTGGGAATCGTGGCCTGCCAGCTGCTGGCATAGCTCAAAGAACACACTACTGGTTTCTTTTGGCTCTGGAACCCACACTTCACCAAATGCATTTCTTCTCAAACACTGTAAAAAAAACAAAAATCATATTCTTGACTCTGAACAACCAAAATGATGCCAAAGAAGAGGGGGAAACCACTGTGTCAAATTTCCTTCATAAGCTGCTTATGAGATTAGTGCCTTCTTAAATGGTAATGAGGTTCTGGCTTGGAACTAAATGACACCATGGGGTAATTCTTCTATGGGGAGGGTGCCTGATGATACGCAGTGGGGTGGGAAGGTGAACCTGCTCTGAAAGAGTACAGATAGAGCCATTTCACACCAGGAGCCGAAAGGAACTGAGCACCCAAATTTTCCTTTGTTCTTGGAGAAGGCACGCTGCTACGGCCTCCAGGCCTGGGATGTGGGAGGGTGACCCAAGACCCCGTCTTGAATCTTTTCTTCTCCTAAGAGTCCATCAGGACAACTGCAGCCAGTGGTGGCTGTTTACTGCTGGGTGCCATCAAATCAATTTTGACTCATAGCAACCCAACGTTACAGAGTAGAACTGCCCCATAAGGTTTTCTCGGCTGTAATCTTTATGGGAGCAGACAGCTAGGTCTTTCTCCCACAAGGCAGCTGGTGGGTTAGCAGCCAAGCACTTAACCATTGCACCACCAGGGCTCCTAGCCAGTGGTTAAGGTGCTGTGAAAACCTCCCCTCCCTTCTTGCTCCAGAGAGTACAAAGTGCTGCGTAAGACACTGTCCAGGGCTGGGACATTTCAGCAACTCTGCTGCACCAAGTATTCTTGGCGCCTGAATGCGCCTGAGGTCTGCAAGAAAGAATTAAGATGCCTGGCTCACACCTTCAAGAAACGTTGACCCCAGGAGACTCGGGCTTCTCATTTCCTTCCAAGCCGACGGTGCTGTGGGATCACCCATCCCTTCGTTTCCGTGTACAACTACATATTTTGTCCATGAGTTTATCTGCCTTCCCGGTTTTCAGCATGAAGGATTCCTATAATCCCACTGGAGAAGGAATGAACTCGGACCCCACCAGCAGGCCAGTGGTGAAACCAGAGACGTGGACAGACAGACTCTGACCTGGCGCTGCTGCCAGGAAGGAGCACAGCCACTGCCTCGCAGACAGCACTTCTTCGGAGTCATCCTCACCAGCATGGCAAGGGCACAGGGCCACCCAGGTCACTCAGGGCTGTGGTCCTACAGGAAAACAGCCCCGCATTATTCTGATTTTGATCAAATCCATCACGTCTGCCATCTCCAAATTGCAGCTCTGGCTTCAAGGTTCCCCTGTACCTGGCACCAAAGTCAAACTCGAGTGTCAGGCCATGGCAAGCCTCATCCTAGGGCTCTGTGGCACTGCGACCACCCAAATCCCACCTCTTCTCAAAGGCAACCCCCGCTGGGGCCCTTCTCTGCTTATCCCACCCACCCTGAGGACTGTGTCCTGATAAGAGTCAGTATCTGTGACTCACGTGCACACGCACAGACTATACTTGTTAAACCTGTTGCCATCCAGTAGCTTCTCATAACGACCCTATAGGACAGAGTAGAACTGCCCTGTAGAGTTTCCAAGGCTGTAAATCTTTACAGATGCAGACTGCCACATCTTTCTCCTGCAGAGCAGCTGGTGGGTTCGAACTGATGACCTTTCATTTAGCAGCCAAGCACTTAACCACTGTACCACCAGGGCTCCTGCACAGACTATACTCAGTTTCAAGCTTACTGTCCGTGTCCTTGGGGGTTTTGGTTTCAGTTAATATTCAGTAGTCTCAGCCGTGTTTATGCTCTGACAGAGAGAAGCACACAGACATTTGGGAACACGTGCTCCATGGGCTGAGTTAGGCAGTTTACATGATCTCAGTGGTTCCTGACAAACACCCTACATGGTTATTTCCATGTTGCAGAGGAGAATCGGTGATGGGCCAGGATTTGGGCCCTGCTCTGTTTATGTTCTTTCCCCTTCACTCCACTGCGTGGCCTCCTAGGACCGGGGCTCTAAAGGCCTGGGGCTGGGTCAGCCTTGGCTCCTGAATCTATAGGGACCTCCTCTCACCTCCTTAGACCTCAATTCTCCCTTCTGTGAAACGGGAGGGTTGGGCTCCTTAGGTTCCTCCAGCTCTAAACTCTCTCATCCACAAGGTTGTTCAGAAGGAGGCCGGGTCCAGAGTTGGTATGAAAGGAAAGACAATACCCCACTCCTGTCTTCCCTCTGCACAAGAACAGCCCCTTCATTAGCACTTGCTTCTGCTTCACACCACAGTCCCAGTAGGAGCCCTCATCATCCATTAACCCCGCGGGCCCCTTCCTGCTAATGCAGTCAGGAGTCACTCTCAGGCCCTGCTTTCAAAGGACCTGTGGCTGCCAGCAAAGCCCCTGGTCGCCGCTGCCTAGAGAAGCAGGGAGCCCGTCCCAGGCCCTCCCACACAGCTGTGCCCCTGAATCGCCTTAGATAAGTGCCTCAGGAAGGTGTAATGGTTTCCTGGCTGGTGACTAGCACACTGGATGAGATAATGCAAAATTCCCTGAAGTTTTGCAGCCTGAAGGAGATGCCAAAAGCTTATTAACTCCAGCCTAAACAAGGCTCATTCCTGGATGGCTAGCAGGGCCAAGAAAACCTCAGAAACTGAGGTTTTAAGAGCCATTTTCTTACAATTCTTGTCCTTTGTGTTTTTCGCAACCAGCTAAAAACTCTCGTTGTTGTTGTTGTTAGCTGGCTTTGAGTCAGCCCCTTACTCATAGCGACCCCATGCACAATGGAAGGAAATTCTGCCCAGTCCTACACTATCCCATGATCAGTTTCAGATCGGAACATTGTGATTCACAGCATTTTCATTGTCTGACTTTTGGAAGTAGATCACCAGGCCTTTCTTCCTAGTCCATCTTAGTCTGGAAGTTCCACTAAGGTTTTAGCATCATAGCAACACACAATTCCCATGACACTAGGCGGGAATTGAACCCAGATCTCCTGCATGGAAGGTGAGAATTCCACCACTGAATCACCGATGCTTCACCTAAAAAAAAAAAAAAAATCTTCTTTGAAGATACTTGTTGGGACCTTAAACCAAAAATATCCCCTGCAGTCTTCTTAAAACCCAACAACAGTTTAGCTTAACTGGTAAAAAAAAAAAAAAAAAAGTCTGCCTTGAGTATTTTGCTCTTTTAAAAACTATCTATATGGGATCAAATTGACAGCAGCAACTCAAAAGATTAGATAGAAACCTTACGGGGCAGTGAGTTTATGTTAATAGGGGAGGAACAACTCAGAAATGAGGGTGAGAATGGTTGCACAACTCAAAAAATGTAATTAATGTCACTGAATAGTACACGTAGAAACTGTTGAATTGGTGTATGTTTTGCTGTGTATATTCTCTACAACAACAAAATAAATAAAATTTTTAAAAAAAGAAGTCACTTAACAAGTCTGAAAAAAAAAAAAAAGATACTTGATGGAGTCCTTGGGTGATGCAACCGCTTATTGCACTAGGTTCAAGGCCCCCCAGAGACACCTCCAAAGAAAGGCCTGGTAACCTACTTCTGAAAAATCAGCCACTGAAAACCCTATGGAGCACATTTCTACTCTGGCACACAGGGGGTCACCATGAGTTGGAATCAACTCCCTAGCACCTGGGTTTTGGAAGATACTTATTAACCTGCCAAGGTTAAAATCTCTACTATGTCCCCTCAATATTTAGATTTTCACCTGGTATACTATTATTTTTGCTAGTGTAGGTTGCTTTACATGGGTCTTTCCACCTATACTGTAAATTCCCTGAGAGCAGAGAACGATGCCATTAACATTATAATTCTCCTATTCCCCCTACCATCACTCTAACCCCATGGACTGGGCTCACTGCACTGGGTGCTTTACAGATCAACAGCACATTTAATTATCATAACCTACCAGGTAGGTACTATTATTATCATATATTTACTATGTGTCAGTAACTGTTATAAGGGTTTAATATCTATTAACTCATTTAATCCTGACAAAGCCTCTGAGGTGGGTACTATTACTACGTCCATTTTACAGAAGAGGGCACTGAAGCACAGAGACGCCAAGTCACCCAGCTGCTAGGAGGGTGAGCCAAGCAGTCATGGAGTTTGTGCTCCGAACCATCACACCTGCTGCCTCCTGTGCGATCTCCAGCATAGGGCTCGACACACACAGGGACTCCGCAAAAGACTGGTTTTACTAGCTGGCAGTTCAACACTTCAATCTGTAAGCTTCATGATTCAAACAGCCTTTCTGCTGCCTACGATAGGATTTCCTGTAGGAGATGGGTGGCTTCTTCTCTCTCAGCGGGTAATAAGAAATCTGTTCATTTGCACAATGCTCTACATTGTTCATATTTGCTGACAGATTCCTCCGCTCCCCACAGATCCTGAAAATGTTCCTGTGAGGTCAAGAGAAGATAGGTCTTTAAGCCCATTTTACAGAATCTTTACCAGAGAGGTGGAGTGATGCCCCCACAGTCACACAGCTTGTCAGAGATGAGGCTGAGGCTAAAAACCCAGGCTGAGTCACTGGGGTGGATGAGTATTACCAGGTGTTAGATTCTGGGCAGAGTGGGGCAGAGTACAACCGCATTTTAGGAACATTGGCCTGGCAGTGGGAAGGGGACAGGATATGTGAAGAGATGCCAAAACTACACCTCTACTCATGCAATCCTAGGTATAGCTGGAGAATGAGGGCTAAGCTAGGAATCAGGGGAGCCAGCGTCCCCTCCAGCTCTATACCTAATTAGCTATGCAACTGAGCAAGCCGATTTCTCTCTTTGGGCTTCAGATTCCCCACCTGAGATTGGACTAGATGATTCCTAGCCCTAAAAGTACATTCTTCTTTCTACCTAGAACAACACTGTCTCAGCAGCCTTGGGCGCATCCTCAGCTCAGCAGGGACAGGTGAAGCAAGACCCCCCACCCCTGTGCTGCAGGGGGCTCCAATCCTGGCAGCCCCTAGGCAGTGAGCTCAGAGGCAGCAGGAAGGGCTGGCAGCACTGGTGGCCTTGGTGTTCTCCAGACTGTACACAAACAGGAAGCCAGGGAGGGGTGATAATTGCTTGATCAGCTCTCCAGCAACACCTGTTGACTTTCTTCTAATGATGTGAAAAGTCAGGTGCGCAGGGAATAACAGATTCTTGTGGTTGTTAGTGTTGATTGTGATGTACCAACAAAGATGACAGGAACAATATTCCCCTGGCAATTTCCAACAGTTCTTTTTCTCTGCCTTCCAAGCCTACAAACGTCAATTGATCAGCGAGGTATACTTTGTGTATCTACCGTGTGCCCTTCACTGGAGCTCAGGATGATAAAATACACATTAAATGGTGTAGGAGAAACAATGAACTCAAAGGCTTACTCCTTGCCTTATAAGAAGGTGCTTACAGTTCTGGCTTGGGGGACAAGACCAACCTCCAGAGGCAATAAAAGTGACAGTGAGCAGGTCCGATTGATCGTAGGGGTTACAGGTGATCAGAGAGGGAGGGACCACTATGGGCTGGCGTGAGCGGGGTAGCCTTGGAGGATCGGTAAAGGATTCCAATGGGTGTAGAGGGGACGGGAAGAACCTGCCTGGTGCAGGGAATGGCACAGCAAGGAAGTGAGGTAGAAATGTCCCTGTATTTTCAAAGGATGGTAAGGACACCAGTTTGGCTGGAGTGGAGCGAGAGAAAGCAGAAATGGAGCAGGTGGGGGCTGCAGCCAGTGGTTCTTAAACTTAGGAGCACATCAGAATCACCTGTGGTCCCTGGCCCAGCAGCATCAGAATCACCTGTGGTCCGGAGTTTTTCAAAGCAGACGTTGCTGCCTCGCCCTCCACCCGAGTTTTGGGATCAGTAGGTCTGGGGATGGGGACCCCAGAATTTGCATTTCTCACCAGTTCCCAGGTGATGCTGGTCTGCTGGTCCAGGGATCACACTCCAAGAACATCTGGGCTAGACTGCAGAGGGCCAGGAGTGCTTGGCAATGCGGAGCTCCTGGGGGTCTTTCTTCAAGGGAGAGACAGAAGGCTTGTGGAGGTTGTTTAATTTGCACCCTGCGCTTTTCCATTTCTACAAAGAGCTTTCCTGTTCCCTTTGCTGTTTTGTGTTTCTGTGTAGATGGGATTAACAAGCATCGAGCACTATCTACCATCTCTATTCACACTCCCACTTCCCATGTCTGGGTGAAACACGTTGCTTTTAAGGGAAAATAGCAGCCACGATTCCGGGCCAGCAGCAGAGACCCAGCAAACACCACCAGACTGGAGATTTCATCTTTAAAAAGCCGAGGGTAAGAAGCCCGTCTTTGATCATTCAATTGCTAGTATTTGTGAATGCCAGCCAGGTGCCAGGCACTCCGCTTAGTACTTCATGTACGTTACGTCTTTACAACAACACTGCAAGGTAGGGATTAAAAAACAAACAAACCAAAACTGTTGTTATTGAGTCAATTCCGACTCGTGGTGACCCCATGTGTGCAGAACAGAACTGCTCCATAGGGTTCTCTTGGCTGTAATCTTCATGGAAGCAGACTGCCAGGGCTTTCTTCCACAGCACCACTGGGTGGATTCAAATCGCCAACTTTTAGGTTAGTAGTTGGACACAATTTGCACCACCCAGGGAACTTCAGGTAGGAATTACCATCCCAATTTTACAGATGAAAAGACTGAGGCTGAGACCAGTTAAGCGTCTTGCTCGAGGTTACCAAACCCAAACCCATTGCCATCAAGTCAATTCCGACTCACAGCGACCCGATAGGACAGAGTAGAACTGCCCCCTAGGGTTTCCAAGGAGTGGCTGGTGGATTCGAACGGCCGAACTTTTGGTTAGCAGACATAGCTGTCAACCACTGCACCACCAGGGCTCCGCTCAAGGTTACAGCTCTAGTAAATGACAGGGCCAGGATTCAGAACCAAGATCCACCTGCTTCCCAGCCCATGCCCAGCCCTGCATCCTGTGGCTTGTCCTGCTCTGTCTATGCCAACCTGCAGAAAGCTCTTGGAAGCTCTTTGGACAGTCTTGCCAGCCTCAGTTAGGAGTATTTGCAGTGGCTCTCCAGGCAAAACATCCTCAGGGACTTGAGTTCTAAACGAGCCTCCCACAAGTTTGGAGAGGTGAGCCCTGGCCCACCTCCACGGCCCCTGGGGTCAAAGGGTTTTCCCGGCCCTCCCCTCCCTGGCACACTCACTCCCTCCCCCACCCCGGGGTCTTCCCTCATCTGCGCAGTCTGAAAACAATTCAGGTGGAAGCACCGAAGGGAAAGAAGTGATCTCTGGAGTCCTGGTCCAGCCAGACTATGTCTCCTGCACCCACTGCTCACAGAGGTGGAACAGAAAGTGAAAGTGAATATGAGCCCAGGGAGGGATGGAAGCAGTGCCACTACATGCAAATCATGGGTGAGGATGCCACTCATCTGTACAGTGCTCCTGGGCTTCCGGGCTTCTGCACACACAGGCCAGCCAGGATTCCAGCGCAAAGCCCGGTGCCTATACTCCACTTTCGCAAAGATCCACCTGTACTTTCTCCACTTGAAGCTTGGGGTGAGGGCCCCAGTCTGGCCTCCTCCAATCTCCGGGGCAGCTAAAAGCTTGCATCACACCTCTTGGCCCTTGAGCTCAATTCAGCAAACATTTACTGAGTAGGGAGCTGAAGAGTATGGATACAGACACACTGGGTGGCTGTGACCCCAGGCAAGTCCTTGACCTCTCTTAAGGTCATTTCCTTCTGTGTGAAACAAGGGAGGTGTGAAAGTGGAAATGGGATAATTCATGTAACAGCTGAGCATAAGCTCCCAATAAGTGAAAGTTCTCTGAGGTGTTTCATTGCCAGGGTCTGTGCTCTAACACCCACGCCTACCCTCCAGGAGTCACAGTCCAGGGAGGTTGACAAGTAAAGAGGAAACATGAGTAAACAACACCGTGGCGTGCTGTGTGAGTGGGCGTGAGCACCAAGAAGGAACACCTAAGCCAGCCAAGAAGGGGGGCACATCTCTAATTGTGCAACCATCCTTCATCAGGCCCTACACTTCTTAAGAGGACCTACCTGGAGGAGTAAGAGCACAGAGCCGTGCAACCAGCTGTGTGATCTTGGGCAAGTTACTTACCCTCTCTGTGCCTTCATTTTCTTGTCTATATAATAAAAATTTACCAAAAATAAAATGTGCCATTAAGTCACTTTCAACTCATGGCAACCCAATGTGTGTCAGGGTAGAACTGTGTGCTTCATAGGGTTTTCAACGGCTGATTTTTTTGGAAGGAGGTCACCAGGTCTTTCTTCTGAGGTGCCTCTTAAGAGGACTTGAACCTCCAACCTTTCGGTTTGCAGCCGAGTACATTAACCGTTTGCACCACCCAGGGACTCCTGTCTCTATAATAGGGGTTGTAAAATTAGTTCTAACTCATGGCGTTCTTGTAAGGATTAGGATGATTAGTGCTCAGAACAGGACCTGCTAAAGAGGAAGAGGCATATAGGGCTTAGCTGTTCTAATTATAGGGTCTTGGACTTGTCTTTCGTGTCTTCTTCTCCTTTGCTTCTACATATACAGCCTCATTCTAGAAAGGACATAGGTAGCAGGGCTAGGAACACACAATAAGTGCTCAAAAATCAGTAGATGAATTTAACAGAACAGAGGTTTAAAAGGTTTCAAACAAAATCCTGCCCTCCCCCCTCAAAAAAAAACAAAGAAAAGCCTTTTGAACCAGTCAAATTTGATTCCTGGTTGGCCTGCCTATAGTAACTTGCCCTAATCTTTAATTTCCAACATCCAGACATCAACACAGCCCTGCCTACTGTCAGAGATTTGATTCTGTCAGTCTCCTTATGCACTAGGTGGCTGGGGGAGGAAGAAGAGCAATCTCTCTCTCTCAGTACAGATCTTAATTGCTGTTTGAGTGGAACCACGTTCCTTTCCCATGAAGTCGGCCTCCACGAGGTGCCGCTGGCCAGTTCAAAAACCCAGGCTGTGTAATGCTTTCTGGATCGGCCTGCTGAGGTTTTCCCAGGGCTTGGTCCCTCCCCTACCCACAGCAGCTCAGTGTAGTTGGAGTTATTCCTAACCAGTAAAAGGCCTTTCCCGGTTTGCCTCGCCCAACTCGGGTCAGGCGCTCTGGACCCTGGAAGACCTCAAAACGCGTGGCCAAGTCCTCTCCCTGAGATTCCAGTCAGTGGGTCTAGGGTGGGACCTGGGCATCTGTATTTTTTAAAGCTACTCCAGATAATGCTGATGCGTAGTCAGGGTTGAGACCACTGTCTTAAGTTATTCTCTAGTGCTGTTATAACAGAAATACCACAAGTAGATGGCTTTAACAAAGAGAAATTTATTCTCTTACAGTCTAGGAGGCTAGAAGTCCGAATTCAGGGTGCCAGCTCCAGGGGAAGCTTTCTCACTTTGCCGGCTCTAGGGTAAGGTCCTTGTCATCAATCTTCCCCGATCGAGAAGCTTCTCAGCACAGGGACTCTGGGTCCTAAGGACACGCTTTTCTCCTGGCTCTTGTTTCTTGGTGATGTGAGGTCCCCCTGTCTCTCTGCTCACTTCTCTCTTTTATATCTCAAAAGAGATTGGCTTAAGACACCACCTAATCCTGTAGATTGAGTCCTGCTCATTAACATAATCCTGCTAATCCTACCTCATTAACATCATAGAGATAGGATTTACAAGACATAGGACAATCACATCAGATGATACAATGGTGGCCAATCACACAATACTGGGAATCATGGCCTAGCCAAGTTGACAGATATTTTGGAGGGATGCAATTCAATCCATGACACCCCCTCCATTATTTCTGGACGCCTAACATCCTCTGGAGCCCTGGTGTCACAGCGGTTAAGAGCTTGGCTGCTAACCAAAAGGTTGGAGGTTCCAGTCCACCCAGAGGTGCCTTGGAAAAAAGGCCTAGTGATCTCCTTCCAAAAAACCAGCCATTGAAAACCCTGTGGAGCACAGTTCTACTCTGATACACACGGGGTGGCCATGAGTTGAGTCAACTCCACAGCAACTGGTTTTCCACCACCACCTCTCTGTCAGTCTGTTGTACTGTGGTGGCTTGCATGTTACTGTGATGCTGGAAACTATCCACTGGTATCTCAAATATCAGCAGGGTTAGCCATGGTGGACAGGTTTTAGCCGAGCTTCCAGACTAAGACAGACTAGGAAGAAAGGCCCGGAGACCTACTTCTGAAAATTAGCCAATGAAAACCTTATGGATCGCAACAGAACATTTTTTGACTCACTTGCTTTGGACGCGTCACCAGGAGGGATCAATTGCTGGAGGAGGACATCAGGTCGGTGAAGCGGAGGGCCAGCAAGGGCGAGGGAGACACGTGGTGAAATGGATTTGCACAATACCTACAACACAGGACTCAGTCATGAAGATGATGCAGGACCTGACGACATTTCACTCTGTTGTACGCAGGGTTGCCATGAGTTGGAGTTGACTTGATAACAGCTATCTGTCTGTCTGTCTGTCTGTCTAGCTATCATTCTACCTATCTAACAGCTCTCAGTTTTGGTCACGCTGCATTACGTTTGCGCTACCCGGGTGGAGCATTTTAATATAGCTCTCACTGGAGTCATGCATCAAGCACTCGTGGCAGGCACGACACTTAACTAGGAGCTGTGGAGACGGGGGTTGGCACAGATGAACCTGCCACAGACAGCCTGGGCACACCAAGACCCCTGTACAGTAAGGGACAAACATGGCCGGGCAAGGCAGTGAATCTACATACAGCACAGCTCAAAGGTGTGAGCAAAGGCCCCTCTCCTGTGGTACAGTAAAGATAAGGACCCAGAAATCCTGACTTCTAGCTTTGCTCATTAAACGACACTCTCTCTACAGTATCTCTGCAAGTTTAGAAAGACTAGTGCAAATGGTTAATGCACTCAGCTACTAATTGAAAGGTTGGAGGTTTGAGTTCACCTAGAGGTGCCCCAGAAGAAAGGTCTGGCAATCTACTTCTGAAAAAATCAGACACTGAAAACCCTATGGAACACAGTTCTACTCTGACACATATGGGATCACCATGAGTTGTAGTTGACTCGACGGCAATTGCTTACTGGTTATTTTATAGGACCCTCCCCCAAGAAAGTGTAATACAAGTAGTCTCTGACTTACAACATATTCCAGTTGTGTGTGTGTATATCTTATTGTTAGTAATAGGTACTACATACAGTGTTGCAGCGTGTAATTTACTGATGTTATTCTCAGATGTTCAATTTTATGACTTACTGTTCAGCACAGTGCCTTACAGAATTTGTTTTCTAAACTAAATCAGGGGCTTCAGTTGCTTGAAAACACGGACCCGAATGCTGATCCCTTTGCTAAAGTCAGTAGGCAGATATGGGAAGCAGGTTTCAGCTGAGCTTCCAGACTAAGACAGACGAGGAAGAAGGACCCCGTGGTCTACTTCTGAAATACTGCTGGAATTTGAATACCAGTGGCATAGCTTCCAGCATCACAGCAATCAACCATGGATCCACAATCAACATCCATGGAAGCAGCAGTGAAGAAATCAAAAGACACATTGCACTGGGCAAATCTGCTGCAAAAGACCTCTAAAAGTGTTGAAAAGCAAAAAAGTCACCTTGAAGACTAAGGTGCGCCTGACTCAAGCTATGGTGCTTTCAACTGCCTCATATGCATGTGAAAGCTGGACAATGACTAAGGCAGATGGAAGAAGAATTGACTGCTTTGAATTGCAGTGTTGGCGAAGAATATTGAATAGACCATGGACTGCCAAAGAACGAACAAATTTCTTGGAAGAAGTACAACCAGAATGCTCCTTCGAAGCAAGGATGGCGAGACTTCGTCTCACATACTTTGGACATGTTATCGGGGGGATCAGTCCCTGGAGAAGGACATCATGCTTGGAAAAGTAGACGGTCAGCGAAAAAGAGGAAGACCCTCAAAGAGATGGACTGACACGGTGGCTGCAATGAGTTCAAGTGTAACAACCATTGTGAGGATGGTGCAGGACCGGGCAATGTTTCATTCTGTTGTACACAGGGTCACTGAGTCAGAACTGACTCGATGGCACCTAACAGCAACAACAAGAAACACCATCCCCACTCCCAGGGATAATCCAGATGATCCAGAAACTTCCACAAGTGGAATTACTACGGCAACTGACAAAATGCCAACGTCGTCCAACTCTTCCTCATCATTGGAGTTAATTTTTATGATTTGTGTATTTTTTTAAGTATGTAGTAAAATACATCTGTAAGTTTATATGTAATGTTTTCAACCCTCAAAGACAAATAAAGATGGGATTTCTAAAGATACTAATAATAAAAAGCAATAATGATGAAAACTAAAAAAGAATAATAATAAGGTATTTGACTTTCATCAGAACCGATTTACAATGGAGTTGTCGAAATGGAACCCCATCTCAAGTGGGGGACTACCTGCACATTGTTTAAAACTACTAAATTTACAGTGTATACGATATTTTGGGGGTAAGCACTCTGTTACTAAAACATTTCAGAAACAATTTACTAAATGTTTATTCCCTTAACCTAAACAGAGCATAACCCACAGCGGCAGAGCCACTACTCAATACTGCTGAGGATGTTAACAAGCTCAGCACCATCCAGATCCAAGCCACCAACAAGTATTAAATCCCACTTACAGCCGGGGAAATGTGACAAGCTGGACTAAAGGATTCTACCAACCCTCACCCCCATCTCTGACCTGCCAGTGGCGAAAGAGCAGCCATAGGCTACCTTCTGAAGGCAAATCATACCCAAACAGAAGTGAACCTGCCCCTGGGACAAAATCCCAGCAGAAAACAAACCCGGGACACTTGACTGTATTCATGGTTAATACTCCATAATCCCAAACAAACCCCAGCACACCTGTCCAACATTCCTGTCCTGGAATTTAATTTCAGTGTATTATTTTGTGGTGTAAAATGGTCAAAGCTAAATGACCAGATCGTCTTGTACAATTCAGACAGCTGGACATGGACCAAATCTTGTTCTCTTGTATCCAAACTTTCTCCTTGAGCTTGAGGGCTGGTGGTGTTTATTAATATTATTTCTCTGAGACCCACCTCTGTCTGTGAAATTTTAAATTCAAACTTTTCTTTAAAATTGCTTTGACATATTGTTTAGAAGTTCCAATTATCAATCTGTCTTTTAATAAAATCAGCTAAATGGTTCCAATTTAGTTTATTATAGTGCACATATGACTTGTCTTCCTCAGTGAAGAGGTGATGATAACAGTGGCATTGCTTCGTATACAGATGTTAGTTGTGTTCTCAAGCCAGTAACTAAAAAAGTTGAATAATAGTTCTAAAAATTATTTTAGAAAAATCTTAACCCATACAGTATGGTGTATGTAGTGTGTGTGTGTGTCTACACTTCTACGCCAATGATCTTCATTCACACTGAAGTTTGAGAACAACTGAACTGGACTCCTATAACCAGAAACCAAACCCATTGCCAATGAGTCGAGCCCTGGTGGTGCAGTTTTTAAAGCGATTGACTGCTAACCGAAAGTCGGCAGTTCGAACCCACCAGCTGTTTGTTCCTTGGAAACCCTATGGGGCAGTTCTACTCTGTCCTATAGGGTCGCTATGAGTCGGACTTCTGTAGAAGGACTAAAAGGGAAGTGTGTATGCATTCAAACCTTTCTGCTTTTAGAGATCTATCAAATCCCTGACCGTGAAAGGAGCTGAGTGAAGAATTCTAAAGTGTTCCTGCTTGCCTATAGGGCTCATTCCATTTGCTTTTAGAATTCAGCCTTAATGCATTTTAATTTGTTTGTTGTTGTGAAGATAAAGCCAGAAGACAGAGCTTCATCTTCAGTGGGAGGCAGGCTGTCAAAGCCCTAATAATGGTCTACTCTATTGGGGTTTTCAAAACACATTCACATTAATTACGGTAGTTCATCTAATCTAGGGCATCATCACTTTTAAAGCAAACCATTATTCTATGTATCATTAAGAAATAAAAAGAAATGCTGACAATTAAAACGGATGAATCTGGAATTCACAAATGTTGAAAAGTTAAACAAACAAAAAAAAATTGTGTCTTAGACTCAATGAAATACAGTATTTCTACTAAACCTCAATCTTCTTGTTGGGTTGCATCGAGTCCGTTCGAACTCATTCTGACTCCATGTGACAGAGGAGAACTGTCCCACAGGATGTTCTTGGCTGTAATCTTTATGGAAGCAGATCACCAGGTCACTCTCCCATGGAGCCACTGAGTGGGTTCAAACCACCAACCTATCGGTTAACAGCCAGACACTTAACTGTTTATGCCACCAGGGCTCCTGTGTTGTGCATACTCATTGCCACTGAGTTGATTCCGACTCCTAGTGACCCTATAGGACAGCATAGAACTGCCCCATAGGGTTACCAAGGCTGTAATCTTTACAGATGCAGACTGCCACATCTTACCCCCATGGAGTGGCTGATGGGTTCAAACTGCCAACTTTTCGTTTATCAGCTGAGCACTTAACCACTTGCATTACCAGGGCTCCTGTGTCATGCATCGGGGACAGTTAATAAATATTTGTAAAAGGAAGAAAGTAAGACCAGCAGGCAGCCTTACAGCTAGCTCTACTGCAACTTACCTGCCTGATTTTAATAACAGGAGTTTTGTTTTTCTGCCTTGAAACCCATACGTTGAAAATCCTCACGCAGCTTAAGGCACGAACATGATTCCCTGCCCAGCAGCCCAGTTCTGCCAAGATTGTGGCTCTCCCTGTCCTCTCCAGCCCCTTAGTCCTCTGGGAAATGGGAGCTGCCCTTGAACTCTGACAGGGTTCTCACTGCCTGTTGACAGAGCCTGTATTAAAACCCCCTATTACCTATTACAGAGCCTTGGTGGCACAGTGGTTAAGAGCTCCACTGCTAACCTAAAGGTTGGCAGTTCGAATCCATCAGCCACTCCTTGGAAACCCTATGGGGCAGTTCTGCTCTGTCTTATAGGGTTGCTATGAGTCAGAATCAACTCAACAGCAACGGGTTTGGTTTGGTTTAGTTTTATTACCTGTTAAAACCTCCCTCCACACCTGCCAGGTGCTGCAGATCTGCCTGGGCTCCGGCCACCACGCCTGGCCTGGGACCACTGCCAGTGACACAGGTGACCTGATTTCTCTCTGGAGTGGTTAGCCCAGTGGGGGACATCAAAGAAGTGTTCCTGTGACTTGGGCCAGGGAACCTCCATGTCTCAAAGCTTACTTCCCATACTGCTCAAACTTGCCTGTTCAGTTCCTGTCTCTTGAAAACATCCTGGCCCCACCTTAGCTACCAACCTCTCGACCTGGCTCAGAGTTGACAGCACTGCTTCATGCCTTTGCTTGAACACACCAACCGTCTTAGGCAGCACAACCCTCCCTGCTTCCAAATGTATTTTCATCTTCTCAGCACTGTACAACCAGAAGTACAGCCGGAATGATCCTTAGAAGCAGGGATGGCAAGACTTCGTCTCACGTACTTTGGACATGTTATCAGGAGGGATCAGTCCTTGCAGAAGGACACCATGTTGGTAAAGTAGAGGGTCAGTGAAAAAGAGGAAGAACCTCAACCAGATGGATTGACACAGTGGCTGCAACAATGGGCTCAAGCATAACAACGATTGTGAGGATGGCACAGGACCCGGCAGTGTTTCGTTCTGTTGTACATCAGGTCACTATGAGTCGGAACCGACTTGATGGCACCTAACAACAACAACAACAGCATTATACAACCTGGAGAACTAGGGGGAAAATCCCTCCCAAGTTGGCCAGTGTGGAGGAGACTATCTCCCATAATGGCCCTCTCCCTCTCCAGGGCACACAAGGCCTTCCTAGCCTTGTAGAAAAGCAATGGAGATGCTTCGGGCTTAACTCACCTCCCCCGTCTCCTCTCCCTGAGACCCTAAACTGAGTATCTCAGCTGCAGCCTGGTAACATGACTTCAACTCCTGATTCCTGCCTGGGCTGGACAGCCCTGGCCTGGACTGGACCCCAATTTTGATAACTACTCCCTATACTATCTCTGCAAAAAGAAACTGAGTCTGTCCCCTAGACAAACTCAATGTATGAGAAGTAGTGTTCACAGACCTGGGCAAGAGGGACCCTACCCTGGGCCCCATGTTTTACAGCACCTGCATATCAAGACATAAAAAAAAGTTAAATTTATTAAAAAACACATAGTGCTTCTGTTGCTCAGGATCCGGAGCTCAGGGCATTTGCAGCACAACCTATAATCCCTAACATCCACTCTCCTCACTAACATAGTTCAGACCCCAGGGAAACATTTCTCTACGTCTCCTGCCCTAGGTCCTCCAAACAAAAAGACGACCACATCCAAACGCCAGGAAGGTTTGTGTGTTGAGCAGCTTCTGACAGTGGACACAGAGCCTGCTTCCAAGTACGGGAGGATCTGAGTGACGGAAATGCTTAGGTAAGAGAAGAAACAAATTAATAAACTTGAAAAAGTTTTCCTTTCAGATAGCATGAACGCAAGTGAGTCTTGCATGACCAAGTACATTTCTCGGTAGTGCAAAGCAACCCCTTTCTTGCTTGTCTTTGCATTCCAATTCGTGGTTCCAGATGTACTCATGAATTAGTATAGTATTAGTGGTTGCATGCAGCAGCTGAGGAGCTCTGGTGACATAGTGGTTAAGAGCTCAGCTACTAACCAAAAGGTCGGCAGTTCGAATCCACCAGCTGCTCCTTGAAAACACTATAGGGCAGTTCTACTCTGTCCTATAGGGTCGCTATGAGTCGGAATTGACTCAGTGGCAACGGGTTTTTTTTATGGAAGCTGAGCAACATTTTGCCATATTAAATCATATTACTCTTAAATTTGTATATATTTAAGTCTAGACATAACAAGAGAAAGGCGATATTGATTCTGTATACAGGCAACTAGACAGATATTGAATCCTAAAATTGTGATTAGATTCACTTTTATAAAAACGTTTAACAACAATGCAATCCCAATCCAAATTCCAACAGCATCTTTTAATGAAATGGAGAAACAAATCACCAACTTCCTATGGAATGGGAAGAGGCCCCAGATAAGTAAAGCATTACAGAAGAAGAAGAACAAAGTGGGAGGCCTCACACTACCTGATTTTAGAACCTATTATACCTCCACAGTAGTCAGAA
>NW_004443941.1:16226031-16254834 GCF_000243295.1 Trichechus manatus latirostris
AGATACATAGACCAATGGAACAGAATTGAGAATCCAGATGTAAATTCATCCACCTATGAGCAGTTGATATTTGACAAACGCCCAAAGTCAGTTACTTGGGGAAAAGACAGTTTCTTTAACAAATGGTGCTGGCATAACTGGATATCCATCTGCAAAAAAATGAAACACGATGCATACCTCATACCATGCACAAAAAGTAACTCCAAATGGACCAAAGACCTAAATATAAAATCAAAAATGATAAAGATCATGGAAGAAAAAATAGAGACAATGCTAGGGGCCCTAATACATGGCATAAACACAATACGAACCGTAAATAACAATGCACAAGCACCAGAAGAGAGACCAGATAATGGGAGCTCCTAAAAATCAAACACTTCTGCTCATTAAAAGACTCCACTAAAAGAGTAAAAAGACAACCTACAGACTGGGAAAAAATTTTTGGCTATAACAAATCCTATCAGCGTCTAATCTCTAAAATTTACAAGATACTGCAAAACCTCAACAACAAAAAGACAAATAACCCAATTAAAAAATGGACAAAGGATATGAACAGGTACTTCACCAAAGAAGACATCCAGGCAGCTAACAGACACATGAGGAAATGCTCACCATCATTAGCCATTACAGAAATGCAAATCAAAACTATAATGAGATACCATCTCACCCCAACAGGGCTAGCATGAATCCAAAAAATCTCTCTATGGAGAGACTGAAACACTTATACATTGTTGGTGGGAATGTAACATGGTACAACCACTTTGGAAATCAATTTGGTGCTTCCTTAAAAAGCTAGAAATAGAAGTATCATACAATCCAGTAATCCCACTCCTTGGAATATATCCTAGAGAAATAAAAGCCGTCACATGAATAGATATATGCACACCCATGTTCATTGCAGCAATGTTCACAATAGCAAAAAATATGGAAACAATTTAGGTGTCCATCAATGGATGAATGGGTAAACAAATTATGGTATATTCACACAATGGAATACTACAAAACAATAAAGAACAAAGATGAATCCATGAAACATAACATGGTGGAATCTGGAAGGCATTATGCTGAGTGAAATTAGTCAGACGCAAAAGGACGAATATTGTATGAGACCACTATTGTAAGAACTCAAGGAAAGGTTTAAACACAGAAGAAAACATTCTTTGATGGTTACTAGGGTGGGGAGGTACAGAGAGCAGTATTCACTTAGATAGTAGACAAGAATTATCTTAGGTGAAGGGATGGACAACACACACTACAGGGGAAATCAGCACAACTGGACTAAACCAAAAGCCAAGAAGTTTCCTGAATACAACCAAACACTTCAAGGGACAGAGTAGCAGGGGCGGGGGTCTAGGGACTATGGTTTCAGGGAACCATCTAGGTCAATTGGCATAACAAAGTTTATTAAGAAAAGTGTTCTACATTCCATTTTGGTGAGTGGTGTCTGGGGTCTTAAAAGCTAGCGAGTGGCCATCTAAGACGTATCAATTGGTCCCAACCGACCTGGAGCAAAGGAGAATGAACACCAAAGATATAAGGAAAACATTAGACCAAGGGGCAAAAAGGTCCACATAAACCAGAGACTTCATCTGCCTGAGACCGGAAGAACTAGATGGTGCCCAGCTACCACCAATGACTGCCCTGACAGGGAACAAAACAGAGAGCCCCTGACAGAGCAGGAGAAAAGTGGGGTGCAGAACTCAAATTCTAGTAAAAAGACCACACTTAATGGTTTGACTGAAACTGGAGGGACCCAAGAAGACATCGCTCCCAGGCTCTCTGTTGGCCCAGAGCTGAAACCATTCCCAAGGCCAACTCTTCAGACAGGGATTACACTGGATTATGGAACATGAAGTGATGATGCTCATGAGGAGTGTGCTTCTTGTCTCAAGTAGATACATGAGACTAAATGGGCAGCTCCTGTCCAGAGGCGAGATGAGAAGGCAGAGCAGTTCAGGAGCTGGTTGAATGGACACAGGAAATCCAGGGTGGAAAGGAGAAGTGTGCTGTCACAGTATAGGTAGAGCAATTAGGGTCACATAGCAATGTGTGTATGAGAAACTGACTTGAATTGTAAACTTTCACTTCAGCACAATTTAAAAAAAAACCATTTAACAAGATTTAACTATATATTTAAAAATTAAGTAAAAATGCTTACCCTTACTCAAGTAGTTTTAATTTAAAATATTAATATTCATTAACTATATTGGCATTTTGCATTTTAATTTCACAAGATCATTTTGAATATTTTGGAAGCAAAATAGTTTTCTGAACAAAAATAATGACTAGTCAAGTTTTTATTTACTTTGAATTATATTTTTGATAAAATGATATTCAATTTTTATATACTTTGAATATAATAACATTTCATTGTTTATTTAGATCATGGAGAATGAGTACAGGTTTAGAGCATGAAAGAAACAAAAAATAATAAAGTAGAGTTCAGAAAAAAAAGAACTGGAAAGAAAAAAATAGAAATCAGAAAGAGGCTAAAATGCTAACATTTTTAAAAACTGAAAACAATGAAAAGAGAACAGACTTTTTTAATTGTGCTTTTGGTGAAAGAAAGGGGACAGGCGTCTGTTGAGCATGGCCTACATACAACTTGAAAGAGGGTATTTCGGATTATTTAATGAAGACTCAAGACTTAATTACTGATCAAAACAATGAAAATTAGCAAGAAAATTATTCCCATCAAATGCTCAACTTGAACTTAATATTTTGCTGACTTTCAATCATATAAAACTCTAGCTTTATACTTTTTTTTAAATTTTGTCTTTCTGAAGGTATATCTCTCAAACTAGGAGGCTAGCAAACCAAACCAAACCCGTTGCCGTTGAGTTGATTTTGACTCATAACGACTCTATAGGACAGTGTCATGGATTGAATTGTGTCCCCCAGAAATATCTGTCAGCTTGGCTAGGTCATGATTCCCAGTATTGTGTGGCTGTCTACCATTTTGTCATCTGATGTGATTTTCCTATGTGTTGTAAATCCTATCACTATGATGTTAGAGGTGGATTAGCAGCAGTTAAATTGATGAGATCTACAAGATTAGATAGTGTCTTAAGCCAATCTCTTTTGAGCTATAAAAGAGAGAAGTGAGCAGAGAGACATGGGGACCTCATACCACCAAGAAAGCAGTGCCATGACCAGAGTGCGTCCTTTGGACCTGAGGTTCCTGCGCAAAGAAGCTCCTAGTCCAGGGGAAGATTGATGACAAGGACCTTCCTCCAGAACCAACAGAGACAGAAAGCCTTCCCCTGGAGCTGACACCCTGTATTTGGGCTTGTAGCCTACTAGACTGTGAGAGAATAAATTTCTCTTTGTTAAAACCTTCCACTTGGGGTATTTGTTACAGCAGCACTAGATAAAGATGACTAAGACAGACAGAGTAGAACTGCCCCATAGGGTATCCAAGGAGCTGCTGGTGGATTTGAACTGCCAACCTTTTAGTTAGTAGCCGAGCTCTTAACCACTTCGCCACCAGGGCACCACGTTTTATTGCGCAGTCTGTTTGTTTGACTTGCAACATTTCAACATTTAGACCATGCTATGAGGTTCTCTATAGGGTCACTATGAGTCAGAATCCACTTCATGGCAATGGGTTTGTTTTTTTGTTTTTTTTAATGCAGCTCTCCAATGAAACCCACACCAGGCCCCACAAATGTTAGGGGCAGGCATGTGTGTGAGTCCAGCTGGGCTGCAGCCCATTTCAGTGGTAAGGGCTCCAGCTTTCAAGTTCAAATCGCAGCTGTACTACTTACTAGCTGGATGACTTCACTTTTGGGAGCCTCAGTTTCCATATCTGTAAAATGGACATAGTAAAATCTAGCTCATCAAATCGTTACAAGAATAAAATAACATATGATAAGTTCTGAAGGAGCCCTAGTAGCACAGTGGTTAAGGGCTCACTGCTAACAAAAATGTCAGTGGTTCGAACCCAACAGCCACTCCGTGGGAGGGAGATGTGGCGGTCTGCTCCCAATAAAATTTATAGCCTTGGAAACCCTATGGGGCAGTTCTACTCTGTCCTACAGGATCATCATGAGTTGGAACTGACTCGTCGGCAATAGGTTTTTTTTAAGCTCGTAGTACAGTACCAAGCACATATATGCCCCATAAACGTAAGCTCCTCTCTTTTAGTCTGTAACTCCGTGGTTTCAGCTGTGCACTTCATTTGCACAACGACTTACTTTGCTGCACTCTTGGAGATCAAGCCAGGCGAAAGTACACTAAAGACATGGTCCTGGAAACGGCTCCTGGGTTCATCACATTATGCATCCCCAAGAATTCTTCACAGGAATATATAACGAGGAGAAGGGAACGAGCCTATGTTCCTGTGTTTTGATGAAACAAGGGCCTCAGTAAGCCCAGTGCCTGGTTTTGCTGCGTTGGCAATTTGCATTCTGCTTCCAGCTGAAACCCAGCTAAATACCTGGGCCCCACAAGTAGGCCTGGCTCTCCTTTCACCAAACCCTTACCAAGGCAGAGCATGCATGGGAATAGTGACACTTACTCATGCTAACACAAAAGCTACCCAGGTGGTCCCAGTTCCAAAAGAAGCCAGTGTGCATGGGTGCGAAGTAGCTGATTATAATCTTTAGGCCGGACAGGGATCAGTGTGGACAGGCAGCAGATCTGCACTAGACTGGGCAAACTGACAATACTCAAGCATTTAAGGTTTGAGGGAGAGCAGAGCATAGATATGGAGGTCGAAGGTCGAAGGTGAGAAGGCTGAGGTCAGAAGGAGCATGTACCAAGATACCTCAAGGGCTGAAACTCCAGGTGCAAGCTCTGGTCCACTAGAACAGACGTCCCGGTGCCAAGAAGGACCAGACACTATGAGGCCAAGGGGCCTGGCTGGCTCATGAGCAGGGATGCTGCAGAACTTGGAAATCTCAGTGGGGGACCTGGAGGAGAGGGATAGGTGCTGGTGTCACCTCCTCAGGAACACGGAAATAGGTCCCTCCACCCAGGCAGCAGAATCTCAAGACAGGTAGGGGTGGGTGGTGTAGAGAATAATGAAAAGATCTTGGCAAACGACAACCGCCACCACTGCCCAAACCGGGTCTGAATCACTCTGCTCTCAATCGCTTTATGATCTGTCTCAGTTATCTAGCGCTGCTATAACAGAAATACCCCAAGTGGATGGCTTTAACAAACACAAGTTCATTCTCTCACAGTCTAGGAGGCTAGAAGTCTGAATTTACAGTGCCAGCTCCAGGGGAAGGCTTTCTCTGTCTATTGGTTCTGGGGGAAGGTCCTTGTCATCAATGTTCCCCTGGTCTAGGAACTTCTCAGCATGGGGACCCCCCTCCCAGTGCTTCTTTCTTGGTGGTATGAGGTCCCTATGCACTCTGCTCAATTCTGTCTCTCATATCTCAAAAGAGATTCACTTAAAATACAGCCTAATCCTGTAGATTGAGTCCTGCCTCATTAACATAACTACCTCTGATCCTGCCTCATTAACATCATAGAGGTGAGGATGTACAACACATAGGATAATCAGATCAGATCATAAAATGGTGGACCACCACACAATACTGGGAATCATGGCCTAGCCAAGTTGACACACATTTTGGGGGGACAAAATTCAATCCATAACAATCTCAAACTTGCTACTTTTCTGGACCTGAAATGGGGAAGTAATAGCCCTTCCCTCAGGGTCGCATGAGAATTGGACAAGGCAAGGCATGATCCAGCACAATGGCCAAGCACAGAGTTAGGTGATCAATAACTGGTAGCTATATCTAGTTATGATTAATATTTCATATAATTAGAAGTAGACAAGGGTAGTATTTTAACAGTACAAAACTGTTCACTGGAAAGGGTCTTCGTGAGGAAGACAGGAAATCAGAGACTCTCAGAAGGAAAAGGAAATGGTAGTGGTGGTCTGAGATCAGTTGGATATCTCCTTCCAGGGACAGGGTTGTCAAATGATGTTCATACTCTTCCTGAGATTTCTAGCAATAACAATGCCCAGTCTCTCCCCGAGGCACTTCAAACCACAGGTTTGCCCCAGCGTCTGGGCTCAACTAAGGCACGAGTGGGAGAAAATCAGCTTCTTGCTTCATTCAGGCTGGTCAGCCCCTCCCCAAAAAGGCAAGAAGAGAAATACCCAATCCAGAGTGTAATTCCTTCCTGCCTGTCCTGGCAACGCATCTGTCATTTTCAAAAACAAGATTCTCTCCCTGAATAATTCATTATTCAAAGGAAAAGCCAGCCCAGAATGCTCTGCTCCATTTATTCTGGCATAAGAGTGAATCTCGGGCTGTGTGTATGTGTTTCTGAAAAGGATCCACATGAGAAATCGCTTTTTAAAACGTCGATATCTGAGACAGCAGGCAGGAAGTTTAAAAGGGCCATAACTCATAAATCAATGACGCTACCCTCCTGAGGAAGAGCTACGCATTGGCCATCCACAATTCCATTTGCGGCTGAAACATCTGTGTCTCTCGGCAACTCTGCCCGGGGTCCTGGGCGACTGCCCCACGATAAGAGGGCAATGTTTCAGGGACGATCAGAATCTTCTGTTCTTTGGGACTCATACAGGGAGATGTGCGATTGCTGTGGATTTTATCTAAATCTGTTAGCTTCTGCTAATATGCCAATAACCAGAATCAATCTGAAACAAGCAAAAAAATAAAATCAGCAATTTGAACACTCACAACTCAAGAGTCCTTTTTGCCCGGCTATTTAGCAAAACTGTCCACGAGTTAGTTGTGACCCTGTCCCTGACAGGTACCAGCATAGGTTTTGGCTAAGCCCAGATCCTGGTTCCAAAGATACCTGTAGGGAAATTTAAACAATTCTGCTGTTGTTGCTGCCGACGGTTCCTGAGGGTCTCAGTCAAAGCACAGCGGTTGGCCTTGATCATGGCGGCGGAAACGGAACCCAGCTCCTGCAATTGGCTAACTGCCTGAAATACGCTTATACAGCGCTAAAAGAGACAGCAACAGAGAGAAAATCAGTTAAGCGGAGGCTGCCATTTACAGCTGCTTTTGGACACGAAGCTCGCCACTGGTAAAGGAAAACATCCTGAAGCTTGGATTGATCAGTAATTCTCACCGCAGAGAAGCAAAAGATTGAACACCTGTCAGCTCGCAGGGTTTTCAAAGAGTGGTGTTTGGAGAAGTCTAGGTATAATTACTTCTTCCTTCATCTCTCAGCTTGCTTCCCTCCCCCTGAACTGTCTAACCAAACACAGAACACATCTTGGCTGCAGAAGAAAAAGAACAAGAGAGAAAGAAGAGCAGCAACTGGAAGCAGATGGAAAAGGAGAGGGATTTGGAGCTGTGCATGTCCACCATTCGCCTGAATTCAGAGGACTGGAAGGGTCCCTTACGGCGCTCTCATGGTTATCAGTCAGCTTTTCAGCGCATTTCGTTTACTGAACACTCCTCTGTGCTCTGCGGAAATCTATTCCGGAGCCAAGAAGAGGAAATAAATTCATAACGCCACCTACCATTTATCAGTGCTTACGACGGGGTGGTGTATTTATAAGTATTGTGTCATTTGATCCTAAAAACAATCCTAGGAAGAAGAAACTATTCTTTTTTTTAATTATTGTACTTTAGGTGAAGGTTTACAGAACAAATAGTTTCTCATTAAACAGTCAGTACACATATTGTTTTATGACATTGGTTAACAACCCTATGACATGTCAACACTCTCCCTTCTCAACCTTGATCTTTTTTTTTTTCTTTGGTGAAAATATACATAGCCAAAGATACACCATTTCAAAAATTTCTACCTATACAATTCAGTGACATCGATTACGTTCTTCCAGTTGTGCTGCTATTCTCACTATCCTTTTCCAAATTATTCCATCACCATTGTCTTCAACTCACTGTCCCCTAGGCTTCCCATCAAGCCATTTGTGTTGGCATTGTCAATTTGATATCACATAGATAATTCTGTTTTTGGTTGTTTGTTTGTACTTTAGATGAAGGTTTACAGAACAAATAGTTTCTCATTAAACAGTTAGTACACATATTGCCCTATGACAATGGTTAACAACCCCACGACATGTCAACACTGTCCTTTCTCAACTTTGGGTTCTCTATCACTAGCTTTCGTGTCCTCTCTTGCCTTCCAGTCCTTGTCCCTGGACTGCTGTGCCTCATTAGTACCATTTTGTTTAATGAGGCTGTCCAATCCCAGGCTGAACGGTGAACCTCGGGAGTGATTTCACCACTGAGCTAAAGGGGTGTCCGGGGCCCATACTCGCAGGTTTCTCCAGTCTGTCAGGCCAGTAAATCTGGTCTTTTTGTGTGTGTGTGTTACAATTTTGTTCTACATCCTTGAAACTATTCCTAACCCCATTTTACAAGTGAGAAAACCTAGGCACAGAGAGGTCAAGTAACTTGCCCAAGGTCACACTGCTAGGGAGTGGTAGGAGTCAGACATGAACCACACTCAGGCCCCAGACTCTCCTGCATCTTAGAGCAGGCAGAATAAACTGAATAGAGGTGAAAAAAATAGGAGAGGTGTCTTCTCCAGCTTTGTCTTTGGGATAGTGATTGGAAGTGGCCTGTGACAATAACACTAAACATTTACTGAGCACTTACTATGTGTCCACTAAGAACCCATGGGCATGTGGTCATTTAACCGTCATGACAACCCTATGGGGTAGATACCGTTATCCTTATTCTACAGATGAGAAAACCGAGACCCAGAGAGTTCCTGTGGTTAGTATGTACTACAGCTGGGATTCCCATCCACACCATCAGGCTCAGAACCTTTGCTCTCAACCTTTATTTTCTATACAGTTACAGCAGGCAGTGAGCACCTGAGCTTCAGGACCCTGAATACCAGTAAGGGCAGGCACGTATGCAGTATCCCAGCATCAAGGAAGGACTACCTTTAAGGAAAGGAGAACCACTTTGCAAAACTGCCCATGAAGACTCTGAGATCAAACAGGCCATAAGGATTTAATTCAGCAGGCATTTAGTCAGGTTTCTATCCAGAGAGAGAAGATCAATCAATTGACCCCATTCCTCACGAAATAAATAAAAGAAAGAGAAAGAAAGGATACAGGGGAAAGAAAATAATTACAGAAATATAGTGTAACGTTGATCCCTGTTGGCCAGAAAGGTGCCTGAAACTGGAAGGAAGCAAGGCATAGGACTGGGCTGAGGGCCTATTATATGGGCTCCGGTGGGAGAAGCACTGGACTGCCACCTACTCAGCTGTGGCCTTTGCTCATCAAAAGTCAGGACTTGACAACTTCTGGGGTCTTTTCCATCTCTAGGGTTTTCTCTACCACCCATCTGTCATCTTATTGTACTGGAGTGGCTTGCTTGTTGCTGTGATGCTGGAAGCTATGCCACCAGTACTTCAAATGTCAGCAAGGTCACCCACGGTGGACAGGTTTCAGGGAGCTTCCAGACTGAGACAGACTAGGAAGAAAGGACAGGCAATTTACTTTAGAAAATGAGCCAATGAAAACCCTATGACTTACAAAATACTGTCCGAGGCTTCAACTTGCTTACTTCGAACACATCATTGAGGGGGCCAATCGCTGGAGAAGGACATCACATTTGGTAAAGTGGAGGGCCAGTGAAGGCGAGGAAGACCCACAATGAGCTGGATTGACACAACGGTGCAACAATGGACTCAAACACACCAACACTCGTGAAGATGGTGCAGACCTAGGCAACGTCTCATTCTGTTACGTACAGTGTCCCCGTGAGTCAGAGCCAACTTGACAGCAACTAACAACAACAGCATTATTCTAAGCAGTGGACTTCAGTCTTGCTGCAGAAACCTCTTTATCAGAAAACCAACATCTAAAATGGACATAAGGGAGCAGATCAGGTGGGAATGATCGGGGGGTCAGCAGAGTGTCGGCCACCATGATCTACTCCCTAACCCCCTTGATAAGTCAGAGGCACCTCTACAAGCCAATTCAGAGACCTCATACTAAACCTTGCCTTTATCAGCAAAGTAAGCTGGCTGTAGATTACAAAAGTGTGTGCATGGGTTGCAGAGGCTGGGATATATGCCTGCTCTGTCTCCTTCTCAAAAGATCTGGAGACACCAGCCTGGCCTCTTTGGGAGGCCTAGCTGCCTTGTTGTTATTATTGTGAGCTGCCATCAAGTTGGCCCCAACTCACGGCGACCCCACGCACAATGGGATCAGACTTTTGTGATTCCTAGGGTTTTCACTGGCTGATTTTCAGAAGTAGATTGTCAGCCCTTTCTTCCTAGTCTGGAAGCTCCACGGAAAATTGTTCAGCATCATAGCAACACACAAGCTACTAGGTGGTGGCTGTGTTTGAGGTACACCGGCTGGGAATCGAACCCAGGTCTCCCACATGGAAGGTGAAAATTCTACCACTGACCCACCACTGCCCTCGGGTACCTTTTTAGAGGCCTTGAATCAAGTACAAGTCTGGGGTCTCTCAGAGCAGTAGCCCCCTCCCCATCACCTCCCTCTCCCAATCCCACCACCATTTGACAACAAAGTTATACTGTCAGCTGCTTGGTTAGAGATTCGACAACTTTGAAAATTTCCAAGGAAGGCACAGAAAGAGATGCAAACCGTATCCATAAAACAACTGCCCCCATGCCCGGAGCTTAGTGCATCCCTCTGCAAACCTGATGGCCCTCAAACTCTGCAGGCCATTCAAAAGGAACAGAAAAAAGGGGAGGGTTCCCCAGGGTTGCAAGCACAATGGTCAGAATGTGTACACACACTGGAGTGGCCCTGGGCTGCTTTGGATCCACTGATACGATGACCGTTTCCTGTAGCCGCACTTCCGCTCATTGTATTCCAGTGGAACAAAAATGTTATAGTGAGCAGAGACTCAGGCACACAGGTTATTTTAATAGATACATCCTACAAGCTTTGAAAACCTGCTCTATGCTCTGATAACAAGGCTAAAAATACCACACGCTCTTAATGGCGAATGTGAGGCTCGAAATGAGTGAGATTGGAGCACACGTGTGTGTTTTTCTTGGTGCATCTTGCAAGTTTTCCCACATTCTGCGCCCGGCCCCCGCCCCCTCCCTCCCCAATACATATTCACATTACCTCTCCCCCTGAATCTCAGTTTAAACACTGCTTTTATGTAACACTGGAGAATTTCCTTGCACTGATTTATCTCTTCAGCACCCCTCATTCAGCGGCGCATTTAATCTGTAGGCTGAAGGCTGTTCTCCTCTAGGTGTCCGTGCATTTTTGCAAACACAAATGTGCATGACAGACAACACTGAAGACCGAGACACTCAGGAGCCGTCCATCCCAGCGGTCATCACAAGAGCCGCTCTGTCCACCAGCCCTTGGCAGCTCCTGCCCCATCGGCAATGTGGGGCTGCGCTCAGCATTGCTGCTCTCAACCATCAGAGACCAAAGTGTGGTGTCCCAGGTGGTCGTTCAAAGTTCTCCTTCCCTGCGTATCACACCAATATGAAGGAATGAGGCCACCTGGGTGTTAGATTTGAAAAGCAAAGCTAAAGACAAAGGTTGTCATTATCTCCAGAAAGGCACAGATACATTAAAAAGACTTCTGAGCCTCTCAGAAAATGCAGATGTATACACATCAATACTGCAGGCAAGATAACTCAGAGGAGCGGTTCTGGAGCCTGGCTGCTCATTAGAAGTGCCTGGCTTGGGGATTTTTCAAACAGTCCCTCGTTCTTCCAGGTAGTCCTATGGGCAGCCAGGGGTGAGAGCCTTGGTCCACAGGAACACAGGTCTTCAGCATGTTTTTCCTGGAAGGGCCTAAATCAGTGGTTCTCAACCCTGGTTGCGTATTAGAATCCCAGGGAGACTTTTTTTAAAATAGGAATGCCTGGAATGCATCCCGGAATATTCTGATTTAATTGGCCTGGGGTGGGGCTGGGTCCTGATATTTGAATATTACTTGAATATTCAGTCAGGGTTAAGGACCACTGGTCTAAATACTTCTCTGCACTTCTCTGATTGACTAAGTCTTACACATAAGAAGATAGAAAATTCAGGAAATTTATCTTTATATATTACTTCAGATCCAAAAATCCCAAGTACAGCACTATTTTGCCCACCTTGAATAGGAAGGAAGGAACAAAGGCACCGGAACGAACAATTAAATTTGATGCCATGATGTCTGAGTGTCCCTCAGGTCCTCACGCAGAGCTTATTTCATTTCATTCCATGCTCAGTTGCAACAAGATCGTTTATCTGGTTTCTAAACCAACAGCAGATTAGAATCAAGCAAATTAGAAGTGATGGAGGGGGCAGGTAGAAAAGGAGAGACTGCTAGGTCCCGTGACTGCTAAGAGAGAAGAGACAGAAAAACTAAAAATCAGTAGGCATTGCATAAAAAAGCACTGAAGTCAGGGTTCTTTAATGAAGGGACAGATACCTTGATGTACCGCAAATGGTGTATGGACGTCAGTGCGCTTCTGCAGAGCAACATCACGGGTCCCCCAGCCCATAGTCACTTAAAACCGCTGCCATCAAGTCGATTCCGACTCATAGCAACATACAGGACAAAGCAGAACTGCCCCATAGGGTTTCCAAGGAGTGGCTAGTGGATTCAAACTGCTGACCTTTTGGTTAGCAGCCGAGCTCTTAACCATGGTGCCACCAAGGCAAGTTCAATCACATTCATTATAACCTGCTTATGGACGCTGAGATACGTGTAATGACTTCCACCAAAAATAATTATAATAAAAAGCAAGTGCTATTAAAGAAACGAAACTTTACTAGCTATTTGGAAATGCAGCCACCCATAATGACTCATTCCCTGGGGATCCCAAGTAGCCATGGACTTCTGTAGGCAATGTTTTAGCAGGAAACGCTTCGGCATGACTAAGAAGCAACTGCCCTGCCTGTCAGAGTCAGAACAGTGAGGCCTGACAGAGGGAAGGGTCCTGGACAATCTGATCCTCAGGCCAGGGCACAGAGTACTCTGAGCATTCACTGAGAACCTAGGATCAGGCCCAGTCAAAGCACAGGGAAGCCAGTAGGAAGCCTCTTGGCTGGTAGAATCTGAATGCTCCGGTGGGCTTCCCATTAAACTTATCTCCACTGGACAGTTTCGAAGCCCAAAATCCCTGCTGAGAAAGTCATCCCTTGAGGCCACACACCCACATATCCCACTATCCAGACACTTCTTTTAAATGCAAAAACCTCTGGGATGGGCAATGCTCAATCCCCTGACACTGAGCCAAATTGTCAGGTCTCCCTCGTTTACACTATAAGGTCATTGTTTTCAATATTTTTTCCCTCTCTGGGTGAAATCTTAGATGGATTCCAAATACATTACAAAGATAAAACAAGACACTGGAGTCTTGTCACCCTACCCCCCCAACAATGGCCCCTGAAATACCTGGCACCTGTTCACAACTGGAAGGCAACTGGCTAAGTGGCTAAACTCCCAGGAAGGTTTGCTCAGTGGTGTCACTAGGGAGGTGCGGCGGGGTGTGGACTGCATCAGGTGACATTGTCAGAGGGGGTGACACCAAAATGACTGTCTAGAAAAATATCCCTGTATTTAGTTATAACAACAAAAACATTTTTCATAAACCCAGATTACATGTATCAATACACCTACAAGGCTAAAACTCTATGCTAATTTACTTTTTGAACTTTCTAATGCCAGAGCTGTTATTACCCAATTACAATGACGCTTTGAATCACGTGGTTTTGTCTGCATGTGCTACAAGCACGTGCTGTTATTTTTGTTGCTGCCAGGGTTTTTATAGTCACCGATTTTGTCAAATTTTCTGGTGTTTTAGCTACAATGTTGTGGTAATTAGTATTTGTGAACCTATATATATCAATAACTTTTTTGAGAATGAAGTAGTAATTAAAGGAAAAGAAGGAGTGATATACACGAATTATGATTTACAAGTAACATTAGTACAAAAAACCATTACTAAGGATTCTATATGGTCTGGTACAAGAGGAGGTCCACGGGGCCGGGGCGGGGTGGGGGAGAGATGACACCATGAGTTACCGCATCGAGTGACACCAACCCCAGTGACACCATTGGGTTTGCTGCTATTTTTTTAAAGTGATCTTAGTCACTAGCCACCCCGCCCCCACCTCTGACTTCTCACACAAAATATTCTGCCTTCCAAATTCTGCAGTGCCCCAGACCAAGCCTGTCCCATCCCAGGGAGTGGGGCCTGGCCACCTCCAGCCTGCTGCATATTACAGCAGTGAGTCAGGTAGTATACAGATGGAATCTGAAGATAAACGGCTGAAAGAAGATACTAGGAGCAGCCAGAGAGAGAGAGAGTGGGGGACACGGGGTGTGCAGAAACATAAGGTGGGGTAGGGCAGACAAACTTCACTGATATCACTGTTTTCTTGGAACCCTGTAGATGAGGTGGTTAAACAGCAGCTGTCATTTGAACTGTCTTTTCACTGCAACTCCTCCTGGAAACTTGCGATGAATTCTACTGTGCGGTCAAGGTCAAGGATATGTGGAAACACTGGTCAGGCAACCCAGAAAGCCTAGTGCGCCCTGGAAACCAGAAGGCAAGGAGTAGCACAGGGCATAAATAAGTCACTGGATGATTGCAATCGATGTTCCTTGCTACATTATTTATTTCGAACAAAGATCCCCAGTGTGTGTCTGTGGAAGAGAAAAGGATATCTTTTCACCCTCAAGATGACCCAGCAGGGCTGGGAGACTCTGGCCCTCCCGCAGAGCAGGGCAGCCTGGCTGTGCCCTGTTACTGAGGCAGAGCCCTAGAAGGCACTTGGTCACAGCAACAGGTGAGTAAAAGAGAAAGAGGGCAACTTCGTAACCCTGTCTCCATCCTTCTCCAACAGAAGCCCAGTTGGGTCTCCTAGTTACCCATGGTGCATCTGGTGAGGTCGAGGTCAGAGTTTTGCTTCTGGGTTGAACCACTCACTTTTGCTCTATAACCTCAGCCTAGATTGATTAGACTCCAGTCCTCCACAGATGCCCTAACCCCGAGAGCCTCCTCTCAACATCACTGCCTGCAACGGGGACCGTCATCACGAGCTCAAAAAACAAAACCAAACACTACAAGTAATGTCTTCGTAATGATGAATGAGAAGAACAGATCATTTTTCAGTAAGGTCCTTCTCACTTATCCACAAGGCACACTGAAGTGGTAACTCTCCATTCTACATGCTTACCACTATCTTTTTTCCTTAAATCATTGTATTTTAAAAAAATATATAATAAAAAGAAAACTAGTATCTCTGGTCATCAACAGAGGTAATTATTTTTTTAATACAATGAAAACAAAATAATATTATTCTGAGGCCTCCTGCCTTTGTTAAAAAGGGAGATAAACAAATATTAGACAGGTGTTAATGATACCCCAGCCCCAAACTGAGACTTTCTCCTTGATATGAACAGAAAGATTGAAAGAAAATGGGGGGAAATGGATGAGGGATAACTTTGTTTTTTGAGGTATAATTATACACCTACTTCTCACTTAGCAACTATGTTGTTATCCGATATTTCACACATATGACAGTAGTAAAAAATCTACTCTCTGAGTATTTTGTGCATTAATGATGTACGCCTGGCAATAACAACGCTGAGGTGTGAGGCAAGAGTAACACTGGCTGTGATGGTCAAGGTTATGTGTCAACCTGTCTGAACCATAATTCTCAGTGGTTTGGCAGTTATGTAATGATATAATTTGGCAGTTATATAATGATGTAATTTGACAGTTATGTAATGATTTAATTTGGCAGTTTTATAGTGATGTAACCATCCTCTATTGTGTGATCTGATATGGTCATCCTCCATTTTTGCATACTGCCAATTTTCACATAAGGACCTGGTCTTTGGAACCTAACCATGTTCATAAGTGAGGAGTGGGTGCATGCAGTAAAATGCACAGATGTTCAGGGCAGTTGACTGAGCTTGACAAATATATACACCTATGTAACTAACACCCTAATAATGACATAGAACACTCTCATCATCCAAGAAAGTTCTCTCGAGCCTCTTCCCACCCATCTCCCCCTCACCCAGAGGCAACCACCATTATGGCTTCTAACCCCATAGATTAGTTTTATCTGTTCTTGAACTTTATATTATTGGACTTGTGGGGATGGCTTTTTCACTGTTAAATAAAAGTTACGATAATATTACACTTTTCTACGATTCAAGATTTTCATTATAAAAAGTTGTTTGCTTGTTTTTAAGTTATGGAATGCTCTGCTTACACTTTACCTAATATCTTCTCCAGACCCGCCAATGGAATGAGCCCTACAACTTGGGCACACTGAATTAATGTAAAATGGGAAGACACCAACGTAGGAAATCTGATCCTGACTTTGCAAATCCAAACATGACCCTGATTATAGCACTGATTTGGCAAATTTTCTCCCCTAAGTCCCAATTAATCTGATTATTTTTTAAGCTACTCAGAAAGGAAGTCTTTTCCTAGGCTTCTAGCCCACTACAACCAGTCCGATTCCTCCCTCATCTTTGGTCTGGTTCTGCTCCATACCCCACTGGCATGTGTTCCCCATCCCCACTGGGGCAGCTGCCCACACTCCCTGTGCAGGTTTTGCCTTCCTGCCTACCTGTGACTCTACCGCCTTCCTTCCTCAGGCCCCCACTCAAGGCCAACACCTCTCCCCTCCTTTAAAACTGAGTTGTACTACACATTTGCATTCAGCCTTCTTTGTCTTACATTGTTACTTACCTTTTAATGTGAGCATATCTTATCTCTTCAACTAGATCCTGTGTTCCTTTAGGGGAAACACAGAATCATCCTGGCATCAATGATAAGATATTGGAGATAGAGAGGTATCTCTGGGTGAATGTGTGAGTGATTACAAGTTAGAGTTCTACAAGGTTCAAACTCATCTCCTTGAAGAGACAGAAAGAGATGAATGGAGGCAGCAGCAGCTCTTTAGTGATGGCGTTTTATATACCGCTCCATGCTGTTTCTATGAGTCTCCTATCACAGATTCCTGGGCGCCATTACTAGAAATTCAGATTCAACAAGTGTGAAGTAGGACTCAAGAATATGCACACTCCCCAGCTCGTGAAGACGCTAATGCTGGTGGCGCATGGATACACCAGGGGAAACAGCGCCTGCGAACGGAGAACAGAGTGGAACAGTGAGCATCCCCACATCCAGAAGACAGAGGGAAGTGGTGTTCCTGGCTGGCACGTGGAACCCAGCTCATGTTCTAGTTAATTCCACCTCTTTCACTGGAGGTGAGATTTAAAAATAAGAAAACCACCCACACACAACCAAAGGTGAACATGAAGTATAAAAATGCATATAGAAGAAGATTCCCAGTGAGGGAGAAGCTGAAACCCAGCAAAGGAAACCACAGTTCCTGACCCAGGACCTTGTCCTGCTTTCCTTACAGCATCCACAGTGATATCTTTCCATTCCTGGAAGGAAAAACAACAGCAAGATAAACTGTAGGGTACAGCGTTGGGTAAGCAGGGGTGTGTGTGTACACAAATACAGAGTGATCTTAGAAATTTTTAAATAAAAAGGCTAACCACAGGACAGTAACCAGCAGGGTGATGCTGAGGGAACTGGCAATCTTGCCACTAACCTGTTAACCCATTGCCGTCGAGTCGATTGCAACTCATAGCGACCCTATAGGACAGGGTAGAGCTGCTCCGTAAGGTTTCCAAGGAGCAGCTGGTGGATTTGAACTGCCGACCTTTTGGTTAGCAGCCTGAGCTCTTAACCACTGCGCCACCAGGGCTCTCATTCTTCCCACTACCGCTAATGAAAAACTCGAGGATTTGTCCTCTGCAAGCAAGGAACAACGTGGGGTTTGAGATGGCAGAGTGTAAAGGAGGTGGAAGTCATCCCAGCACTGAGACCTTCAGCTGAAAACAAACAGCCCAGTGCTGCCCAGGGATCCAGGCTGCCGAGCACCCACCTGGGAGCGCACGCCGGCCACTGGGGCCAGCACACCGCTGTTTATACCTATAATCCAATTTGGATGGGGAAGGCACACGAAAATAAATTGATTATCTTGAAACTGTAAGAGCAAAATTGGCTGGGACAAAAAGTAACGAAATAATAAAGAGGAAGTACCTGAGGAGGTCATCTGAGGGTATATTTCTCATGACCTGCCTCCGACCCACTCTGCTTTCTGGATTCAGACACGAGGAAACCATGACTGACGGCTTGCCAGAAATCATATCCCAACCTGTCGGTAGAGGTTCGAGTCCCACCCCCCGCCTTTGCCATGTATGTGTGTGCATCTGTGTCTGTGTGCTGTGTGTGTTTGTGTATGAACGTGTGTGTATGTGTTCTGTGTGTGTGTCTGTGTGTGTACGTGTGTATATGTGTGTGTATGTGTGTGCTGTGTATGTGTGCTATGTGTGTATGTGTGCTGTGTGTCTGTGTGTGTACGTGTATGCTTGTGTGTCTGTGCGTGTGTGCTGTGTGTGTCTGTGTGTGTATATACATATATATATCATATATATATAGTCAATCAACCAAAAAAAACACTAAAGAGAGTGTATGACAAAGAGTTGATTATCTTAACTTAGTTTACAGCTTATGAGGAAGAAAAGTGAGTAGTTCATAAAAAACAACCATCTTGTCCAAATCTAAGGGTCACACAGAAGCACGCATTCTCCTGAGAACACTGGCCTTCCATCTCAGGACCTCTCTCATCTCCCTTTTGTTTAGAGGCTGGATGCAACTCTGCCTTTGCACAGTAACAATGGCAACCATTGATGAAGCATGTGGGATGTGCCAAGGGCTGGAGATGTTCGGTCTGGAACGCCCATGCCAGCCCTGGGAGAGAGGTCATTGGCCCATTCTAAAGATAAAGAAACAGAGAATCATCTAAGTGACTTGCCCAAGGCCACATGGCTACCAAGTGGGGACTCAGGATTTGAACCTAAGTCTGTCTGGCGTTTGTGCCATTATACCACACTGCCTCCATGATCCCTAAAGAGTGGGCAGCTAAGCCCACGGGCATTTGCTAGGACAGAGTCAGAAGAGATGAACAAGAAGACGATAAGAGAAGGCCTGGTGAAGCACTGGTAACTTAGTCAAGAAAGCTTACACAGCAGATTTAAGGCTTTCACAGACTGCACATATGAACAATGGGCTTCCCATGGGCTTTACCTCTATGGGGGAAATCATGATAAATACAAGGACTTCATAAAGCTCAAACAGACACCACCGAAGACTAGGCTCAAACTTCACCTCCAACTACTACTTATCGATTCTGAGAAGGCATATAACTTGTCTAAGTTTCAGATAATAATTTTTTTAAAGGGAGGAAGGACCAGGGAGGGGATGTACTAGGCAGAACCCTGGACCATGATGTCTTCTGTGGAGGCTTCCAGCAATGAAACTGAAGATTCCAATAATAATTAGGGAAAGGAACCCTACCCTGTGGCTCCCCCAGGATCCCAGGAGTTCAGGGAAGTGATGATGGGAAACTATTTTTAACATGCCTGAAAGTCTGAAGGAAAGCATACATTTTACTGAGATAAAACCATACAGCAAATTAAATTACCAAGTTCAGTTGCTTTAATATTCTGTCCACGTGGAGGCCCTGTATTAGCTTCTGGTGATGAGCAGCTCTGGTTCCAAGTCTTTGATTAATAGAAAAGACCAAACAAATTATCTTTAGGAAATATAATTTATTCCCTTGATGGGGATTGAGGGATGGCTAATCAAAGGTATTGAAAAACTGGTTATCATTTTTTAAGAAAAATGTTCCTGAAGATGGGCTCCCAGGGACGAAGTGGAAAGTGGGAAGCGGAGACTACGGGGCTGGAGATAGTGGTGGTGGGTGAGATGGGTGATACGGGAATCAGGGATAGTCATTTAATTTCTACATTAAGTGATTCTCCTGCAGGAGTGTGTGATATGAAACAAAGTGTTTCAAGGGCATGGGCAGTATCTGCAAACACTGTCCAGATTTTTCTCTAGATGGTGAGATAATCTGTACTGAGATAGTTAAGCAGAGCCAACTGGATGAACTGGCTGAGAAGAGGAAAGAAAAGCATTCCTATGGTATTTTTTAAAAACAGTGACATATTACTTAGGGAAAAAGGGAAGAAAGCAAGTGCAAAACCACAAAGAGGGGAAAAAGCCATAGACTTCCACTCGCTGTGAGAATGAGCTGCTGGTCAACCCCAGCCAGTGGTGGGATCCGACGGTCCCAGAGATTCACCCAGGGAAGACTGTGGCAAGATGGGATCCCCCAGCATCTGAGCATCCTTGTAGCCAGCCCAGTAAAGGTTTGGAGGTGCCTATCCATTGTCTTTCACATGTGCCCAGGGACAGCAAATCAAAGGGATTACTACTTAGCAAGGCCCTTGAGGCATCTCCTAAAGATCACCACTCTCGCTCTTGGTCACCCCACACCCCTGCCTAACAAGCTCTAGCCTTTTGGCCAAGAAATCAAATCTGAATCTTCTCAAGCCCCGAGAACTGACTACCAGCTTACAAGAAATACAGGGACAGAGCAATAGGTTAAAAGACACCATGGAGATAGAGTCAGCAAAATCTAGAATGTGGGAGACATTAGAGGACTAACGACGAGTTTCTTCAACACCTAAATGGCAAAAAAAAACAGAAGAAGAAAAAGGAAGCAGTGGGAAACTGTGAATGAAAAAAGCCTTAAAAGGCATCGACCAAATGTGATGTACGGACATTACTTGAATCATGATTCAAACACATAAGCTGTCTAAAAAATCAGTTTATAAGACAATCAGAAAAATTTGAACGCTGACTGGATATTTGATGATATTAAGTAATTAATTTTGTATGTGATAATGGCACTATGGTTATATAAAAAATTCCTTATCTTTTGAGATAGATGAAATGATATACCTGAGACTTTCTTTAAAATAATCCAGTTGAGGGGAAACCTACAGAATGGGGCAGAAGGCAGGTTGGAATGAAACAAGATTGGCCATGTGTTGATAACTGTTGAAGCTGTAGACACGGGTTTATTATACCGTTCTCTCTAGTTTTGTACATGTTTAAAATTTGTCATAGTAAAGTTATTTTTTTAAAAAAAAAAAAAAAAAAGCTAAAAGATGACTGTGATTTTTTTAAAGTTTTCCACGAACAAATTACAAAATAGTATCTAAAAGATAATCTTATTGAAAATAGCTTATACTATATTTATATGCATGCATTTATTTATGTATATGTGAATGCATGTAACTATCCATATCGTCCTACAGGCATAGGAAATCTTCTGGAAGCATATGTACCAAACTTTTAACTATTAATCCTGTTTTCTGGGGGAGGATAGGACTGGATAGAGATTTTCATTTTTTAATTTAATTTATGTACTTCTACATTGTTTAGATCTCATCAAGCATGTCTTACATCAAGCATGTCATACCCCTCAGTTCAAATGTGGCATGGGAGTAGACAGTGATTCCCCAAAGCCCCCGACCTGTCTTTGGAGGCCACTGTCTCCTGGACCCCCCCTCATGACACCTGCCACAGCTCTGGACCAGCAGGCCTTGCGTGATCCACAGACACCCCCATCACTAGTGCCTCTTCTGTGCCTTCATCCACCAAATGTTCTCCCATGTAACCTCCCAAATCCCAGCACCAGACCCACCTTTTCCATGCAGATGGTCCTGCTGGACTAGCTTAAGGGCCTGCCCTCCTCTGCAAATTAGCCGGACCTGACAACGCCTCACTATTGTGTCTGGACAATACATTTTTAGAGAAAAACAGACCATAATCCCCATAGTAACCAGGGAACCTAACACACGTTAGATACTTACAAAGTCCAAAGTTACTTAGCCTTTCTGAACCTCGGTTTCCTCATTTGTAAAACGCAGATACTAGAACCTACCTTACTGGACTGCTGTGAGGATTTGTCAAGGTGAAGAAGTAAAGCTCTCGCATCTATCTCAAAGGTTCTGTATGGTGTGCACAAAGCAGCCCCTCCGAGACTTGCAAAATACTGCAAGTTTTTAAGAGAATTGGAAGAGGGGCCTGAAAACACACTTGGATCCATACACTGGGAAGAACACTGTACTTGGAACCCCCATTCTTTTAAATATTAATGATAGAAATAATGTCCTGGGGTCAGGAGGAGGAGCAATGAAGGTCAGACTTTGAACAACCACTAGGTGGCAGTATTGTTTTCTTGCCATTATGTAAATAGAGGGGAGGGCCGTCCGAAAGGGGAAAAAAACATCCTTCTGAAATTGATTCAGAGGAGGAAATTTCTATATTAATTTCCCCCTAACACTGAAATAGAGGTTAGCTTGAGAAAATGCACCAACATAGAAGAACAATGAGCAGCACCAATGATGAAATCCCACTGGGGATCCCTGGTCTCTCTGATGGGGTGAGTGGGAATGGTGGGAATGTGGGGGGGAGGGTGTTGAGTGGAGGTGGAAGTACCATCTCGAGAGGGAACTCCAGCCAGGGCTGAGAACTTTCTAGAAACCCAAACAATGACTCAACCTTCCTCATCTGTAAGTAGTATTACTGAGACCAGTTGAAATGAGGATCTTCCTCTCAGGACTCCTAGAATACGAACTCCATGAACCTCAAAGTCTACGCATGCCCTCTTGAAAGGTCAATGGCCAGAGAAATAGAGCTGGAAGATAACAAGCCTCTCAGGTTCTGCCTTCTGAAAGCAATACTTTCTTCTTCATATTCCCCTGCTCAAAACCTCTCCCTGGCCCCCCACTGCTGCAGGATAAAGTCTGAGCTTCTCTGCCCACTGGTAAAAGCAACTGGTCTGAGCTCCACCCAACCAGCTCGTGGTCTTCAAAGGACATGATATAATCCACCCTTCCCCACCCTCACTCTTCCTCAATTTTGCCAATAAAGAAATCAAAGCCCAAGAGATAAACTGATTTGCTCCCTCCCAAAGCCCAGCCCCCACACGCAGCTGGGTTTTCTCTGCTGACTCGCACCCATGCCTTGAGCATGCTGCTCCCCTACTGAAAAATGCCCATCCACCCGCCCACTTCGAGCCCCTGGGGCTTATGTTCTGTCCCACACCAAGCACCCTTGATTTGGTATCTGCGTTGTAACCTATTGCTATCTTTTCTCTCCAGAGAGACCATAGCAGAAATACTGCAAACCGACGTCTGGTAGGAGGGAATGCAGGGTAGTGATTAAGAGTATGGGCTCTAGAGTCAAAGTGGCTTCAAATCCTGGCTCTATTCTGAACTTTGTGACCATGAAGAGGTTATTTAATCTCTCTGGGCCTCAGTTTCCTAATCTCTAGACCAAATCAAACCCACTGCCATCGAGCCCATTCTGACTCATAGCGACCCTGTATCTCTAGTCTCTCCACAAGGAAAAATAATAGTACTTACTGCATAGAGTTGTTGGTGAAGATTAAATAATATCAAGCACAGAAAGCGCTATGGAGTCCCTGGGTGGTACAAATGGTTCATGTGCTCAGCTGCCAACTGAAAAGTTGGAGGTTTGAGTCCACTCAGAGGCACCTCAGAAAAGAGGCTGGTGATCTACTTCCAAAAACTCAGCCGTTGAAAACCCTATGGAGCACAGTTATACTCTGACACACATGGGGTTGTCGTGCGTCCGAATTAACTTGAGGGCAACTGGTTTGGTTTTGTTTATTTTTTTTTTTTTAAGTGCATCCGGCTGCTAACCAAAATGCTAGCGGTATGATCCCACCCACAGGCTCTGCAGGAGAAAAATCTGGTGATCTGCTCCAGTAAAGATTACAGTCTAGAAAACCCTCCGGGACTGTTACGCTCTGTCACATCGGGTCACTAAGAATCGAAATCGTCTCAACGGCACCTAACAACAGCATAAGATTCCTGAGTGTGCAAACTGTTTGCAGTTGACTCGACAGCAATGCGTTTAGTTTTCTGACTAGCCTAAAGGTTGGCAGTTCAAACCCACACAGCAGCACTCTGGAAGAAAGGTCTGGTGATCTGCTTCCATACGGATTACAGCCAAGAAAACCCTATGGAGCAGTTCTACTCTGTAATACAAGGGGTTGCCATGAGTCAGATCAACATGACGGCAAAGGTATAAGTGTGCCTGGCACATAATAGGAAAAAATGCAGCTGTGGTTCTAGTCCCAGTTCTATTGCTAATCAGCTGAGGGGCCTGAGCAAGTCATTTTCTCTCTTCAGCTTCATTTTCTTCATAGGTAACACTGAGAACAGTGAGTGTGGGAGCAGGTGGGTTATGTAATTTTCTCTGAAGTCCACTGCGGCTCTTAAAATTCCATGCTTCTCTAGAAATCTTCTCTGACATTCCCCACAGGACCAGCACTAGCCTAGGCCCACCCTAGACAGTTATACAAGGCTGAGAGGGGAGGAATCCAGGTACCGACTCTGACTACTTACAACCATCAACACACAGCTCAAACATCACCCTCTCAAGGATGTGTTCCCTGACAACTCCCGCTCCCACCCCATCCCTCATCAACCAGGTTAGGTCCTGCTGTTTTATGCTGTCATAATACACCATACTTTGCTTTGTAACACATGTCAATCGAATTATTAACTATATGTTGTAATCCTCATTTTGCAGATGAACAAACGGAGGCTCTGGGAGTTCATTATTCACCCAAGACCCCCACAGCCAGTAGGAGGTAGGGCAAGATCCAAAGCCCGGTCTATTTGACCGTAAACCAAAACCCAAACTCATTGCCATCAAGCTGATTCCAACTCATAGTGACCCTATAGGACAGAGTAGAACTGCCCCATAGGGTTTCCAAGGCCGTAATCTTTACAGAAGCACACATCTTTCTCCTGCCAGGCAGCTGGTAGGTTTGAACTGCTGACCTTTCAGTTAGCAGCCAAGTGCTTAACCACTGTGCCACCAGGGCTCCTTTGACCATAGATCCTGCATATTTTTACACTCTTATTTAGCATATGACTTAATATTTGATACATACAAAAGGATATTTATAGTATATGTGTGAATTATGAAGCATAGCAAGAAAAAGAATTCCAGAGAACCTAACATCCAACGTAAAAACTAGAACGAAGCACAGAAGTTCCTTGTGAGTTTCTCTTGGATGCCATCCTCCCATCTCCCCCCCCCACCCCGGAGGTGAGCAAGACCCTGAAATTGTGTTTATTATTCTCTTACTTGTTTTCTCTTCTTCGTATCTTTTGACTGAAGTATATTTACAGAAAAGTGCACAAAAACCAGCACCCAGCTCAAGAAACAGAACCACACAACCATGACATTTTATTTGCTTCTCCGGACTGTGAGAATGACCAGGCTTGTTACCACGGTTCTCCCAACTGAAGGGGCCCTGGTGGCACAAACAGTTAAGTGCTCGGCTGCTAACCAAAAGATTATCGGTTCGAACCCACCTAGCAGTTCTGCAGGAGAAAGACCTGGTGATCTGCTCCCGTAAAAATTCATGAGGTTGCGATAAGTCAGAACTGACTTGACAGCACCTAATAATAACAACAATATCTTAACTGAGGCACCCAAAGTGGTGTTTTGCGGATACAGAGATTTCACCCAATCTCACACGAAGAAACAGCCTTGTAGAACCAAAAGCCCCTGGCGCCCCTTCCAGTCACGAGACTCCATGTTCTTCCCGCTAGGCCATGCTGCCTCTAAAGGCTCCTTAGCTCTGTCTAAATAACATAAGAATTTTCATATGAAAGCTAGGCTCTTTCTCTCAGACAGGATGTTGAGATCAGAAGAAAGGGTTAGCATCCTGGGCTTTTGGGAGGGAGAGTTGGCTTGGAGAATTCTGGTCCAGAACAGAACCAGAGTCATAGACGGAAAAAAGGCCAGTGGTTTTCTCCAAGGCCCTGGAACTGTACGTGGGTTCTTTAAACAGAATCATCCTGTAATGGATGAGGGTGGGGAGCAGGCAGATTAGCATCATTAAGGCCTCATGTGTGGTTCTGATTATATCATCTGAATTCATATTTCTCACAGGCAGGTCTTGATTAAAAGTAAATAAGTTTACAAGCAGACCACCTACTAGAAAATACTGAGCTTGGTGCTGGAGTTAAGATTAAAGTCCCTTGAGGAAAAGCCAGCAAGATTATGTGGATGAGATTCTGGGCTTGGAACTATAAAATTTGGTCAGTTTACTATGACACCCTAAGAAAAATTACCCATCACCCTTGAGTGTGCAACTTCCTGGTTATTTATTCTCTTCAGTGGGTAGCGGGCAGTTTCAGTTCCTTTCAAGTCAGCCGGCGTTTATTGAGCGTGTACCAGCACAAGTGCCAAAACATGCAGGGGATATAAATCAGGATGTCTGATCCCTGACCCCCCAAAAAACACCAGAGGAATGGCTCAGAAAATCAGGGGAGCTTAAGTACGGTGGGCCTGGGTGGTCAGGGAGGATCATCTTCCAGGAGCAGGGTGGGGGGTTTGGAGCAGGGCTTTTAGGAGGAGCAGGGTTTCCATCAAAGCAGCTCTGGTGGCACAAAGGGTTAAGTGCTCAGCTGCTAACCGAAAGGCTGGCCATTCAAACCCACCCAGAGGCTCTGAGGGAGAAACACGTGGTGACTTGCTCCTGTAAAGACTGTTGTTATTGTTAGGTGCCGTTGAGTTGGTTCCGACTCACAGCGACCCCATGCAAAACAAAAGGAAACACTGCCCGGTCCTGCGTCATCCTCACAATTGTTGCTATGCTGGAGCCCCTCATTACAGCCACCATGTCAATCCATCTCCTTGAGGGTCTGCCTCTCTTTTGCTGACCCTCTACTTCACCAAGCATGATGCCTTTCTCCAGGGACTAGTCCCTTCTGATAACACGTCCGAATTACATGAGATGAAGTCTCGCCATCCTCACGTCTAAGGAGCATTCTGGCTACTTACAAGATTACAGCCTAGAAAACCCTATGGGGAAGTTCTACTCTGTCATTAGGGTCGCCATGAGTTGAGAACAACTTGGCTGCACCCAGCAACAGGGTGTCCTTCGGTTTGTCTCTTCTTGGAAACCTTACTATTCAGGCCCATATTATGGGCTAGATTTGTCTTATTAACTATATGGGAAGGCAGACTTATAAACCTGTAAAACTCCAGCAGTGGATGAGATCTAAGGACTGCAGAAGGAGGAATTAGTTCAGCGCTTACCACCTGCCAGGCACTGTTCTAACTCCTTTACGCATATCAACTCTTTTCCCCTTCTCCACAGCCCATGAGGAGCCTGAGGCTAGAGGAAGTCAGTAGCTCTGGATCCCTCAGTACCTGACAGCAGGTAAGAATGCCAAACACCCTTAAAGCTTTCCAGAGGAGGAATTACCACATGAAGCCTAAGTGAAGCCTCCCTGTTTCCACGGTGACTTACAATCCCTCACCTCAGTGGAACTCAGTGTTCAGAAAGGTACACTCACTGCCCCTAATTATCCGCCTCTCACCAGCCAAAAGGAGGGTTTTTCCTGGCCTCTCTGGGCAAAAGGGGTATCTATTTCCAATGAGTGTGAGCTAATATAAGCCAGGGCCTAGCTGTATCCTGGTCCTTCATATTCAAAGATGATGCTACTCACGAAAACTTCTCGTCAAGTAAGTGTCCCTCCGACATGGAGAAGGACCTTCAGTTTGCCTTCCTGTCCACACCTCTCTCTCTTAATTTTTAATACCACCCTACATTGGTGGTATAAACAGTTAATGTGCTCAGCAGCTAACTGTAAGGTTGGCGGTTCAAGTCCACCCAGAGGCACCTCAGAAGAAAGGCCTGGCGATCTACTTCTGAAAAATCAGCCATTGAAAACCCTATGGAGCACAGTTCTACTCTGACACACATTGGGTTGCCATGAGTCAGAGGCAACTCAATGGCAACTGTTTTCGATGTTGTTTTATATAGTTCTTTCCACTTCCCAAACTACCAGCTGAGGAAGAAGCCACAGCACACAGCTCATGGGGGGCACTTATGTCCCTGATTTGTGTCTTTGTAGTATGAACGACTTTATATGGCACATCTCATCTCCATGAGGACAGCAGAAACTTCTTGAGTGAAAAGAATGGTATCACCTTCCGCTGTATCTTCCTTGGCTCCCAGAATTATCTGGACAGGGAGTTCCTCTAAAATATACGGGTGTCCACTTCCGGCAAAATGGTGCTCTAGGCAGAAGCACCACGCCGTCCCTCCACAGCAAAGATCCGAAAAACTAAGCCAAACAGAGAAAACAACAATCCTGAAAACCTAAAACATCAAATGAAGAGATAAAGAACTCAGCCAAGCACCAAATGGAGTGAGAAAACTGACAGAGAACGGAGAGCGAGGAGAGATTCATGCAGAGGTCCCCTATCAGCTAACGCAGTGCAGATCCGCCATCTTGGACTCCTATTGGAGACCAGCAAACAGGGTACGAGAAAGCAGCTTCACAGAGCTTCCAGCGGGAGACAAAACAACCGGTAATTTGCGATATACGCTTCCCACCCGCCACCCTTCTTCACCCCCACTTGGCCTTCCTCTGCTTCCCTCGACCACAATCTCTTGTCCGGGAAGCACCGGCTGCTTGGGTTCCACCCACCCGAACGGGCCGGCTCTCTGAGTGCCATTTGTTGGCTGCTGGGGTTGCTTTTTTCCGCTTCTTTTGATTTCTTCCTTACCTCTCACCACCTCCCCCTCCTTTCGCTCAAATACTTGGCTCCGTGTGCCATCTTTGCTTCTTCCTGGGGGACTGCGGAGCTCCATTCGAATGTGGAGCTGCTTCCCGGTTTGGGCTGCCACGCTGGTGGGATCCCGGGGCTTTCGTTCGTTTGTTTGTTTTGAATTGTTTATTTGTTTTATTTTCCTTTTCTTGAGTTGGGAGCCCGTTCTGGCCAGGTGGTTCTGCGTGACTTGGAACCTAACCCCTCAGCTTGCACAGATGTGCAGAGGGATCCCTGAGGACATTTCTTTTTTCGTTGGTTTTTTTTTTTTCTTCTGTTTTTTGGGGGGGGCTTTTCTTGTTCTTT
>NW_004443941.1:16256098-16299119 GCF_000243295.1 Trichechus manatus latirostris
ATGAAAGATGAAAAGCTGGCCATCCAAGAAGCTCAACGAACCCCATATAGGATAGACCCCAAAAGAAAATCACCAAGGCATATCATAATCACACTCGCAAAAACCAAAGATAAAATATATGGGTGTATGCTCATCCAGGGAGGCTATTTCATGTTGGTTCTCAAGAGCTCGGAACCCCACCTTGGATGACCCTGTGGAGGAAGCCAGAAGGAAGAGAAGAACAGCAAGTCTGCCTTGACCACACTTCCAGGGAGGAACCCTTCATGGAACAACAAAGCTTGGCTGGAGCATGAGGGCCACAGTGGAACCCAGGTCCTGGAACTCGGCAGCTGATGTGGCCCTCAGCATTTAGCCAAATCCTGCAGTCGCTTTTTTTGGCAACCACCAGGCTTGGCAAGCACCATGGCCCAACTACTGCATGCCCCATGTGGATGCAGTTGTGGCTAAACAAGGCTTCAGAGGAAGGGAAGAGCAAGAGAGGCAACCAGCCCACATGGTGCCCGTCCCAGACAAGGTGGGCTCAGCATCAAGTCTTGTTTTCCACACAGCTGTCAGGAGACTGAGGGGAAAACAGCTAGGTTATCAGGGCTGGTTTCTTCACGGAGGCATAGTAAAGAGGCTCTGAGGCCAGGTGGGCCCAGGGTTCAACCCAGCTCTGTCCTGAGAAGCTGTGGCCTTGGGCACATCATTTATCTTCTTTGAGTCTCAGTTTCCTCATGAGAAAGATGTGCAGACTATATGCAATAATATATACACAGTACCTAGCATCTACTTCATGCACAGTACATGTCAATGCTCTTCTTCTGCCGTCTATGTCCATGTGAAGTTTTTGATTTCTCTCAAAAATATAATTGTTTTACGAGGGATGGGAGGGGTGAGGGGGAATACTAAATAGACAATAGATAAGTGGTAACTTTACTGAAGAGTAAGACAGCACACAGTACTGGGGAAGCCAGCACACCTTGTACAAGGAAAGGTCATGGAAGCTCCAGAGACACATCCAAACTCCCTGAGGGACTGAATTGCTGGGCAGAGGGCTGTGGAGACCATGGTCTCAGGGAACATCTAGTTCAATTGGCATAACACAGTTTATAAAGAAAATGTTCTACCTTGGTGAGTAGCGTCTGGGGTCTTAAAAGCCTGTGAGCAGCCATCTAAGATACTCCACTCGTCTCACCCCTTCGGGAGCAAGGGAGAATAAAGAAAACAAGATACAAGGAAAAGATTAGTCCCAAGGACTAATGGACCACGACTACCATGGCCTCCACCAGACTGAGTCCAGTATAGCTAGATGGTGCCCGGCTATAACCACTGACTGCTCTGACAGGGATCACAACAGAGGGTCCTGGACAGAGCTGGAGAAAAATGTAGAACAAAATTCTAACTCACAAAAAAAGACCAGACTACTGGCCTGACAGAGACTGGAGAAACCCCGAGAGTATGGCCCCCGGACACCCTTTTAGCTCAGTAATGAAGTCGCTCCTGAAGTTCACCATTCAGTCAAAGATTAAACAGCCCCATGAAACAAAACCAGACTAATGAGGCACAACAGCCCAGGGACAAGGACTAGAAGGCAGGAGGGGACAGGAAAGCTGGTAATAGGGAACCCAAGGCTAAGAAGGGACGTTGTTGTCATGTCGTGGTGTTGTTAACCACTGTCATAAAACAATATGTGTACTAAATGTTTAATGAGAAACTATTTGTTCTGTAAACCTTCATACAAGTACTATAAAAAAAAAGATTAAAAAAAATGCATATATATATAATTATTTTCCCATAACATAAAACAACTTGGAGGAAAAGCCCTATCTTGGGAGTAAAATCCAGGGTTCTAGTCAAGATTCCAGAACTCTGGTGGCTCAATGGTTAAGACCTTGGCTGCTAACCAAATAAAGGTCCGCAGTTCAAATCCACCAGCTGCTCCTTGGAAACCGTATGGGACAATTCTACTCTGTCCTGTAGGGTTGCTATGAGTCAGAATCGACTCAATGGCAATGGGTTTGGTCTTTTTTTGGTTCAGTCAAGACTCCTTCACTGATCTGTGATTTCACTCGTTTAACAAATATTTACGGAAGTGCCTACTATGTGCCAGGCACTGTCCTAGCTACTTGGAATATACCAGATGTCCAAGAAGAACAAATTCCTAACCGTATAAAGCCTATACACTAATAGTAAATAAGTAAATTATATGATATTTCAGAATGTGATAAGTACTCAGGACAAAAGAACAAATAGAGCAGGGTAAGGACAATCAGGCAGGTGAAGGGGGATGATGGTAGCAATTTTAAGTAGAGTATTCAGGTCATTCCTCATTGAGGGGACATCTGAGCAAAGAGTTGAAGGGGGAGGTTCTGATATCACAGGGAAGGGTGTTCCAGGCAGTGGGAATGGCCAGGGCCAAGACAGTAGTGTGCTTGGGCTGTTTCTGGAAGAGCAAGAAGGCAGTGGGGCTAGAGTGGAGTAAGTTGGGAGAGAAAAGCAGAGATGACATCAGAGACGTAAGGGCAAGGTGCAGGTCATGCAGGGCCTTGTACACCACTATATAAACCAAAAAAAAACCATCCAGTCAATTCCAACTCATGGTGACCCCATATGTTACAGAGTAGAACTGCTCCATAGTGTTTTCTTGACTGTGATCTTTATGGAAGCAGATCACCAGGACTTTCTCATGCGGTACCGCTGGGTGGGTTCGAACTGCCCACTGTTAGGTTAGTAGTTGAGTACAATCTGTTTGCACCACCCAGGGACCTAGATCGTTAGAAGGACTGTGGTTTTCACTCCAAGTGAAATGCGAACCATCACGGAATTTGAGGAGAGGGTTAACATAATCTGAAGGTCACACCAGCTGGGGCAGCGGGGAGAGGGCAAGGGTAGAAGCTGAGAGCCCAGTTACAAGGCTCCTGCAAATATCCGGACAAGAGATGGCAGAGGCTCAGAGCGGGACAACGGAAGTGGAGAGAAGAGGTCAGATTCTGGATGCATTTCCTTCTTTGACCTTCAGTTTCCCAATCTGTAGTAGCTTCTGCACCCCCTTTCCATCTTCCAGGGAAGTATGAAAATAAGTGGAAAATGACAAGCATATGGGAATGTTTGGGGCCACTCAATTTCCAATGCCCCCAGGAACTCAACAGCACCACGAATAAATTCTTACTGGTGGGGGATTTCATGAGCCTCAAATGTCCTGAGCACCTCCTGAAGTACGAAGAGGTGCCGTCCCCATGGGTCCATCTCCATCTTTCCACACTCCCCCTGTTCCCAACGCACACAGCGTCTCTCAGCGTGGCCCCAGAGAGCAGGAAGACAGCAGTCCCTGCATCCAGACAGACCTGCCAGGAGCCTGGCTAGGACACCGTTTAACCACACAACACGAGCAACTTATTTAAACTCCATAAGCCTTAGTTCCTCATGGAGAAAGGGGGCTTGGAGACAATTACATGAACTAATGTGCCAGGCTAAAAGTGCCAGTCACAGTACCTGGCATACAGTAAAGTCTCAGTAAATCTCAGCTCCTTCCTCAATGCTGACACACCTTGGGAACGGATTCTGCACTGGGGAGGAGAAAGCTGTGGATCATCCCAGACACAGACAAATCCACTTGTAAATAACTGAGACGTGTCTACACGGCTATTGTTGTTTTACTATCCTGTTTACCATTAATAAAAACAACTTCCTTCACCACACCCTTCTGGGACGCTGTCACTGCTTCCTCGGGTCAGCAGGGTACCCTGGCTTGGAGACGCCTCAGGAATGGGAGGAGCAGTGCCCAGCTCAGAGGCACATGGGAAAGGGTGTGCTGGCTCCTGGGGTCCACGGCCTGGGTGGGCCCCCTACGTGAGGGACTCAGAGTCAGGGTGGCCAGGCTCTCGACTGGATTCCTCTCTCAGGAGACAGGGACAGAGACCTGGTGGTCCCAGAGGCTTGTGCCTGTCAGTCACACTGGGCCTGTGGCTTCAGACCACCCTCTTGTTGCCCTGCCCTGTGAGGTCGGTCACACAGAAAACCACGCTTGACTCCTAACATTCAGCTCTCACCAAGGCAGATAAACATGGCAGAGGAAGGACGGGGGAGGAAGTGCTTTGGCACGATGGAAAGAAGGAATGGGGAGGAAAAAGACTCAGTGACAAGAGCGAGCCAGCAGGCACTCAACCACTGAAGCTGCATCAAGTTTGGATGGTCAGACCCCTGACCCGGTTCTGCTCCATCCTGTGTTCACATCTCAACTCAGCACGTCTTCATAGAGTCCCTCCTCACGGGAAGGCTGGAAGCTACTAATGATATTATGAGGCTGCCCGGCCAGGCCAGTGTCAAATCACCTTCCAGGAGCTTGTGAAGCAGCTGCTGGCAGAGAAGGGAGGCCTTGAAGCCTATGAGCCAGCCACACGGGTGGTCACCCCAATGCACCCCAGCCAAGGTCAGCTCTGGGACTCCAGGGCTGACAGTCCTGGCTTCCCCACCCCCCGCCCCTCCCCCAAGTTGAGCAGCAGCAGCAGCAGCAGCACTGCAGGAGGGGAGGACTCTGGGGCCTGGCAGGGGATTTCTATTTCTAACCTGACGTGCCAGTCAGCAGCAGCTGTGGGCGACAGCAGCAGACAGCTCTGACTCGTGAGCATCGATAGCAGGAATATGTGCTAACTTAAGCGTCTACCCACAAGAGGAGTGAGCCTCAAACACCCTGCCCCAGAATGCACCTTCTCCCAGGGAGGAGAAGCTCTGAGTGCAACAGCCCAGGTTTTACCCAGAGTCTTCCCAGCAAGGTGGGCTTGCTCTGGGTGGCCAGGGGAGAGAGGGGCTGATCAACAGACCCTAGGCTACTGTGGGCAGGTGGGGGCTCAGCAACCTATGTCTCCTCCCATCATTTCTGAAGTGCCATCATTCCCAAGGCCAAAGCCTTTGCCCACTTTAGACACCCCTCTCTAGAATTCTAGAATGACGGAGTCAAGAGGACCTGACTCCAGGTCCTGCTCTCCTTGGCCTTCCAAGAGGACTCAACCCCTTGCCCTGAGTACAATCCTGAGACTTTGGAAAATCTAGGGGATTCAGACTTGCAACTAAGAGTGCAAGTGGTGCCTGAGGGATTAATTGAAATAAATAAAGGAGATGATGCTGTTAAAAAAAAAAAAAAAAAAAGAAGGGCCTGAGCAGTCAGTTAACCAAGTTCTAATTTCACAGGTGAGAAAAGGCCCTGAGGTAATGGCTGGGGAGGCAGGTCTTTGGAGTCAGGAAGAACTGGGTTTGAAGCCCAATTCTGCCTCTTCATGGCCATGAGCTCCGTAAGCCCAGTTTCCGTCTCTCTACAAGGAGGATAATGATAGCACCTCCTTCCCAGGCTGCCGTGAAGACTGGAGGTGCTGATATTTGTAAAACGCTGAGCACAGGGCCTGGCACAATGAGTGGTAACTACAGCTACCCTCCCCCCACCTCCACCCATGGTCACTCAGCTGTCAGGGTCAAAGCTAAGCTTCACCAGGCTTGCTGGTCTGACAGAGACTGGAGAAACCCCAAGAGCATGGCTCCCAGACACCTTTTAACTCAGTACTTGAGTCACTCCTGAAGTTCATCCTTCAGTCAAACATTAGACAGGTCTATAGGGCCAACAATAGCACACATGAGAGACATGCTTCATAGTTCAGTCACGTATACGAGACTAATGGGCACGCCAGCCCAAAAGCAAATACGGGAAGGCAGGAAGGGACAGGAAAACTGGACAAATGGAAACAGGGGACCTGGGGTGAGAAGGGGAGAGTGCTGACACACTGCAGGGTTGGCAACCAATGTCACAAAACAATCTGTGCATTAACTGTTAAATGAGAAACTAATTTGCTCTAAACTTTCACCTAAATCACAATTTTAAAAAAGCCAAGCCCCAGGTCTCCTTTGCCCACCACGTGCACACAGCCTCACCCTCCTGCATCCTGGGCAGCCCTTCTCCCGGGGGCAGTGACACGGCCTCTCTGGCTGCCTTGTCCTCCAAGAGCTGAGCTGAAGAACTGCAGTCACAGGAGCCGAGGCAGATCTTGTTGGGCTCCTGGCCTTGAAAGATCCACCCTGGCGGGGTTCTCGCTCAGAAAATCCTCCTCACGGGCTAGGCAGCCAGAGTGCCCGAGGAACACCGAAGGGGAAGGGACAGAGGAGCCTTGTCCCAAGCTAAGAGAAAGACTACTGGGCCGGGCTCTTGCCTTCCAAGGCACGACAATGGTCCTGTTCCAGAAAGCCTGCCCAGTTCACATCTAACCCAGGTATCTTTCTTACCTGGTTACCTGCCACCATCATTCCATCCAAGCATGCTAGATTCTAAACACTGAACAAATAGAGCCCTCGATAGAGGTCACAGACACAGAACACACTCTTGGGGACTGCGGCAGCTGCCACTACTAACTTTACATTTCTCCAGTTTCCTTCCAAACTAAGGATGGTGAAAGACACCTTGCTGTCTTCAGAGCTGCCTCCTCGCAGGGAACTCCCTGACAACCTTCTCCACTCAGAGTCTATTCTCAGAACCCACTACTTAATCCTTAATGGCGCCCAGCACACAGAAGACGCTCAACCCATGTTTTTTCTATCAACAATCTTTACTATGTTATTTACTCTTTCAAACCTACTCGTCCAGCATAGGCTGCAAGCTGGCTGAGGGAAGAGCCCACGTCTCTTCAGTCTTAAGTGTTCCCAAAGAGCCGATGATCAGGCAGAGTGCCCAGAAGATAATCAATCAGCTTTAAAATCCATCAGCCGCTCCTTGGAAACCATGCAGGGCAGTTCTACTCTGTCCTACAGGGTGGCTATGAGTCGGGCAACGGGGTTCATTTTGGTTTTGGGTTTAGTGACAGTTATGGAGAAGTAACAGGGAAGTTGAGGAAATCTGCACTTACTAGGAGACAGCTTCAGGTCTCCTTCTCACCCCAACCCTGGAAGGCAGATGTGGGACGTCCCTCACTAGTTGCTAAGTCCCTCCTGATTCCACCACCTCCCTTTTCTCTTTCTCATAACTGTCTCTGTTTCTCTTCCTCCTTATCTGCCCTTTTACCCCCTCCCACCTCTTCCTTTGCTCTCCAAACTTCTGAAAAAGCAGGACTGAATGAGGCACCAGTTTGTCTGGGTGCTCATTCGTACTCTGCTACACAAACCACCTGCTTAGCCTAGCTGCAAGAGCCACTCACTCTCTAGGTCTCAGTTTCCCCTTCTGTCAAATGGGAACAATCATGTCTCCAAGAGTGTCAGGAGAACGAAACCATATGAGGTAGGACTGCCCTTCCCAACCAGCCCCAAAGCACTCTGGTCCACAATGTGCTTCCAGAGGGTAGTGGGCTGGGGTTTGCCCCTCCTGGCGGTGATCGAGCATTCCACCCAGGAAGCTGGATCGCACACGGGGTTCTAGCTCCACTCTGCAGCAGCCTCCCCAAGTAGGCTGTGCAAGACTTGAGGTCCGAGGGACAACTTTCTAATGGGTGGGGGGCCTCTGGAAGGGAAAGGGCCAGCAAGTGCACAGCTCTGACTGCCACTGGCGGTGGGCAGCCCTCCCCCCAAACACACATGCACGCACACTCACACACACAAACACACACACAGAATCACTCGCATAGAGCTCCTCCACGCCCCTTGTGTCTTAAGCAAGTGCGAAACGGGAACAACAGTTCTGAGAAAAGACAAAGGAAGAGGAAGGGGAAGATGGCCAGGATTTAGTACACAGCACAATGGCCAGCGCCCAGAAGGAGGAAAAACCTGGGCCACAGATACATGTTGCATTGTCTCCGAGGACAGGGGGCTGCTGTGGGGGCACTGCAGGAGGAGAGGTCAATCCGAGGCCGACAGGTTCCCCATCTCCGCCCGCTGGGGACTGGAGGTGGCCGCGCCAGGCAGAAGTAACCTCTCATTAACCGTCTGAGAGGCTCTTTTCTAACCGACTGCTGACAGCATCTGCCAGAAAAAGGATCTGCTTAATGCAACCCTCTCAGAGCCCTACATAAACAGACCCTGCTTGTGCCTTTTTGCTTTTCCTCCTTCCTGAGCCTTTCCTTTTGTTTTCCCTTCAGCTTCCAAATGCTCTAGGTCATCACCCTCTTTGCCAGCACAGGGTAAGTAAGCATCTCAGCTTGGGAGGGGAAGTTGGAATCGGCCAACCTCTTCCCACCCCTGTGTCCCATCCTAGCCAGTAGGGCCCCCCCAAAAAAAACTGTGAGCCCTCGCCACCACGGAAACCAGGGGGTCACCTGCTCCAGCTCTGAAGCCTCCCATTGCTAGGAGGATGCTTGGAGAGAACAGCACTGCGGATTCTTAAAGCCAATTCCTAATGCAATCAAACCGGCCAGCCTAAACAATGACCAAACTTAAATATTTTCCACCCACATTAATCAGCTCAATAATTCCTTAATGACTTCCTAAGAAAAGTGTGAAAAAAAAAGCCCTTGTTTGTTTTGATTTGGTTGGTCTTTCTCACACTTGGGTAAGGATTTCATTGTCTCAGCATGGCAAGAAGCAGCCTGGAGTCGGAGGAAGGAAGAAATAATGGGCTGCGGATGGGGCCTGTCCACGTGACCTGCAAGTCAAGAGGCAGGGTGAAGTCAGAGCAGGCATCTCGGGCCCTGACGGCCTGTGAAACTCTGGGCAAAAGAGGCTCCTTGGCTTCTCTGTCTCAATTTCATCATCCACCTATGAAGTAAAGATAACCCTAACTACCACTTGCTAAATCACAGGGTGTTTTTGTGGGCTTGGGGGCGGCACCACGGCTGTGCCCTCCCGGTCCTTCTGTGAAGGTAAGAAGCGAAAGAAATATCCAGATTGCTGTGAAAACTGTAAATAACACTGTGCAAGCCCCACCAGCAATGCAGAGGACGCACCTGACATCTGAGCAGAATAAGGTGTCATCTCAAAGACTGCCATCTACCTGAATATGAAAAGCCTGGGCAACGCTCGGACTTTGGGAACAGAACAGCGACATCATGTCCCTAAAATAAAAAAAGCCGCAGCCAGTGCTGTGTTTTCCAAACAGAGGAAGCAGGATTTCCACCTTCCCGGGGCATCTGTGCTGTGACTCCAGATGGTCCCTGACTGCTCAGAGCTCGACCCCAGGGAAGAGGGTGACTCCACAGAGGAGTGCCTGGCACCCACTACTACAAGAACCGCCTAGAAGAGGGGAGAAGAGATGTGAGTTCTCCCTGCGAGCACAGGGGAACGTGCACTGCAAACCCTTTGCGGTGCTTGTACCTGAGTGCACACCTTTGAGTGTGTATGTGAGGAACCAAGTGACTGAGTACGAGGATGTGTGTGCTGGGACCACAGAGATGGGACTGTGTACATGTTTCTATCTGTCCACTGAAGGGCCCCCCCCACCCCCACTCCTCCTGCCGCTTTACCCACGGCCCTGAAATTTGACGATTTGTTGGCAAGTATGCACTTAGCAAAAGCTAAACATCCACAGGTTAATTTCTATCCGATTGATCCTGAGCCCTAGGTATGACCCGAGACGCATGAGCACAGAATACAAGTTTTATGGTAAAGGAAGCTGGCGAAAGCGTTTCGAAAGAAAATGATTTCCAAACTCATGAGATGGAGCCCCTCCACAAATCTTTCTCACGGGTTAAGCAATTTAATGTCAGTGAGAAATAAACTACAGCCTCTGAATAAAAAGGGTTGTTTTTTTCATTTTTTCAGGGTGCTAGAGCCTAGTCAGAGGACATGTCACTTGGTGAGGGTCTACTCACAGCAATAGTATGTGAACATATGTATGCACAGCAACGCCCAGATACACACACAAAATCATACCTGCCCACACACGTATGTGTACATATGTACACACACATGCATACGTGTTATACATATATAAAACTATATATGTATAAAACGATGTATATATATAAACCTATAGACACACACACATGGGTTTACATATATAAAACCAGTCACCGAGAAGTCAATTCCAATTCATGAGGAACCCACGTGTGTAAGACTAGAACTGCGCTCCATAGTGTTTTTAATACACACACACATATATAAATACGCACACACGCACACTCTCCTCCCAGCCCTGACAAAGGGGAGGCAGTATGACTGCAAAAGGCATAAAACCTTTAAAAAGGGGTGGAAAGAAAATGGCAAACTAAAAGCACCCACGGGGAGGAAGAAGAAAAAAAAAGCTTCTCGAAACGCAGTTTGACTCACAGTCTTTAAGGTGCGAGGTGGGCGAGGATTAAAAGGCCTTCATCGAGAGTGCACAAAGGAAGTCGGTGCAACAGTTGGGCCTCACTGGCTCCCACACAGAACAAACCCAGCCAGACTCCAAATGATTAAAAAGGAGCTAATCTGATTAGAGAATTTTAAATTTGGATTGATTGCCCAGTTCACCGATAAATGGGAACAAATAACTTAAATCATGCCCCACGGCTCTGCTGCCAAAATCGCCCAGAAATCTGCCAAGCACTGAAACCAGGTTTTGGTGCAATGACTGTGTCAGCAGCAGCACAATCAGATGATCAATAAATATCTGTGTGCTAGGCCCTGTCTTGGCACCGCAGCAGTATCAGGATATCTAGTCACGTTCCTGGCCACCAACAGCCTACTGCTAGTCAGAGACACAACTCTTGGCTATAAGAAATAGTAGCCAATTTTTATGGACTGAATTGTGTGTCCTCCAAAATATGTGTTGGAATCCTAACCCCTATACTCATGGACGCACTGTAATAGAATGCAATGTAATGTAATGTAATCACTTTCCATAATGCAGTTGAATGCTATGTTAACGAGGCCATAACAGTATAGGGTGTGTCCTAAGCCTAATCACATCTAAGTTATAAAAAGAGCATATTAGACACAGAGGGAAGTACATACTGGGGAAGACATATGCCATATGAGGATCGTCTATAAGCCAAGGAACCAAAGAAGGCCCAGGGCTACTGACGAGGAAAGAATCAACAGGGCCAAGACCCTAATGTGGACTTTTAGTCTCCAGAACTGTGAGAAAATAAACTTTGGTTGTTTAAAGTCACCATGTGTGGGGTTTGTGTTACAGCAGCACTAGGTAACGAAGACACCAATAAAGGTGTAAAATGAGTGTCAAACTGCATGCTAAACATCCAGACTCCCTGAGGGACCTAGTTACTGGGCTGAGGGCTGGGGACCATGGTATCAGGGAACATCTAGCTCAGTTGGCATAACATAGTTTATAAAGAAAATGTTCCCTATCCTACTTCAGTGAATAGTGTCTGGGGCCTTAAAAGCTTGTGAGCAGCCATCTAAGATACATCTACTGGTCCCACCCCATCTGGAGCAAGGGAGAATGAAGAAAACCATAGACACAAGAGAAAGATCAGTCCAAAGGACTAATGGGCCACAAGTACCACAGCCTCCACCAGACTGAGTCCAGCACAACTAGATGGTGCCTGGCTACCACCACTGACTGCTCTGACAGGGATCACAATAGACAGTCCTGGACAGAGCTGGAGAAAAATGTAGAACAAAATTCAAATGCCCCAAAAAAAAAAAGACCAGACTTACTGGTCTGATAGAGACTGGAGAAACCCCAAGAGGATGGCCCCAGGACACCTTTTAACCCAGTACTGAAGTCTCTCCTGAGGCTCACCCTTCATCTAAAGATCAGACAGGCCTATAAAACAAATAATAACACATGTAGTTCAACCATGTACAGGAGACTAAACGGGCACACCAGCCCAGGGGCAAGGACAAGAAGGCAGGAGGGGACAGGAATGCTGGATGAATGGAAATGGGGAACCCAAGGTCGAGGAGGGGAGAGTGTTGACACGTCACCGGGTTGGCAACCAATGTCACAAAACAATGTGTATTCATTGTTTAATGAGAAACTAATTTTCTCTGTATACTTTCACCTAAAGCACAACAAAAAATAAATACATAATTTTTTTAAATCGCATGCTAAAGACTATAATTGGCTGCAGAGCAGAGATAAATAACTAGAGATGTAGTGGGTTTTCTTCATCTGGCATGGAAGGACACAGATGATTTGGATAAACAGAAAAGGAAATAGCATCATTCCTCAACATCCAATCTCCTAGCCACCTGTCTGCTCCTTTGTTCAGGTCAGGCTCCGGATGAGAAGAAAAAGAACTGCCAGTATCATTTCCCAGTCCTGACTGCCCGCCTACTAACTCTCCCCTACCCTTCCATCCCCCTAGCCAACTATCTGTTGCTTATGCTTTTTTGGAAGGAAATGAGGGAGAGGAACACTAAAATGTCTTTTATATCTCAACAAAACTGAACAGCGCCATGAAAGAAGAGCCCCAGCTAATGAAATGCGATATGGTTCGGAACAGTTCCTTCCAAAACACATCCTCATGGGACTCACACATAGACCATGTCATTTGGAGTTAATCGGATGTTTCTGTAGATAATTAGAGTCAGGCCAGGATAGGGCCAAGGAAAAAAGCACTCCCACAGTGTACATTTAGCAATGTACAGCTTTTTGAGGCCCTTTCATTGTTTTTACTTCTTCACACTACCAAAATTTTTAAATTTCTTCAGAGGTCATGTCTACTATCGGAAAGTGTCTGGGTGAGAAAGGTATAAACGCTCAGCCATCTCAGTGTTCCGTCCCCATAATCTCTTGACATCTGGGTCTGGGTAACCATCCCCAATGTCTGGCCAATGACTTGGCTTCTCACCAAGGCACTGGCCCTGCTGTCAAGGAATAGCCCCTCTCCAGAAGCTTCTGGAGACCAGGCTCTCGGAGTTTTAACTCCTCTGCTTGGTATCCGGCCAACTTTTTACTCTTCGGGGTATTTCTGCATAAATCCACTATTCCCACAAATGTCTTCTATCCTTTGGTGTTTATCATTCATCATGTTCTGGGAGGCAAATGCCTGTGGGGTCTCCATGACACCTTGAAGGGAAGGATAAGAGATGTCCTACATTCCTAAAATAAAGAAGTCCTGGTAGCGCAATGGTTACTCACTCGACTGCTAACCAAGAGGTCAGTGGTTGGAACCCACCAGCTGCTCCATGGGAGAAAGATGTGGCAGTCTGCTTCTGTAAAGATTACAGCCTGGAAACCCTGTGGGGGCAGTTCTACTATATCTATAAGGTTTCACAGAGTTGGAATTGACTCAGTGGCAGTGGGTTTTTATTTTAGGTTTTCCTCCAGGAAAATTATCCAGTAAGAGATCCAACACATGTACCCTTCCCAGAGGACACCAGTGCCACAGAGAATAACGTGTCAACAAACGTTCTGCCGGGAGAGAAGGCACATTCTTTGTAAAGCTGTTTCTTTGATCCTTGATAAAAACTAAGGGCAATGACTAGAGACAAATTAGCAGTTTGAGTGTGCTGGATTACAAAAGTCTTCTGTAGGTGTAGTCTTCAGGATTACAAAGGCTATATTAGAGTCTTCCTGTATGAACTCACTCTGCAGTAGTAACCTGATTACTTAATCTCTGTCTACATAAATGTCCTTAGAATGAAAAGAGGCAGGAATATGAAGACTTCCAGATAAGATAAGCACAACAAGGATACTGAGGCAGAACATATTTCTAACACCAACATCTTTCAAATTCTGAAAGTGCCTGGAATTGCCCATTATTAAGAGGTTGGTTAAAACGGGACATGGCTATGGAGACGTTTTACTTTCTTGTTCTTTTTTAACAGTTACAAAGAACACTGACGTATTAAGTTGGGGGATTGGGCAAATTCCTTTCCACCCTCCTTCCGGAAAAAGAGTATTTGAGAAAACTGCTACCACCATCTTATTTCTGTCTTAATTATTTGCGCAGATCCCTTCAAAGTAAGAAGTACATTTCCGCGAGAAGCAAACACAAAGACCAAAGTAAGAAAGAGCAGTGCCATTTCCCCAAATGTACCCACAGGAAGTCAGACTTCTTCTGTCTCAAAGTTAGGAACGTGAATGAATGTAAGTGCAATGGACACTTACGAAGTATGATTCAGGAGGCCGAAGAAACATTATTCATCCTAACAAAAAAAAACCTCCTCCATTAACGAGCTCTAGGGTCTGAAATTCCCCCATTAAAGATTTATTATTGTGGGTTAAGCAGTGACACCTCAGGGTCTTCTTTCGCCTTACTGTGACTTGTTATTGCGACTTGTTATCGCACTTCTCTCACTACCCTTTCTCTGCCCCTTCCCGTGTTTCTGATAATTCTTTAGGAGTGTCTCTGATCTCACCCAAGGAAAGATAAAAGGTCTGCAGGCTAGAAAAAAAGAGTAGAGAGTAGAATCTGCAAGTGACCACCTGCAAGAGCTCTCTCTCTCTCTCTTACTCAAATGAGAAGGTGCTAGGCTGGCCTCAGAATCGACAATGGTCCACACAGACAGCATTTGTGAAAGTCCTCCAGATTAATAAATAACCTCCTCTTTTCCTTTCCCCAGTTGATGGTCTTGGCCTGAAGCTTTTGGATGAGCCAGAAACTTAACTGGCTCTGGAGTCTGCAGACCTGCGTGCTTCCACCCACCGCAGCTCAACGCTGCAAATCCCCATAAACACGGATGGACTTGGGTAAGTGCCAGCAAAGTAAGGGAACTGCTGGGCTTGCCTTGTCCTGTATAATCTCTCCCATCTCCAGAATCTCTTTTAACTTTCCTAGTTGCCGCCTGGAGGTAAGGGGTCAGGTTGGAACCAACTTCTGGACTTGCAAGTTCACTGCAAAAAGGTTCTAAGTTCTCTCTGCTACCCACCATTACCCGGTGTGATCCCCTTTTTCCTAACCTTCTGGCTGGAAGCAGGAGGAGGGAGGGTGGCAGGAAGAAGGGGAAATCCCCTTCCTTGCAGTAACACTCTGTGTTCTGAAAGGCAAACTCTGCCAAGAGCCCAATTCTGGGAAGCTGCTCTGGGGCAGCCCAGGATCCTGCTGGGTGGTCTCATCTTTGGGCCTGGGGTGTGGGTTCAACGGTCCAGAGTTCTATTTCCAGCACCATTAAAACTCCAGCCAAGATACTTGACCTCTTTTCATAAGCCCTTTTCCCCATATGATAGGGAGAAGAATGAGAAAAAACTGGAAGGGGATGAGAGTACCTTGGAGAGAATTACTTGGTACTGAATGAAGACCTCCGAAAGCAAGCCACCAAAGGTACCGCTGCACAGCATAAAGGCCTGTTGTTGTTAGTTGCGACTGAATCAATTTTGATTCATGGCGATCCCATGTGTTACAGAGTAGAACTTCTCCATAGGGTTTTCTTGACTGTAATCTTACAGGAAGCCAATCGCCAAGTCCTTCTCCATGGAGCCGCTGGGTAGGGAAGGAGTAGAATTTGTGAATGAGACTAGTTTGGAGCTGACATCACCCTGAGGCTTGGAAGCACCAAGGGATCCAAATGAAGCATCTCCTCAGAACTCCACGCACAGGTCACACCTCAGAACCCAACTTGGATGTTTAATAGGACTTGGCCATTAGTTGAACCTTTCAACACATTGTTCTTATTGTCAAGAAAGCCTGCTTCAGAAAGCTTAATCTCCAGGCTTATTCATCACATGGATTCTTCTTTTAAAAAAAGGAAAAAATGAAGAAAGAAAACATTGGGGAATTAAGTAAAAATTAATTAGAAGCACATGGTTACATTTCTCTTAAAGAAATGGGTTAAGAACATGTTAAGGGCAAAATGTTTCCTCCATCCAGGCTTGGAGCTTTGCTGAGAAGAAGGTCCACGTCAGCGGTTGTGTTTTGAGGTTCTGGCCCTAGGGCTGCCCCAAGCCAAGGCTGCAGGGAGAAGGCTTGAGGTCTGTCTGGTGGAGAGCAGGCTCTTCAGCATGTCTGCTCCTGACAGCAGAGTAGACCACAGAGATGCCAGAGATTCACTTGTCTCTAAGGCATTCAAGACAGGCCATTTTGCAAGACACAAGAGCAAGATCACAGAGAATAAAGGAATTAGAAATATTTTAATATGCATTTAATAGTGTTGATTTTTTTTTAAAAAGTGTCATCTAATTCATCTCCAACAAAACAGATGGCAATTTCTTTCAACTCCAAAGATAATAGTAATCCCTCAGCTGGAGCCCCTGGTATGGAAGTAATCATGTGCATTTGATTCTAGGTGGGCTTACTAAATGAACAGCTGAATTATTTTCAACTTTTTATCATATACAAGAAATGGATAAAAAGGAATTTGGAAAGGTGGAACCTGCTGTTGCCTACCTCTTTCTCTCAGCCTCAGATCTGAATTTCCCTGCTGGGTTTCAGGGCCATGCCTGTCACTGTACACACACTGGAGCTGCAGATATTCACTTCCATGCATACGTGTGCGTGTTCCCCTGTACGTACACGTGGGTCATGCCTAAAGACTGAACCTTGGCCACAGTGCAGACCTGTTAGTTAGTTATTTAATCAATGAATCCTTAATTAAGGCCCTATTTTGGCATCAGTTATCAACCATAGTCATTTCTTTCTTTGAACAAAAATCTGCCTTCTTATAGGCTTATAGGCTCTTAGTAAAACATGTGTTTGAACTTCGTCAATTAGATTCAAATTTTACCCATCTTGTTTTGCCCAACTGTAACTTAAGTAGGTCAGTAGTTTCACTTATTGACATTCATTCAGGTGAGCTTTGCCTTAAGAAACTCAAAATATGAAAATCAACATTGAAAAAAACAGATCAACTAAAGATGACTGTTCTTATTATGGAAGGACTCTTCGGCTCCTCCAAAGATTCACCAATAATTAAAACTCCTGGTTGCTTTAACAGAAGCACTCTCCTCTATCCAATAGTGGGTGCCCATAAGTTTTTTTGATAGAGATGAAAATGGCTCAAATGATAACAGAAAACATTTGCTTTGTAAGGATCACACTTCATGATCTCAAAGGTTCCTTCTAGTTCAGGGATTTGATACTACAAAGCAGAACCAGCTTAAAACACAAGCAAGATCAGGGACTAATTAAGTTAAAGGATTTCAGCGCTAAGTGGAGAAATCCCAGGTGTGTAGAAAAGAGTCCAGCGAAACAATAAACACAATGCCCCAAACTGTTTACTTCAGCTTGGAATTTTTTGTTGTTGTTGTTATTGAAAATATACACAACAAAACATACATCAATTCAACAATTTCTACATGTACTGTTCAGTGACAATGATTACATTCTTCAAGCTGTGCAACCATTCCACTCTCCTCTTCCAAATTTTCCCTCCTCCAGTAACATAAACCCACTGCCCCCTAAGCTTACTATCTGAACTTTTGAGTTGCTATTGTCAATTTGATCTCATTTAGACAGTTCTTTAAACTAACACAATGTTCAAGGCATTTTTACTAATTAAGCTAACCTATTGTCTGGTTTAAAGAAGACTTCAGGGGTTATTTGTGGTTTAATGTTTAAAGATGATCCCAGGGCAATAGTGTTGGGGTTCATCCATTCTCAGTGCCTCCAGAAATTCTGTATTCCATGAGGATTTGAAATTCTGTTCCACATTTTTCTTCCTTTTGATCAAGATTCTTCTGTAGGTTCTTTGATCAAAACGTGATAGCTGGGCACCAGCTTGGAATTCTTTTACCAAGGTGTGTACAACCTTTTTCTCTACCATGAAAGAGACACTAGAGTTGGCCTTTTTTCTCCACCCTGATAAAATGAGCAGATTAAACTACACGACTCCTTGGTCCTCTCTGACTCTAGGGTTCAAAGAGTCTAGGTAGAAGGGCAGAAGGCCCCTGGTACCTGAAGCAACATAAGGGGGTGCTACCAAGAGAGTCAGAAGGGCTGAGAGTAAAGTCTCAAGCCCTAGATAGGATATTACAGAATCTAAATATGAAAAAATTCCTAGAAGAAAGGAAATCAGTGATGGCTGAGGTCATCTAGAGAGGACCTGGGAGAGACATGGGCCATGTTATGGATTGAATTATGTCTCCAAAAATCTGTGCTGTAATCCCACGTGGGAATAGGTTGTCTTTGCTATGTTCATGAGGCAGGATTAGTGTAGGGTGTATCTTGAGTCAATATCTTTTGATATATAAAAGATGAAACAAGCAAGCAGAGCAGAGATGGGGGAAGAAAGATGTCAAGCCACATGAAGATCACCCAGGAGTAAAAGCCGAAAGAGAAAAGGAACTTCCTCCAGAGCCAACAGAGAGAGAAAGTCTTCCCCTAGAGCCGGCGCCCTGAATTTGGACTTCTAGCCGCCTAAACTGTGAGAAAATACATTTCTGTTTGTTAAAGCCACCCCTTTGTGGTGTTTCTGTTATAGCAGCATTAGATAAATAAGACAGGCCATGACCTGGGCCTTGACATTCCCTGCACTTGGCTGAAGAGCAGACATGAAGAATGTTATAAAATAATTTTAACCCCTGCCCTTTAGCATAAGATTGGGTTTAACTGTACGCCAGATAGGTCTCTGCTGTTTTTTTTTTGTTTTGTTTTGTTTTTTGCTGAAAAGTTTCCTTATCTGAGGAGGAAACGGCTTTCCCATCCACAGGCCCAGGCCAAAGCACAAGATCTACCGGGACCAAAGAGGAAGCCACCTAAAGGGGGCAGGGCTTTCCCCAGCACAGGCAGCTTGCTCTTTGACCCCTGTGGGCTTCCCACGGCAACACCTGCTATGGAGTTGACTCCGACTCATGGCGACCCCATGTGTGTCAGAGTAGAACTGTGCCCCAGAGGGTTTTCAATGGCTGATTTTTCAAAAGTAAATCACCAGGACTTTCTTCCGAGGCTCCTCTGGGTGGACAAAAACCGCCAACCTTTCAGTGAGCAGCTGTTCAGTTAGTTTGTACCACCCAGGGACTCCACAGAAGATGACAATCTAGGTTCTGCCACTTTCTTCTCTGTAAAATGGGCTAATAAGTGCCCCTTACGCTGTTGTGAAGATTAAGTCAGCAATGCGCTTCAGGCACTTAGCACTGTGACTGGCATGAAATGAGCACTCAATAAATGGAAGCTATTATGATGATGGAAGAAATATAGCTATCGGTGCAATTTCAGTTCTGCTGGCCGAGGCAGAGCCACTCACAATGTATCTTCTCAACAAACACTGTTTTTGCCTTTCCAACCCAGCCCTTCCAGATAAGTCTTGGCAGAAGAGGCCAAGTTGATTCCATTAAAAATATTGTCCTTCAAAAGCTTCAAAGAATAAAAAAAGAGTCCTGCTGTACCACAAGGGGCTTCCCTCTGAGCCTTTGAGAAAGAGTCTGAGGCCACCCAGCTCATCTATCTCATTCCCAGAGACAAAATTCAGCTGGGTGCACAAGAGAAGACTCAACAGGGTCATAGGCAGAGATTTCAGCATAAACCTGATCACCCGCTTTCCCAACACAGTGGGACCCATATGGCAACACCCCCAGAGACACAGACTCCTCAGGTAGAAATAAATGCATACTGATCCTAGTAGCTGCAGGTAGCCAGAGTCCCAAATCCTTCAGAAATAAGAAAGCTTGGGAAATGACCTGCCTCCTCCCTTCATGGGAGTGAAAATCTTAACATGTTTTAAAAATATTTTTGTTATGATAAAACCACAATGGCATATGGAAGGTACCTCCCTTGAGAGTGGCTGAGTGAAGTGTGAACCAAGGGAACTTAGGTGAGAGGGTGGGATGGACACTCAAGCTGCTGGGCTTAACACACTCATCCATCTCTGATCTGCAATATCTCCTGGGTGTGAAGCAGGAACTTGCTGGGTGGTCCTGAAGGGCTTGAAAAACAAGCAGACCTGGACTCTGCTGTTGTGATCCTTGGAAAGAACTGGTGGGATGTAGACAACACCGACTCAAGCAAGAAGGGCCAGAAAGGGTATGACTCTGGGGACAGAACATGGCAGTGGGAGGCCCAGAAGAACCTCTGATATTAGATGGGGAGGTGCTTATCCCACACAAGAGGCCCGGGACTTTCAGGAGGCTCAGGGCAAGCTTGGAACAGAAGACCTGGACAGAAAGAAGGGACGTGAGAGGGGTGAGGGAGGGATCTATGGCCAGGGAGTCAATACTGGGGAGGACATGAGGAGTCCATCAGGCCCAAAAGTAAGGCCAGCTGGAATCTCCCTCAGACTGGAGGCTTGAGAGTGTTTCTCTGCAAGCCTCAGTCTTTCTCGTAAGGGATGGGGTTGTAGCAGCACACACCTCAGGTAGCTGTTGTAAGGAAGACATAAATATAATGTATGTCAAATGCTTGGTACAAAGTAAATACTCAACAAATGGTAGCTATTGATGGCACAAAGAGTTGTAAAGACAACCTAAAAATAAACCAGTTACCATCAAGTTGATTCTAACTCATGACAACCCCATGTGTGTCAGAGTAGAACTATGCTCCATAAGGTTTTCAGTGGCTGATTTTTCAGAAGTAGATCACCTCTTCCTAGGCACCTCTGAGTAGACTCAAACCTCCAACCTTTCAGGTAGCTGGCTAGCACTTAACTGTTTGAGCCACCCAGGAACTCTAAGACAACCCACTACCATCTAAGATACAACTATTGGTCTTTATTCGTCTGGAACAAAAGAGAAAGAAGGAAATTCAAGAATCAGAGAAGGAACTGGACTGTAGGACTAATTGTCTACATGAACCACTGCCTCCTCCACCTTGAGACAAGAAGAAATAGATGGTGCCCAGCCCTGATCAGGAACACAATAGATGACTCCTAATAAAAAGGGAGAAAAATGTGGCACAGAGCTTCAAATTCTTAAAGAATCCAGACTTACTGGATCTATCGAGGCTGAAGGAGTCCCCAAGACTATGGCCCTGAGTTACTCTTCAAACTCTGAATTGAAACTATCCCCTGAAGTCACCTTTAAACCAAGTAACAGTTGAGCCCAAAGAGTAAAGATTTTCACCCCTGAGTATTGTGTTTCTTTAAAGAAAAAACTATATAAGACCAAAAGGTCAACAATTATTTTAAAGCATACATGAGAAGGTTGAAGGGCGGGGAGTTTGAGTAAATGGAAGTGAAACAACGAGAACAGAAATAAGGAGAATGTTGAGACAATGTGAAGAATGTAACCAATGTCACTGATCATTTTGTCTAGAAACTGTGGAATGGGGGCAGGTTTTGCCGTGTGTATTTTTACCAAAAATAAAATTAAGGAAAAAAAAAAAAAAGACAACCTACTAGTATGTAATCATTTCTATACTTGTGCCTGTCTTGGATTTTTTTGTTTGTTTGTTCAAGTAAAATTGCCGTTTCTAGACTTTAAACTGCTGGAGAACTTGTCAGGGACAAGAACTAGGTGCTCTGATGCCTCAATTAACAAAGACCAATGAATAGTGTATTAGAGGCTGCAGGTGGTAGAGGCAAAGCCAGCTCTGGAGTCTGGAATCCGATGTGTATTTTCTTGTATGCCCATGGCTGCTGGGACACTCAGCACCAAATCTGATGGAGAGCGGGAACCCAGGAAGGCAGGGACCATATCCTTTCCCCTGGGTATAATCTCACCAGGGCCAGGGAGGCTTCCCTCTGAATTCCACCACAAAGTCTCCATCAGGATCTGTCTTCCATCTGCTCGTCTAGGGAATGATTCTAAGTTCATTTTGTATCAAGTCAGTGCTTCCAAAAGCCACATAACTAAATACTGCCAGTTTAGCCACTGGCAGATTCACCCTAACCTGTTCATGCCTTGGTATTCTACCTTCTACATTTATAAAGATTTCTGTTGTCAATGGGCCAACATCCATTATGTCACTATGTCCTTTACATAAACTCCCACACCAGAAAATGATTTTAGAAAAATACGCCGAGATGAATTTTGCCTCCCCCTACAGGGTCGCCATGAGTCAGAATCGACTTGAAGGCAACAGGTTTCGTTTTTTGGGAAGGAGTTGGTGGAGTCCCTGGGTGGTGCAAACGGTTAATGCACTCAGCTGATAACTGACAGGTTGGAAGTTCAAGTCCACCCAGGGTTACCTCAGAAGAAAGGCCTGGCAATCTACTTCAGAAAAGCCAGCCATCGTGAAAATCCTACAGAGCACAGTTCTACTCTGACACACGAGGTCACCGTGAGTCAGGATCAACTTGATGGCAACTGGAACTGGAACTGGAAGGAGCTGGTAGACTTCCTCCTTTCTGATCAAGAGAGTTGCGTGATTAACTGGTTTTCATGCCCTGATTGCCAAGAAGCTCAAAATCAAATTCAGCGTTCAATCAGAGCAATTACATTAGCCAATTTCTTCCTTCAGGCTGCCTCAATTTTCTACTTACGTTTATTAACTTTATTGTTTAAGGTGCTTTGTAATAAGATGTCTCCATCCGTAGTAGACAAAGGCAGGTCAAGAAGCAAGTAAGAGCAAAATAGTCTCCCCCTAATACCTTCACCTTTTCACATCCTGCCTTCTCCAGGAAACCTTCCCTGACCACCCCAGCCTACGGCCATCTCTCTCTCTCCTCTAAACCCAACAGCTCTTACAGTCCATTCACACAGCACTTCCAAATGCATCCTCATCTGAGCACAGGGGCTGCTCCTTCAAACGCGCCTCCAGGCTAAGACTCAAGGGCTGAGTCCTGTGCCTCTTGGGTGGCGCAAATGGTTAAGTGCTGGACTACTAACTGAAAGGTTGGAGGTTCAAACCCACCCAGAGGCTCCTTGGAAGTAAGGCCTGGTGGTTTGCTTCCGAGGGTCATAGCCTTGAAAACTATGGAGCTCAGTTCTACTCTGAAAACACAGAGTCGCCATGAGTTGGAATTGACTTGACAGCAACGGTAACAACATAAAATCTCACCACCGTCACACAGTAGGGACTAAGAGATTGGCAGGGGCTTGGCAGATCACCTCATACAACCACTGTGAGGAAAACGCACCCGGCCTTTCTCTAAGAAATCCCATTGCCCGTCACCCAACTCTAAGTGCTGGACTTGTGAGCATTTCCTCACACTTAAACCAGTGCATCATGTCCCGGCAAGGACGAGCCCTGTGAATGCTTTTAGATTACTCACAGGCACTTACTAGCTATTTCTGTCAGACTCTTGAGATCCTAACCGAGGTGCTTCCATACTTAAATCAAAACACTGTAATAACTGACATTTCAGATTAGAGGTAAGAGCAGGTCGGCCCTTGCAGGGAGGCGCTAACTGCTGAATTTGAGCAACACCAGGCATCTCTCAGCCACTGCCTGTGCCCTTGCATCCCCGAGGAGCTCAGGTGTGAGGGCAGAGGCCCAGTCTCCAGAGGGTAAGCCGCACAGGAAACCTCCGGGCAGCGTCCCGGCTGGGCTCACCCTGGCCCCCAGCTCTGCGCTGACACGGATAAATCAGAGCCATCTGGCTGGCAACTCTTCTGACACATGTGTCAGCTCGTCGCCCAGCCTCCATGCCCCCTCAGCCTAATGCGCTCCTTATGCACAGAACCTGGAGTCTGCTCCCTCTCAGAACGGAACAGCTCATGACATATTTACAACGACGACCCCACATAGCGTTCACTTGGCACTTAACCGACCCTGCCTCGTTCTGGCACATTCTTTTCCCGTAAGTCTAGAGCAGGGATTCGCAATGCAGGGCAGGAGCTGGAGACGGCACAGTGCCCCAAGGGGGAGAGGAGGGAGTTTGGGAAAAGCATATTCAAAAATGATCATTAAGTAGCTGAAGTCACTTTGTAATTTCAAACAACATGTGAGGGAACGAGATGCTTAAGTCTCAGAACGTCTGAGTATTAAAAAAAAAAAGCGAGAGAAGGCAAAAACCTGTATACGAATGTTTATAGCAGCATTACTCATAACAGGCAAAAGGTAGAAAGAACCACGTTCATCAGCCCGTGAGTAGATAAACAAAATGTCACATACCCATACAGTGAAATAGAATTTGGCCATAAAAAGGAATAAAGTATTGACACATGCCACAACATGGATGAACCTCAAAAACTTCACACTAAGTGAAAGAAGCCAGACACAAAAAGCCACACATTGTAGGATTCCATTTCTATCAAATGTCCAGAACAGGCAAATCCTCAGAGACAACAAATAGATCAGTATTGCCAGAGGCTGAGGAGGGCTGGAGGAATGGGTGGGGAGGGTGACTGCTAACGGGTGTGGGTTTCTTTTTGGGGTGATGGAAATGTTCTAAAACGGATTGAGGTGATGGTTGCACATCTCTGAAGACTCTAAAAACCAGGAGTGGTATGCTTTAAATGGGTGCATTGTATCTCAATAAAGCTATTACAAAAAGGTGGCAGGCGTGGCGTGGCTAGGAGGTTGAGCAACACTGGCCTAGACCCAAAGTAGCAGCGGGGCAGGAAGGAGCTTCTCCTGTTAGAATCCCATAACACCCAGCATAGGCCTGAGTACATGAAGCTGTTCAAATCCTTGCCCATCACGGGACTGAGTAACTCAGAATTTGGCAAGTTATGTTTCCTCCTGCACGTCACTGCCGTCTGGTTAGCCATGGCCACTGCTCTCCTCTCCCCTCTTCCCCCTAAAGCCCTCGATCTCTTCCCCTCCTTATCTTGTAAGCTCTAATATTCTCCCCTAGTCCCTTCATCACGCTCCCTTCTTCAAGAAATCGCACCTGATTCCCCACAGAATCACATCACCTCAAGGCTGGAAGGAACCACCAGGTACACAATCTCCACAATTTACTGAGAAGATTTCACCTAAAGCACAACTGGGAAAAAAAATTGATACAATGCCCGGTGGCAAAGTAGTTAAGAGCTTGGCTGCTAACCAAAAGGATGGCAGTTCAAATCTACCAGCCGCTCCTTGGAAACTCTATGGGGCAGTTCTGCTTTGTCCTTTAGGGTCACTAGGAGTCGGAATCAACTCGACAGCAAGGGGTTTGGTTTTCTGGTTTAACTATAAAATAAAGGAAAGAAGAAATAATTGATAATAAAATAACATGCATTTCAAAAGGCAACTGCTTGGACAAGATTATACCAGAAGCCCATAATGAAAACAGCTAAATGTCTTCCTCTACTTGTAGGTTTGGATTCAAGACACGTAAGACAAGATTCATCTGAATTTTGTGAATTCTGAGGGTCAGCTGGGAGGCACTATACGCAAGTTTCCTTCAATCCCATAATAATGACAACCTTCCAACTTTTGTATAACAATAACAACAACAACACTTTTGTATATGACTTTGCATTTACAAGGAGTCCCTGAGTGACATAAACAGTGAACACCTTCAGCTGGTTAGAGGTTGGAGGTTCAAGGCCACCCAGAGGCACCACAGAAGAAAAGCCTGGCGATCTACTTCCCAAAAAGCAGCCATTGCAAACCCTATGGAACACAGTTCTACTCTGACACACATGGGGTCACCATAAGTTGGAATCAACTTGACAGCAACTGCTTTTTCCTTTTGTGTATTTGCAAAGTATGTTTGAACGTGTCAACTCATTTGAACTTCCAAATACCCATAATTAACTCCACTGCAAAGATGAAGAAGCAGAGGCTCAGAAGGGTAAGGGAGCTAAGGATGACAACAGTGAAGCAAAGTGCCACGTCACTCAGCTAACACGTGGTAATAAAAGAAAATGTAGGTTTCTTTAAAAAAAAAAAAAATGACAGATAAGAAAATTGAGACTTAAAGAGGCTAAGGGATCCACTCCAGGACACAGCTTGGAAAGTCTTTCAGTCAACATATATTTATTGAGCGTCTACTACATTCCAGGCAGTGTTCTAGCCTAAAGGGATATAGCAGTAAACAAACAAGTCCCTACCCTCATGAGTTTATGGAGCTTACGCTCTAATGAGGGAATGGAAAATCAGCAAATAAATACATATCTACATGAGGTGAGAGGACTGCTACTGTCAATACAGTGGTCCATGAAGTCTTCTCTGATGCAGTGGTATTTGAGCAGAGACCTAAAAGATGTGAGGAAGTGAGCCACGTGGACATCTGGAGGGAGAGTGTTCCAGGCAGAATTGTTCCAACAGGTGCAAAGGTCCAGACGCAGGGGGAAGCTAGGATCAATTCCTCAAACCCTTAGACAGGAACTCTCACACTGTACCTATTGCTTGCTCCCTGATGAACCTGGCATTCAAGGCCCTGCCCAGTAGCAGATAATAATAATAGTAGTAATAGTAAGTAGAAGGTCAGTGAAAAAGAGGAAGACCCTCAATGAGCTGGATGGACACAGTGGCTGCAACAATGGGCTCAAGCATAACAATGATTGTGAAGATGAAGCAGGACCGGGCAGTGTTTCATTCTGTTGTACATAGGGTCACTATGAGTCGGAACCGACTCGACGGCACCTAACAACAATAATAACAGCTAATGTTTCTCAAGCACTTACTATATGCCAGGCATGGTTCCAAATACTTTTCAGATATTAACTCATTTACTCTTCACTGTCCTTGTGAGGTATGAACTATTACTATGCCATTTTGCAGATGAGAAAACTGAGGCACAGAGACGTTAGGTAACTTGTCCAAAGGCTGCCCAGTTTCTAAGTGGAGCAGCCAGGCAGTCTGGCTGCAGTCCCATGCCCGTTACCAACAGGCCATTCAGCCTTAGTTCTTGATATTAACACTTCTCAACCTGCATCTTCTGCTTCTGGGACACTGGCCTCCTTGTTCTCCAACACAGCTTGTTGGACTGTTATGGATTGAATTGCGTCCCCCAAAAATGTGTGTCAACTTGGCTAAGCCATAGTTCCCAATGTTGTGTAATTGTCTACCATTTTGTCATCTGATGTGATCTTCCTCTGTGTTGTAAATCCTACCTCTATCATGTTAATGAGGCAGGATTAGAGGCAGTTATATTAATGAGTCAGAACTCAATCTACAAGATTAGGTTGTGTTAAGTTAATCTCTTTTGAGATATAAAAGAAGCTACCAGAGAGACATGGGGGACCACATTACCACCAAGCAAGAAGAGCCAGGAGCACGTGTCCTTTAGACTAGGGCTCCCTGCACTAAGAAGCTCCTAGACCAAGGGAAGATTGATGACAAGGACCTTCCCCCAGAGCCGACAGAGAAAGAAAGCCTTCCCCTGGAGCTGGCACCCAGAATTTGGAATTCTAGCCTCCTAGACTGGAATTAAACTAGAACTAGAAGTTTATTCTCTTTGTGAAAGTCATCCACTTGCGGTATTTCTGTTATAGCAGCACTAGATAACTAAGACATAGAGATATACATATAGATATATATATATACACACACACCTGTGAAACCATTACCACAGTCAAGATAGTGAACATATCCTTCAGCCCCCAAAGTTCCCTCAAACCCCTCTGTAATCTGCCACTCCTGCCCCTTTCAACCAACTCCCATCCCTAGGCAACCACTGTTTTACTTTCCGACACAATAGATAAGTTTACATTTTCTAGACTTCTACACAAATGAAATTGTTTACTGTGTACTCTTTTTTGTCTGGTTTTTTTCAGTCAGCATTATTTTGACATGCTTCCATTCATTCCTTTTTATGGCCGAATAGTATTTCATTGTATGGATATACTATAACTTGTTTATCCATTCATCTGTTCTTGGACATTTGGGTTGTGTCCAGCTTTGGGCTATTACAAATAAAGCTGCTATGAACGTCCATGTACAAGACTTTACATGGACACACGCTTTCGTTTATCTTGGGTAAATATCTAGGAGTGGAATGGCTGGATCACATGGTACGTTTACGTTTAACTTTTTAAGAAACTGCCAAACTGTTTTCCAAAGTGATTGTACAGTTACTGCTTTTCTAAGTCTGAAACGTTGTGTTTTTTCATCTTCTCCAACCCACTCCAGTATCGCCTCTCCAGCTAAACCGTAGAGTCCAGAGGCAGAAGCCCCTTAATCCTCTTCTTCCTCTCTGTTCTATCATCTGGTGTGTGGGACATTCTTTTTCAAAGTCCAAGAACCTAGAAAATAGGGTGGATCTTCATCTGATAAGCAAATATTTATCTCTGTCTTAACCTGACTCATCCCCATCAGTCTCACCAGGAACTGGAGTCGGCATCATGTTTTAAGAATTCTGAAGCCACCCTTCCCTGCGGTCAATCTATATAGTTCTTGGCAGTTCATTGTATGTCTGGAAAACGCCCAGAAGCCAGTGGTTCCAAACTAATTAGCTGCACCTCCTTATTATGCCCAGCAGTGTGGATTCGGAGTCTCCTCTGATCTTCCCAACATGGGACCTCCTCCCTAGCATTCTCCTCCTCCCCACATTCCTCAGTTCTCCACATGCTTCAAGGCCCAGGCCACCCAATTCCAACCTCCTTTAGGAAGGTTCTCCTGATGATCCAGCGCCCAGGAAGCTCTCCCTCCTCTGAACTCAGAAATCCTACTGTCTGAGCCATTTTTTAGCACTTCCTAAACACAACAGGTTTGAATTTCATTGGGCAACTGGTTTTGAGTCGCCATTAGTATGTGTAAACCACAATGCCAGGGCTGAGGACGATGGAGAGAGGAATCAAATGTAAATACTGCTCTCATACAGCTTAATGTCTAGATGAGAGAAAAGATGTGGTCACAACTGAAATATTTTTAAATGACCTGGTAAATGCCATACTTAGAGCTATACACAGGGGGGGCTTTGGCATTGTCAGGCAGGAGACGGTGAGGAACAGGAAGCCAACAAGGGTTTCTCAGCAGAACGGCGTTAGCAGTCATTGAGAATGAAGCCCCTATCTTGGGCAGACTGGGTATAATGTACCACTCACAAACAGAAGCATCTCTGATTCATTTTTGTACCATGTGCTTAGCTTAACCACAATACACAAATAACCACAAATACACCCCCATCCCCTGTTTCCTGGGTGGCCATGATGTATTTGCTACACATTTATTGCGTGCCCACTGTGTGCCAAACAGCAAGATAGCCAACATCACTGCCCTGAGGATCTGCCAGTCCAGAGGATGATGAGGACAAGGCAATAGCTCGTTTGAATGCAATGCGGTCATGCCTTAATGGCGCACGTTGGGACCACAAAGAGGGCTGTCAGCCCCATCCCTGGGGCTCAGTGGGGGCAGCACGGAGGACTGCACTAAGCCGAAATGAGGCAGCCAGCCCCACACTCTCCCCTTCCCTCCCCTCCAGGCCCTCCTTGCTGAGGCCTGGTGGGTCACTCGCAGTTTCTATACCCATCCTGTTGCTGTCCCCCGCCTTGAGCCTACTTCTTGCTCTGGCCAGCAGTGGAGAGGGCCCCACAGCCCCCGACAATCAGGTCTCTCTCCAGAAAAATCCTCGCATCCTGGCAGCCTCGTGCCTCCATCCTCAGCCCAGCTTGACGCTGGCAGCCCCTCTGAGCACCGTATTGTGGGCCATATGGCGGTACAGCTGATGCTGCGTGACGCAGGACAGCTCTGCCTGCCAGTCCATGTCAGCCCCAGCCTCAGGTACACCACGGCATTTAAACTGCAGTGAGGGACCTTTGGTTTGGATGGGAAAGCTAAATTAGAAGGCTGTAACATGTTAGAAACACCTACAAGAGGGTTGAGTGCGGGGGCAGGGCCATGAGGAGGGCGGGCACAGCACAACAATATTTATTTATCATACTTCTGGTGAAAAACCAGGCCACCCAAGAGGACTAGGTGTGTGTGCAAGCTCTGAGCCTGGAGCTTGGAGAAATATTTAGCCTTGGTAGAGCCTCAGTTGAGGCTGGATTATTAACAGAGGGAGCAAAGGAAGTCCGTGGAGACTAAAATACACACCCTAAACTCCTCTAGAACAGCCACAGCCAAGAGTCCCCAGGGCCAAGAACTCCTTTACCTCGCCTCGGCAACTTGGCTGCTTCATAAACGTACTTTAACAGATACATACGCACACATGAAAGTGACTCACTGATCTAGAAGTCACGTGCCTGGCCTCCTTGCCTCTCCAGATCAAAGAGAATAGAAGAAAGTAAAAGAGCATCCGAGCAAGCAGCAGAGACGTCTCTAGGCCTCTGCACCACAAGAGCACTCCACTCACAGACTCTAACTCGAAACCGGCTTTCCCCTATTTTAGATGCCTTTCATAAGCTTCAGATAACTAACAGCACCTACCCATCCCCAACTCACTGCAGATCTACCTCCCCTCAAAAGAAGCAAAGTAGAAAGGGAATTGTTCCTGTTAGGCACCGGCCAGCTGGTTCTGACTCATAGCGACCCTATGTCAACAGAAGGAAACACTGCCCAGTCCTGCGCCACCCTCACATTTGTTGTTATGTTTGAGCCCATCCTTGCAGCCACGGTGTCAATCTATCTTGTTGAAGGTCTTCCTCTTTTCCTCTGATCCTCTACCAAGCATGATGTCCTTCTCCAGGGACTGGTCCCTCCTAATAACATGTCCAAAGTATGTGAGACGAAGTCTTGCCATCCTCACTTCAAAGAAGCATGCCGGCTGTACTTCTTCCAAGATAGATTTGTTTGTTCTTCTGGCAGTCCATGGTATATTCAATATTCTTCGTCAACACCATAATTCAAAGGCGTCAATACTTCTTTGGTCTTCCTTATTCATTGTCCAGCTTGCTTATATACATGAGGCGATTGAAAATACCATGGCTTGGGTCAGGCGCACCTTAGTCCTCAAAGTGACATCTTTGCTTTTTAACACCTGAAAGAGGTCTTCTGCAGCAGATTTGCCAACATAATACGTCGTTTGATTTCTTGACTGCCGTTTCTATGAGCGTTGACTGTAGATCCAAGTAAAATGAAATCCTTGACAACTTCAATGTTTTCTTCTAATGATCAAAGGCAACGTGAATGTAGGGTTTTTTTGCATCCCAATTCAACTGGAAAGACTTTTTTGAACAACTAGGGGAATTTGATATGGTTTGAGTATTAGATGATATTTAGGAATGATTGTTGCATTTGTTAGTTGTGATAACGGTCTCGCGGTTACACAAGAATATGTATTTTTTAGAGATGCATTCGGAAATATTTGGGAAGGGAATGTCATGATGTCAGGGATTGGCTTTAAATTAGTTTTGCAAGAACCAGACAAAGGAAAAATGTTAAATCTAGATGGTGGGTATATGAGAGTTTATTGTTCTAATCTCCCTACTTTTTAGGTGTGAAAATTCAATTAAAAAGTTTTTAAAAAGCTCCAGGGAGAGAAGAATGCCACAGGCACACAAGTCAGTGTGAGGGGTCCTGACAGCCTGGCAGCAAAAAAAGGGTCTGAAAACATAACACGCAGACCAACAACTCAATCAACCCGCAGGGGGTTTCGGGATATCCTGAATTACAGCCAACCATAATAACGGGTAGCTGCCATGGATTGAATTGTGTCCCCCCAAAAATGTATGTATCAACTTGGCTAGGTCATGATTCCCAGTACTGTATGATTGTCTACCGTTTTATCATCTGATGTGATTTCCCTGTGTGTTGTAAATTCTATCACTATGATGTAATAAGATGGATTAGCAGCAGTTATACTGATGAGGTCCACAAGATTAGGTAGTGTCTTAGGCCAATCTCTGTTGAGATATAAAAGAGAGAAGCCAGCAGAGAGACACGGGAACCTCATACCACCAAGAAAGCAGTGCCGGGAGCAGAGTGCATCCTTTGGACCTGAAGTTCCTGTGCAGAGAAGCTCTTAGACAAGGGAAGACTGATGCATGACAAGGCCCTTCCTCCAGAGCCTACAGAGAGAGGAGGCCTTCCCCTGGAGCTGGCGCCCTGAATTTGGACCTGTAGCCTGCTAGACTATGAGAGAATAGATTTCTCTTTGTTGAAGCCATCTACTTGTGGTATTTCTGTTAGAGCAGCACTAGATGACTAAGACAGTAGCTATAATTATACCTATGGATCAAGAAGAATTCAATTATTTTTGGAGGGGGTCGGCTGCAGAAGCAAGGTGACAAAGAGAATGTCATCCTTTGTAAATTATCGCAATAAGTCATACACATTGTGCTCCACTGTGGCTCTACATCCGACCACTTTCAGAAGTCGACCTGCGGCAAATGTGGCTCCCCTGCCAAGCACAAGAGAAAGGATAACCGCTGTGTCAAGGCTAAAAGATGAAAGACCACCATTAGTGATCGAATGAGATACCTAAAAACTGTATACCGCTGATTCAGGCATGGATTCCGTGAAGGAAGGAATAACACCTAAACCCAAGAGGGCAGTTGTTGCAGCATCCAGTATATGTTAAGGATTTCAGTGCTTAGTCGTGCAATAAATGTTCTGGTTTAAATACATGTATCTATATAGTCTTAGTTATCCAGTGCTGCTATAACAGAAATACCTCAAGTGGATGGCTTTAACAAGCAGAAATCTATTCTCTCACAGTTTGGGAGGCTAGAAGTCCAAATTCAGGGTGCCAGCTCCAGGGGAAGGCTCTCTCTGTTGGCTCTGGAGGAAGGTCTTTGTCATCAATCTTCCCCTGGTCTAGGAGTTTCTCAGCACAGGGACCCCGGATCCAAAGGACGAGCTCTGTTCCCAGTAATTCTTTCTTAGCTGTAGGAGATCCCTCTCCTCTCTGCTCAATTCTCTCTTTTATGTCTCAAAAGAGATTGACTCAAGATATAACCTAATCCTGTAGATTGAGTCCTGCCTCAATAACATAACTGCCTCTAATCCTGCCTCATTAACATCATAGGGGTTAGGATTTACACCACATAGGATAATCACATCACATGAAAAAATGGTGGACAACCACACAATACCGGGAATCGTGGTCTAGCTGAGTAGACACAAATTCTTGGGGGACACAATTCAATCCATAACATATACACACACATATATATTTGGTATGCTGGACCACAGTGAACAATTTTTATTTTATTTAAAAAGGTGGCCAGAAGTGTTTGGTACTTGAAGGGATATAAAATTTCAATTCTCTGGTGCAGCAGTAGCCCCTGGACCAGCAGCATCAGCATCACCTGTGGAGCCTGTTAGACATGCAAATAGCCAGGCACAGCCCAGACCTACTCAATCAGAAACTCTGGGATGGGGTCCAGCCATTTACTTCCACAAGCCTTCAGGTGATTCTGCTGCAGACTAAAGCTGGAGAACCACTACTCTGGAAAAACCATTTCTGGGTGCTCCATATACAACCCTGAGCCTGTCGTATACACAGAAGAGGTGTATACATGCACACACCACACTCAGATAAACTGCCCTACACCGATTGCCCTGACCAGGAAAGCTGACGGGAGGTGGAGGGGTGGGGCAAAGTGACACAGCCCCTTTGAAATATGTGTGCTGCTGTGGGGAAGCCCTCATAAACCCTGAGAATCCGGCTCTAAGCCTAGGTTCTGGGAAGCCCCATAAACAGCGGCACCCCATCTGCACTTCAAAGGCTGCACAGTCTATTAAAACAGTTCATAAAATTGCTTACATAACCCACTACGTCACAACCACTCTGTGAGCCCCACTGATGGCTCCGAGCTGCCTCTGGCTGGCACTTCCCCCAAGGTGGTGGTGGCGGGGGTTACCTGGGTAAGGGTGACCAGACTGCCTGCCTGCATGGTACGAAAGATAATATGCCTGCAGGTGCAGGAGATGAGGACAGGAGGGCCGGACAGAAAAGCTAGTCCCTGATTCGGTATTTACTTCATGGTTCGGTTTGTGAAACATTCCGGCTGAAAAACAGAGATGGCTGAGACCAGTTCCCAGACGTACAGGTGAGGAAACCCACTCAGAGGGGTGAAGTGGCAAATCCTAATGTCACACAGCCAATGAGTGCAAAGGGGAAAGCAACCAGCTTCCCTGGCTCCCAGTGCTAGGTTTGTCCCATTAAACGTGGGGTGTGGGAGAAGGGGATATCTCAGGGGGTATCGGAAGAAGGGAGGGCAGCAGTCTAGTACTGAGTTAAGAGTGCAGACTCTGAAGCCAGATTGCTTGGGTTTAAAACTCAGCTCCTCTGCTTACAAGCCTTATGGGCTTGAATAAATTAACTTCCTGGATAAATTAACTGTGTCTCAGTTTCCTAATCTATAAATTGGGATAATAACAACACTTGCCTCATAGTGGGAATAAATGAGTTAAATCAGATGAGTACTTAGCAAAGGGCTTAGCACATAACAAGCACTCAATAAATGTCAGTTATTACCAAAAAAACCAAACCTGTGGCCGTCGAGTGAATTCTGACTTATAACGACCCTATAGGACAGAGGGACACCCTGGTGGCATAGTGGTTAAGAGCTATGGCTGCTAACCAAAAGGTCAGCAGTTCGAATCCACCAGGCGCTCCTCGGAAACACTATGGGGCAGTTCTACCCTGTCCTGTAGGGTCACTATGAGTTGAAATCGACTAGACAGCAACCGGCTTAGTTTTTGGTTTTATAGGACAGAGTAGAACTGCCCCATAGGGTTTCCAAGGCTGTAGATATTTCTGGAAGCACACTGCCACTTCTTTCTCCCACAGAGTGGCTGGTGGGTTCAAACCGCTGACCTTTCTGTTAGCAGCCAACCACCTAACTACTGGTCCCCCAAGGCTCCTTGTCAGTTACTGCATTTGTTATTAACTTGTTTTACTGTTAATAATGGTTAGCTTTGGAGGATGGGGTTAGAGTGGCATTAGAGATGGGATTACAAGATATTTTTATTTACTTTTTTGTGCTTTGGTGTATTTTCACAAATTTCTAAAATATGCATATGCTGCTTTGGTAATTTATTAAATCAAATAAATTCATCAGCTATGTTTTAACTATATTGTGTCTGCACAACCTGGTACTAAATGTTGTCGAGATCACAAAAAAGGAGAAGCCACGGGTTCTCCTTCACAGACCTGACTTCCATCTGATTAGGGAAACAAGAGGTACACACAGGGACTGTTTAGAAACCAAATCAGTACGTGATGCCAAATGAAGATTTTATATATATGTATGTGTATAAGGATGGCGAAGGACCGGGCAGTGTTTCATTCTGTTGGACACAGGGCTGCTATGAGTCAGAACCGACTCAACAGCACCTAACAACAACAAATATATGTATGTTGTTAGGTGCCGTTGAGGCAGATTCCGACTCACAGTGACCCTATAGGACAGAGTAGAACATCCCCATGGGGTTTCCAAGGAGCAGCTGGTGGATTCAAACTGCCGACCTTCTGGTTAGCAGCCAAACTCCTAATCACGGTGCCCACCAGGGCTCCATATATATATATATATATATATATATATATATAGAGAGAGAGAGAGAGAGAGAGAGAGATACATATAAAGAGATATACAGATACATATATAGAGAGAGAGAATCAATGATGGTGACAACAGACAGGAAATCTTCATGGAGGCGGTGTTCCAGGCAGGAAACAGAGTGAACAAAAGCACAAAGACAGGGCACAGCAGGAGAGTACAAGAGACAGTGAGGGGACCTAGGAAGGGACAAGCAATGTCCAGGTTCCACAAGCAGTTTGGGGTTAGAATGAAAAGGAATTTGCGAAAGGTCACACAGCTAGTTTGTTGCACCGTCCGCCCTTCTCCGACAAGCGGGCGTTAATCAGTGTCAGGCTAATTAGCTGTTGACCTTCCACAGACCTGAACAAATGATGGGACACAGAATGGGTATGTTTTGGGGTGTGGAAGGAAGGAGGGAAATTCATAAAGTAGAAAAGCGGGCCTGGCTAGGGCTGCCCCGTGAGAGGGTCTTTGGGAGCTGGCTGGCATCATGGAGGCACAGGCAAACAAACTAGGTCCAGGCAAACTAATTTGGCCTCTTTCATTAGCTGACTCCGACTTCATTAACAAATGGCTTCTCCCCCTAATGGAAACAGGAAGTTGGGAATAACCACAGAGATCTCTCAGCATTCTGGATCAATGGTGCAAAGCCGCTTGATTCAATTTCATAAATGATTACGGAAACTTTCTATATGCAGGTCCTGTGCTAGGCCCAAGTGGAGATATAGAGATTTATAAGACGTGACCCTATTCTCAAGGAATGTGCAGTCTAGCTGGGAAAGGTGTATATACATAGTATTAATATAATGATATGATATGATGATAACTAACACATACTGAACAATTACCAGATGCCAGGCACACATAAGTGCTTTACTATCGCCATTAAGATTATTTATTGTTTGCACTCGATTACTAAACTGAAGGACACCCTGGTAGTGGAGTGGTTAAGAGCTATGTCTGCTAACCAAAAGGTCAGCAGTTCAAATCCACCAGGTGCTCCTTGGAAACAATATGGACCAGTTCTACTCCATCCTATAGGGTGGCTATGAGTTGGAATTGACTCGACGGCAACGGGTTTGGTTTTTGGTTGACTAACCTAAAGGTTGGTGGTTCAAACCCACTCAGTGTCACTGTGGAAGCAGGCCTGGCAATTTGCTTGCGTAAAGATTATAGCCAAGAAAACCCTCTGGGACACACTTCTACTCTGTAATGCATGGGGTCGCCATGAGTTAGAATCAACTCAACAACAACTCGTGACATGTATCAACTCAGTTATGCATTATGTTAGTTAATCATCAGAACAATTCTATGACATACAGTCACTACAATAGATGAAAAAACTGAGTATAGCTTTACCTGATGATGATGAGTGGAAGGTCATTCCCAATAGTGGGAAGAGTATGAACAAAGACACAGAGGCTGGAAAGGCCTGATTTTCATGCTTTAGGCCTTTCCCTCCTTCTTCCCACACTTCAAAATGTACCCACCCTGTGTCCTTGGGGACTGAGGGTAGTTCAAAAGGCTGGCAGGGGATGGGTTCATGAGAAATAGGATGGGAAGTGTAACCAGAAAAGAAAGCAGGTTAGGCACCCACCCCCACAAAAAAAAACTCATTGCCATCAAGTTAATTCTGACTCACAGCGACCCTATAGGACAGAGTAGAACTGCCCCATAGGGTTTACAAAGAGTGGCTAGTGGATTCGAACTGCGGACCTTTCAGTTAGCAGCTGAATGCAGAGGGCCTTAAATGCAAAGCTAAGGAATCCGAACTCTCTACTCCAGCCAACGGAGACCCATGGAAGTTCCTAAGATGAAGAGTGAGTGATCAGCGCTGCTCTGGTGCCAGATTCAGGCTGGCTCCAAGGGCTGACAGGAAGGAGAAAGGCCACTGAGGGGCCTCCTTGACTGTTCCAGTGAATGAGGGGGGTCTAAATCATGGCACCACACATTTACCAAGCATATGCTGCAACACCTACAGAGCAACCATCACACACAGGCAGTCTTCTGCTTATTCACATGCATGACCTCATTTATCCCTCAGAGCAACCCTATGATGTAGATACCAGGAGGATCCCCATTCTATAGGTGAAGAAAACCAGGCAGAGACTTAATAACTTAAATAACTGGTCCCAGGTCAAGAACAAAAAACTTCATATGGTTTCCCTTAATCCTCCCAACAATGTTGACAGGCTCATATAAGCCACATAATTTGCCCAGATGCTTGTCTAGCTTGGTCTCTCTGATCTCAAAGCCATACCCATCATGTGCCACAGCTCCACACTAAGGCAAGGGCAGTGGGACTTCAAGTGTTGGTATGGAAAGGAGGAACTATGGGTGGCAAAATTAACAGGACAGAATAACCCTTTGGGTGTGAGGACAAGAGAGTGGTTGACGTGGTTGATGATGATACATTATTCACCACTTGTCCTTACCAGGCCAGTACCAGTTACCATCGAGTTGACCCCGATTTGTGACAACCTCATGTGCATCAGAGTAGAACTGTGCTCCACAGGGTTTTCAATGGCTGATTTTTCAGGAGTAGCTCGCCAGATCTTTCTTCCAACGTGCCTCTGGGTGAACTCGAACCTCCAGCCTTTCGGTTAGCAGCCAAGCGCATTAACCATTAGCACCACGCAGGGGCTCCACTTGTCCTTAAAGCCTGAATAAACCAGCCATGCTGAAAGAACGCGGGCTGCAAAGAAGCTTCCCTTTAATACAGAATATATGTTCTCCCCAGAAAAAAGCCTTATCCTTTCACATGGTTCTTAGCCCATAAAAACAATCTCCGGAACAATGCTAAGTGTGTGCCAAGGTAAGAAGCATTTATATTGATTATCTTTTTCAATCTATTTCCTATCTTCCTATAGCACATGTGTGGTATGGCGATTTAGTGTCATGTCATGTTTGACAGCAAAGACTTTAGAAACAGAGCAGAGTCATGTCAAGTCTGGGTTCCACCACCTACCCTTTGAAAGACTGTAGAATTCACTCAGCCTCATAATAATAATACCTACACTTCATAGGATTTTTACAAAAATTAAATGAGATAGTGTTCATTAAGTATGAGTCATTTATTAAATGCTCATTATGTGTGCTATAATTTTATACATATGTAGGCCACACCGTATGAATACCATTCCATATCTAGTACTGCAGAATCCCTCTTTGATGCTGGCGAAGCCCTCTTGTAACCATTTCCCTTAGTTTATGCCAGGCATTTCTCCAAGTGGTTGGTCTGTGTGTTGCAGCAGAACTGCACTGAGGAGCTGCAAGCCACATGGCAAGGGCACTCAGTGGTAGATGCTCCCAGCTAAACTGTGGCCGAGTGGGCTAGAATAGTGCATATTCCAAAGATTGCATCTCTTAGCTCTGGGTCACACTGTACAAATCTGTTTGTAGAATATTTCCTTCCTAAATATGTTTTGCTCAGCCTGATATTGAACAGGTTGGCTTTCCTGAGCACACACTCACAGTGGGTCAGGGAAGACGGTTCAAGAACACATTAAAATCCTGTTCCTGCTCTGTTTTTGGCAGAGCTTCAAACTGATTCATTCCAGTTTGAACCCCTGCGGAAAATTTGCATTCCCCTTTCCAGATACTGAATCAGAATCTAGATTTTAATAAGATCTCCAGGTGATTCTTATGTATACATAAGTATACAAGATTCTTATGTTACAATGTAACAAGATCCTTTGTTAAATGTAGATTCTGATTCAGTATATCTGGAGTGGAAATGCAAATTCTCAGCAGGGGTTTGAACCAGAGTGAACTGGTTTGAAGCCCTGGTTTTCAGAGCCCTGACAGTCTGCACTATACCCTTCACTTGGCTCTCAAAGGCACGGCATCTCTCGTTGATCTCCAGTTGTGTCTGCCGGCCAGCCCAGTGCTCACTGAAGTGTACTTCAGGGCGAGGACTGGTACTCCCCTTCCTCTGTATCCCAGCACAAAGTCTTGCCTGCCCACCCACAAACTTCCTGTCGACACAAATTGATTAATGTTGGTGAGAAGGCCCAAACTGGAAAAACAGGACAGCGGAGATGACAGATTCAGGAAGGCAGAGTATCTGCCCTCCTGATGAAGGCTGGACAAAGAAACAACAGGTATTTGAGTCATGCCAAGATCCAAACGTGGAGAAGGATCACATTTTGCAGAGTCAGGGATGCTGGCAGCAGCCGGGCCAGGCTCAGGGGTTTCATTAATGAAATCCAGAGAACAAGAGTGATGAGCAACACGTGTGTGGAGCTTGCTTGCACCCTTTCATACGCTGCACGAAGGCACAGGAGGAGATGTGGGAAGTCAGACAGACTTGGCTTCAGATCCTGGTTCTGCCATTTACTAGGCTGGGAGACCTTGAGTAAATCAGCTGACTTCTCTCAGCCTGAGTTTCCATCAACAAAATGGAATGATAATGCTTACTCACAGGGTGGTTGTGAATTTTGCAAGAGACTGCGGCTGTAAAAATGGCCTGATATATATGCATAGGAAACCCTGGTGGCATAGTGGTTAAGAGCTACGGCTGCTAACCAGAAGGTCAGCAGTTTGAATCCATCAGGTGCTCCTTGGAAACTCTATGGAGCAGTTCTACTATGTCCTATAGGGTCGCTATGAGTTGGAACAACTCGACGGCAATGGGTCATATATGCATAGTTCAAAAATATTCTTTCAGATTCGATAGGAAACTTAGGGGGCAGTGAGTTTATGTTAATAGGGGAGGAACAATTCAGAAAAGGCGGGTGAGAATGGCTGCACAACTTGAAGAATGTAATCCATGTCACTGAACTGTACATGTTGAATTGATGAATGTTCTGCTGTGTATATTCTCAACAATAACAATAAAAAATAAATAAATTTATTTTTGAAAAAATTCTGTCAAATGACCTGCCAGCTGGCATTACAGGACTTTCAGATGCAGACTCCTATGACACTTGGTCAATGGTTAGCAATGAGTTCCCCGTCAAAGGTACCCAGCTGTTTCAAGCTATGTACTATGGGGCTGCAGGTGAATGATAAACAAATGTCTTGGCCTCAAGGGGTGACAGTCTCTGAGGAAATGAGATGAGCACATACAAAATGAGGCGGGGTAAAATCAATGTGTGTCAGGACTGGAGAAATCAGAGAAGCGTGTAATCAGTACAGCTGCACGGTCGGGGAGGCTCTGTGGGAGGCAGTGGGAACTTAGGCCTTGAAAGGTAGAGAGAGTCTGGAAGGACTTGGGGGATAGAGGAGGGCATTCCAGGCCTGGGACCAGGAGAAGAGACCCGAGCACAGGAACGTGCTGACACGTTCCTGAGACCATGAGGAAGTCAGTCTCATTGGAGAGGAGTGTGCTGAGAAATGTGGGTAGAGGAGACTTGCTGTTGTTGGCTGCCATTTAGTTGGCCACCGACTCATGGTGACTCCATGCACAAGGGAGCAAACATTGCCCGGGCCTGAGCGATCCCCATGATCATTTGTGCATTGGATTGTTGTGATCCATAGGATTTTAGATGGCTGATTTTCAGAAGTAGATCACCAAGCCTTTCTTCTTAGTCTGTCTTAGTCTGGAAGCTCTGCTGACACCCATTCTGCATCATAACAACATGCCAGCCTCCACTGACAGACGGGTGATGTCTGTGTATAAGGTCCATTGGCGAGGAGTCGAACCCGGGTCTCCCGCATGGAAGGCAAGAATTCTACCACTGAACCAGAGACAGACAGGTAAGTAGTCTTGAATAAAAGCTAGGTAAAGTGTCCATGTGATGCTGGACGTTTTTGAAAAGGTATATGATATAATGCCTTGCATTTACATAGCACAATTCTCTCATTGTGTCCTGGTATAATCCATGAAAGATTAAGAACGTTATCCACATTTTACTGAGGTGAAAACTGAGGTGAGTACGTACGTAACTCACTGGCAGCACGCATCTCACTAGCTGCAGAGCTGGGAATGGATCCACTCCGGACTCCAAGCACAAAGGTACTTATTTTCACTTCCTTATTCTTTACCCTGCAAATGTTTACTGAACACCAACTACGTGCCAGGCACTCTTCTAGACTCTGAGGATGGGAAAGACTGCAGCTGGAGCAGATTTGGGAGGAAAACCAGCTTAGTTTCGGACTTCAGAAGAGTGAGGTGCCTATTAGATATCCGGGCAGTTGCATATACAAGTCTGGAGTTTAGAGAAGAGGTTTGGACTGAAGGTAAAAATTGGGGAATCATTAGTGTGCAGGTGGTACTGAAAGCTATAGGAGTGGATATAGCTGATCGTCTTCCTTACAAATACAAATAAAAGCTGAAAGAGAGGGAAGAGGAGGGGAGGGAAGGGAAAGAGAAGAGGAAAGGAGGGGACGAGAGGAAAGAAAACTTCTCAGACTGAAGAGACGGGCAAACTTAGGACTGCTGTTAATTGTCTTTAGTTCCTCTGCCTGAATTCTTTAAGCTATCACGTGTGGGCACATGATAATCGACATACTGATTTATGAAACAAGAAAACTATGTTCATATGTTAGAAGTCCACAGGCTTGTGACTCAGTCTGTAAAGACCTCTTAGGCCACCCATTGAAATTAGTGCAGTGACCCAGGGTGTGAGAGAATTGAGACACAGTGACAAATAAATGAGACACTGAGCATACTGAAATAGAGAAATCGGAACTCAGATTCTCAGCAAGAACCCCGATACTGTTCTGGTTTCCACATCTCACCACCGTCCAGATAGTGAGGGCACTCAAAGGGGCTGGTTCACATGCCTGGGGCCCCTGGGAGACAAAGATAGAGAGCCGGTCAGGTCCAACCGTCAATCACCTCAGAAGCAAAACAGACTGGGGTTATAAGTGAAATGAGAATTTTTTCTTTTTTTCAATGCTTTACCCACCTCCATTTGGAGGCAGTTATCTGCGCAAACCACAAACACGGAAAAGCAAAAACTTCCACTCCTCTCAGTTTAAAGGGAAAAAGCTTCCTCAAATTACGGCAAGGTCCTGAGGTCAGACACCCGCAAGGTACAGCAAGTGATCTGGACAGGGCAGAGGGGGAAAGGCGTTGTTTAGAACAGGGACGGGAAAGGTACACACATCAGAACAGACGGGAGAGGAAAGCTCCCCAGGGCACAAGTTCTGGATCCGAAGCAGGAGAAGGTGGGGAGAGCTCAGGGGTGGATTAACCAGGAAGCAAGTTATGCACAGGCTTAATTGTATTTACTTACTAATCTGTAGTGAACAATTTCACATGGGTTTCAAAGATGTGGTGAAAAACAAGTGGAATTGTGCACTAGATTAGTAAGTAAGCCCAAGTAAGCCCTGTGTACCTTGCTTGTCGGGAAATCCATCCCAGGGTAAGCTGTCAGCATAGCGAGACCCAGTATGGCATCTGATGCTAGGCCTCCCCTTCCCCCGGCCCCACTCACTCCCCACCACCACCAGCCTCAGTCGTTGCTGGAAAGAGGAGAATCCGCAGAGGAGTTGTTTTCAGGATCCCCAGTAGCAGCTGAGGACAGGTATAAGATGTGACTGATTTCAGCATCTCCAGAAAGCGGCCCTCCTGCCCTGCAAACTTTCCACCTCCCCTCCACCCCACCCTGCGCCTATGCCTAAAATCCCACCCAGATATATCCTAGAGAAAAAAGAGCCGTCACATGAATAGATATATGCACACCCATGTTCACTGCAGCACGGTTCACAATAGCAAACAGATGGAAACAACCTAGGTGCCCATCAACGGACAAATGGATAAACAAACTATGGTATATCCACACAATGGAATACTACGCAATGATAAAGAACAACAATGAAGCCGTGAAACATCTTATAACATGGAAGCCAGAGGTCCTTATGCTGAGTGAATTTACTCAGTCACAGAAGGACAAATATTGTATAAGACCACTATTATAAGAACTCAAGAAAAGGTTTAAACACAGAAGAAAACATTCTTTGCTGGTTACAAGGGTGGGGAGGGAGGGTGAGGGTTATTCACTAACTAGATAATAGACAAGTATTATCTTAGGTGAAGGGAAGGACAGCACATACTACAGGAGAAGTCAGCACAACTGGACTAAACCAAAGCTAAGAAGTTTCTTGAATACAATCAAACACTTTGAGGGACAGAATAGCAGGGGTAGGGGTCTGGGGACCATGCTTTTAGGGGACATCTAGGTCAACTGGCATAACAAAGCTTATTAAGAAAATGTTCTGCATCCTACTTTGGTGAGTGGC
>NW_004443941.1:16299219-16328113 GCF_000243295.1 Trichechus manatus latirostris
GAAGAACACCAAAGACACAAGGAAAGTATTATCCCAAGAGACAGAAAGGGCCACAAAAATCAGAGACTTCATCAGCCTGAGACCAGAAGAACTAGATGGTGCCCAGCTACCACCAATGACCGCCCCGACAGGGAACACAACAGAGAAAGGTGGGGTGCAGAACTCAAATTCTAGTAACAAGACCAGACTTAATGGTCTGACTGAGACTGGAGGAACCCTGGAAAGCATGGCCCCTGGATTCTCTATCAGCAATTTCCGAGGCCAGCTTTTCAGACAGGGATTGGACTGGACAGTGCAACATAAAGTGATACTCGGGAGGAGTGTGCCTCTTAGCTCAAGTAGATACAAGAGACTAAACAGGCAGTTTCTGCCCAGAGGTGAGATGGGAAGGCAGAGAGGTTCGGAGCTGGTAGAACGGACATGGGGAATCAGGGGTGGAAAGGAGGAGTGTGCTGTCACAGTATGGGGAGAGCAGTTAGGGTCACATAACAACATATGTGTAAATTTTTGTACGGGAGTCTAACTTGAAATGTAAACTTCATTTAAACTACAATATAAAATGAAATCCCACCCAAGGCAATTCATTTCTTTGGGTTAGACCAGTGGCTGCAAGGTGGCTGCACAGCAGAACCACCTGGAACACTCTCAGGACTACAGATTCTATGACAGCACATGAGACACACTAGATCCAAAATGCCAGGATTGAAAAAACCGAGCATGTGCATTTTTAAAACCACTCCGAGTGGTTCTAAGGTGTAGCCAGGATTGAGAGAAAAACACAGCCTTCTCTGTGACATTTTTTGGAAAGCAAAATTGAAGTATTTGACAGGCAGTACTAACAACAATCACTACCGCTGACGAAGAGCCTACTATGTTCCTGACCCTAAGCCCCATACTTTACATATGTCGTTTCTAGCCTTTCTCATAACAAATAAACAACACAGTTGGCATTATTATTCCCATTTTACAGATGAGGACATGAAGAAGTTCCCCAAGGTCACCCAGCTTGTGAATGGTTCAGGATTTGAACCCAGGGCTATGTGTCTCTTTTCCATATGCCCGTTATTGGATGCACTATCTAAAAAACAACAGCCAAATCCACAACCAGCTTAGCTCCCAGGAGTCAGGCTCTTTCCTGTGCCTTCAGGTCTCCACGCCCTTCACCGTGGGTCTGCGATGAGGTCATTCTGGCGCTGCAGCCGTCTCTGACCAGCTGGCTTCCTATTTCTATGGTCCAAGAGCTGACAGAACATCTGTAGAGACCAGAGCCAGAACCAAGCTCTCTGTGGAGGCTGCTCACGTGGATCTGTTGGCTCAAACTATTTGGACTAAACTGGGTCTGAAAAACTTCATGCTTGGGGCAAAGTTTTGAAAAGAAGCAGTTGGGGGAGGGGGGGAAATACCCACGCCTACAATACGGATATGAGGAATAAATAAATGTACACAGATGTGGCCAGGCAGAGTGGGATCTGAAAGATAAACCAGAGTTGGCTCAGTGGGAAGGGATGAGCTAACTTCCGACATCAGCTTCTCCTGGTTCCTTTTTCAGAGAAACTTCAAAGGCAGAAGGGCATCAGCCCAGCCTCGAAAGCTCCAGGGCCTCTGTCTGTGAGAGGTAGGAAATAGCAGAGAGAGGAGGCTGACTTCCATTGAGTTGCCCCTGACTGATTCTTTACTCTAACTCTTGGAGATATAACCTGGTCATTGTGGACCACATGTGACAGAGTAGAACTGCCCCATAGGGTTTTCTAAGCTGTAATCTTTATGGGAGTGGGCAGGTCACCAGGTCTTTCTTCCACAGAGCCATTGGGTGGGTTCGAATCACTAACCTTTCAGTTAGAAGTCAAGCGCTTAACGATTGCGCCACCAGGGCTCTTTGGCCAGTGTGGATAGGGGAAAAAAAAAAAGATTATATTCAGGCCTTTGTCCTCTGCTCCCTTTTATAAATAATTCTAGGACTGCCTCTGCCAAACCAGGAGAGCCTTGGCTATGCCCCCAGGAGCCAGCGGGCATGCCACTGCTCTCTCTCAGACCCCTCCAGCACTGAGTCTAAACCTCTCTTCAAGGAGGCAGGTCCAGGCTAGCCCAAGTCTATCAGGTGGCATAGCTCAGAAAGGTATCCTGGGACACCCCTGATCTAGAATAAGGAGAATTTTTTCCATCCCTGAGAAGGACATGGAGAGCACCTTGAAGCAGGAACATACAATGTCCTCCCCAATCTGACCACAACCTGTCTTTCTAACACCACTTACAGCACAGGGCACACACTCAGGAGCCACCGAGGCTGAGCAGGTAAAAACTTAGAGGACATGTGAGTCTTTTCTCAATGTGCAACCCATGGCTCTCCAGAAGGCCCACTGAGAGGACCACGCTGAAGAAGCACAGTCCCGTTGAGCTTCCCTGGTCACGGTGGCGGTTGTGTTCGCAGCCTTCCCAGGTAATCCAGCCCAGACAGTATTAGCATCGGGCCACCCCCTGAACCCGCCTTCCGAGACCACAACCCGCAGCCTGTCAGCAATGCCATCCAGCCCGGGCTTGGGCCCAAAACGTGCACATGCCCATTCGCCAGGTTGGGCTGGCAAGGTCTCCGACCTGATTGGTGTACTCTGGCTGGGGACCGCGTTGGAACTAGAAAATCTCACTTAACCAAGGCAGAGCTGTCTTACCCCATAGGAAACCTGGCTGTCTCTTTGCCATAGCCAGGCCCCATTTTTTCAGAGCTATCTGCCCCAGGAAGACCCTAAATTCCATCTCAGTGGACTCAAGACCCTGTCTCTCACCTCCCTACAACTGATAGGGTGCTTTTGTGCAACTTTAAAGCTGAGACGTATCAAGCCTGTGCCTGCTGGCCATAAACTGCCAACAACCATAAAGCAATGTGTCTCTGAAGCTTCATTACAACTAGTTTCAGCTCCAACCTGACTTCCAGAATATGGTGTTCAATCTTATTTGCCAACTCATCAAAAATATTCTCAAATTGCCAAACAGTATCACAGAGGTCTACCCTGGCCCCAGGTCTTCCCTGCAGCTTGAGTATACTCCTGCTTTCTTAATCCATGATTCCTTTCTCAGGAACAGATTGAAGCAATCACATTTAAGATGGCTAAGGCCAGCTTCCCAATGCCTCAATCCCACCCTCAGACCTTTACCCATTTAGCTTTAGTCATTGGTGAACAACATTTTTTGCAAGAGAGCAATTCCAAAAAAAAATAAAATAAAAATATTTGCAGCATACACACACACACACACACATAATCAGATATCTTAAATCACCAAACGCAATTTCACAGCTGAAAGCAAATGCTATTTTATTATTTCCCTATCAGTAAAGATTTTCCTTGGGCAGAAGGCTAACAAAAACTCCAGAAACCACTATGTAACATGTATAATATCCAGGGTCTCCTTGTAGTGCTGCATCTGTGAAAAATGTGGTCTGAATGAGATCAGGGAGAGTTAAGGTGGGGCACGGAGAGATCAAGACTTTGGGGGTGCAGAATGAATTGTCAGACACAAACAACAACGAAAAACAACAGACTGTAACGAGAAGAGCTAAAACTGACTGGAGAGGCGTTTAAGAGAATGGAAAAGGCAGAAACTGGTAGAAAAAGGACAAAAGTCCACCCAACACCCCAGCACCCACACCACTTCTGGCAGCCACTGATCTGTTTTCCATCTCTACACTTTTGCCTTTTCCAGAATGTCATACACATGGACTCAAACAGCATGCAGCCTTTTGAGTCTGGGTTCTTCCACTTAACGTAACGCATTTGAGATCAATATTAGGTTTTTGTAAAGAGGATGGGAAGAAAAAGAACTTGAGGGTACAGGAAAAGGAAAGTAGAAGCCGGAAGACACAATCTGCCACTTTACAACAGGGCTAAGGGCTGCCTCTAACTAACAAGGGCCCATACACAGACACAAAAAGACATCGGTTGTCCATGAGAAACTTGTTGCTGTTGTTGGCTGCTGGTGAGTCGATTCTGAGTCATGGTGAACCCATGTATGCAGACTAGAACTGTTTCATAGGGTTTTCAAGGCTGTGACCTTTCGGAAGCAGATTGCCAGGCCTATCTTCCAAGGTGCTTCTGGGTGGGTTTGAACCACCAAAGTTTTGGCTGGTAGTCAAGCGCTTAGCCGTCTGCGCTACCCAGGGATTCCTAAGAAACTTAGGGTAATTCAAAGAATGTGAACTTTGGTCAGAAGACAAGTACTTCAGTCTGCCTATCACTAGCTGTGTGATCTTGGGTAAGTCACTTAGCCTTTCTGAGGCTCATAATTTTATCTCCATAAAACGGGAATAGCAATACCAGTCCAATATGACGCAGACCCAACCGATCAGAGCATCATGTTTCCCTGGCCACAGTGATGAACTCAAGGGTGGATCCTCCCTGCGACTTCTCCTGATACATCAGAAAAGAGACCCTCTCTTGTCATGCTGGGGTTCCTAAAATATTAATAGTTGAATTCAAACTATTTCTGCCACCATCAGGGAAGAATTGGTCTGAGAATATTGCCAACCAGAAGAAAGCAGCCTAGAGGGACAAAGAGTACAACCCGATTATATCATGCGAACACCCTGATCCAACTCTACCTCTATCTACCCCTGGACTGGTACATGAGCCAGTACATAATAATAATTTTTTAAAAATACATGGACAACCATGGGGTTGTTAACCATTGTCATAGGGCAATATGTGTACTAACTGTTTAATGAGAAACTATTTGTTCTGCAAACCTTCATCTAAGGTACAAAAAAAAAAAAAAGAATTATCTATGTGAGATCAAATTGACAACAGCAACTCGAAAGGTTTGATAGGAAGCCTAGGGGACAGTGAGTTGAAGACAATGGTGATGGAATAATTTGGAAAAGGATAGTGAGAATAGCAGCGCAACTGGGAAGAATGTAATTGATGTCATTGAATTATACATATAGAAACTTTCAAAATGGTGTAACTTTGGCTATGTATATTTTCACCAAAAAAAAAAGGTCCTCAAGGTCAAGAAGGGAGAGTGTTGACATGTCTTGGAGTTGTTAACCAATATCATAAAACAATATGTGTACTGACTGTTTAATGAGAAACTATTTGTTCTGCAAACCTTCATCTAAGGTACGAAAAAAAAAAAAAGAATTATCTATGTGAGATCAAACTGACAACTGCAACTCAAAAGGTTTGATGGGAAGCCTAGGGGACAGTGAGTTGAAGATAATGGTGATGGAATAATTTGGAAAAGAATAGTGAGAATAGCAGCACAGCTGGAAGAAAGTAATGGATGTCACTAAATTGTACATGTAGAAACTTTTGAAATGGTGTAACTTTGGCTATGTATATTTTCACCAAAAAATGGTCCTCAAGGTCCAGAAGGGAGAGTGTTGACACGTCGTGGGGTTCTTAACCAAGGTCATAAAACAATATGTGTACTGACTGTTTAATGAGAAACTATTTGTTCTGTAAAACTTCATCTAAAGTATAATAAAAAAAAATACGTGGACAACCTATTGCTCAGAGATGTTCAAGGCTCATAAGGTAACACCTGTGACAGGGCCATGTAAATTATGCAAATGTATGATGCTAAAATTCATCTATTTCTGTCTCTAGAAACACGATACCCAATCCTGCAACATTAAGAACTATCACATCTTAATTTCCGATAACTCTAAGGCCAAAAGCAAGACACTTATTATGCCACATGTGACCTCACCATCCAAGCCTTCTCAGCGTCCGTCAGTCAGTCCTTCTGAGAGACTTTCAGGGCTGGCTCATCGCAAGATGCTTAAATTCAGTACACTACAGCCAAGACTTACTGAGAACTAAGTACAAAGCTAGAATCTGTGATTACATAAAGGCCAATAAAATATGGTCTCTTGCACAAAGAAACTCAAAGGAAAGAGAAAACACTTCCAGTTTGGAAAAGCAGAAAAAGATCCTTGAAGATATGTATTTGAGAACAGATGGGGTTTCAAACCGTCGAGTAGAGAAGGAAGGGCATCTTAAGGGAATGCAAGGCATAAGCAAAGGCAGAGAGGAAGGAAACACAGCTTATTAAAAAAACAGCAAAGAAACTCTGGGGAGAGGTGTAGATTATCTATAGGTATAAAGAAAATTAAGTTCAAAAGTCTGAGCAAATAGAAGACTTTAGTTGCTAAGCAAGAAATCCTTATTTAATTCTAAAGGCAAAGAGAAACCCTGAAAGATTTCAAAGGTAATTAAAACTGTGTCAATTAATTATTTTAATTAACACAATTAAAACTATAAATCTGCTAATCGAGCATAGGATAAACCTGGAGGCTGGAGAGACTGGCAGCAGGAACACCAGTTAGGAGGGAACTGCAGAACAGGCAAGAGGGTATAGATGCCTGCACCAGGGCAAGGAAGATGCTAGTTCCAGAGGCTGTCAGGGAACAATAGATAGGATTTGCCAAGGGGTTATCGAGGACAAGCGGGTAAGGAATGACGCAGAAGTTTCAAGCCAGATGACCAGAAGAATAGACGTCTTCTTAGAATCAGGAAGAGAAGCTAAGTTTAAGGAAGAGATATAAGTTCATTTCTGAATTTGTTGAATTTGGGGTGCTAGGATGATGTCCAGGATGAGATGTCCAAGAAGCATTTGGAAATGCAAAGAACTTAGCAGATGGGGTAAGTCTCGGGACCCAGGCTTGAGATGAGGAAGAACCACGGGGCAGAGGGCTTTAGGGAGCACAGGGTGGTGGGGGAAATCACAAGAGGACGCGCAGCTGGATTAACCCTTTCAACCCTGGCATTCTTTATCTTAAAGAGCTCTGGTGATTCAAGGGTTGAGTGCTCCGCTGCTAACCAAAAGGTCCACAGTTCAAACCCACCAGTGACTCCACAGGAGAAAAGACGTGGCAGTCTGCTCCCGTGAAGATTACAGCCTAGGAAACCCTATGGGGTAGTCCCACTCTGTCCTATAGGGTCGCTGGACGGCACACAACAATAATCTTTATCTTATGGCTCCAGAGGAGAAGAGGACCCAGTAATGACAGACACATGGGGGACCTCCATCTTTGTTTCAGGGGCAAGAGGAGAGAGGCCAGTGAAAGAGGCTGAAGGTGCAGAGAGGGATAAGGGGACTCAGTACGGCTCTGCAGGCAGATGAGAGGGGAAGCACGAGCCCTGCTCTGGACCTCAGTCTCCTCAGTGTGAACAGGACACTGCTTCCTGCCCCGTCCCCCTGGCCCGCCTGCGTGAAGGTAGGATAGGAAGTACATGGATGAGTGTTCTCAGGAAGGGCACGGAACGTCCCAGAGCTGGCAGCCTGTATTCCTCCAGGCTGACCAGAGGGGGCAGGGAGATGATCCCATGAGGAGTGTTTGGGAGCCCCTAATTTTTCTGAAGGATGAGAGAAAGTGCAAGCAAGCAGGCAGCCTGTGAGCAAGACACGGGCCAGGGGCAATTCACACTCGCTCACTTGCTCACCCAGCTCCCAATCAGTATTTCATTTCGAAGACAGCTGCGCAGGAGGAACATTTGGTCTCAAGGTGGCATGGCTGGCAGAGCCACACGCCCCTGGGGGGAACTGTCCAGGCATCCAGTGCTGGGGAACAGACACTGGTCGTCAGGTTTGTGCTTCGACAGCTGCCCCTCCCTTGACCTGATGACTGTCCATCTACCAGGAGGTGGCCACTCCCTTTCAGAGTGACCATGCCCCTCTTCTCTCTCTCTGTCCTTCCCCCATCTTTCCCACTTTCCCATTCTCCAGCTTCCTGTCCTCAGTGAAGTCTTCCCAGACCAGCCTTCACCAGAATAATCCTTGTCTCCAACGGATGTCTGAAGCTCCTGAAGCTGTAGGATCTACAGCCACTAACCACAGTGGTCAAGTGTCCCCACTCCTTTATTTTTTCCATAAAGCTTCCTGTCCTCCTACTGGAGGAAGGCAACATGCAGAGCAATGAAAGGAAGAAGGGTTGACACTCCCTGTTCTCTAGAACCTTGGCTGTGAAACAGGAGCAAGGATGGCCCCACAGGTAACCACCATACCTGGCAGAAACTGTGAGGTGCTGTAAAGGAGATAGAGATGCAGACAGTATCACAGAAGTCAGAGCAAGGGGCAGGACTTCAGGGTGGGGAATTTAGGGAAGGCTTCCTGGAGGAGGTGGCTTCTCCGTGTCTGTATCTGTAAGCAATGGATTTCTTCCCATGTCCCTCTGAACCTGGCACTTGACAACACTGAAGAAAAATGCTCAGGGCATGTGATCTAGTCATAGGAACATGGAGCCTGTAGTCATACAGATCTGCCTTCCAACACCCGCCTACCACATAATAGCTGTCTGACTTTGGGCAAGCTACTCAATCTCTCACAGCCTCAGTGTCCCATCTATGAAGCAGGAATGAAAGTGCCTACATCATATGAGTGTGGTAAGGAATAAATGAGACAACGTATGGAAGGAATTGGCACGGAGCCTGGCACACAGTAGGTGCCCAATTAGCAGTAGTTCGTTTCCTCCCCCCATGGCTAGAATCAAAGCTTCGGCCTTTATGAGTAGCGTCTGTTGTCCTCACCTCCTGCCTGGTACCAACACTCCCCAGGATAAGGGGCCAGCCAGCCAGCTGGCTTCATTCCTGTGTGCATCTTCAGACAAAATGTACACCATGTTCATTTCTAAGAGATCTTTTCCCTTTGGTGTCCTCAATACTTTACTCTTCTGTCCCATCCCATCTCCCCTGAGCTCCTTTCCTTTCCATCAATCTGATAAGAGCCAGCACTTACACAGGTATGCACCAGACACCCCTGTAATTGCTTTAGAGGCACTTCTTCACTTAATCTGCAAAACAACCCTATAAGGTTGCATCCTCATATTACCGCCCCCACTTTACATATGAAGACCCTGGAGCACAAGAGAACTTACACGTCTTGCTCGTGGTCAGCGGGGAGCTGAAATTCCAACTCAAGTGGTTGGGATCCAAAGTCTATGCCCTTGACTGCAGACTGTTTTATAGCTTCTTTAGATGGCTCCTTTTCGAGGACTAAATCGCTTACATATTTGTTCATGTTGAGGTGACAGTCCCCCAGGAATGCACAGGGGAGCCTGCATCAAAGAACAACGTTTAACTCAAAGACCTGAACCTCTAGTGATGTGAGATGTGAGGACATGTCCTGCCACAAACTATCAAACCACAAACTATCCCACAGGGTTGGTGGACCACATATAGTGCTGTAATCACATTGTGTCCCTGTGGCTCCATATCACAGTCTGTTTCCACCAGATGCAGTCCTGGCTTAGTGCTGCAGGTTAGGTTCCCTGGGAAGCAGGCTCTGAGATAGGGATTTGCCTGCCAGAGGCTTACTGGAGACTACTCTTAGGATCAACTCCTGTGGAAGGGAACAATGGAAGCAGGATTGGCCAGAAGGAGAAGCTGGCTGTCAAGCAGTCTCAATAAAGGTCTCAGCCAATCTGAAGGGGAGCTCTGGAGCTAGGATGGCCCTGCAGAGCTGTCCTGAATTAGGGCCAGAAAGCTAGGCCTTTTTACTCCACATCAACTAGTCACTGGATGTGAGCTGGCCCCAGAGAGGGCCATAACCTTGGGCAAGAAGGCTTTCTTCAGATCAGGGCAACAGCCTGGAGGTGAGCAGGGACCTCAACTGCAAGCTGTCAACTTTAGTCAACACTCCCAGCAGCTGGGTGAATGGGTGCTTCCTGTTGGGGGGAACCTGTGCCCCACAAAGTCTAGTAGTAGCTCAGCAATTATCTTGACAAACATTGGAGGCCCAGGCTAAATGTCCTGCTGCTCCAAGGAAGGTGGATTGTGCGCAGGCCTGGGCACACCATCCTCTTAGGCTTGCCTGACTCCCAAACCACACCATAAAGCCAGCTCTTCTCCACATGCATTTGCTGACTTCCAATGCACAAGACAACCATACATTTACACGAAGGACCACATTGCTTTTCTCAATCGCAATCATTACCTAAAAGGAGGTTCAGCTATAGACATGAAACTGAATTTCAGAGTTGAATGATTTTCACTGGGCTGCACTTCCTAGCCATCCAACACGAGCAACCTAAACTGTGCACTTTTTAACCAATACCCAATTACCCAGTCTCCACAGTATGCCCCTCGTTGGCCATCTGCTATACGGTACACATACAAAGTGTGTGAGGGCACCTTCATTCCTTCAAGGAGGTTTTCTTGAGAAGATAAGACCATCGCATGAAACCGTTACCCACTGGATGCCATGTGGGACAGAGTTCCAAAGAGGCAGGGACCAGTGGGGGCCAGAGTGGCCTCGTGACTCATCAGAGTGGAAAGAGACCCAGAAGGGACCGGCAGAGTCACGCCTGGAACCCAGCTCTCCCTAAGCTCCGAGCTATTTCTACCACTCTACTTTGGGGAAGAGAGACTCTTATCTGGGTAGGAGAAGGACGAGACGTGGAAACACGAGAGAGAAGAGGAAGGGTATTTCAGGCTAGCTACTTGGCTGACTCCATGACCTCCTTCAAGTCTTTGCTCAAACTCCACCCTCCCAATGAGGCCAACCCTGACCACCCTATTTAATAATGCAACCTGCCCACTCACACCGCCCAGGGGCATTCCAGTCCCCCTTACCTATCTCTCGATTTCTTCCTTATTCCATAGCCTTTATCATCTTATCATATACAACATCATTTATTATTTACTATGTTTATTGAGTATTATCTATCTTACCCTGCTAAAATGTAAGCTCTATGAGGACCAAGAATATTTGTTTTCTGTACTGGTAGAAATGTATCCCAAGCTCCTATAATGGTGCCTGGCACATAGTAGGCACTCAATAAAAAATTCATGTTGAATAAATGAATGAATAGGAACTAATACTTGTTACTTCGCTTACTATTTGCCAAGACTAGGCCAGGCACCACGGAAGTGGTAGTGAACAGGCCAGAATCTGCCCTCACAAAGCTCATAGTCAGTTGAATACTTACTCAACCAGGTTTCGTTAGAGAAGAAAGCCCTAATGGGGTCAGCAAACTACAGCCCCTGGGTCAAATCCCAGCCACTGTAAATAAAGTTTTATTAGAACACAGCCATGCTCATTTCCTTGTTTGTGTTGTCTATGGCTGCTTTGGAGCCCTAGTGGTGCAGTGGTTAAGAACTCAGCTGCTAACCAAAAGGTTGGCAGTTGGACTCCACCAGGTGCTCCTTGGAAACCCTATGGGGCAGTTCTACTCTGTCTTATAAGGTCCCTATGAGTCAGAATCGACTCGACAGCAATGGTTTTTGGTTTTTTTGTTTTTTTTTTTTTGTTTATGGCTGCTTTTATGCTATAAGGACAGAGTTGAATGGTTTCGACAGAGGCCATAGAGCCAAAAGCCAAAAATATTTACTATCTGGCCCTTTACAGAAAAATTTTGCCAACCCCTGGTATAGGGCATCCATTAATTGGAATGAATTAACTTCTCTCCTGTTCATCTACAGTGTACTAATACTAAGTATGTGCCATCCTTGGGAGAATTGTGAAAATAGTCGATCATATTTTCTGTGTTCTGTGGTCCAGACGAGGAATCCTCTTTAAGAAAGATAGTGAGAGAGACAGATAAGCAAACAAACAGGCAAATACCAGGCAGTGCATTAGCTGCTGACTGAGCGAAGCACATAGGAAGCTGCACCTAGCCTGATTTGGAGGATCCAGGAAGGCTTCCTGGAGGAAAGAATATCAAAGATCATTTTATGATTGCTACCACTACTGCTACGGCCCCAAGTAAGTTGTTCTTAAAGCATATAATGATGCGGATGCCTCAAAACTTTTTTCTCAAAAAGGTGGCTATCAATAAATGCAATAAACCTAAATAATGAGGGGCAATGGCCAATAATATCGCATTTGATGGTCCTGGTTATACAGCAGGTATTCTGAAATATAATGCCACCTTGTGAGTTGATACTAGCACATAATGAACTTCAAAATAGCCAAATATTTTAATATTACCAGTCTGGGTAGAATATACTTTACAATGGCATTCAGGCCTGACCTATAGGAAAAACCCAAGCCCCTGGGACGTATCTGCTCTCTGCCTCCCCACATGGGGCCCTCTGCCCACCCTGGGATGGCCAGGGCCCCTAGCTTCTCTCCTCCCCTCCAGTGACCATCTGCGCCAGCAAAAGTTTTCATATGTTCAATATTCAAATGACTAATAATACTTCATGGTCCTTCTCTAGGACATCTGTATTTTAACCTAGCCACAACAAAGTTTAAGTTACAAGAAAGACTTTCTAAAGGTGGGCTTTCAAGGACTATGGCAGAAAGCAGGAAAGGTGTTCTGTGGAGTTGGGAGTTCATCCCCAAAGCCCGATTTTTGTCAAAGATGGCAGCCTACAGCAGCAGAAAGATCCAGAAGTCCAGGAGACCCTTAATTTTTAGGCTTCAGTCTCCTATTTATTTGCCACATGATCATGGCCAAGACACTTAATGCCTCTGAGTCTCTTCCATCCATAAAATCAATGTGAGGGCTAAATGAGGAAGTACAAGGTAAGGGGCCCAGACAACGATGCTACTACTCTTACAGTACTCCATCTCCCCAGTTTTTTTTGGCATCTCTCCCCAGCCACGTATTTATGCATCAGAACTGCATGGGCCAGAGAACTGGTGGCCCTAAAATATGGACTACAGGACCACAAAGAATGGCGCCACTCTTTCTAAGTGAATGCACTGAACCCAAGAGGCTGAACAGCAAATGGCAAGCAGGCTCTTCAGCCAGCAGCATCCATCATTAAACCATGGGACTAATGCCACGTGTCAGCTGTACACAAAGACACTGGGTCCTCCCTCAGTTAAGCTGCGTGAGGCTCTCCTGACACTATGTGTAATAACCATCCTCTCTGGGAAAACAAAGGCAAATGCTAACTAATCATGGTTCTCAGCTGCCCCTAAAATGCACCTTCTTACCAGTCCCCAGACTGTCCCCAGTGGCTGCCACCCATCTGAGGTGCCATTTTCCTACTGGTTGGAAAGCCCACCACACTTTCACTATTTTCCCCTTTCCCATTTTAAACTTCACCTCAAAATTTTCGTTAACAGCCTCCACATGTTATTTCACACCAATGAGACTTTGGGTTTTTTTTTTTATTTTTTTAGGTAAATAAGAGTATCATTTTCATGTTCCATGAATGTAAAAATTCATTTCACAAAGTTTTACAAATAACAGCTCTTTACCGCCTACGATCTGTTGAGCAGACATACAAAGTTAATTTTTTTTTTAAAGGAAACTGTTTCTTGGGGGAAGGGTCTCTTAAGGCACAGAAAAGAGACTAGTGGCTACTGAAGCTCTTGACAGTTAAAAATGTTGTGCTCTGTTAAGCCCCAGCAGCTCTTCAGGCTTGGTGTCCTCAGCTCCGTGGCTGTAGCGTCGGCGAGCCCCTTGTGATGTGTGGTTTCCATTTTTCTTCCTCTTTTCTAATCCAGTGTTAACCCAGGGACTCAAAAGCATCCATTCTTGTCAGTGTTGTTAAACTATAAAATTATAACCCTGTTCCCTTAACACAAAAATGTTGACTATGCCCATGACGCAGAGATCTCCTCCATACCAATACTGTTCTTCTCATGTGACTCCAGATGGGCACAAGACCCTGCCTCCAGGTATGGGAGTTCCTAAACCAAGGCTACTCCCCTTGGGGTGAGATGAAGCTGCCAGTTCTTCCCTACTCCCTCCTCCTGCAAAGGTCAGCCAGAGCATCCCCTGCCCCCTGTCTGGCCTGCATCCAAAACAGCACGCATGCTGATCAATTAAAGTGCCGATGTCCCCTGGAATATTTTCTGCTCAAACTTGAAAACTAAACCCCCATGGAGGATAAAGCAGCATTTCCCAGCGTCTCCAGTACAGATTCAAAGACAAATGCATTCCTGAGCATGTAGATCCCCTCATCACATTGAAAAACCTCACATAAGCCAAGGGTCAGTAAACGCCTCAAAGCCTCACAGGGTCTGAGTAACAGCCTTCAGGCCACTGCAGCAGGAAGGAGAGATGTAAAACAGAGAAGAGAATGAAAAGGCAAGATACACGTGCATGTGGTGGAGGCTGTAGGTAAGGGCCCCTAGCTGACTTGGTACGGCTTCTGCACTGCTGGACCCTAGGCTGTTCATGCTGGGAACATGCTCTGATGATAAAGATGATACAATCGATCCGGCTAAGAGGAATGTGCTTGAGTTGGGAATGGGTTTCATGGAGCCATTCATCCACTTTCTCTCTATCTTGCTTGTTCTCCCATAAGCCCATGCAAGAACCGACAGCACTGTGCCCTCCAGTGACCTCACATCCTGACGTAAGTGACGTGGTATCAAGCTTTCTAAGTCCCCAAGATGAGGATCCTGAACCACTGAACAAGACTACAAAGAAAGGAGCCCAGCCCCCTGAAGTCACCATGACGGCTGTGGGCAGAATCCTACCTTCTCAGCCTAGTCGAGTGAGATCCCTGGTTGCAGAGGGGAAAAGAGAGAGGAACGGGGTCAGGGGAGAAAGTGGGAACAGAGAGGAAACCTCACTTGGAAAACACAGTACAACACAGAACACTGGTTGAGAGTTAGTGCTCTCGAGTCACACGTACTGGGTTCAAATCTTGACGCCACTACTTGTTATCATCTGACTCTAAACACATTGCTCAACCTCTCTAATTTTAAAAGAGGCTGATAATAATACCTCCCTCACAGAGTTGTTACAAAGGGTGAATGAGACAATATTTTTGAAAAGCACTTAGCTTGGGGCCTCAGTAAGTGGTAGCTGCTATTATTGTTCGCTCAGATGTAAAAAAAACATGAATTGGTGAAGACAGACCTACACTTAGAGTCAGTCAACCTGGGTTTTCAGTTCCCCATTTTTAAAACAAGAGGTTTGTCTTAAGGTTCCTTCCAGCTGGAGCATTCTAGAAGTCTGTAACGAAGATGTAAAGATCAAAATGTCACATGAGCATTACAACTGTAACATAAAGTGACACCCAATAGCACATTCACCACCATGAAAGGAAGTAACGCGCACAGCAGGATAACACGAAGAATGTGTGAGTGTGTTTGGGTGTGGGAGTGTCGGGGAGGGAAGGGTGCTGTTGGCGAAGGGGTGGTTAACCACAACTGTCATTGCTGATATTGTTATTCTTTGGTTTGCTAGACCAGCCTCCAGGAGTTTCTGGCCATCTATGTACCATGCAGGCAATTAGGGTCTTATAAAAAGTTTCCTCTAAAATCAGGAGGGAGAGATTTCTCCTTGCCTAAACCTTGATTCTTTGCGCTTTGAACCAAAACCCATAGTACCTTTAATTTATAGCTTCTCACTCATCATCTTTACTTGATGTGATACAAAAGGTTTTCTAGAAGGATGTGAGGTCAGACTTTAAAAAAGACACTTAAACAGAGAAAGGCATGGTGTTTACACAATACTCTGCCTCACTTAGCCTAGTTAAACCAGGAGAGCTTTAGCTTCAATGGTGTCCTCCTTGGTCTTCCAGAGTTCTGGTGGAGTGTGAAAATATGTGCCCAAAAAGTGGACCCAGGAAGCACAAACCACTGCAATGGCAAGAAACCAGTGTCATCAAGGGCTCAAATGACACCAGCACATCTGGGTGGAACGATGGATGTCGCATTAAAGCTTGGTTGAATCCTCTAAGCAACCTGAAATGCCCTCTCTCTCCCAGTCCCAATCCTCTTATCCTTTAAGGCGGAGCGCAAATCTGCCTTCCTCCTGGAAACCTCTGCTGATAATACTAGACTCCACTGATCTGTCCCTTTGGAAATATCCACTCTCGTTTACTGTCTGCACTCTTTGGACATACAGAACACATTCTCCCGCTGTCTGTTTTCTAGCCCTCAGTACCCAGCCTGTGCCCATGACAGGACTTCCAGAGAGTTTTAATGCATCTCCCACATCGCCTTGAACGTAGCTCGTGCTGGATTAATAACTGTGGCCTAAATAGGTAAGTAAACTGCTCTTGGTACACACATAATTTCCTTCTCAGGAGAAGACTGTACCATCTGCCAGATAAAGATGAACTCCGCCTAATCATGTAGAATTAATTTCACCTTGGGCAGACAAGGGACTGTACTATGATGCATATCCAGGCATACATCTTTACCTAGGAGATTTGCTCAGTGAGTGGCAGGTCTATTAATAAGATCTCTAAGGCCAAATCTTAAACTGAATAGAGCCGGACAATTCAAAACCTTCACACACATTCTTATTCCTGTTTCCCATATGAGGAAAGTGAGGCTCAGAAAGATTAAATGGCTTGCCCAGGGTCACCCAGCTTAACAAGCAGCAAAGTCAGCACTTGAATTCAGTTCCAATCCCCTTTCCACTATTCTATATTCACTCAAGGAGCCCTGGTGGAGCAACAGTTAACTGCTTGGCTGCTAATCGAAAGGTCAGCAATTGAACCCACCAGTGGCTTCAAGGGAGAAAAGACCTGGCGATCGGCTCCTGTAAAGATGACAGCCTAGGAAACCCTATAGGGCAGTTCTACTCTGTCCTTACAAGGTCGCTATGTGTTGGAATCAACTCGACGGCACACAGCAACAACACAGCCACCGTACAACATGTTCCATATCACCCGAGAACACAGAAGGGCCAAAGCACAGTGCAACAGTGCCAGAAGCCAAAGGCTCCCGGGATATATCGGATTCCTTAAATCAGCATTATAATTTATAAGAAAAAATATACCCTGATCAAAACGACACAGCGGAGACCTCAGCACACTGTACAGACTCTGAGGCCAGGCAGGGGTAATCGGAGATTCCAGACTCTTTAAGCTGCTGAAAAATAAGACTGAAAGCAGGGTCTCCTAAAAGAATAAAACAGGTCATGCCATCACAGCATGAAGAAATTAAAAGAAAACGTGTTGGAATGTTAAACTCACAACCAGTGAGCTGTCCTGAGTAGCAGAAAATCCACGGTGGGCACGGCGAAAGGTGAATTGTGACCATCAACAGGACAAAGTGGTTAGGAAAAAGGACAGCATCTCCTCAACCAACAGCACCGAGCAGACACGCTTAACCGAGAGCCCAGGGACCAAGAAGCACATCTAGGCTGAAAAGTACCACTTAGACCTCAGGCCCTGGAAGACTCCGGAGGCTCCTTACAGGAGCCCTCTCATCGCTCCCTTGGAAACACGTCTGAACCGGATTCTGGTGCTCACAGGGGCCTCTCCTCCCCATTGCATATTCTAACAGGGAAGACTCACAGTGTTGTCCACCAAGAATCTTTATAGGTGGAATCACCCCATGTGTAAACCCCAGGGACTAAAAACCCCCAGAGGATGGAAGTTACCTCTCATATGCTACTTGTTTCTCACCATCAGGAAATAGAGAATAAATGCTGCTTACTTATCTTCTGACCTGCTACAATGCAGTCCCAGGTTTCTATGAAGAGAGCCATGTCGTGCCTTTGTTACACTCACAACGTGTGATCAGAGCACCAAATGAAAAAAGGCCAAATCTGTCACCACCACTGAATCACACTTGGGTTAGACCCTCAGACTCAGAGAGAGACAGACCACACGCTCATTCTAGGAAGCAAAAGGATGACATCCCATCTGCCTTCCTTGTTCTTCTCTTCCCCCAAGAAAGACCCACATGGACCAACATCCAAGTTCAGCACCCTTTTCTGCTAAGTCTAAATTTTATTAGTTCACAGCAGGGGTTCTTAAAGTGGGGACTGGGGACCCCTGGGGATCCCTGAGACCTTTTCAGTTGGTCTGCAAGATCAAAAGGATTTTCATAATAATAAAACTCACTGCTGTCAAGTCAATGCCTACTCTTAACGACCCTACAGGACAGAGTAGAACTGTCCCATAGGGTTTCCAAGGCTGTAAATCTTTTTCAGAAGCAGACTGCCACATCTTTCTCCTGAGAAGCACAGGTGGTGGGTTAGCTGCCGAGTGCTTTAACCATTGAGCCACCAGTGCTTCCTCTTCATAATAATATTAACATATTTTTTGCCTTTCTCCTTCATACTCTCAGGAATGTACAGTGGAGTTTCCAGAGGCTATACGCCGTGTGATATTGTAACAGACTGAATGCACAAAGCAGATAGGAGAATTCAGCTGTGTTCTATCAAGCCCGAAATTGAAGACGTTTGCGAAAATATAAAACAATGCCATGCTTCTCATGAAAATTTTTGTTTTAGAAAATACAGTTATATTCATAAAAATAGTTTCTTTATGTTAACATGTAATGGTTTTGAAAACTTAATTAATACATAAAACTTTGTAAATGTATCCATTTCATGTACATGTACAAGAAGGTCTATATATTCATATATTCATAATATTCTCAAACTGGAAATATAGCTAAATGTCCATCATCAGTAGAAGAGATAACTTATGGTATATTCACACAATGGAATACTATACAGCAGTGAAAAAGAATGAACTGCTACACAAACAAGAGGAATCTTATAGGTGAAATAAGCCAGATACAAAAGAGGTCATACTGTATGATTTCATTCATAACCTGTTAAAGCAAACCTGTTGCTGTTGAATCAACTGACTCATAGTGACCCTACAGGAGAGAGCAGAACTGCCCCATAGGGTTTCCAAGGAGCAGCTGGTGGATTTGAACTGCCGATCCTTTGGTTAGCAGCCAAGCTCTCAACCACTGGGCCACCAGGGCTCCATGATTTCATTCACATGGAAGGCCAGACTAGTGGTACTTGGGGGAGATGCTAACTGTGAAGAGGTATGGAGGAGTCCTCTGGAGTTCTAGAAATTTTCCAGACCTTGATCTAAGTGGTGGTACACAGATGTATTCATTTGCAAAATTCATCAAGCTGTACATTTAAGATTTGTGCACTTAACTTTTATGCAAGCGATATCTTAACTAAAAACTTACAATATAAAAAGGAAAAAGAAACATGTTTCTATTTCTAATATATTTTTTTAAAAAAAACCACTGCCAGAGTCGAATCCAACTCATGAGGCCCTGGTGGTGTACTAGTTAAGCGTTTGGCTGTTAACCAAAACTTTAGCAGTTCAAATCCCCCAGCCACTCCTTGGAAACCCTATGCAGCAGTTTCTACTCTGTCCTATGGGGTCACTACGAGTTGGAATCTACTCGATGGCAACAAGTTTGGTTTTTGGTTTTATTTCTAATACGATAAATATCCATAGATACAGCCCAAATAAAGAAAAGCTCCCTGAAATCAATTTTAAATTTATTTAAAACCTTCCTGAAATCATTTAAAATTATTTCAATTTAATAATTAAAATTTGGGTCATGAGAACAAAAAGTCTGCGAACCACAAGTTCATAAAAAAGAAAGATGCTCCCACCCATCTGTGTCTCTTAAGAAACTAAATCTGAACCACTCTGCTAGCTTTCTGCTCATCAGACTCTATCCACCTCTCCTTCAAGGGCTGGTTCAAGTCCCACCTCCTGCACCAGATATTGCCTGGTGACCCAGCCCTCTGAGAATTCCACCCTCTGAGCTCCTCTGACCATTAGCTTTCCTCTTCCACCTAGCATTTAATCATGCACTGCCCTGCGACGTCCACTGCCCTGTTGTCCTGGGTTATGTAACTCCTGTTATTTAACTCCCCCCCGTGGGTGTGTCTTGTTTCCCCAAGGCAATGTGAACTGCGAAAACAGGTCTGGATCCCAGCTCTGACCTAGGCAAGTTACACAGCCTCAGTTTCCTTGTTTCTAAAATGCGGAGTAGGCCGACTTCCTCTGAAAAGCAGGCAATCGCCTGCTCTTCCAACACCACCCACCTCAGGATTTTTCTGAGGACTAACGGCTCTGACAATTTTGCGGACCAAGCACGGTGCTGGCGTGTAGGAGAGAGACCAAAAAGTTAGCTCCCTTCCCAACTACAATGGCGTGAGAAATGAAGATGACAGTAAATATTGCCAGTTATTTATGAGGTGAATGAATGAATGATGCATGAATGAATAAATAAAGTTTAGGTCTCACCAAGGGACAGCACTGCCCCCTAGGGTGGGCATTTGGAAATGAATAAGGAGCCCTGGAGGCACAACGGGTTAGGCACTCGGCTGCTCACTGAAAGGTTGGCAGTTCAAACCCACTCAGTGGCTCCACAGGAGAAAGACCTGGCAATCTGCTCCCGTAAAGATTACAGCCTAGAAAACCCTTCGGGACAGTTCTACTCTGTCACCTGGGGTTACTAAGAGTCGAAAATCAACTCAATGGCACCTAAAACACCATGGGTGAAGAGGACCACTGGCTTTTCATGAGCAGGAATGATTGGCATTTAGTGGGCAGGCACATACCTAAGACTCCAACCACTAAATGCCACAGATTTCTATCTCAGACACACGCTTTATGATCTCAGTAACTGAGTGCCTCATATCAAGCTTCTCAGGATCATAAGACTCTCACTCACTCATAGAAGAGGGTCTCCAGTGTTTCACCCCAAACCATTCCAGAGGATATCCGGCTGGGGTGGATCTCCAATCCCTAGGAGGAATGCCAGCTTCTCCAGCCTCTTAGGCAGTTCTCTCACCAACTAACAGGCTGAAATGATGGTGGGTGGACTTCCGTTTCTCTCAGCTCCTCAGAGGGGTGGGAAAGCTGCGGCTCACAGCTTCCAGGGCTTGTTCCCTTCACCTAGACCACCTGGTAACAGTTCTTGTCACCCCTCCAGCCCCTCTCCCTCTCTCTCCCTGGCAGGCAGCACACGGCTCCATCAGAGAGACAGGAAGCAGCCACGGAATTCTGTTTCTGTGTGAATTCAGATTCCACTGCTTTGGACTGTCATCTCTGGGACTGAACTCCAGCAAAGAAGCCCTGTGTGAACGCGGGGCATGCAATCTGTGTATTTTAATAGTTTTCGGGGAGTGGGGGTGTCATGGTTTTGTTTGATGTGGATGGAAAAGGAGGGAAAAAACATTCCTTCCAAGCCCTATCCACATGCTGTGTGTCTACAACAGCTACATATTATTTATCATGCACATGTGTTTTATATATACCACATCTTGAAATATTTTCTTAGATAAGACCCTGTGCCCTTTCAAATGATTCCCACCATTGATTCCTCACCCATTCACTCAGTACCCACCTCCTGAGTGCCCACTCCCCACCATTGGTTCTCCAGGAGTGGAAATGAGCTAGACGAAAGGAAGACAGACAGGTGCCCACAAGATACCCAGGAGATATGGGCTCAAAGGATGCCAGCTTTCACAGGTTCTAATGATGCTCCCGTTATGCAAAAACTTGAAAATGAGAAACATAAATTTGTCCTCTGAGAATAAAACTATAAGATTGACACAAGCGAATCAGCGCAGAGGTAAGCAGTCAATCACTTAGACTAGATCTCAGTCAGATTAAACAGATCAACATCATCTCAAAAAAGCCTGGGGCTGGGGTGGGGGTGGGGTGACCAACCAAGGGCACCAAGGAAGAGGAAGACCCTAAAGCACACCTGACAGCGCCCGTGCCAGCACTGCCCACTGGTGAGGGCGTCCTATGTGAGGACAGACGCCTCCTCAGGCTCTCTCAGCCTTTTGCTAATAAGCCATTGTTCCAGACTTTAGACTGTGAAGTATAGTCCCAAGAGATGCTCCACAAATTACAATATCCCTGGGCAACACAGAATATCAACCCTCTAGGAGAGTTACAGGGAGCCCTGGTGGTGTGGTGGTTAAGAGCTCAGCAGTTAAAAAAAAAAAAAAAAAAAGGGTTAGCAGTTCGAAACCACCAGTCGCTCCTTGGAAACCCTATGGAGCAGTTCTACTCTGTCTTACAAGGCCACTACAAGTTGGAATCTAGTTGATGGCAACGGGTTTGGTTTTGGAAACCCTGGTGGTGTAGTGGTTAAGAGCTCTTAGTGGTTAAGAGCTATGGCTGCTAACCAAAAGGTCTGCAGTTCGAGTCCACCAGGCGCTCCTTGGAAACTCAACTATGAGTCGGAATCAACTCAATGGCAATGGGTAGGAGAGTTACAACCCACATTTGCATATTAAAAGCTCTGATAAGTACTGAAATGAAGAAAATTGTTAAACTTTTAACTCAGTCTTCCAAACTCATTTGACCATAGAACCCTTTTTTTATGGAACAACCATTAACAGCCCCAGAGCCCTTGTGGCACAGTGGTTAAGCGCTATGATTCTTAACCAAAAGGCTGGCAGTTCAAATCCACCAGCTGGTCCTTGGAAACCCTATGGGGAAGTTCTACTCTGTCCTCTAGGGTCGCTATGGGTCAGGCTATTGTTCTTTGGGACTCCAGATTAAACCGTGGAATCACTGAACTCATTTTCCAATCTCTGATTCTGCAGAGCCTGCCTCCTGAGCTACAATGCGATGATGTACTTACCCTAGAATTCCAGTCGACATAGCACACCATTCTCATTATAAATGGATGAACCAGCACCCTGGCTTTTTGTATCAATTGCCAGCACCTTGTTACCATTAGCTGTCTCCAAATGGCCGGAGCCACTCTCAAGTGCTAACCCAGTAATTCTCAACTGGGGGCGATTTTGCCCTGCTGGACAAATGCCAAGGCATTTTTGATCTCCGTTTATTCTCCATGTGACATTCAGTCACAACTAAGGGTGGAGGGGACTGTCTTAGTTATCTAGAGCTACTATAACAGAAATACCACAAGTGGATGGCTTTAACAAACAGAAATTTATTTTCTCACAGTTTAGGAGGCTAGAAGTCTGAAGTCAGGGTGCTGGCTCTAGAGAAAGGCTTTCTCTCTCTGTCAGCTCTGGAGGAAGGTCCTTGTCTCTTTGAGCTTCTGCTCCTGGGTGATTTTCATGTGGCTTGGCATTTCTCTTCTCCCACCTCTGCTACTCTTGCTTGCTTGTTTAATCTTTTTTATATCTCAGAAAAGATTGACTTGAGACACACAACCTGTTGCCATCAAGTCAATTTCAATTCATAGCAACCCTACAGGACAGAGTAGAACTGCTCCATAGGGTTTCCAAGGAGCAGTTGGTGGATTTGAACTCCCGACTTTTGGTTAGCAGCCGAGTTCTTAACCACTGTGCCACTAGGACTTAAAACACAAGCTACACTAATCCTATCTCAGTAACATAACAAAAACAGCCCATTCCCAAATGGGATTATAACCACAGGCATAGAGGTTGGGGTTTACAACACACACTTTTGGGGACACAATTCAATCCATAACAGCCACCCTGAAAGGACTCTTGGCAACCAGCCATCAGCTTCTCTAGGGGGGTCCCTCTGTGCTCAAATAAACAAAAGGAGCCTTCCCTTTAATATCTACAAGAGATATCCCTGGACCTGAGGCACAAGTCCCGCCGCCAGAGAGTGAACTTGTGACAATGGGGTGTGCTTTGCCCTGAACTCCAACCACTTAGTTGACAGCCACATGAGGCCACTGATGCAGCTTGACCCTCATTTGCTCAAAACCTAATGACCAACTTGTATAAGCACCAGGCCAGGGGGTGCTGAGCCCCTCAGGAGCCCCTATCACAAGGGTGTGAACATTTATCTCTGACCACTCCAGTGGGCTGTATGCTATCATCAACGTTAACAACACAGGCCATTAGGAGAGAAGCCTCTGGTTCCTTTTCCTGAAGTCGAGACAGATTAAAGAACTCAGACAGAAGGGACACATGATGCCCTGTGAGCTGTGCTTCTGGGGGAGCCCAATGTAGGTTTCCTTATGTAAGTAAAGCTCTCGCAAATATGAGTGTATCTGTGATTATGCATACATGCCCATGTGTCGATAAATAGAAAAAGATGAATAGGTAGATTGATGATGGATTGACTGAGAGAGAGATTACAAAGAGGCTGGTATCTAAGTGCTGCTGCTTAACTCACAGGTCCAGCTCTCCCTCCTATTCAATGGGTGGTTGTTGTTATTGTGGTTGTTAGGTGCCTTCGAGTCAATTTTGACTCATAGTAACTACATGTGACAGAGAACTGCCCCACAGGGTTTTCTAGGCCGTAATCTTTATGGAAGCAGACCACCAAGTCTTTCTCCCATGGGGCCATTGGGTGGATTCAAACCGCCAACCTTTCATCTGGCAGCCAAGGGTTTAACCATTGTGCCACCAGGGCCCAGAAGCAGGAGAAGCTGCTCTCTGGGTGGCAAAAAAGAAACTAAACTCCTCCTTCCTCACAACAGTTGCATCGCCTTGGTCTGGGCCCAGCCTACTCTGGGAGGTAGACACGGAGCTCCCCATCCTTCACTCAAGGACCTGGAGCACGTTCGGGACGGCAGGCTATCACCATGGCATCGGCCTTGACCTTTAAAAGATGTAGAAACAGCCCTTCCCCAGTATTCCAGCTCTGAAGGGGAATAAGGGACAAGGGCAGAAAGAGAAGAGAAGGAAAGCAAAAGCTTGCAGGTGTGAAAGGCACTTTAGATGTTAAAACTGAACAGGATTTTGACAGGTAGGATTCTCCTCAGAAGGTAGGAGGAGAAAGCTTTGGACTTCTACCCAGGAGGGAGGGGTTCAGGGGTACTTTGAGGTGAGAGGCACCATGGTGGGATACAGAAGGGAGGAAGCACAAAAAAAGTCAAGCTTTGTGGACTTGAGTTTACCATCAGCTAACACTGCTCAACCAATCCCAAACCATTAGACCCCATCCTGCCCCAAAAATAGGAGAGAAGAAATAACTGAGTCACCAAGAAAAGCAGTTTATGTGGTGAGGAGAAGAGGCAAGGAGCAAGAAAAACTGAACTAGCAGCCAAGAGGAAGAAGTAGAGGACAAACAAGAAGACATTGGCCACATGGAGAAAAAGAGTAAACCCTCTTCAATGCCATTAGACCAATCAGAGCGTCTAGCACAGCACAGGACACAGGTCCCGACACAGTTCCCAAGGTGTGGGGTACAGCACAGGCTTCTGAGTCCAGCAGACCCAGTTTCAAGCCCTGGTTCCACCACAGAGAAGCTGAGTGGACTTGGGCAGGTTGGTTTACCTTCACAAGGCTCGGTTTCCAGCTCTGCAAGATGGCAACAATAAAGCCTTCCTCCCAGGGCTATGTGGCCTGATGGAACACGAAGCATGGGCCTCTCGGAATTCACCCCTATATGGTCCTCCCCTTGCTCTGCTCACCCCTTCTTCACTCCCTCACCATTACAATTTTATTTCTGAAAGAGATTTGACTCCTTAGAATATACAAGTCTGTTTCTATGGAGACAGTAGAATGGCACTCACAGAAAAATCCAGAAGAAGCCAAGTCTTTGGGAGAGATGGGCTCCCTTGCTCCTCAGAAGCCAATGACAATGAGGAACAAGGGATGAATAAAAGCAGGAGAGGAGGGGCTTCCTCCAAGAGGAAAAGCCAGAACTGGTCAAAGAAAAAAACACAGCCATGTCTTTAAAGACTCCGAGTTCCCTGAGGCTCCAAAAGTCAGCGACAAAATTTAAAATTCGCCAGCACCTACTGGGTTCAGTGGTACAATTCTCACCTTCCATGTGGGAGGCCCAGGTGCAATTCCCGGCCCATGCCCCTCATGCACAGCCACCACTCATCTGTCAGAGGAAAGTTGTGTGTTGCCAAGATGCTGAACAGGTCCCAAAGGAGCTTCCAGGCTAAGATGGACTAGGAAGAAAGGCCTGGCAATCTACTTCTGAAAATCAGCCACAGGGAAAACCAAATGGATCGCAAAGGTCCATTTCATTCCATTGTGCATGGGGTTGCCATGAGTCAGGGGAAAACTTGACAGCAACTAACAACAACAATAGCACGTACTGGGAGTCTCAAGGGGTACTGGGTACTAACGGGGTCAGAACAGAAGAAGACAGGATCTTCCTCCCACCAGGAGCTTATAAGTGCCAGAGGTGACAACAGCCAAGGGGCTGGTCCAGCCAGAACAGGATGAATTGCAGACCAGGAGCATCTGGTGGTCAGTACTCTACCTCCTCCACAGCACCCCCATGGCACCTGCACAGTGCCACGCACAGGCGGCACTCAGGAAATATTTAAGTGGAAGCAGGGGCCAAGATGGCAGAGTAGTCAGACGGCTTCCTATGTCCCTCTTACAACAAAGACCTGAAAAAACAAGTGAATTCATTGTATATGAATATCTAGGAGCCCTGAACAAGGCAAAGTTGAGGAATCGACTGAGTGATGGGGGAGAGAGATATGGTTTGGAAGCACCAAGGAACTGCCTGACCCAACCCGGCAGGAGCCGCAGCCCTTCAGCCCAGATCAGCTCAGGGTGCACAATGAGGTGGACATATAGCTCCGCTCACTTGCTCGCTCGGGAGGCACTTTCCACATCAAGAGAGATCTGGCAGCAGAGAGTCTACTTGGACACTCTGAACCAGTGAAAAGCAGCACCCAAATGGTTAAAGATAAGTACTTGCGTGTGGCCTACTGTGGGGATTTAAAAAAAAAAAAAAACCCATTTGGGAAATACCTCTCTCCCATTTACCTCATCCCTCCCCGCTCTGCACCTGGTCTGGCAGGCTTCAAAAATCTGTGAGTCCCCTGGGCCAGAAGTAGATCCCATACGGCGCTCTGACCCATTCTCCAAGCCTTGGAGAGGGAACAAATTAACAAACAGGGAAAAAATAAGCTACCAGCTCCCCTAAGCCAGGAACTCAGGGTTGGCACAGCTCCTTTGCCTAGGCACAGGCATAAGGGGTCCACAGACTTTGAGTGCCTTCCACTCCTGTATAGACTTGTGTGGACCCATCTCAACATCATAAGCCCTCACTACCACAGTACAGCAGGGTAAATACCTGAAGTCTAACTTCAGCTGTTTCAACTGTGAAGTGGCAGGTTTGTGACGTTTAACGCTGCTCTGCCCTTTAAGCAGGTGCCTTACTTGTCCACATCAGGGGCTTGACCCTTGACCCATGCCACCTAGCAGCCTTCTACAGGGGCCCAAGAATAAGTGGTGCCCCCTAGTCCTTACAGCCAACAGAGTAGGGTGCTCATAGTCCAGCTGCAAAACTCACCTACCTACTCGCTCCAGGGAACAGAGACACTCTTTCCTTTCAGACACTCAGGGGCAGCCATCAGCCCCCTGCCTTGCTCAGAACATGACCCCCTACTGCAGCCAAATACCTGCACCTACACCAATCACTCATGCCTCTCTAAGACTGCAGGTGAGAGCCTGCACCACACACTTGGTGACCGACTGCCTGGACACCTGAGCTAGATCCAGACAGGAAAATTGAACGGACTTCTGTGCACACATACTTGGTAACAGACCTAACTACCTGGTGACAGGACATTAGAGCTTCGAAGGCACCAATAATCAAATCAGCACACATGAGCAGCCTATCTGGGCATACCAAAACAAAACAGGAAGCTAGACACACTAAACAAATATGAAATAAAATTATAATAACTTATTGATGGCTCGGAGACAACAGTCAATATCAAATCACATAAAGAGGCAGACCATGATGGCTTCAGCAAGCTCCCAAAATAAAGAATCAACAGATTTTCTGGAGTAAGAGAATTTCTTGGAATTACCAGAGGCAGAATACAAAAGATTAATATACAGAACACTTCAAGAAATTAGAAAGGAAATTCTTCAAAACACAGAGAAAGCCAAAGAACTCACAGACAAAGCAGTAGTGGAACTTAAAAAGGTTATTCAAGAGCATAATGACAAATTTACTAGGCTGCAAGAATCCACAGAGAGACAGCAAACAGAAATCCAGAAGATTAACAATAAAATTTCAGAATTAGACAACTCAGTAGAAAGTCATAGGAGCAGAATTGAGGCAATGGAAGTCAGAATTAGTGAGACTGAAGATAAAGCACTTGACACCAACATATTTGAGGAAAAATCAGACAAAAGAACTAAAAAAATGAAGAAACTCTAAGAGTTAAGTGGGACTCTATCAAGAGAAATAAACTACGAGTGATTGGAGTCCCAGAACAGGGGAGGATAACAGAAAATACAGAGAATTGCTGAAGATTTGTTGACAGAAAACTTCCCTATACCATGAAGGATGAGAAGATATCTCTCCAAGATTCTCATTGAACCCCACATAAGGTAGATCCCAAAAGAAAGTCACCAAGACGTATTAGAATCAAACTTGTCAAAACCAAAGATAAAGAGAGAATTTTAAGAGCAGCTAGGGATAAAAGAAAAGTCACCTACAAAGGAGAGTCAATTGGAATAAGCGCAGACTACTCAGCAGAAACCATGCAGGCAAGAAGGCAATGGGATGACATATACAAAGCCCTGAAGGAAAAATTGCCAACCAAGAATTATATATCCAGCAAAACTGTCTCTCAAATATGATGACAAAATTAGGGCATTTCCAGATAAACAGAAATTTATGGAATTTGCAAAAACAAAACCAAAATTCCAAGAAACACTAAAGGGAGTCCTCCAGTTAGGAAATCAATAACATCAGAAAACAACACAAGACTAGAACACAGGACAGAGGAACCAGATATCAATTCAGATAGGGAAGTCGCAAAAGTAAATCAAAGCTAAAACACTGAAAATAGGGAAACAGAGATATGAATATGTAACAGATGACAACATTAAAACAAAAAAGAGGGACTTAAAAATGTAGACATAGATTTTTCATATGGAGAGGAAGTCAAGGCGATATAAAGATATAAAAGACTAGTATAAACTTAGAAAAATAGGTGTAAATATTAAGGTAACCACAAAGGAAACTAACAATCCTACAAGTCAAAATAAAAAACTAGAAAAATAAAAAGACTCAGCAAACACAAAATCAACAACAATGAAAAAGATGAAAGGCAAATAAATAAAGAAAAATGACTCCGCACAGAAAATTAAGGGGCACAAAGAAACTGTGAACAACACACACAAAAAGACATCAAAATGACAGCACTAAACTCATACTGTCAATAATTATGCTGAATGTAAATGGACTAAATGCACCAATAAAGAGACAGAGAGTGGCAGATGGGATAAAAATACATGATCTGTCTATATGCTGCCTACAAGAAATACACCTTAGACTTAAAGACACAAACAAACTAAAACTCAAGGGCTGGAAAAAAATATATCAAGCAAACAACACTCAAAAAAGAGCAG
>NW_004443941.1:16328701-16376859 GCF_000243295.1 Trichechus manatus latirostris
ACTAAAACAATTTCCGAGGCCAACTCTTCAGACAGGGATTGGACTGGACTGTGGGACATAAAGTGATACTCGTGAGGAGTGTACATCTTAGCTCAAGTAGACACAAGAGAGGAGGTGAAATGGGAAAACATAGAGGGTCAGGAGCTGGTTGAATGGACACAGGGAATCAGGGGTGGAAATGAGGAGTGTGCTGTCACAATATGGGGAGAGCAATTAGAGTCACATAACAGTGTATGTATAAATTTTTGTACGGGAAAAAAATAAAAATAAATTATATCTAAAAAAAAAAAAAAAGAAAAGAAATATTTAAGCGAGTGAATGAGTTATTCTTTCAATTAGCAGCTTTGAGTCCCTTGCCGGCAGAAGAGATCCATGAGGCCTAGTGTCGGTTTCTGCCCGGAAATAACTCCAGCCTGTCTCAGGGAAAACAGCAAAGCCAGGGGAGGGAACTGCAAACATCAGAAACCCTGAGGCCAAGAGGTGAGACACCTTGTGGTGTACACTCAGCTCAAACACCCAAACTGTGAAGCTGCGACTGGCTTACTCATAGAAGTAAAAGTTATTAATGCTCTCAGGCCAATGGCCAACGCCTTCGGTCTACCTTGCTTCTGAGGGACACAGAAATTAGACGCGAAGAATGCAAACGAGATTCCAAGACAAGCTCGACAGGCTCAAGCCCCACCATCCCCTTAGTCGGGAAAGACATCCAATAAGGCTAACCATCATCCTTCCTATGTTCCTTCCCATCTCATCTGACTCCCTACAAATAAAGGGCATCGTCTCTTTCAGCAGGATCGTTGGTGCCAGGCCAAGAAAACTTTTTACTAGGCCAGAGCAAAAGGAGGAAGGGACAGAGGGAAGAAGGCAGGCAGGCACTGTGAGTTTTTCATAAAGCTGAATATTATTTAATCTAAAGAGCCATTCTGTATTCTGAGATGGTGTCTGTCCTCCTTTTTCTGCTTGTTGATCTCAAGCACACCAAGTTCTTTCCCACCTCAGTGCCTTTGCACATGCAGTTGCATCTGCCTGGAACACTGGTCTCCCTTTCCATGCCCAGTTCCTTCTTCCCTCTGTGTCTAGAGGCCTTCCCTGACCATGTAACCATCAGGTGGTCTCCTCTCCTCGCCTGGATCTTATCCCCTTGTTTTTCTTAACATGCATGTAAATACTTTGCTTGTTTCATGTCAGTCTCCCTACTGAACCCTAAGTCCCATTACAGCAGGGGGTATGCCTGTCTTGTTTGCCATTAAACAGTCACCACTAAGTACCGTGTTTGGAGCATACTGGCCCTCAATAAATGCTCATTCAATTATTGAATTAAAGTGCTCTGTTTCTTCATGAAATAATTATGACAGTAGATTTTTCTACCCCACAATTTTACTTATCTGTGATACTTACTTGGCAAAAATAATCCTTTCTGGGGGGAGGAGGAAGAGGCATTTTACTGTTAGAAGAAATATAAAAGTTTACAAACCAATCCTATCTCCAGTAAAAGCCTTTTTTGTGCAAATGAAGATTGTTATGGGGATCCCTTCATGAAAACCACAGACCTACTCTTCAAACAGCTGCCTGTAAATGGAATATCTGCAAATCCAGATCTATTTCGAGAGAAACTCGCTGTTTCGAAGGAGTTTTATCTTCATCTCTCACTCACTATCAGTGGACACTATTGCCATGGTTTTAGGTTTTTCTGCCTTCCTCTTTCCTTGCCTTCCAAGTTCTTTATTGTGGAGAACCATTTTTGATGGCATTAATGATGCTCCAGCAGTTTGCTGGTTTGGGAGTTCATACGCTAAGTTTTCCTAAAGCAGGGCTCACCTTTGTGCACCGGGCGGCTCGCTGTGGACTGGCCTCCCCACCAGTAACGGAGGAGGACGCATATTCCCGCAGTTGCACAGGACGTAATGAGTCTTTACAGTGATCCATTACCACCAGGAGCTGCAAAACTATTTAGGGCACAGAAAAATACACATTATCAGCCACCCTCAGGCTTGTGCTCTCCCGTGGCTATTCCCATCTGGCAAGGTGATCTGCCGCAGAATCCAAGGGCAAGACGTGAAAAGACAATGATGACCTCTGTACGTCTAGAGCTCGATTCGAAACACCCTCTGAAATAAGAACCACTTTATCATTACGAGATCTTGAGATGAAGGGGACTGCGTATCATTTACAGGTGGAGAAACTGAGGCCCAGAGAGACCAGCTAGCTTTCTGAAGACAGGGAGCAAGTCAGCACTAGACTAGGACTAGGATGAAAACACAAAGGTGGCGTGCACTGCAGGTGCAAGGCAGTGGTGCTGTTATCATCATTATTGGTCATCCATCAAAAATCTTTGAGCATTTACCATATGCCAGATGTACGTTCAGACTCAAGGAGGCAGGAGCGTGGGGTGAATACATGGATAAATGACACGTGGCCTCTGCCCATCAAGGAAAGAGAAGTGAGCTGGAGTTGTTGACTGCCTCGTAAACAAACGAATGCCACATAATTGAATATTTGAGCCAAGCGAATGGGAGCCCAGAGGAGGACAGCCTGACTCTGTCTGTGGATTCGAGAAAGAGTTGGCAGTTGAGCTGGAACCTGACGGAGCACTTTGCTGGATGGAGAAGAAGCAAAAGGCCATTCCAGACGGAGGGAATAACGTGTTCAGGCCATGGGGGTGTGACAGATCATGAAGGGACTGCAAATGTCTGGTAGGGTCAGCCAGGGCCACTCGACCAGGAGGGTTGTAGGCCCAGCAAAGGAGGGAACACTTTCCTGGAGGCCACACACAGTCTGCTCCTCCATCGGGGACGTTAGGGGAAAGGCGAGATCAGATTTGGGTGTTGGGAGAATGGGACAGGCAGTAGGGTGGGGGCAGGTCAGCGGGAGCTCCTGGAAGTACAGAGACCAGTGAAGAGAAGACTAATTGTTCAAGCAAGTGATAGTGGGGGCAGAATGGGGCTCTGCCCAAGGTCAGCTGAGGAAACACAAGTTATTTAGCCTTTCATCTGCAGAGTGAAATACAGCATTTGCTCTCCTCCTTTATGGCGCTATTATAAAGTTATTAATAATAAGGAAAAGCTAATAATCAAAATAATAGCCAGATTGTATTGAGCACTTATGTATTTTAACAAATAAACAAATTTTTACTAACAGATACCAAACAGCATTTGCTAGGTGCCAGGCATTGTTCTAAGTGCTTTACAAACACTAGTCCATTTACTTCTTGCAACGGTCCTATGAAATAAGGACTTTTATTATCCCCATGTACAGATGAGGAAATGGAGGCACAGAGAGGTTAAGTAACTTATGCCAGTCACACAGCTAACAAGTAGTGGAGCTGTGATTTGCATCCAGGCAGTCCTGCCCCATGGTCCCTCCTCCTGGTCATGACATCCCCAGCCTCTTGGTGGTTAGGTGCCCAGCACTGCAGTAAGTGCTTTGCAGGCATAGTTTACAACTTTGATCTTCACAATAGTTCTGTGAGGTCGGCACTCTTTTTATCCCTCTTTGACTGATGAAGAAAGTGAGACATAGGGAGGATCAGCATATTGCCCAGTTTACTCATCTAGTAAGTGGTTGGGTTGCAAATTGACACCGCCCCCCACACACACCCATCTGGATGACTGCAAAGTTGGTATTCTCAACTGCTCTCCCCATTCCCTTTATTCTACAAGGATAAAAAGCAGGGGAGGGGAGCCCGGAGGGGGAAGGAACCTGGAATGGAGGCTGAACATGCGCCTAGTGGGCGAGCAGAGGAGAAATGCTTCCCCTCTGTCCCAGCACCGCTGAGGCTCAGACCTGCACACCAGCCAGGCCGTGTCAGCCGGCACTAAAACACCTGATCCCTTGGCTTGAGGGTCTGTGGGCCTCAGCGCTGGGAACTAGGGGGTGGCGAACAATTGTATCTCAGTTGGGCCCTTGCTTAGCTGATTGGTCCTGGCAAAAACAAGATGTCAGCAAGCAACAGCTGTAAATTCCTGTGACAGCAGCTCCCCATGCCTGGGGTCCACTCAGGCCACGCAGTCCAGAGCCTTCTTTTGTCACTTCTTGAGACTCGGAGTCCTGGCCTGGGGCCTGACGATAGAATCATTAATCTACGGACTGGCTTCATAAGGAGGAAAACACGCAGAAAATTGTACAGAAGACAACAGAGCTAAAAAACTAAATTCACCAGAGTTCAGCTGAAACCAGACCATCTAAGGCAGTAACTCTGAAGCAGGAGGGAATATGAGAATCTTCAGGGGATGTATGGACTTTGAAAGATCAGTTGTGAGAGGCTGCGTGTCACAGTGGTCAAGGGCATGATCTTAGAAGTCAGACTTACTGTTGTTGGCAGCTGGTGAGTTGGCCCCCAACCCATGGCGACCCCACGGACAACGAAATGAAACACTACCCAATCCTGCACCATCTCCATGATCTGTTGCGGATCTGACCATTGTGATCGATAGATGTTCAGAAGTGGCTCGCCAGGCCTTTCTTCCTAGTCTGTCTTTTCTGGAAGCTCTGCTGAAACTTGTTTAGCATCATAGCGACATGCAAGCCTCCACTGATAGGTGGGTGGGCGGCTGTGCTTGAAGTGCATTGGCCAGAAATTGAACCCAGGTTTCCTGCATGGAAGGGGAGAATTCTACCACGGAACCACCACTGGGTTTAAATACCAGCTTGACCACTTTACTGAGAGATTTGGGGCAAGTTCCTTACTGTCTCTGGGCCTCAGTTTTCTCACCTGTCATATGAGGATAACGGCTGTACCTACCTCATCAGGTTGTTATAAGGATTAAATGCGTTAATATTCTAAAAGCTCTGAGAACAGTGTCCAGCACATAGTCAATACGATACATGTGTTCATGAGCCCTCTCTTCCTAATGGAGGCTACCACAATATCAGGTTAATGGAAGCAAGGACTCAGGAGGAGATGCTTCTATTTCTGCAAAAGAGTTTAGATTTCTAAAAAGTTGAAAGTCACTGATTTAGGGTTACTGGGAGAGTAGAGGAAACCCTGGTGGCGTAGTGGTTAAGTGCTACAACTGCTAACCAAAAAGTTGGCAGTTCAAATCCACCAGGCGCTCCTTGGAAACTCTATGGGGCAGTTCTACTCTGTCCTATAGGGTCGCTATGAGTCAGATTCGACTCGGTGGCAACGGGTTTGGCTTTTTGGTTTGGTTTTTGGTTGGGAAAGTTAAAAGTGCTATTCAACATGCTATCTGAAGGCAGAGGCCACAGTCTGGGAACTCGTGATGGGGTAGGGTGGCCCGGGAACTGCAGAAACTCCTAGGATGTATTCTACACTGAAACTTTCAACATTCACACCCTCGAATATCCGAGATCATGTAGTCCACCCCTGCCCCCTGCATAGGAAAGGAATCATGCTGAAGGCCACAGAAGGGCCTTGACCAAGGTCACAGAGCTGGCTGGCATGGAGAATGGAGCAGGAGCCAAGATCTGTTGGATCTGGGGCACTTTCCACCACATTAGGCTTCTGGCTTCAACCCAGGAAGGCTAAGAGCCCACCATCCAGGTCTCAGCTGGCTGGAGAGCTGCCACCCTGGCCTGGCAGGGACCTTCTGGTTATACTGGCCCCAGCCCAGGGTGCTCCTGACCAATATGAGGTCCCCAGAGGCCTCAAGCACAACTTCATCTTTTGGAAGTGGGGACTGGGGGGTTCTCCTCTCTACACTTTCACATTCAGAAGCAGCTCCAGGACTGGGCACTAGTCCAGAAGAAGAAGCCCAATAAGTGCCACAGTTCCCACTTGTCTTGTCCAGACTGATTTCAGGTTCTCGACTCAGGCCAGCATCTCTGTCCCTGGAACTGGTGAATTAGGGTAATAGGTGAAGCCCAATGCAATAGAAATGTAAGCTGTGTGTTCCTGTCGACAAGTGTCTGTCCTCCAAGCACGGATTTGGAGACTCAGACTCCTTCCATCTTCAACTCATGGCTCCCAAGATCACCACAACTAGCTGCATCAAGCCAACAGAAAAGGCAGGACAAGGGGCATTGTCCCAGAAGGTGTCTATGGGCTGGCCTAGAGGAGGCACTTATCATTCCACCCCACATTTCACTGGCCAGAGATCAGTCACTTGGCCACACCTGGCTACAAGGGACACTAAGAAAGGTAGTCGAGCTGTTTGCCCAGGAAATAGAGGATGCAGGCGTTGGTGAGCACATCGTTGTCTCTGCTACAATCGACCTCACAGTTTTGGGCTGTGGCACTTTCTAGGTCTGATCTGGAACCCCAGCTTAAGCCAGTGACTTGCTCTGCTCAGGTGGACTTTAAAGGAGTTGATAGCCCTCAGTGTCCAGTCTCTGGTATGCAGGGAGGAGTGACAGGGGCAGACTTTGGCACTAGACTGGGACTCAGTGAGGACATGAATTAGAAGCCCGCTACCTGAGGCATCCCCGCCATTCCCCATATGTTGCCTGTCACATAGTAGGCCCTCAATACATGTTTGCTTAGCAGATAAAAAGGGGCTGAATGGGACCTGCAGATGTGCCAGGCCTGAGGAGTGCTTCAGGAATACCGTGGGGACTTCCCACTCCCCCTCAAGCTTCGCAGCCCGGAGCCAAGGAAAAGGGGCAGCCAGAGCCATCTCCACATTCCACGTCAGAGGCAGACTCTCAGCTCTTCCGTGTGGGAAGGAAGCAGGAGCTGTTTCCATTTTATTTCATATTCGTCACGAACTGGGTCCCACAGACATGGGAAGCCACAGTAGAAATGTTTTTTTCCTCCCCCCATGCAGCCCCTCATAAGCAGGGACTGGAGAAAAATGTCTAAAGGAAACACCCTTGATTTTAGTCAACAGACGGAGCTTCCCCCAAAATAGGCCTGCATGGGGGAAAGAACAAGAAGCAAGAACAGCTATTAGTGTGCTTTGTGACCTTAAGCAACTGACAGATTCTCTGTGCCTCCATTTTCCGCCATCTGTCAAATGAAGATAATAAAAGCTGTTCTGAAGTTAGAATGAGATAATCAATGTTTAAAAGGCTCTGGAAAGTATAGAGCTTTATATGGGAATATAAGATGTTATTATCCACTCACCCTTCCTGCCTCCCCAGTGAATTCAGATGTTTGATAACAATGGGCTCAGTCTGGATGAGTCGAAGAAATACAGCAGCCTCCACATGTAAGAGATGGGTACTGAGATACCACCTATGCTGTGCACAGACCTGGTGCATTCCGGAACACACGCGCTAACCAAGGAATATTCACCTGTGGAATAATGGACCGTGGTCCGTGAGGTGGTGTCTGCTAGACTGTGACGAAAACAACCGTCATAAAATCACAGAATTCTAGAGTTGGCCAGGACCCGTCCTCGGGGAAAGGAGTTCGCAGACGAGAGTAAAAAACCGACCCAATTTCCCTCTGACCTATGAAATGCAAATAGGTTTATGTCTATCATCACTTACTTGGTTTGGGATCTTGAGTAAATCACTTAACAGCACTGTGCCCCAATTTTCTCCTCACAGGAGTAACAGAATGGGAAGGCACTTTATTCCCAAGAATACCATTTAAGTGGAAGTTTTTTCTTGCTATTGATTATCAAATGGCTTACCTATGACTCACCAGTTAATCCAAAGTGCTTAGATTCTCTCACACACAGACAACAGGGCTTCCTATTTTCTTTCTGCAGGAATTTCATTCACTGTGGCAGGGCCAACCTGTCCTACCAAAAAAAAAAGAAACCCAACCCGCTGCCATCGAGTCGATTCCAACTCATAGCGACCCTATAGGACAGAGCAGAACTGCCCCATAGGGTTACCTGTCCTACAGCCAACATAAATTTCTACCTTGGGATGAACAGGAGAAAAGATACTGCTGGAACGACACACTATTAATTCATTTAAAGCAGAAACAAGAGTGAAGACCCTTCTGCATTATAGCCTGACTCCTACAAGAGCTGAGCCCATGCTTCCCAGATACCTCTCAGCCAAGACCGGCCCACAGCCCTCACTTCAAGTCCCACTGACCTACCAGAACCACAGAATGAGGCCCGAAACAAGGCAGGGGGGAATTTGGGGAGAAGAAGGGAGGGAAAGGCGAGAAGAAAGAAAAACAGTGCCCTTTCAGAGCCTTATTTTCTCATCACCATTACTGTGTACTTCCTCTGGTAGAAGAAAAAATAAATTTCCAGCAAGTGTTGAGGGCAATCCTGTATAATGTTTCACTCCATAGCCCCTTTTCTTGCCAGCTACCACAGCAGCTGTAGGCACGATCCTCTCTGCCAGGCCTGTGGCATTTCTACTCCTGCTCCAACTCAGAATCCTTTTACCCCAGAGCTTCAACTCCTTGCCATCTCTCTCCCACTCCAAGCTTTCACCTGGACATGCTTCTATTCAGGTGTAATCCCAGGTAGAAATGGTTTCTAGGCCTCACACAATGGAAAATTCAAGGGCAAATTGTAGAGGATCAGATATCCTTTGTCTGCTAGGATGACCTGTGGGAGGAATGAAGAGAGGCTAGAAAGCCAGACCCAAAGCTTCAAAGCATACATCTAACTTGAAGTGTCTGATAGCTATGAAAAACCCCACTCAGCACTCGGGCTCAGAACCATCTTTAAAAAGCCCCCGGGTCCTACCAGCCACTGTGCTGGACAATCTCATTATCCTCAGCTCCAAGGCAAGACAGAAGGCTTAATCAGGTCAGCAGTATTTGATCTGAAAATAAGCACCTTCTCGACACTCCATGGATTACAGGAATTATGCCTGGTAAAGCTACCTTATACTACCATCATGTCAAAGGATATTCAGGGATATTCAGCTGAGAGGAATAATTACATAGTCAAATGCTGTCAAACCCACAAAAGGAAAGCAAGCCCACCTCATCACCCCAGAAGCCAAAGCCTTGAGGTTGATCTGACAATGGAAAAAAACAGACATTCCCTACTATTTTTCACGCTTCCCTCCTTCCATTGAGCCTGTAACCTTAACTCGGGGAGGGCTGGCTTATGCCCCGGGCAGGGATGGTATGGCTGGGGTTACACCCAGCCTCCTCTGATGGATACATAGGCCCCAGTCTGCACTCACTCCTATGTTTTCTGACAAGCCATCATTTTCAGCTAAAATTTTCCACTCCTGGCCTCAGCCCAAAGGTGAGTTTATTTTGGAAAGTCTGAGCCAAATTTTTCTGCGACTAGAGTCTTAAGCAGGTGAAATAAAGGTTGCTGCTTCTCCCCACGTAAAATTATGTCCTACGAGTGTAGCAATAAATCAGGCCCCTAGAGCTACACAGATCCAGGGACAAAGTATGCATTAAACATGGTGTTAAAGGCACGCTTCCAAAAACTGATACTGAATGAGGAACTGAAATGTAATTTTGACATGTCCAAATACTGAAGATAGTAAGTGGCTGGCATTTGTAATGTAAGCTCTACACTTCTCAAAAGGAGCCCAGTGGCACAATGGTTAAGCACCAGGCTGCTAATCTAAAGGTTGGAGGTTCAAACCTACCCAGCAGCTCTGCGGGAGAAAGACCTGGCGATCTGCTCCCATAAAGATGACAGCAAAGAAAACCCTATGAGGCACTTCTACTCTGTCACATTGGGCTGCTATGAGTCAGAATCAACTAAACAATGACAACAGACTTCTTAAAATACCTCCATATCTCACCCATTCCTCATGGCTGCCTTATAGAAAAGAGGGACCATCCAGGCTTCCATCTGACAGATGGTAAAATGGGAGCAAAGATGGGGCCAAGAGTACTTAAGGTCACACTATATGTTAGTTGACGAAGTCAAGACCATTCTCTTGACCTTTGGTCTTCCTAGGCCAAATTTCATATATCCCTTTAATGATAGGTACAGGAGCTACAACAGAATCTTAAAATATGGTACGGAACGATGTTATAGAAGTCGCTTACGCTAACATTTAGGTAAAGCCAGCTGCCTGTTATCTGACAACATAGAGGGAGGAGGCTGACACCTACTGAGCATCCAGACATGCCAGACACCATACCAGGCGTTTCATCTTCACAGTAACTCCACGAGACTGAAATTGTGGTGCCCATATTTGAATGAGGTAGTTAAGATATTTGCCAAGACAGACCCAGGGAGCAACTGGCAGAGTTAGTATTAGAAATCAAGTGAGTCTGATAGCAAAGGCCATGTTACCATACCCTAATACCAGGCCAAGGAAAACTCAAGGACCCTCAAGTCACATTTTATACCAGGAAATCACCTCAGGATTTGAGTTTTGACCTAGTCTTTAGCCAGAGTAGCTAACAAAAAGCAAAACTAAAGACTTAGCTCTACTCGCCTGTCCCTCTCCTGTCATTCAGTCTCTGATGAGAGAGGCATATAACCAGAAGGTCCTGAGCATTCAGAGAACAGGAGAAAGAGTGAAAAATAACAATCTGCAAACCGGAAAATCATACTACATATTAAGCCAGCAGTTTTCTTGAGATATCATGCATTAAACGGCATGCATAGTTATTTTTTTTCTATTAAAAAAAAAAAAGAACTGTTGCCATTGAGTCAATTCCAACTCATAGCAACCCTATAGGACAGAGTAGAACTGCCCCATAGGGTTTCCAAAGAGCAGTTGGTGGATTCAAACTGCTGACCTCTTGGATAGCAGTCGTAGCTCTTAACCACTGCACCACCAGGGCTCCTATAGTTAATCCTAAAAACAATGAAAGAAATTAAATGGAGGTAAAATGGTAATAATACCAAGTACCATAAATTGCCCTCTGCCATGACTTCTTTGACATCAAGGAACGTTTTTTTATGCAGTTATGTATGTATAGCTCCCTCGCCCAGGGCCCTGCACCAAGTAAGTGCTCAATGAAAGTTTGATTAAAAAGGAAATGGATGGACAGGTGGGTGGATGGATGGATGGCTGAATGGATGGATGCGAGGGAGGAAGAGACAGAATAATAGTGTTGTCAGAAATAATGCCTCCTAATCCAGATTATTCTAGTCATTTGATATTCGGAGACATATTTGTCATTTTAATGCTTAAAATATAAAGCAAGCTGCTTCAGCTTTATCTTCTGTGAGCATATGGATGAAAGAGTATGAATTTTTTGTTGCAAGTGAACAGGTTGCAGAGCTGAAGATGGTTTTCTAAAGAATGTGACAGAAGTCCCATTATTGACTTTTTAAAAACAAAACAAAATAAATGTTCTGGAAAAGAATCTTTACAAGGACAACTGGAGCCTTCTATTTAGGACAATAAAAACTACCCCTACTACCAGTTGCCATCCAGTCGACTTCTACTCATGGCCGCCCCATGCGTGTCAGAGAACAACTTGGCTCCAAAGGGTTTACAACGGCTCATTTTTCAGAAATAGATTGCCAGGCCTTTCTTCCAAGGCATCTCTGGGTGGACTCAAACCACCAACCTTTCTTTTTTAAAAATATTTTCTTGCATTCTAGGTGAAAGTTTACACAGCAAATTAGGTTCCCATTTAACCATTTTTATACAAATTGTTTCAGGACATTGGTTACAATGTTCACAGTGTGTCAGCAATCTCATTATGCCCATTCTGTTTGTTGTTTCCATTGATCTAGCTTCCTTCCCCTCCTTGCCAGCTCATCTTTGCTTCTGGGTAAATGTTGACCATTTGGTCTTATGCAGTTGATTGTTTAAGGGAGCACATTACTCACAGGTGATATTGTTTATTTTATAAGCCAATCTATTATTTAGCTGAAAGGTGACCTCCCGGAGGGGCTTAAGTTCCAAGTTCAAAGGTATCTTAGGGTGATAGTCTCAGGGGTTCCTCTAGTCTCTATTGGTCCAGTAGTATGGCCTTTTTCAGGAATTTGCATTTTGTTCTACGTTTTTTTCCCATTCTATCCTGGACCTTCTATTGTGTCCCTGATCAGAACAGTGGGTAGTGGTAGCCGGGCACCATCTAGTTCTTCTGGTCTCAGGTTAAAAGAGGCCATGGTCCGTGTGGGCTATTAGTCTGTGGACTAATTTCTTCTTTGAGTCTTTGTTTCTTTCATTCTCTTTTGCTCCAGATGAGTAAAGACCAACAGCTGTATCTTAGATGGCTGCTCGCAAGCTTTTAAGACCCTAGACGATACTCACGACACTAGGGTGTAGAACATTAACTTTATGTACTATGTTATGCCAGTTGACTAAGTTGTCCCACAAGAGTATGGTCCTAAGCCTTTTAACCGAGTAAATCAATCCCACGAGTTGTTTGGACATATCTAGGAAGTCTCCATAACTGTGCCCCCCATGTGCTTTATTATACATGTGGATATATATACAGCACACGCAAACATGTATATACATATGCCTACAGATACACCTATGCATGCATGTGCATGTACTGTACTCAAATATGCCTTCCTATCCACATATATGCATACACATCTACCTATGTAACCACACACATATTTTTTGGTTATTACTGTTGTTGCAAAATTGTATGTTATAGCATTTACTGAAGTTGTCCCTTTTTCTTGTGTACTTGTTGTTGTTGTTGCTCTTGTTGTTAGGTGCCATCAAGTTGGTTCTGACTGATAGCAACCCTATGTACAACAGAACAAAATACCGCCCAGTCCTGCACCATCCTCACAATCACTGCTGTTTGAGCCCATTGTTGCAGCCACTGTGCCAATTCACCTCATTGAGGGTCTTCCTCTCTTTCACTGACTCTCTACTTTATTAAGCATGATATCCTTCTCTAGGTACTGGTCCTTCCTGATAACATGTCCAAAGTATGTGAGACAAAGTCTCACCATCCTCGCTTCTAAGGAGCATTCTGGCTGTACTTCTTCCAAGACAGATTTGTTTATTCTTTTGGCAGTCCATGGTATATTCAATATTCCTCGCCAACACCATAATTCAAATGAATCAATTCTTCTTCTGTCTTCCTTATTCATTGTCCAGCTTTTGCATGCATATGAGGCGATTGGAAATACTATGACTTAGGTCAGGTACACCTTAGTCTTCAAAGTGACATCTTTGCTTTTGAACACTTTAAAGAGGTCTTTTGCAGCAGATTTACCCAATGCAATATGTCGTTTGATTTTGTGACTGCTGCTTCTATGGGCATTAATTGTGGATCCAAGTAAAATGAAATCCTTGACAGCTTCAATATTTTCTCTGTTTATCATGACGTTGCTTATTGGTCCACCAGTTGTGAGGATTTTTGTTTTCTTTATGTTGAGGTGCAATCCATACTGAAAGCTGTAGTCAGTGATCTTCATCAGTAAGTGCTTCAAGTCCTCTTCACTTTCAGCAAGCAAGGTTGTGTCATCTGCCTATCGCAGGTTATTAATGAGTCTTGCTCCAATCCTGATGCCACATTCTTCTTCATACAGTCCAACTTCTCAGATTATTTGCTCAGCATACAGATTGAATAATTATGGTGAAAGGACACAACCCTGACGCACACCTTTCCTGATTTTAAACTATGCAGCATTACTTGTTCTGTTCAAACAACTGCCTTCTTAGTGTTTTCATTTACCTTGGACAAGTTGTACAGACTTCACCCATATTTGGTATTGCCTTTCCCATCACCAAAAACAACAAGTGTCTACTATCCAGAAAGTGACCCCCTCCTTCCCCTTCCATCCCTGGTAACCATCAAAGAATGTTGCTTTCTGTGTGTGTATATCTATTCTTGATTTTTTATAATAGTGGGACCATGTGATATTTGTCCTTTTGTAATTTACTTATTTCACTCAGCATAATGTCCTCCAGATTCATCCATGATATAAGACGTTTTGTGGAGTCCTCATTATTCTTTACAATTACGTAGTATTCCATTGCATGTATGTACCACAATTTGTTTGTACATAAATCTGTTGATGGGCACTTAGGTTGTTGCCATCTTTTTGCTATTGTGAGTAATGCTGCAATGAACATGGGTGTGCATATGTCTGTTCGTGTCATTGCTATTAGATCTCTAGGGTATGTACCTAGGAATAGGATTGCTGGATTATAAGGTATTTCTATTTCTAGCTTTCTGAGGAAGCACCATACTGTTTTCCATAATATTGTACCATTTTACAATCCCACCAACAGTGTGTAAGAGTTCCAATCTCCCCACAACCTTGCCAGTATTTGTTGTTGTTTTTTTGGTTTTTGTTTTTTATCACTGCCATTTTTGCAGGGGTGAGATGGTGTCTCATTGCAGTTTTGACTTACCTCTCTCTAACGGCTAATGATTGTGAGCATCTTTTCATGTATTTGTTTGCCACCTGACTGTCCTCTTCCGTGAAGTGTCTGTTCATGTCCTTTGCCCATTTTTTGATTGGATTGTTTGTCTTTTTGTTGTTGAGTTGTTGAAGTTTTCTGTATATTTTAGAGATTAGACCCTTGTCAGATATGTCATTGCCAAAGATTTTTTTCCCAGTTCGTAGGTTCTCTTTTTTTTACTCTTTTGGTAAAATCTTTTGATTTTTATTTGTTTACTTGTTTAGCATAACTATTAAATTTTTGGAAACCCTAGTGGCGTAGTGGTTAAGAGCTACGGCTGCTAATCAAGAGGTTGGCAGTTCAAGTCCACCAGGCGCTCCTTGGAAACCCTATGGGGCAGTTTTACTCTGTCCTTTGGGGTCGCTATGAGTTGGAATCGACTCAACGGCAATGGGTTTTTTTGTTTGTTTATTAAATTTTTGGGAGGTCCCAGTTATCTAATTTATCTCCTGTTGTTTGTGCATTTTTAGTGGTGTTTGATAGGCTATTTATGCCAAAAATTAGGTCCCCTAGTTTTGTCCCTACATTATCTTCCATGGACTTTATAGTTTTGGCGTTAACATTTAGGTCTTAGATCCATTTTGAGTTAGTCTTTGTGCATGGTGTAAGGCATGGATCCTGCTTCATTTTTCTGCAAACGGATAACCAGTTTTGCCAACACCATTTGTTAAAGAGACTGTTTCTTCCTCATTGAACGGACTTCGACCCTTTGACAAAGATCAGCTGCCTGTAAATGGACAGATTTACTTTCAAACTGCCAACCTTTTGACTAGCAGCTGAGCGCGTAACCATTTGCACCTCTACTAAGGATACTACTGTTATTGTTGGGTGCTGTCGAGTCAACTCTGACTCACAGTGATCCCACGTAACAGAGGAGAACTTACGCATAGGGTGTTCTAGGCTGTAATCTTTACGGGAGCAGATCCCCAGGTCTTTCGCCCGTGGAGCCGCTGGGTGGGTTCCAACCAACAACCTTTAGGTTAGCAGCTGAGCGCTTAACCACTGCAGCACCAGGGCTCCCTAAGAATACTACTAGGGATAGCTAAATTACAAGGCTGTTAGTTAGGAATAAGGACTGACTTCCTGCAAAAAAGGCATTTCCTCCTGAGAACTATGAAAATGGGGCAGGCGCTCATCCCTCAGTTCATCTGCTGAGGTGTGAGCTGTGGACTTCTAGTCCATCTCATGGATCCTAAGGCCCAGAAGTGCATCTGTGGAACAAGCCCCTCCTTTCAACTTCCAACTCCAATAGCGTTACTCCCAATGTAAGGCTTTCAAAAGGCCTCTTCTGAAGCTGTCCCCAAGGGACAGTGAAGGAAAGGTAGAGAGGTGGTCCTCGCCCTGCTTTTAACAAGAGCAGCTCCCTTTAGGTCTCCTTTTACATGCTGGGGTTCCCTTAGAGCTTTATTTTGCCCCTCCCAAAAAGAACAAAAAGGTGAGGGGACAGGGTATCTACTACTAAAAAAAATTATCTGGACACCACTATTGGCTAAATCTCACTCAATAGTCATTCAACAAATATTTATGGAAGCAGGCACAGAACTAGACGTTTTAATCCAGGGAGCAGCCACAGTTCAGGATAAAAACACCGGGCTAAAACTGCTGACTCAGGTCGAGTCCTTCCAGTGGGCCCGGCACCTGACTCAGCAGTTTACACAGGCCATTTCCAATGATCTTCACTACAAGCACTGGGAGGTAAGTATTATCATCCCCATTTTATAGATGAGGAAACTGACCCAGAGGAAAGGCAAATAACTTGCCCCAGCTGCTGGGATTAGCACTCCAGGCTGCCTGACACAAAAGCCTCTTCACGGGGCTACTAAGACCAGGTTGTTCTCCTTGTCGGCACTTCAGGAGGGGACTCCCTGCCCCCATCTCAAGTTTACAACTCATCCTTGTATATGTTTTGTCATGGCTGAGCCCTAAATTTCAGATACTAAGGGAGGAAGGAAGGAAATAATCTAGACTCGCCCATGTCTCTAAGAATCTGGGTGTTTTCTAAAGCGCCAATGTAAAAGGCGGGCCTTCGCCAGCCTGGACTTCCAGTGGGAATAGAAAGCAGTCTGGACCAATAGAAAAAGCTCTGGCTTCATCTGGGGTCATGCCTGGGTTAACCTAGGAGATGGGCGAAACTTGCTTCCTTCACTCTCCTTATCCCTTCTGGGATGACCTTCTCTTTACTTCAGGCCTTTATTGTCCTGCTAGGCTTGATGCTTTCCCTTCTCTGTATCAAAATGGCCCCCAAAATGGACCTGGAGATCAGTCGTTTACCCTTTCATGTGGCTGCAGGTCACTGTGACCCACCTCCCAAGGTACCTGCATTTTAAGGCTCTGTCCTCTGTTAGAGGGGAGGGAGACGTCATCAGAGGTGGACTGACGGGGGTATCTTTCGAGCATGGGGAGATAAAGGATTTTCTAGGGTGGCTACCAACGCTATATACAAACCCATTGCTGTTGAGTCAATTCCAACTCATAGTGACCCTATAAGACACAGTAGAACTGCCCCATAGGGTTTCCAACGAATGGCTGGTAGATTCAAACTGCCGACCTTTTGGTTAGCAGCCAGACACTTAACCACTGTGCCACCATAAAAAACAAAACTGTTGCTGTTCAGTCGATTCCAACTCGTAGTGACCCTATAGGACAGAGCAGAATGGCCCATAGGGTTTCCAAGGAGCAGCTGGTGGATGCAAACTGCCAACCTTTTGGTTAGCAGCTGAGCTCTTAACCACTGTGCCTCCAGGGCTCCATACACATATAAAAACCAAAAACCAAATCAGTTGCCATCGAGTCGATACCAACTCATAGCAACCCTCTATGGTAGACTAGAACTGCCCCACAGAGATTCCAAGGAGCGCTTAGTGGATTGGAACTGTTGACCTTTTGGTTAGCAGCAGTAGCTCTTAACCACTATGCCAGCAGGGTTTCCATACACGTATAAGGCAGCCCAATTTAAGAGGAAAGCACTTAGCATTTCACAGGATACTTCAGTTTTAAAAAAAAAAACACCCACAAAAACAACAATGGGATCTGCTCCCTATTCTCTACCCAATAAGATAACAATAGTTACTGTTCATTGAGCACCTATTGTGTTCCAGGCCTTGTTCAACATGTAAATATATTATCTTTACTCCTCACCACAAGCCTTCATTTTCCTTGCTTCCCCACCTATGAGTGAGTGATGACTTCAAGGCCTACAAGGTCCTGATCAAAGCATAGTTGTGTTTCATTTCCTAGATGATCCTCATTCCAGCAGAAACACAAAAGACAGACAGTACAATATTTCCTGCTGTTCCCTCTGCTTTGAACCCCTCTCGCCCTTCTTCACCACCTCCTGCTACTCCCCTTCACATCTCAGCTCAAGCATCCCAACCACCAGGAGCCTTCCCTGACCTCCTACACCAGGTCAAAACCAGGCATTGTAGGAGCTCCACACCCACCCCATGTATCTCTCCTTCGTCGCTTCATCACTTTGTTCTGAGATTACTGACAGACGTCTCTCTTCCCCATCACACTGGGAGCCCCACAAGGCGAGGTCCTCTCTGTGCTGCTCGTGGTTGGATCTTCATCTCTTAGCAGAGTCCCTGCTTCTTAGCAGGAGCTCAGAGGTTGGTCCTCTGTTACTTGGAAGGAAAACTCACCTAAGCATCCTCACTTCTAGCAGCCTGGTTAGTTACTGCCCTCCAAATTCCACTAGGCATATGCCTGGCAGTCACTGAAGAACCAGGCAGCCATTACCCAATGCTACCTCTTCGACTCCACAACTCCCCCTGTTGCGTCCGTCCCACACCAGTGGAGGAAACTAGAATCTTGACAACACAAGGGGTGGCATCCACACTAGTCACTGCCAGGATCCTAAGGTGGCATTTCCACCTCACACCTTCCACACCAGCTGGCAGCGATAACACAGTCCTCTAATAAGCCACTACCTTCTGAGGACTCAATTTCATACCTTCAACACCCTACCCCATACGTACTGCAACACCTCTCCCCTCCAATCTGCTTCAGAAATCCTCCAGGACCGTAAGTAATATGACAGGCTTCTCTGAGATCAGCTTTAAATGGCTACCTCGGCTAAAACAAGCTTGGCCTATGTCCAGAAAGGACGGCAGAGCCATGTCTACAGGGACACACTCATCATGGGGACTGGTCAGTCAACCCACCGGCCTCTCACTCCAGTGATCTGGCCATTCCCTCACTCCTTCACTTTTTTTTTTTTTTTTAATTTTATTGTGGTAAAATATATAAAAGGAGTCCTGGTGGTGCAATGGTTAAGTGCTCAGTTGCTAACTAAAAGGTTGGCAGTTCTGACCTACCCAGTGGCTTGGTGGGAGAAAGACCTGGTGATCTGCTCCTATAAAGATTACAGCCTAGTGTGGGGACCATGGTCTTGGGGAACATCTAGCTCAATTGGCATAATACAGCTTACAAAGAAAATGTTCTACATTCTACTTTGGTGAGTAGCGTCTGCGGTCTTAAAAGCCTGTGAGCAGCCATCTAAGATATTCCACTGGTCTCACTCTGTCTGCAGCAAGGGAGAATGAAGAAAACTAAAGATACAAGGGAAAGATTAGTCCAAACGACTAATGGACCACAACTACCACAGCCTCCACCAGAGTCCAGCACAACTAGATAGTGGCCGGCTACCACCACTGACTGCTCTGACTGGGATCACAATAGAGGGTCCCGGACAGAGCTGGAGAAAAATACAGAACAAAATTCTAACTCACAAAAAAAGACCAGACTTACTGGCCTGACAGAAACTGGAGAAACCCCGGGAGTATGGCCCCTGGACACGCTATTAGCTCAGTAATGAAGTCATTCCTGAGGTTCACCCTTCAGACAAAGATTAGACAGCCCCATAGAACAAAACGAGACGAAGGGGCACCCCAGCCGAGGGGCAAGGACTAGAAGGCAGGAGGGGACAGGAAAGCTAGTAATAGGGAACTCAAGCTTGAGAAGGGGAGAGTGTCGACATGTCGTGGGGTTGGTAACCAATGTCACAAAACAATATGTGTGCTAATTGTTTAATGAGAAGCTAGTTTGTTCTGTAAACCTTCATCTAAGCTACAATAATAAAAATATATAACAGGTGAATCAAAAAGAAACACTTTGTAATTTAATTTTTTATTTCTTCTTCAAACCATGGGTTATTTTGAAATGTGTTATTCATCTTCCAAATATTTGGAGACTTTCCAGATAGCTTTTGTAATTGGTTTCTAATTTAATTATATTGTGGTCAGAGAACACACTTTGCATGGTTTAAATTCTTTTAAATTTATCAAGACTTGTTATATAGTCTAGAATTCCTTCATTTATCATGGCTTTTAATGCTCCCATGCTGACATGAGAGACCAAAATCTCTTATCTGTAAAATAAGAAACGGTACAAAATCAAAAAAAAAAAAAAAAAAAAAGATTACAACCTAGAAAACCCTATGGGACAGTTCTACTCTGTAACACGAGGATGCTATGAGCCAAAAATCAACTCAACGGCACGTAACAAAAACAAAACTATACATAACAAAATTTGCCATTTTAACCATTTTGAAGTGTACAATTCAGTTCAGTGGCATTAATTATATTCACAATATTATGCAACCATCACCACAATTTATTTCCAAAAGTCTTTCATCACTCCCAACAGAAACTCAGCGCTCCTTAAGCAATAATTCCGCATTCCCCCAGCCCCAGCCCCTAGGGACCACTAAACTACTCTTATCTCTATGCATTTGGCTATTCTAGATACTTCCGATTAGTGGAATCATACACTATTTGTCCTTTTGTATCTGGCTTATTTCAATCAGCATAATGTCTTCAAGGTTCATCCACCTCGTAGCATGTATCAGGACTTCATTTCTCTTTATTGCTGAATAATATTACAGTGTATGTATATACCACATTTTGTTTACTCATTCATCTGTTGATGGACTGTTGGGTGGTTTCCATCTTTTGGCTATTGGGAATAGCGCTGCAATGAACACTGGTGTACAGTATCTGTCTGAGTCCCTGCTTTCAAGTCCTTTGGGTATATACCTAGGAGTGGAATTGCTGGGTCATATGGCAATTCTGGAGCCCTAGCGGTGAGTGGTTAAGAGCTCAGCCGCTAACCAAAAGGTCAGCAGTTCGAATCCACCAGCCGCTCCTTGGAAACCCTAGGGGGTAGTTCTTCCTATAGGGTCACTATGAGTGGGAATTGACTCAATGACAATGGATATGGTAATTCTATGTTTAACGTTTTAAGGAACCACCAAATTGTTTTCCCCAACGGCTGCACCATTTTACATTCCCACCAGCAGTGTTCCAGATCCTTGCCAATACTTATTTTGTTTCTTTGATACCAGCCATCCTAGTGGGCGTGAGGTAGTATGCTGTGGTTTTGATTTGCATTTCCCTAGCGCCTTCATTTTTTAACTCATTATTAACTCAGTCACTCTCTCACTCAGCCAACTTTTACTGAGTTTTTATAGTGTCACTGGAACTATCTGAAGCACTGTGGTTTATAGAGAAAAAAGCAGGCCTATCTGCTCGTATATTCTAGCATCTTAAACTCTGGAGATACAGACAAGGAAGCAAATAATAGGAAGGCAGTGAGGTAAATGCCACAAGAGAAGTGCAAATGGCTGCTGAGGACTAAAGGGGGAAGGGGTGAGTGCTAAGGATTAGGGGAAGCCCCTCCTCTGCCTACCAAGTATGGATAATAAGACAGGAAGGAAGATGGGAAGGCGGTGGGGGGTGTGAGGCAGAGCTTCCAAGCAGAGGGGAAGAATTGTATATTATGGGAACAGCAAACCACATGACTTGCCTGAGGTATAGGATGCTCAATAAAAATAGAAATAGATAAAGCTAAAAAGGTAATCTGGTGGCCAGTTTATAAAGGATCTCGTAATTAGCTTACAGGCATAAATTGTCATCCTTCTTTTGACAATACACACATCTTAACTCAACACGAACGGTGAGTTAAGTAGCCCTGGTAGTGCAGTGGTTAAGCTCTGGGCTGCTAACCAAAAGGTTGGCGGCTGGAACGCACCAGCCACTCTGAGGGAGAAAGATGTGGCCATCTGCTTCCGTAAAGACTACAGCCTTGGAAACCCTATGAGGCAGTTCTACTCTGTCCTATAGGGTCACTCTGAGTCGGAATCTCTCAGCAGCAACAGGAATGGTGGATTTTTAAGCTCATGGATGCTAATTCTCTCAAAAAGTATATGCTTTATATAATGGCTGTTCTGTTCACCTCAACACACACAGTATTCTAAGACTTGGACCCACAGGTTGCCCTTGGTCACTCTCTAGGCTTTCTCAGACGCACTGTTTTTCCAGATGGGTTCCTAGGATACATGCATTTGCAGTCACGCAGAAATACAAGAGCTTGGATCTGAAAACCTGAATCTCATATGTGTTGCTTCCTGCTTACTTTGCTGGCCTCCCTCCCCCTCTCTTCCTCTCTTTCCTCTTCCTTTCTCTCTTCCTTTATAATTTTTTTTTTCTGTCCTCACTGCTGTTTGCAACAGCTGCTAAATTTCTCGTGTCTGGGAAGGCCATTAACTTGCTGTTTACTTGAGTGCCACATCATTAGCAGATGTTGGGCAAAATCGAGCCTATCTCCGGCTCCAACCCATAGAGAGTCATATCCCTACTTACCAGGACATCCTTCTAAACAGCCCCTGCCCTTCACCAAAGATGAAAAATTGAGATCAAGTCAGACTATACAAATCTGCCACACACACAAAAAAAGATTCTAAATTCTAAATATGATTTGGAATTCTGGTTAAAAAAAAAAAAAAACTAAATTCAACCAGCCAGTAATCTGGGTAAACCAAAAAAACCCACTGCCGTTGAGTCAATTCCAACTCATAGCAACCCTATAGGACAGAGAACTGCCCCCATAGAGTTTCCAAGGAGAGGCTCGTAGATTTGAACTGCCGACCTTTTGGTTAGCAGCCTGAGCTCTTAACCACTGCACTACCAAGGCTCCAGTAATCTGGGTACTTGAATGTAAATCTATATAAAGTAGATAATCACACACAAAGCCTGATTTTAACCACTTCTCCAGAAGCGTGCCCACAAAACGAGCGTGGGCTCCCTGGCGTGCAGGCAAACTGTGCATTTGCACGCAGCACCGAATGGAGCATTTGTGGAACACACAGCCTGCGCAGACTGACGTCTGCTCTAGTTGTAGCTGCCTGGAAATGGAAAAAAAATCTACAGGGAGATGGCACACACTCGGCAGCTAGTTGGAAACTGATGTCTCTCTTTCTTCTGTCAAAAGGCTGTGTGTGCTCCATTCACTCTGGCTGGGAATGAGGTGCTAAGGTTTTAATGTTCTCAATTTCTTTCCATGTAAAACACACATACACAATTAAAGAGCCTGGGAAGAAGTCCATCCTGCAACAGGAATACCTGGGCACTGATTTGTCAAAGAGCTTCCTGAGAATTGGGTGACCATTCAGTCTGGAAATGGGAACCTCAAGAGAAGGGTGGGACTCTGAACCAGGAAACAAGGTGGGGCCAGCTCCTGGGGAAGGAGGCAGGTGTGGCTGAGGGCCTCCAGGTGAAGATGGCACCTACCTGGAGGCCACCCAGGCACCAGGTAACCAGGGCTAGAGGGAGGAAAAGGGGCTGGAGAGGCCTCCTACACACCACCAACCCATCTGTGCTGAGCCAAGAGCAGAAGGCTGTTCTCCGTCTGCCCCTCCAAGTCTTTACTTTTGTCCGGGGAGGCGGGGGTTGCCATTTCCCCCCTCATTTTGTTTTGTCCATTCGTTTTTGGTATTTTGTTTGTTTTTGATAGTGAAATCTCTTATCTGTTCTGTCTAAATGAAGACCACGATGGATTTTCACCCCACATTTTGGCCAAGACCAAGAGAGGGTGAGAGCACCACTAGGAGGCTGAGAGGCCGGTTGTGGCAGCCATGCCAGAGGTCTCAAGAGCCCCAAGGAGGTGAGTAGCATCTGGGGTCTTAAAAGCCTGTGGGCAGCCATCTAAGATACTCCACTGGTCTCATCCTTTCGGGAGCAAGGGAGAATGAAGAGAACAAGACACAAGGGAAAGATTAGTCCAAAGCACTAATGGAACACACCTACCATGGCCTACACCGGACTGAGTCCAGTACAACTAGATTGTGTTCGGCTACCACCACTGACTGCTCTGACAGGGATCACAACAGAGGGTCCCGGACAGAGCAGGAGAAAAATACAGAACAAAATTCTAACTCACAAAAAAAGACCAGACTTACTGGCCTGACAGAGAATGGAGAAACCCTGAGAGTATGGCCCCCAGGACACCCTTTTAGCTCAGTAATGAAGTCATTCCTGAAGTTCACCCTTCAGCCAAAGATTAGACAGGCCCATAAAACACAATGAGACTAATGGGGCACAACAGCCCAGGGACAAGGACTAGAAGGCAGGAGGGGACAGGAAAGCTGGTAATAGGGAACCCAAGTTGAGAAGGGAGAGTGTTGACATGTCGTGGGGTTGTTAACCATTGTCATAAAACAATATGCGTACTGTTTAATGAGAAACTACTTGTTCTGTAAACCTTCATCTAAAGTAAAATAAAAAAAGAAAAGAAAGGAAAATGGTTGCAAAAAGCCCATTAAAAAAATAAATAAATAAAATTAAAAAATAAAAAAAGAGCCCCAAGGAAACCTCAAGACCAGAGCCAAGAGAAGGTGGCATCCAGGGGCAGGGCAAGGCCAGCAGGGGAGCATCCCTCCTTGTCCACACCAGCCCTCACAGGCAGAGCGCTTGCTTTGAAAGGAGAATGCAGTCATTTGTCAGCTACACCAGAGTTTTCATTTTATTTGTAGGCATCTTCCTGAGTATTGAAACAACATCTACCTTTGATCTCAGGAGATGAGTTCCATCAACATCACCATGACATTAATGGGATAGCAGTCATACAATGGCTTGCTTCCAGTTCTGCACCAAATGTGCGCCTTGTTCCACTAAAATCCAGTTGCACTGGAGTCAACTCTGACTCATGGCAACCCCATATCAGTCAGAGTAGAACTGTACTCCACAGGGGTTTCAATGACTGAGTCTTCAGAAGCAGATCACCAGGCCTTTCTTCCTACGCACCGCTGGGTGGACTTGAACCTCTAAGTGTGTTAATCGTTTGTGCCACCCAGGGACACCTGTAGGCCTTGTTAGCAGGTACAAAAGCCAAACAGGGAAGGAGGTTCAGAACAAAAGGGAAGTGGGGCTCGGGGTTCCAGGGGAAGAACTGGAGATCCCAGACAGGGGACTGTGGTCACATGATTGAAACGGTCGCCCGAGCAATTACTTCCTGGTCCTCACCTGCACGGTTAAGTGTATCAGAAAAGGTCTGGACAGCTTCGTCAAGCTCTGTGATGAGTCTAAAAGACTAATGAGAGGCCCAACGCTAAAGCAAGAGGCCACGTGGTTGTCAGAGTCTGCTGTGTGAAGCAGTCTAACAACCAGCGTTCTCAGCCTTCTGTAAGAAGACTCTCCAGTGATCAGCCTGAGACCAGAAGGACTAGATGGTGCCTGGCTACCACCAATGACCACCCTGACAGGGAATACAACAGTCCCTGCTGAAGCAGGAGAAAGGTGGCGTGCAGAACTCAAATTCTAGTAAAAAGACCAGACCTCATGGTTTGATTGAGACTGGAGGAACCCCAGAAAGCATGGCCTCCAGACTGTCTGTCAATCCAGAACTACAACCATTCCTGAGGCCAACTCTTCAGACAAAGATTAGACTGGATATGGGATAAAATGATACTTGTGAAGAGTGTGCTTCTTAGCTCAAGTAGATACATGAGACTAAATGGGCAGCTCCTGTCCAGAGGCAAGACGGGAAGGCAGAGAGGGTCCAGAGCTGGTTGAATGAACGCAGGAAATCTGGGGTGGAAAGGAGGAGTGTGCTGTCACAATATGGGGAGAGCAACTAGGGTCGCATAACAATGTATGTATAAATTTTTGTATGAGAGACTAACTTGAATTGTAAACTTTCACTTCAAGTACAACAATAAAATTTAAAAAAAAAAGTCAGCCTTAAAAAAAAAAAGAAGAAGAAGAAGAAGAAGACTCTCCAGTGGCCCTCAAGTTGATTCTGACCCATGGGGACCCCACATGTGTCAGAATAGAACTGTGCTCCACTGGGTTTTCAATGGCTGATTTTCCAGAAGTAGATAACCAGGCCTTTCTTTCAAGGCACCTCTGGGTGGACTTGAACCTCCAACCTTTCAGTTAGCAGCCAACCACGTTAACCATTTGCACCACCCGGGGACTCCTAAGAAGACTCTAACTGGTTCCCAGGTCTCTGCTCGCCCCACCATCTCGGAAGGTCCCTGTTACGTCTTTTGCTTATTTCTGAAAGGCCTAAGTTTCTAAAAGTAAATGAAAAGGTGAAGTCACCACTTCATCTCCCACGTGGCCCTGTAGGGTCTCTCCTCGGAGCTACGAAAAGACAGAATGTGGTGGGGAGGACAACACCACACCCAAGAGGCAAAATGCAGAAGCTGGAGAAGGCACAGGAGAGCAAAGGCACCCGAAGCACCCCCACTGAAACACTGGGGCAAAGAGAGAAGGTGTGCACTCATGCCTCCTGCCACAATTCCCCCCCAAAACAAAAAAAAAAACAAAAAACCAAACCCATTGCCGTCGAGTCGATTCCGACTCACAGCGCGTAGAATGGCCCCGTAGGGTTTTCAAGGAGCACCTGGTGGATTCCAACTGCTGACCTTTTGATTAGCAGCCGAATGCTTAACCACTGCGTCACCAGGGAGCTGGAAAAACAAGGTGTCTCCTTTGTGGTCCCAGAAAACCTATTGCAAGGAACTGCAGCTGGTATTTAACAGGGCCCCGGAAAGCCTTTTTCATAATTTAAAAAAGTAATTATTTTAACCACTGATGTGTATAAAAACTCGTCAGCCTGACATTAAAATCTGTTTCTTTTCTGGGCTCCCCACCCCCTTCCCCCACGAGCCCTTGCATCCCACAAGCATAGCACATGTTCTATTATTGTTATTTTCGGATTTCGTCAAGGAGCCCCGTGACGGGCAGTTGTTTGTTAAGCGGCCGTCCATTTATCTAACATGTACAACATCTCTCTTCAGGAAAGGTAAGAAAGACGGTGATGTGGTCGGCCTCTCTGACTCCATCCTGGGACCAGGTTCTTTTCCGCGGGTGGTGATGGTTTCATTAAAGCTTCGTGTGGGAACAGGGCAAATAACAAAGAGGAGTGTTATTAAGATCCCTGGAGGCAAAGGGCAAGAGACCAAAGTCGAAGGAATAAGAAATAGGAAAACTGAAAAACAGGTTTTTCTCCTCAAGCTTTATAATAACTTGCATTCTACCTGGTTTGGAGAAATAAACCTAAGCTTCTGGGGAAAGTTTCCTGACAGATACAGGAAACACAGCGGCAAGGAACACGGCCAATGCATCTTACATGAGGCACTCAGCTCTTCACAGCCAAAATGAAGCAGACAGGAGAAGCAATTCTCTTTCTAAAACACCAGCTTCCTAATGTGACTTCTTCTCTATAACTTCCAGCAGCTTCCAGTCACTCACAGGATAAAGGCCGCGCTATTTAGCCTGATGGTGCGGTGGTTAAGAGCTCAAGCTGCTAACCAAAAGGTCAGCAGTTTGAATCCACCAGCCACTCCTTGCAAACCCTATGGGGGCAGTTCTACTCTGTCCTATAGGGTTGCTATGAGTCAGAATCAACGTGACGGCAATGGGTATTTTTTATTCAGCCTGATGTTCAAAATCCTCCACGATTTAGGCTCATCCTAACCAATCAGCTGCCGTCAAGGTGACTCCAAGTCACGGTGACCCTTTATGTGTCAGAGTAGAACAGTGTTCCCTCGGGTTTTCAGTGGCTGATTTTTCAGAAGTAGATCACCAGGCCTTTCTACTGAGGCACCTCTGGATGGTTAGCAGCCAAGTGCGTTAATCATTTGCACCACCCGGGTTCATCCTGCCTGATCACAGTTTACTCTCAGACACACCTCCTTCTAATCTCGCCAATCTTCTTATTGTCTCCTAGACACCCACATGGTTTCTGGCACGTTGGCCATCTCACCTGAGATACTGTTCCATTTCTTCCCATCTCTCCAAGCTACCCATCATTCACAGTCCTCCAGGAAACCTTTCTCAACCAGTCTAGCCCACACTGACCTTGCATCTCCTTTCTGAACCACAAAGCCAGCACATATGCATTTCACAGGTAATGCTGGTCTCCCCCACTATTGTAGCACAGGCTGTAAGTCCCACATAAGTCCTATGAAGGCAGGATTGCTATCCCTCTTGTATCTGTTAACATTTAGCATGGGGCTGGACTAACTTGATGCCTTTGAAGTCATACACTCCAGGCTTCCTGATCCATCTTCACTCTCCTGCTCCATCCCAAAAACTCTAGATCCAGAAATTCAGATCTAGAGATAGGCGGGGGGAAGGGAAAGCATAGTTGTCCCCCTGGATGGTGATGCAGATAAAACAGTAATTTCCAGGCCAGGCACTTTTTGTTTCTCAGATGAGACATTCTATTTGGCTTTAGTTCTAGGGCCAGAGAAAATCTGGAATTTCAGAGTTGTCCCTTAGTTTTGGAAAAAACCGTAAGATGAAAAATCTGGAGAATCTATGGGGAAGCTCTCGGAACTTGCCTGTGAGACTTCAGTTCCCATATAAGTTGTTGTTGTTAGGTGCTGTCAGGTCAGTTCTGACTCATAGCTACCCCACATACAACAGAACGAAACACTGCCTGGCCCTGCACCATCCTCACAATCGTTACGTTTGAGCCCATTGTTGCAGCCACTGTGTCAGTTCATCTCATTGAGGGCCTTTCTCTTTTTCGCGCCTTCCTCTCTTTCACTGACCCTCTCCTTTACCAGGCATGATGTCCTTCTCCAGGGACTGGTCCCTCCTGATAACAAGTCCAAAGTATGTGAGATGAAGTCCCACCATCCTTGCTTCTAAGGAGCATTCTGGCTATACTTCTTCCAAGACAGAATGTAAGCAGGGGACCAAAAACCAAAAAACCAAACCCACTGCTGTTGAGTTGATTCCGATCCATAGTGACCCTGTAGGACAGAGTAGAACTGCCCCATAGGGTTTCCAAGGCTGTAATCTTTACAGAAGCAGACTGCTACATCTTTCCCTCATGGAGCGGCTGGTGGGTTCGAACCGCTGACCTTTCGGTTAGCAGCCAAGCACTTAACCACTGCGCCACCAGGGCTCCTCAGTAGGGGACAGCAGAGATTAATAATCACAAAATTCTGAGTCCACAGTTCCACAAGCCCATTCTCCAGTCTTGAGGCAGGGCTGCAGGGTCCACCTGCAAGACTGATCTGCATGGATTAAAAATCTCCACGCGACTCAAGACTTCTTTCACACAATGATTCCGTTACATTGCTCCCAGGATTCCTGTGGAAGTCTCAGTTAAATTCCTTCTCTACTCCTTTGTCCCCAATATCGATCCCACAGCCTCCCATCTTTTCTAGAACTCACCTCATCAAAAAATTACCCTCTCAAAAAGACCAGATTTACTGGCCTGACATAGACTGGAGAAAACCCCGAGAGTATGGCCCCCAGACACCCTTTTAGCTCAGTGGTGAAGTTACCTCCGAGGTTCACTGTTCAGCCTGGGAGTGGACAGCCCCGTAAAACCAAATGAGACTAACGAGGTACAGGAGTCCAGTGACAAGGGCCAGAAAGCAGAAGGGGACAAGGAAGCTGGTGATAGGGAACCCAAGGCTGAGTAAGGATATTGTTGATGTGTTGTGAGATTGTTAACCATTGTCATAGGGCAACATTTGTAGTAACTGTTAAATGTGAAACTATTTTGTTCTGTAAGCCTTCATCTTAAGTGAGAATAACAGCACAATTGGAAGAGCGTAGTCAATGTCACTGAATTGTGCATGTAGAAATTTTTGAAATGGTGTATCTTTGGCTATGTGCATTTTCACCAAAAAAAAAAAAGGTTGAGAAGTTAGAGGGTTGATATGTTGTGGGGTTGTTAACCAATGTCATAAAACAACATGTGTACTTCTGTTTCATGAGAAACTATTTGTTCTGTAAGCCTTCACCTGAAGTACAATTAAAAAAAAAAAAAAAAACCCTCTCTTTTCTACTTCTCTTTATTCTGGCTGCTCAGGTTGCCATTTCTTCCCTCTTTTCTCTGACAAACTTTTCCACAGAGTGACGGTCTCCCTTTCTGTACTACTTCCATTTCTCCATCTCCTTAGCCTCGTGCCATCTGGGTTCTGCCCCAGTCACTTCACTGGTAGAGTTTTCTTGTGATCAGCCTCTCACACAGAGCATCAATGGTCACAGCTGATGGTTTCTTCATTCTTCATTCCCCTCAGCCAACTCAAGGCAGGACCCAACCCTGCTGGGTGTACCATCTCCTCTCAACGCTCTCCTCTCTGACTTCTGGACATGCACGATCTCCTATGCCCACCCATCTCTTGGGAATTCCTCAAGATTTGGGCCTTGCCCTGCTCTCTTCAGCCTCTGTCCACTTTCTTTCTAAATCACCTCCTCCACTCCCATGGCTTCAGTTACCATGTCGGCATTCTCGCCTCCAGCCCTGACCTCTCCTCCAAAGCACAGTCTCAAGCTTCTCACTTTGTGCTACCACCTGTGCTGGGCTACAAGCATCTCAAACTCAACATATTTACAAGAGAATTTGCTCTTCTCCTGACTTCTCCATCTTTCTAAAGGCATTGCCATCCTTCCGCTCTGCCCCACCAGAAATCTCCATGCAGCTCTCCCCTGACCACCTCCTCCTACCCATTCACTGTCATCTTCCGCCCCTATTCCTCATAATCTTTCCCTGACAGCTCACCACACTGCCACTTCCAAGTTCAAGTCCTCCTGAGCCACCCTAGCCTCCTGTTGAATCTCTCAACTGCCTCCTTGCCTCCAGCTCTAGCTCCTCAAATCCTTCCCTCACATTCCTGCCAGAAGCATCTTCCTTCCCAGATCTGACCACATGTGCATTCATGCTTCTGCTTATACTCAGCTTGAAATGTCCTTCGCTGCTGACTTCCCTAAGCCTAAAATCCCACCCATGCTTCAAGGCCAAATGCCAGGGCAAACTCCTCCATGGAGTCTTGATACTCTTAGCAATTCTGCATCACACTGTAGATGTGTGTTTGGTGTTGGGCTGTGTGTGTGTGTGTGTAGCCCCTGCATCAGAATCCCTCATTCCTTCCTTGGGCCTCCCACAGCACAGTGCTTAGGCCTCTTTCTGGCACAGATTCCACCATGCTTTTCCATGAGTTTCTCCCACTGAATGGGAAGCTCCCTGAGGACAGGTGGGAACCGTACCTTAATTCCTCTGTGTGGACTCCTCAGTGCCCGCCGAGTCCTTGGTACTGATTAACTGCTTGGTGAATTCATGAACAAAAAATCAAGCACGCACACCATGGAATTTTTGCCACGAGTGACTACCAAATAACGCATGTCTTCTACCTTTGTTTTGCCCTCTCCCCATGAGGCACCCTCACAAGCACTGCCATGACAATCCCCTTCCGTGTGTTGCTGTAAAAAAAAAAAAAATAGCGTAGTGCACTTACAAAAACACCTGGGGGCGGGGGTGGTGGCCAGCAAACAAACGCAGAAGGTGAGAATTATTTGCCTGAAAATATGGTGTGCGTGTGTGTGGAGAAAGAGAGAGAGACAGAACCTTGGTGGCACAATGATTAAGCACTTGGCTGCTAACCGAAAGGTAGGCAGTTCAAATCCACCAGCAGCCCCGAAGGAGAAAAGACCTGGCAATCTGTTCCTGTAAAGATTACAGCCTAGGAAACCCTATGGGGGCAGTTCTACTCTGTCCTATGGGGTCGTACGAGTCTGAATCAACTTGACGGCACACAACTATAACAGCACATATATACGTACACATACATATATGGTAATCCCTTAGACTTGAATTCTGTATTAATGCTTAAACCATCATCTCCTAAGACAAAACTACTGACCCACAACCAGTAGAACCTCAGATCTGTGTTTGTCTCCAGAGAGAGGCAGAGACGGGCCGAGCTGTAAGCCGCCTGTCCTCTCCTTACCTGGCCTCCTCATATCTCATGGAAATATTGGCAAGGCAGCTGGCGGGGACTGCAGGTGTCCTCTGCAGGAAAGAGAGCCTTCCCTCTGTGCAAAGCTGTGACCTGTACTCATTCGCACAGCACCCTGTTCCACCGAGATGATGACTGCAAATACTAGCGAGCAGAAAATTAGACTCACTACAAGGGGCGTGGCAGAGAAAGCTGATAAAGGCCATATCTCTCTTCACACGGAAGGTAAAGTAGAGCATAATCATCAAGATGTCAATGCAGAAACCGAAATGCTTTCCATTCAACAAAGTGGACACTTGAACCAAAAGCCTTTTAGGAACGAAAGGGGTGGGGAGGAGGGTGCTGAATTAGCCAGATAGTGAGTTTCTTTCGCTTTCCTGAGCAGACACTGAAAATCAACATGTTGGGAGCAATCCAGGAAAGCCTTTTATGGAAAAAGGAGAAACGGCCTCTGAGCCCGAGTCACTCACTCTATCTGTCTGTCTCCATCAACTTGGTGGTCATAAATAAGACTGATGATTCACAGTGGCAGTCCACAGTCTCCGTGGAGGCACAGCATCCAGCAACAAGTGCACCTAGTCTTGTTCCCATGAGGAAATCAAATCTAGGGGTGGAAAAACTACTGTTCCTGCCAAGTCAATGCAAATGGTTCATTCTTCCGTGCAAAAGCTGGAAACGAGAACTGCCCAGCCTGGCCGCTGATGGACACGGCTCGCTAGTTTCCAAAGGCCCCCACTCACGGCTGGGCCTGCCCTCAGGTCCTCAGTCCTGAAATCTTGATGTGCCCCATGTACATAATTTTAAGCGGCACTGATACTGACCCATAACATAAGGAAGTCCAACAAAATTGAGATTTTTCTCATGACTACTTTGAAGCTGTTGGCAAATACGAAACATAAAATTCTTTCCAGAATAGATTTTCAGGGCTCCTACTTTGCTCCTACTTTGCTGGCACCCTCAGGTACGCGCTTCACCTGCCGTGAGGCAGTCCGGCACGGCCTGCGCTGCTAGTCCAAGTAGTTCCTAGGCTCTGGGGGTGCCTGGGTAGTCTACGATTGCCTTTCCCCTGTCCTCCACTCCGACCCCCACAAAAGTATATTAAAAAACCGAAACCCATTGCTGTCGATTCGTACTCATAGCAACCCTATAGGACAGAGTAGAACTGCCCCATAGGTTTCCAAGGAGCAGCTGGTGGATTCGAACTGCTGACCTTCTGGTTGGAAGCTGCAGCTCTTAACCACTGTGCTGCCAGGATTCCAAAAAAGTAGATTAGCCTCTTCATTTATATCCTTATACACAGAAAGAATATCACTATGTCCTCTACCCGCCAGTTCTATTCTATCACTCATACCCTCTACCTGCCTAATTCTATTAACTCCCTCACTTCCAGCTCCCAAACTACGCGCTCAGCCCTCTCTTTGAGGTAGTTATCTGTATCTCAAAATTATTTTTTTAATATCTTAAAATAAAGAGCCTTTAAAATGTATACACTGCTTTAAAAGATAGTGAAATGTTGTCTCAAATATGATTTAACCTTTCACCAATGACCCAGTCATCAACCGAAATAGCAGTTCTCATAGCAGTAAAATCCAGCCATGCAAGAGGCTTGTCCCTGCCCTGGATAAAAGTGCTTCTTCCATCTCCTGCCTCGGCTAACTGCGTGGACTAGGGTTTCACCCCTTGCCTTCTTCCAGCCATGACTATGGTCAAGGATTGACCATGGGTAGGCCTTTATCTGCCAAAAGCCATGGCACATGTGATTTGTAACAACTAATTTTTTCTTACTCAGACGTTTTTTAAACTTAGATGTTAAAGTTATAGAAATTTAGAGCTGTAGGGAACTGTTAGTGCATATCCATGAAAATAAGCTAAACATTCATCAACAAGACAGTAGTCAAACTAATTACTGAACTAAGGTTTACTATACTGTTGTTGTTAGCTATCAAGTTGGCCCCCGACTCATGGTGACCTCGTGCACAAAGGAATTAAACACTGCCTGGTCCTGCACCATCCCCATGATCAGTTAAGGATCAGACTGTTGTGATTCATAGGGTTTTCACTGACTGATTTTCAGAAGCAGATTACCAGGCCCTTCTCCCTAGTTCATCTTAATCTGGACGCTCCACTGGAACCTGTTCAGCATCATAGCAACATGCAAGCCTCCACCGACAGACAGGTGGTAGCTGCGCGTGAGGTGCGTTGGCTGGGAATTGAACCCGGGTCTCCCACATGGAAGACGAGAAGTCTACATAGAGGCCTTCAAAAAAAGACAGTAAACGAATATAAGCCTGTAATAACAATTTCCAAAATTGTTAAGTAAAAAAAGCAACAAGCAGGAAAGTGTGCAGGACAATTATCCTGTTTGTTTTAGAAAGATATATACATAATATGATTACAGTATGCAGAGAACATTCCTGGAAGAACATACAAGGAACTAGTATAGTGGTAAAAAGGAGCCCTGATAGCACAATGGGTAAGTGCTTGGCTGCTAACCAAAAGGTCTGCAGTCTGAACCCACCAGCAGCTCCACAGGAGAAAAGACCTGGCAATCTACTTCCATAAAGATTACAGCCTAGGAAACCCTCTGGGGCAGTTCTACTCTGTCATCTGGGGCCACTATGAGTGGGAATCTACTTGACTGGCCCCTAACAACAGTGTAGTGGTTACCTCAGTGAGGGAGCAGACATTCTTGGGTAAGAAGGCGGCTAACTTTTCACCATCTGCCTTTTGTACTATTTGAATTCTTTACTGTGTATATTTATTAAAATTGTTTAAATGTTACAAGATATAAACATATAAGAAAACAGATAAAGCATTAAAAAAAGGAGAGAAACTTTGAAACCATCTAATACCTTAACTTCACCAATGAGGAAGGCAAGAGCCTGGAGAGACCTGAGGGTCCCGAGAGGCCAGAACTCTCCCTCTCCCGGTTCATTCTTTCTATTCTTCCGCAGCATTTATTCCCACATTCATAGTCATTTTCTGGTTGCCCAAGGTTACACAAAATTTGCTCCCCCAGCATCAACATTCTTTATTTTATTTATGTCACCTGCCTTAAACAAGGAATCCGTGATCTCTATATTTTATAAATCAAATTCTACTCAGAATGTGCTACAAGAGTTCTGCTTAACTCATTACCATCATGTAAAGCAAAGAAATGATCCCTAATTTTACTAGGTTTCTTTAATCCTGCTTTTCTTTTATGAAGTTCGCTTTAAACAAAGCACATCTATTGCTCATTTGTGCCTACAATATTTTGTTCATTTTTCCTTGTGTTCTTCTGAAGACATCAATGCTATCTGCTTTGAAACATGAGCTCCCAAAAGGCAGACAGCAAGTCTCTTTATGTTGTTTATGAACAACCAATGAATCGTGGCACATACAGGCACTGCAGAAGCCTTCTGATATGACAACCTCTTTGACTAATGTGGAGCCCTGGTGGTGCAGTGCTTAAAGGTAGGCAGTTCGAATCCACCAGCCGCTCCTTGGAAACCCTATGGGGCAGTTCTACTCTGTCCTATAGGGTCACTATGAGTCAGAATTGACTCGATGGGTTTGGTGTAGGATTTTTTTTTTTTTTTTTGACTAAGTACTTCAACCCACAGGTGCAATTTATAAAATTATCATAACAAATAATTAGAAAGTATATTTGCCTGTTCTAGATTAAAAAAAAAAAAAAAGGTGCCATGAGTCACCTCCGACTCATGGTGATCCTGTGTGTGTCAAAGTAGAACTATGCTCCACAGGGTTTCATTAGCTGATTTTTCAGAAGATTGCCAGGACTTTCTTTCCAGGCACCCTCTGGGTGGACTCCAACCTCCAACCTTTTGGTTAACAGCATGCATGTTAATCATTTGCACCCCCAGGGACTCCAGATAGGAAGCTGTATTTGAAATCCCAATGAAATAGTTGTTACACAGTAAAACCAAAAAACCAAAACCACTGCCATCAAGTCGATTCCGACTCATAGCGACTCTACAGGACAGAGTAGAACTGTCCTATAGAGTTTCCGCAGCTGTAGATCTTTACAAAAGCAGACTGTCACCTCTTTCTCCCACAGAGCGGCCAGTCGGTTTGAACCACCAACCTTTTGGTTAGCAGCTGAGGGCTTTAACCACTGCTCCACCAGGGCTCCTGTTACACAGTAAGGAAAACTCTGAATGCTTGGTCTCTTTTAAGAAACCAAAAAAAAATCAACACAAATCATTTGGTGGTTTAGGCATTAGCCATTAAAAAAGCCCAGACTGATGCTCTCTATTTCTGATGCATAATATATTCATCCAATTCTTCTCATTTTGCTAAATTGTAGCTTCTGCTGTTCAGAAACTCTCAGAATGGTTATCTTATTTGGCCTTATTTGTGGGTTAAAAAAAAAAAAGGAAAAGAAAAGAAACCTAACATGGTATTTTTTAAATAATATTTTAAAGAACAAAAGAGCTTAAGACCAAAGTTGAAACGTCCATGAATTTCAGTTTACCTTTTTCAAATGCATACTCTTTTTCTGGACAGATATCAGCTATGACATATTACTCTATGTTTTTTTTTTCTTTTTAATAGGTTGCAAAACTTTTTACCTGCCCCACCCATTAATTAATTGAAAATATTTGCTTCTGGCCTCCAACTGCTCAGGGACCTCCCTTAGCAATTCCCTCACCTATAATTATGCTGCTCGGCTGTGAAACAGTTTGCATCACTATCTGACTCAAATTAATGTGGATGTGAATGTAATATTGTCCAGTCTAAGGGGTCCCCACTTGCTGGGACCCAAGGAGACGGAGACGGTCCTAAGGGATTGTCCTCCTTAAGACACTGCAAAAGGCCAGAGCTGGGGTTCTTCAAGTGGTGAGGGGCACATCACCCCTGAGGGCCCAGTGCCCAGAATGCCACCACCCCCCAACATGGCCCCCAGGGCATTCGATCCCAGGGCACAGAAGCAGGCAGAAACCTAGCGCTGGGTTGCCTGTGCCCTGGTATTTCAAAGCACAGGGCAATTACCTTATAATTAGGACTCGTTCTTTTTCTGAATTACCAGAATAATGTCCTAAATTTACAGAATACCTTTCTTCTTTCAGGCAGCATCATTGGTTTCTGAGATACTCTTAGACCAGCCATTTCAAATGTCAGGAAACTAGAATCATTACTACCACCTCACAGAGGCACAAAACAAGCGTGGGGCAGTGAAAGATGTTCAGATGCTACAACAAATATTCTCCATGTCTTTACACATAAATATTTCTGTAGCATAACACTTCTAGAAGTAGAATTACCGAGTATAGGCATTTTTTATTTTGATAAAGATTATCAAAACACCCAATCTGAAGTCATTCCATTTTATGCTCCCACAACAAAGCAAGTATGTCGGCTCAATCCACCCGCAATGATAATTTTTTTTTAATAGTTACCATTCTGATAATTTTTTTTAAAAATAGTGTTTGATAGGTTGAATATCTTTCCATGTATTTAAGAGTCATTTGTATTTCTTTTTTCTGTCCATTGTCTGTTCATGTCCTTTTTCTCCATTTTTCTAGCAGGTGGCTGATTAATTTGTTAGAGCTCTTTATAAATTAAGGATATTAGTACTTTGGCTTTTATAAGTCATTCTCAGTTCCTTATTTGCCTTTTGACATTGCTTATACTGGGTTTTTTTTACCACCACCACCCGCCAATATAGAGATTTTTTAGTTTTTGAAATTTAATATACCAGCATTTTTCTTTCCAATTTCCAGGGTTTGCGTCCTACCTAGGAAAACCATCTGCCGCAAGACTTCAAAAACTCTTTTCTTCTACTGCTTTTAATATTTAAATCTTTGATCCGTCTGGCATTTATGTTGGCATAAGAAGTGAGGTATGGATCCAATTTTTGTTTTGCAGATGCCTACCCGGTTGTCCCAAACCATTTATTGAATAATCTATCATTTCCTTACTGACACAAAATGCCACCTTCTCAAAAGATAAATTTCTGCATACATGGGTATCTGGTTCTGGATTCTATTCTGTACTATAGATCTTTCTGTCTGTTCAAGTGCCAGTTCGATAGTTTTTAAATATATATAATATGGCTGAAAATACACAATGTCTAGCAGAGCTAGTTCATCTTTATTATTCTCACTTATCCTTACTGTGAATAGCACCTTTATTTCCATTCTATTTTCTATTTGGCTGTTTTCTATAAGGCTACTTTTGTATGTCAATTCCATGCCCAACCACCTCAGTGAATTCTCTTACTGCTTGTAATATTCCCCATGTCATATAGGCATATCATACGCACACAATGATATTCCATCTCTCACTTTCATGTGTATGCTTTGTTTATTTCCCTTGTCTGAGTGCATCATCTGGTGCCTCCAGAAGAATGTTTTTTAATAAAGATAATGACAGCAGACCGCCTCATCTGGCTGGCAGCGTTACCCCTAAGAACCCATATAATCTTGCTGGCTCTGTGTTCTGCAAACCCTTAGGGGAGGCAAGAAGTTTCTGCTCTGGGATCTAGGTGAAAGAGAAGCAGGAAATTATGAAGAAGGAGAAGTTTTTACCTACATCCTCCACCTGTATCCCACCTTCCAGGGCCCTCCACCTGTATCCACCTGCCAGGGCCCTCTGGATTTCTGTTTGCCTTCCGCTTCAGTTTAAAATGTGCCATGCTTTATAAGAGCAGGTGTATGTTTAGAGGAGGATAAATACAAGATAATGGACTTCCTAAGAACTTCCACGTGTGATTCTTTACATGACTCCTGTAAAACCTCCTGTACTTATAACAATAATAACCAAAACTTTTTCAGCTGTAAATTAACTCTTCGGACTACTGAGTGACCAGGGTTCTATCAGGGCAGGCAGAGACTAAGCTGACTAGAGAAGAACCTCCCCAAGTTCTATTATAGGCGTATCTGCAGCAGGAGAGGCATCTGGTCTGCAGTGGGCAAGTGTTCAGCTGGCTTTATGCTAATACTACACAGTCCACTGCAGCCTGAGTCACATCCACCCCCTTAAAAGCTTTCCCACACCACTGCACCCCACACCTGGGGAAAGACTGCTAGTTACCTACCTCAATATCCATTCTCCCCTTCTCTCTTAGTAACAGACTTCCTGATTTTTAGGTGGGCATATGACTGCCTGGAAGATAGACTACATTTTTCAACTTTCCTTAAAAGGAAGAAAGTATACCTTCCTTATCTTCTTTCTCCTGGAATGAATATGTGATAGCTGGAGCTCTAGCAGCCACCTTGGACCATGAGAATGAGGGCCACACTCTAGGGATAGGGGAGTAGAAGGTTGGATGGAGCCTGGGTACCTGACAGCTTCACAGATCCCTATAACAGCCCTGATTAAGACTTCTTACCCTTGAGAAAATAAAACCTTGTGTCTTCAAGCCACTGTTCATTTGGGTTTTCTGTCACATACAGATATACCTAATCCTAAATGGTAAGTACTCAGCGGGACCATTACTGATGAACGTAGAAGCAGGTCTCAGGGCCCTTTCTGGTGCTTGCAGGTGGGTAAGCCTTGCCTTCCCCTCAACTCTGCTCCCTGAGGGAGACACTTGTCAACCTGCTTCATCTCCAGTGCCTACTTAGTGTCAGGAGACACCGTGGATATTCAATAAATATTTGCCGAATAAAGAACTTGGAGCAACACAGAGGAAACACCAGTTAGTCTTCTGTGCTTTGCCTAGTTTTACCAAAGCATGAGGGGAAAAGAAAACTATTTTTCTTACCCTAGGAAACCTAGTAATTGTTTTGTTAACTTCAATTAACTCCCTGACACTCCCTCCTGACACAGTGGTCATTATTTGAATAATAGCAATTGAATCTTTTCTACTTTTAGGAAATATATGCTTAGTGACTAGCTAGAAGTAAAGAAAAATCATTGAATTCAAAGAGCATTCGTGTAGAGGAGAAAATCTCATCTTTTTTAAAGAAATCATTGCAATTCCTGGTGACTGTAAGGAGCTGTTTAAGGAATATAGGACCTGACCCAGTACCAAGTATAAAGAACGTTTTCAACAAACATTTGATGGTCAACTTAATAACAGTATCTTCCATTTTCAACAAAGAACTATCTTTCCTTATTTTCCACACAGACAGAAATCCAGCTCCTCCCTTTAGTCAAATCTTGGTTATCTGAGAGTCACTGGCCCTTGTTCGGGCTACCTGCATCCTTTTCGCATCTTTCAGCACCTTCCTGGCCTTTTGGTCACTTTTCAGACCACAGAGTGAAAGGAAAGGGGACCTGAGGGAAAGCCAGGGACAGACACTCGAAGTAGTGCCAAAGCCAGTGGAGGCCTAGCCTCTCTACACCTGCGGCTTTCTACCTTCTCTTGCTTCTGCACAGAGTCTGTTCCACAGGGGACTTTCAGCCCACACAGATCCTATTTATAAATCACAAATGGCAGCACGTGGGGGCACACAAGTCCCATGCGTACATGCCTTGAGCACAAGACAAAAGGCACCCTTCCTCTGACAGACCCGGCCTCTGGCAAGAGGAACGAGAGCCAAGGTTCAGCCCCCACTCGCCCCGACTAGGTGCCATTGTGCGGTAAACCCAAAAGAGCAGCTTAGTCTGGCCTGTGGGCCACATGGAAACGGTGGCATAGTGGTTAAGAGTTATGGCTGCTAACCAAAAGGCTGGCAGTTTGAATCTACCAGGTGCTCCTTGGAAACCCTATGGGGCAGTTCTACTCTGTCCTGTAGGTTTGCTATGAGTCGGAATCAACTCGATGGCAACAGGTTTGGTTTTTGGCGGGCCACATGCCACTAGTAGGTTATGAATTCAATTTAGTAGGTCCAGCCAACATTTTTTTAAATTAGAATAGATTATTAGAATAGATCAAGTGCCTCTCATGTCGTCACGGTAGGTATTGTTCCATCACTCTTCGTGTGTGCACACTGTGTCACCAGGTAGAATGTATTTCCTATTGTGGGTATAGGTCAGACGTGGGAAAACCCAGCTGGATTGGGTACTGAAAATGGTTAAGCACTAGCTGAAAGCTTGGCCGTTCAGATCTCCTCAGAGGTGCCTCAGAAACAAGGCCTGGTGATCTGCTCCCACAGCCTTGGAAACCCTGTGAAGCAGCTCTGCACACACGGGGTCGCCACGAGTCGGAATCAACTCGAAGGCAGCTAACAACCACAGGAAGCCTGCCTGTGGCGCCCGTGGCGAGCATAAGCGGGCCGGGTCTCCTGCACAGCGTCCTCTCAGTATTATGCCGCCTATTTCCTCATCTCCTGTGATTCCTTCCCCATGAGCCAAGGTCTTTCAGTTCACCAAAGGCGTCCAGATTTAAAAGGCAAATCTCCTGGGAACTGGGAATGCACTAACATATTCACACAGGGGTCTAAATGGCTGATAGTAGGTGTTGCTGAGAGCAGGTTTTGAGGAGATAGAGGCAGATCATTATGTCACTGAATGGACAGGAGGAGAAGGACGAGATCCCCTTTTAACTTCACGATTTTGTCCAGCTTTGGCATAATTTCTCACTCCGTCCCACCTCGAGTCCCCCCAACACCAAGCAAGTTACACTCTGAAGTTGTTTATGGTGTTCAATGGCGAGGAAGATGGAAGCTTCTGATAAGGCTTTCGATGGGCTTGTGAATTTAGCTTCCCACTTTATTTCTGGTCCCTAACACCTCAAATGATTGCGAACTGACTGCAAATTTGGCTGCACATTGATAGGCAATCAAGGGAATGGGGAAACTGGAGCACCCACTTCTAAAGGCAGACATTGCACCCCAGCTGAGTGGGGCTGAGTGGAGAGGGAGCAGTCAAGACTGTTGGTGGACTGTTGGCTATTTTAGACTCTGTTCTTTCGGCATCAGGATCCCACTCCAGGTCCGATGGCTTGTTCAAGGTAAGAAGATGCCTTCTGAATTGGGAAGAGGAACGAGAGCCGAGGTTCGGCCTCCACTCACTCCCCAACTAGGTGCCCTGGTGCAGTAAACCCAAAAGACCAGCTCAGCTTGGTCTGTGGGCTGCACGCCACCAGTGGGTTGTCAATTTAGTACATCCAACCAATTTTTTTAAAATAAAATAGATGATTTTGTTTTTTTATTATTATGTTGTTGTTGATAGGTGCCATTGAGTCAGTTCCGACTCATAGTGACCCCATGTACAATAGAACGAAACACTGCCCAGTATAATGCTTGTTATTATAACGTTCCCATAAAGCATTTCCCCAGCTCCCGTGCAACACAAAGACTTATTCTCTCTTATTCTCTCCAACTAGAGCAGAAGGTACTTGAAGGAAAAGACCCTTAAGCATCTTCTCCCTGCCATTCCAGGGACATACTGGGGTCTAGAATGAATGCTTCCCAGCACCTTGCTCCTCCCTTCTTTTCCTCATCTCACTTCCTCCTTATTTCTGAGAAAGCCAGGACTTGCAGAGACTGAGCCTGAAAATAATTTTGGCTCTTTGGTGATTCCAAAGAAAGATGTCTCACCTTTCCTAATGCCACCTGGCTCACTATTTGGGGAAGAAGAAAAAAAAAATGTTACAGTCTGTAGGGGTGCTAATTAGAATCAATTAAAACTCAGCTGGCCTGCCCTGGCACTGAATTACCTTGCAGGACTTGCTCAGCCCTTGTGAACATCAAAGAGGAATCCAGAGAGACAGAGATTCTGCAGCGATAGGAATATCAACTTACTCTCCCTACTGAACCTTCCAACCAAGTCTTGGCCGGCCAGCTTTCCCCAAGGAAGTAAAATCCTTGCTGGGTTTGTCAAGACGATAAAATGCCCTAAGTTAATGAGGCCACTGTAAACTATCCCCATTAAAATAAACAAATAAAAGACATAAAATATTCTTTTTCATAAAGGCACAGAGATGAAAACTTTACAACTCTGTACACATGACCGTCAATGACCAGGATTTATTGCATGCCTACTATGTGACTGGAGTCCCCGGATGGTGCAAGTGGTTAATGCACTCAACTGTTAACTATAAGGTCGGGGGTTTGAGTCCACCCAGAGGCACACTGGGATAATCTACTTCTGAAAAATCATTCATTGAAAACCCTGCAGAGCACAGTTCTACTCTGACAAACATGGGGTTTCCATGAATTGGAGTGACTCAACCACAACGTACTATATGCCTGGCGCACCTCAGCTCACCATGGCAGAAAACTGCAATGTGAAAGTCCTCCAGGAGCCAAATTACCCCCTTACCACCACACAGGTGTCATTTAGAAAGTCCTTCCCTCATACTCTCAGATAGGTAACGTATACAAAATCAGTGCTCATTGAATGTGTTTTTGATAAAATGAATATAACAAATACAGTTATGAAATCCAACTTATCAAATTGCACACTTGAAAAATGTGCCAGTTATTGTCGGTGGTATCACTAGGGTTGGTGTCACCCAATGCGGTAACTCATGATATCACCCTCCCCATGGAACTCCTCCCATGCCAGACCATACAGAATCCTTAGTCATGTTTTTTGTACTACTGTTACTCATAAATTGTTAATTCCCATATATCACCCCTTCTTTTCCTTTAATTGCTACTTTTTCCTCAGAAAAGTTATTGGCAGGTTCACAAATACCAACGATCATAACACTGTGGCTAAAACACCAGAAAAGTTGACAAAATCACCAACTCTTAAAACACCAGCAGCAAAAATAACAGCACATACTTGTAGTGCGTGCAGATGACACCATGTGATTTGACGCGTCACTGTAATTGGGTAATAATGATAGCTCTCACCAGAGTGCATGAGAAGGTTCAAAAAGTAAATTAGCATAGAATTTTTACCTTGTAGGTATATTGATACATGTAAGCTGGGCTTGCAAAAAATGTTTTTGTTGTATAACTAACTACAGGGATATTTTTGTAGACAGTCATTTTGGTGTCACCCCCTGACAGTGTCACCTAGTACAGTCCACACACCCTGCACCTCCCTAGTGACACCACTGGTTATTGTATGTCAAAGAGGCCTTGATAAAGCTATTTAAAAAATAAGTTTGACTAGCCCATTTATATAATATTGTCTGAATAAACAATGACCAAAAAAGCCATCAAGTCGATTCCAACTCATAGTGACCCTATAGGACAGAGTAGAACCGCCCCATAGGGTTTCCAAGGAACAACTGGTGTGTTCTAACTACTGACCTTTTGGTTAGCAGTCGAGCTCTTAACCACTGTGCCACCAGGCCTCTAGAATAAACAATAGTTATAGTTTAATAAATCAAACACCACCATTTTGTAATTAAAACACCAGTCAAGTTTGCTCCCCCTAAAGGCTACAGGTGGAGAGTGTGAATGGGGAAGAAAACCCAGCATCCACCCCACTGGGGCAGTACAGTTGGGGAGAAGAAGCAAAGGCATGCAAAAGTTACTAATAACCCAAGACAGGATGTAATAAGTGCCAAATGAGTGACTCAGACAATCTATGCTACACGGACAGTGACTGCTGATGGCATGGACTTAGAACCAGGCCACTTTTCTGTTTTTAATTGAAGTGTGCGTTCCTTTCCCCTTCCTCGGCATTTGGATTCCCATAGGCATTGTCTATGTGTGTTCATGCATGTAAGCGTGGCAACTGTGTCACCACAAAATAGCCCTGGTCTTTCTGGTCTCACCCACAGGGTAAGGAAGGGCTAACCAACAGAACCAGGTACATTGTGAAATGTAATAATACAGACAAAATTGCTCAAGAAGCCAGATGGGGCATTAATCACAGGTATAAACACAAAAAAGATCAGAGGGGCCTCTGTTTAGGCTCAGCCTAAATTCCTACCTGGGCACTCAGAGAACTTTATGACCTGGTTTATAGAGAGATATAACAGAAATAATTTCCAAACAGCAATTCAGAAACCACCTAGTTAAAGTTTAAGATAACTGCATTGCCCTAGACACTCAATCCCAATCACTTCCTATCACAAGACAAGCGGCGAGAGGCTATAGTAAATAAATGAAGCAAATGTTATGTCTTCAAATTACATCTGTAGATTGTAATACCTAAGTTACTAGAGTTTTAAAATCTCTAACCTTGAACGCAGTGTCTGGAACACAGTAGGTAGTCAACAAATGTCTGCTGAAGGAGAACAGGTGTGCTGTACAAGAATTTTAGAGTGTCTCGGACAAGGGTCTAAATGTTGTGTGTGTGTTAGTCTTGTTTTCGTCAGAGGCACCTTGAGACAAACCATATCTTTTTATTCATCTTGACAAGCTGAAATCTATAAGGCTGCTGGAAAATCTCTATAATATCCATGTTTGTTAAAAGGTAACAGGCTTTTTAAAAAGTAAGAAGTCTTTTCTACTCTCATAAAAATCATTCAACAGCAAGATACCTCGGGAATGCACATAGGAACACATCTGAAAGTGAGTGAGTGCTGGCCTCGTGGCAGAGCGGACTGTGCTTTATCACCCTGTCTTTATCTCCCTTTCCCAGTTTGGTTCTCCATGTCCTGAGCATGTAAACAGTCCAACTTTAATGTTTAACCCTGGGCGCCATAAAACTATCAAAGAAACAGATTTGAGCCTAAAGGCCCGGGGTAAGCATCTCTATCACATGTTGGCTCATATTTAGGATATCAGGAGCATGAGCCTCTTTTTCCATTCTCCCTCCTGCTGGGGGAGAAAGGAGCATGCGGAGCTCAAGGGTGCTCATTCCATTCTGCCAACCCTAGCAAACCAGGATCTCCCAACTCAGAGATTAGGCCTCCTTGCTGCTAGGCCTCTTAAGATTGCTGGTGCTCACCATGCAAATTCAACAGAGCGACCTCTAGGGGTTTGCGGCGCCAATACCAAACCCCACCATGATCTGTCTAGTTACTTTTACTGTTTCGAGAACAGCCAGCACTGATGCAGGCTAACCTCAACCTGTATTCCCACCCTTCATCCCAACACACATTTCTGTTTATCTCTGATTCTTTCTCTTTGTCTCAATAGTTGTTACAATTTCTCTTAATATGATCTGTTAACACAGGGAGATGCTAAACCTCTTCCCAGGTCTAAGAGCATAAACGGAAGTGGGGGAACAGGCAGAGCCTAGATTTGGAAAATCGGCTCCTCACGCCTTCTGCTCAAGCGGGACTACTTCACCTTCATGTTGCCTAATCCTTTGGTGAGACCCAGAAGAGCCGGAGCTGAGCCAGCAGACTCAGTCCTAGCTGGAGGGAACCCAGGTGAAGGAAGGTGGAAGCGCCTGCAGAGATCAACCCACAAGCCCACAGCAGGGCCCACATGTACTCTCAGGCTCCGGGCTCCCTGCCCTGAGCAGTCACCAGCTCCCCACAGCTCTCTGCGTACAATTCAATACGTGCCCAGCTCCATACAATATCCAGTCCATCCCACGTCTCAAGCCATCGTTTCAATTCCCACATGTCCATGGGGAGCTCCCCTGACTACTGCAGCCTGTACCCATGAGCTCCACCTCTTCCGGTCTATAGTGCTTCCTGTCTCATTACAAACAGACTTAGGTTTTAATACATGTGCACTTCATTTTCCCAATTGGACTGCAGTCTCTGAAGAAGACAATTTTCTCTAACAACACCACCTTTCATATAGCAGCCACTCGGTCAGTTTGCACTCAGCTACTAATTGAAAGTTTTGTGGCTCTAACCCACCAAGCAGTGCCATGGAAGAAAAGCCTGGCAATCTATTTCCATAAGATCGCAGCCACTGAAAACCCTACAGAGCACAGTTCTGTTCAGACACACATGGGGTTGCCATGAGTTGGAATCAACTCGACTGCAATGGGTTTGTTTGTTTTTGTTTATAATGATGAAGTAGGAGCCCTTACCTTCCCCAGTAGAGGAGAAAATCTCAGTCCCTGGGAAATGCACAATTAGGCTCCCAATAACGTGTTTTTCTTTTGAACCTAATATATGTGGCATGTAGTTGAGTGCTTACAGCAAGGGATTGTCTATGGAAGTCCATGGCAGAGTCTATTGTAGCCACATTGTCATTTGCTGCTTGCATATTTATGAAAAATTATCCTTTCAGGGATGAAATTTTCCATAACTGGCTTCAGATCCAAAATAAGGGTGTTTCTCTCTCTCTCTCTTTTTTTTTTTTTTTCCTTTTGGAAAATTTGAATAATATCCAGTCAGCCATGTAAAAGTTGGGCATTGGTGAAAAAAACAATGACATGTTTTGTCTTTCAAATTCAATGTAAGCCTTTCTTTTGCATGACCAATTAAAACGCAGCTAAACTTCAAAATGAGAAACTTTCCACTCCTCTGGGCCTCATCAAGGTTGAGCCTTTTTGATAATATGAGATAATGGAATAGGTGCAGAACAGCAACAAATGGACTATGTTATCATTTTACTTGCATTAAGTTTTACAAATGCAAAGTTACATTCCTCTTCCCATAACTTCTGAAGTTTAAAAACACATTGTACTTGTGAAATCGGAATCCAGTGAGGCTGAGTTTAAGCTCAGAGAAATTAAAAGAAAAAAGTTTCCAGATAATTCCAGGATACACTTTGGGACAAGATATAATTCAGTCATCTTGGAAGAAGGGTTCCCTCCAAATTTCCCTTAGCATAGACTCTTTTGCCTTCTGAACATTCACCTATAAAATGTCCTCACCTAATACTTGTTGTAACATTCTGAATCACCCATGTTCATTCTGTACCCTTCCAACTAAAAAACAGTTTGGAAATGGCTGGTCACCTTAACTAGGAGACGCATTTTTTTAGTTTGGCAAAAGCAGTTGCAAAACATTTGCAAACTGTGGAATGCAACAACAACATTGGAGAAATTTTAAAAACCTAATCCCTCACTAATGTTACCGAAACTCGACATCACACTAATAACCAAATGCCAAATGGTTATTACGCCAAAATAAAATAAAGAATCTTAACTTTGGTTTCTTGTATATTTTTAATTTTTAAAAAGACATTCAAAGAATATGTTGTATTATATAATTTGAAACAACTATACTGTATAACCTGAATACATTTGAACATAGGTAGAATATAAAAATTTAAGGAAAAAAAAAAAAGCCCAAAGTTTCAATATGCAGTATTCATACACACATCCAGCCAACTCCCAAGAAAACCAAAAATAAATAAGTGACAAAGACAGAGAAGCCAGGTGGGTACAAATCACCTTGTTACAACAAAGAAACGAAGCATTTAACCTGGATCAGCTGATGAACCACCAACTTGGTTAATGAGGTTCTTACATTGTAGAGCAGAGAAAAGGGCAGGAAAAGTTACTCGTGGCTCATACCAGCTCCCACTACCTCTTTAGACCTTCCATCAAATAATTCACCTTTTAATTGTCCTCATAGCTGCCCACCTTCATCAGCCCTGTCTTCAAAACAGAATTCACCAAAGCAGATCTAAAGCAGACACCAAAGACGCCAGTGCCCCCGAGGACTCCTGTTCTCTGAATCGCCCATCTCAGTAAACAGCACCTAGAGCTGCCCTACTCCCCAAGCCAGAAACCTGAGATTCACCCTAGACTCTGGCCTCCTCACCCCTCACATTTAATCTGTTGCCAAAACCACTGTCCTCCGAACAGCCTTGCCAATTCCCAAGTCCAGGCCACCAGCATCTCTTACCAGCTAACTAACTACAGCCACCACCACCACCCACCACCAGCTGCCGTCAAGTCAACGCCAACTCACAGTGACCCCATGTGTGTCAGAGTAGAACTTCATAGGATTTTCCATAGCTAAAAGTAGATCGCCAGGCCTTTCTTCTGAGGTACCTCTAGGTGGACTTGAACTTCCAACCTTTCGGTTAGCAGCCAAGTGCATGAACTGTTTGCACTTCTATCCACTCACCTATAAAACAGACCGAGTAACTACCACAGACCCTTATTTTTATCTATCCCTAGTCCAGTCTTCACATAGCGTGATAAAATGCGTATCTGATTAGGTGATTCCCCTGCATAAGTATCCTCTGTTGGTGGCCCATTATCCTCAAAATACAGCCCAAACTCCCTACCTGCACCTGAAATGGTCCCTCATGTTTCCAAGGTTAAATCAGAAAGAAAGAAAAGGAGAAAGGAAGGGAGGAAGGGAGGG
>NW_004443941.1:16377001-16402549 GCF_000243295.1 Trichechus manatus latirostris
AAAGGGAGGGAGGAAGAGATAAAGGGAGGGAGGGAGGGAAGAAGGAAGGAAGGAAGAGATAAAGGAAGGGAGGGAGGGAGGAAGAGATAAAGGGAGGGAGGGAGGGAGGGAGGAAGAAAGGAAGAGATAAAGGGAGGGAGGGAGGGAAGAAGGAAGGAAGGCTTACTCTTCCCTACCCCTCCAACTGTCTCCCACCCGCACCACACCTCACGCTACCAAACCAAAAACCCGTCGCTGCTGCAGTCACACTAAATTATTTTCAGTTTCTCCCTTGAGGTCTCTTATCAAATATTACCTTCTCCCAAAAGCCTTGCCCAACACCACAGGTCGGGGTGGGAGAGGGGGTGGTCAGTGCTCCCACAGCATATACCACAGCACTTTCCACACTGCAAAATCATTGGCCATTTACTTATCTGCCCCCCAACTTGAGTATAAGCCCTCTGAGGTCAGGGCCCATGTCTACCATGTCCCTAGTTATATCCCCAGGGCCTAGTTGGGTGCCTGGCACACAACAGGGGGCTCCCTAATGATTTGTTAAATCTGGAAGAAAAAAGGATGGAGATGTTTGATAACTTCCTCCTTCCCCAAGCAGGGGTAACTGCCCACAGAAGGATGGGTATGTGCTGCTTTTATGCGCCATCTCCTTGGGACTTGGAGCCTTGGTGGCGCAGTGGTTAAGAGCACAGCTGCTAACCAAAAGCTTGGCCGTTCAAATCCACCAGCCACTCCTTGGAAACCATATGGGGCAGTTCTACTCTGTCCTATAGGGTCGCTATGGGTCAGAATCAACTCAACAGCAACGGGTTTGGTTTTGGGTTCCTTGGGACCTGGCCTGAGCTTTTTACTGCTCTATTCATTATCACTAACTTTCATACAATGGAACCATGTGTGTGTCCGGTAGAAAACACACCAAAGGCGAAGATCCTTGCAGCCACTGGATCTGCTTCCTGGGTTTTCTTTGGTATCTGGATCAGAATGTATTTCGTAGCAGAACCATCCCCTTCTATCCACACCCCACTTTTCCTCTCTATGTAAAAATACAATCCTTATTAATGTCATTCTGAACTGCATGTGTTAAGGGAGGAAAAGGCTCGGTATACTTTAAGAAGTTATTAAAATGTTTTAAATTGTTTTGTTACACTTGGTTTGGTTTACAAAACAAAAAACTCTTTCATAGAGCAACACTTCAATCACTGTCATACTTGCCTTGTGAGGCAAACATAAGAAGCAGGCTGCTGGTGGCGGGGTGGGGAGGAACCTACGCAGGTGAGCTATGAAACATCAACCAAGCTGACATCCCAGCAGAGAAGCAACAGGGACTCCATCCTGAAGTTGGGCACTCGCCACTTGTTCTGGTAATGACCCCTCCACTGATGCTATTTCGAGATTCGCAGAAGTTCCTGTGGCCAAGACGGTCCCTCCACTCCAATAATAAAGCAACTTCTCCCCTCCCCTCCCCCGAAAAAGGAAAATCAACAACTGGTGTCTATAAACCACCGTGATTGTAGAGCCAAAGCAGAAAGTCGAGGTAGAGGTGCTGGCAGAGGCTGAGGCTTCTCCTGTCAGAGCATGAAGTAGAGGCAGCAACTTGGAGAAAAGAAGCAAATCCTGAGGTACTTTCATTTCCAAAGCCAGGCCTGACCTCACCCTACCCCAGGCCTGGGGGATGACCACCCCCACCCAGGCCTGGGCTCATCTGTGAGCTGAAGGTCTGCTCCCCAAGGACCACTGGGGATTCCGAGCGGGGCCAGCTGACACGCAGAGGCCTGAACTTTTTTTGCGTGGCCCTCAGCTCAGCCTCTCCCCATCCCGCCCTCCTCCCCACCTAAGATGATTAATGATAACCATGCCAAGTAGACCAGCATGCTGAAAAGGAGCAAGGTTAGAGGGAAGGGAAGGGGCAACCAAACCCGGAAATACGCCACTGAATTTCCCCAAAGCACATGGACCTTAAAACTTGTCCAGATTAGCCAGTGCCCAGGAGAATTTATTAAACGCAACTGTTATGATTCATTCAGATTCACTCCAACTCTGGAATGATAAATGACAGCAAAACTACTGCATTTATTTTCCCAAAACTGGTCACAAGTACTCTCACTGCTCCTGAATAAAAGATGGGGTAAAAACACGAAAGCAAAGACTTAAAAAACAGCATCCGTTTTGTTCACTGCTGGGTCTTTCTGGTCTGGGGAAACATTTTCTGGAAAGCAGATTGCTTAATGTATACCTACAAATGCTTTCTCATGCAGCTCCTATTTTGTTTTTCAACTTACAATGTTCTAGACGGTTCCATTTGCTTGTAATTTATGATGAAGCCGTATCCCAAGATTTGTATGCTTTCTCCCTTGGTCAATCAGCCTCAGAAACTCCTACCTCACCCCTTCCTTTCCTTCTCCAGAATTTAATCAGCATTGAATTGGAATGAAATATATGAATGACTGGAGGAATTACCTGCCTCATTGGGGCAAATGGAAATTAAATATTGGATTTATAACAGGCATAGTCCAAACACAAAATCTTGCCACCTAGTATAATTACTTTGCTGCCCACCTTCTCTCATCCACTTCCCAGGAAAACAGCTTAACCACTTGCTTCACTTTGCCTTGAAGTTCATCAGGACGAGGCCCAGAATTCTCAGAAATGCCTCAATGGTACCAGAAGAGGAGCTTCTACAGATTAACTTAAAGTCTCTTCTCCTTCCACTCCCTCAAAACGTGCCCCACCCCCCTTTTCAGGAAACAATCTCTTTTCCATTTGACTTTCCATAAAGAAGCTGGAATTTTATTTTTCCTTGGCTTCCAATCTGTGCTTTGTACTATGTCATAAAATTCCTCAGTAATTTATGGCCCATTTTTCCTTTAAAGTGGAAAAGCACTAATTTCTCACAGAGGAAAGGAAAAAGCCTCTCAGATATGAGGTAATTGAGAAAGATACCCATTCAGCATAGGTGAGTTGGGTCCTGACCCACTACAAAAGGTTTCTATAAAGACCCCAACCCTTGTCATAGAGTATGGTCCCAGTAATGGCCTGAGCATAAGTGAGTACATGGTTTGAAAGATTCCTCCTAACTGAAAAACCCACCTTCACGTGTCATGGACACCTGAAAATTCCAGAGGTAGAGATGTCACCTTCCGGGTGAAGGACTGCCTCCTTTAAATCACTCTTCCAAAATGCCAGTCCTGTGTAACTGGTTATGTCTGTACACCTCGGTGTGAATGAGTTTATCAGCCAAGAAGAACCCAGGAATCCTGAGTGGGGCCCAGGCTAGGTGGGGCTCTGAAGCAGAAGGACAGGGCATGAAAATGAGAATTCAGTCTTTTCTTCCTTCCCATTTTTGCCAGTCGGTCCCAATGATAACACTCAGATCTCTGCAAGCAGATTTTCTACAATCCTTTTTAATAAACACAAGGAAACGAAATATTGAAATCTGCGTTCAAATAGAGCTAACTAGCAGTAAACAATCTGGGTCATGTCAAGTAACAAATGATTTCGAAAGAGAAAGAGCAAGAGTTAAATTGCACCTGGGTAATATTCACCCTGACCGGATTCAGAAAGGAGAAGGGACCGTGGGCCTCTGGCCTCAGCCCGTGTAATTCTATATGAACGATCTTCCGAACCATAACATTGCTACTGCTTTATAAATGTCACTGGCTAAACTCAGAATGAGGATGATCTCCTAGAATATCATTTAGAAAATTCTGCTAATGAGTGCCCTATTTGCACTCCTATTTTCAAATAAAAACGTGTTCAACCTAAGCTTTTCTCCCTTATTTAGAGTAAGATGCCTATAAACAATGTTTGGGATCCTACTTTTAAAAAAAAAATTACCTTTTACAATAAAAGTATTAACAAGTCAAAACTAATAACAATCCTTCTTTGCCCACCACATTAGTTTCCCTTGATCTACAACCCCAAAGTTATAGCATTTGCCATAAATAGTAGGGGCTAGATCCTAAGACAAGGCTTCCCAAATGAGTTTCAGAGCTATAAGTCTATCCCCAAAACAGTGTTGCATGGTCAAATGAACTTGGGAATACTGCGCACTTAATTGTCATCTTGGTGAGTAATGGAAATTAGCATATTGAAGGCTCTGAGAAGTCCTGCAATTATTGTTTAGCTTTATTTAATCCAGCTTCCCAAATTTACTTGATTAAGGCAATCCTTCTTTTTAGTGTGTATGACCTATTAACATCTTTTATTCTGTGGAATACATTTTGGGAAACTCTGCTCCAAGGGAAGAGTTACAACTCAAAAGGATCTTGCCACTGCAGTAGCCTGACTGAATTACCAAGTAAATGTATCCTGACACTTTAGAGAGTTCTGGAAATGAGGGGGAGAAAAGGACATAACCCAAAGAAAAGGAGAACCTTTCTAAAAACAAATCACCCCCAGTAGGGTATTTATCATCCTCTTGACTATAAAGACCAACCCCAAGGGACAGGCAAATGGTTAGTTCAACCAAACAGACAAGTTTCAACTTTTGCCAGCCAACAGGATGGTCTAATCAATTGCCCCAACCTCAGTCAACACCTGAAGAGCGAATAGAAAAAAACAGATAAATCAATCTCTCTTACTAAAACTTCAAGACATGTTGTATTGTATTAACTCGGTTGTTGTTGTAAGCCACTGAGTCAATGCCAACTCATAGCAACCCTATATGACAGAGTAAAACTGCCCCATAGGGTTTCCCAGGCTGTAATTTTTATGGGAGCAGATCACCAGGTCTTTTCTCCCTCAGTGGGTTCAAACCGCTGACCTTTCCACTAGCCGTCAAGCGCTATATGATCAATAAACTAGCTAGATGGATGGCTAGATGGATGGGGGCGGGGATGGATGGATGGATGGATGGATGGATGGATGGATGGATGGATGGGTGGACGGATGGATGATGGAAAGATGATGCGCTGATGATAATTTGACGCAGTGTTGGATAGTAATACAAGCACTTAACTAGGAATCAGGAAACCTGTTTTCTCATATTCTTTCTGTGTCTACTAAATTTTTTTACTTTGATCAGATCACTTAAGTTCTGAAGGAGGTCTTATATATTTTTTCATCTGTAAATGAGGATTTAATGACTATCTGTTACTAGATAGTAGTCTTTACATTCTTTCGGTTGGAGGGAAATGTTCCATGGACCTTCCCCCAACTTAATCTTACATGAGAGAGAGAGAAAAGGAAGGGGAGAGAATCGGAGCAAGGAAGGAATTTTGGTTCATTTGAATGTCTTTTTAATATAGCTGAAGTGTATAGTGGAAAATGTACAGTTAGAAGTTTTTCTATATTAATACCGTTTCGACCAGGCCCTGAGTCTTCTGGCCCTAGTGTCTTCAGGAGACCACAGGTCTGTGCATGTACAGTAAACAGACCTGGCCTGGAAACCAAAGGACCCAGTTGCTCACTCATCTGCCTCAGCCACCAATTCATGATTTAACTTCCCTGGGTCTTGTCATCCTCAAATGTCGAACTAAGAGGGAGAACATTTATTCTCCACCGTACAAGTTTGATGTGAGAATCAAGAGAAAAAAGTACAAATTGTTGAATAAATGTATTAACAATTATGCAGACCCGTGAGCGGCAAAGCCAAAGTATATTATCTTCCAAAGACCCCACATTCCTGTTCAGAAGGGGCAAAAACTCTCCGGTGCTGGGTACAGTGTAGCTAGTGCCGGGGAAACCCCTCATGTATCACAGGGCATGAAGTGAGCTCTCCGACCTTGAATTCCTGACGCGTCAACCCAGGAACCCTGATGCACCGCTATCTGATACTGAATGCCATTTGCAGACGTTTCAAGAGATGGGGGCTCTGAGAACATAAGGTATTCCAGTTCATCAGGTCATTTCTGCGCCCTGCATTGTTACGGACTTGTTTACCCAGGAATAGTTTAGAAGTAGTTCGTCAGGTTCTTCAGAAGCAGTAGTATATCTTACCCATCCTTCAAGGCCCAGGTCAAAAGTCACCTCCTCCACAAAGCCTTTATCTTCCCGTGGGCAATCCTAACACATCTGTCTCTATGGAACTGTTGGTGTTAGCTGATGGTAACCTTACAGAGTGCTGGGAATCCTGCCTTCTTTACTTTCTTATCTCCATCTGATTGGCACTCATTAAAAGTCTGTTGAATTAGAAATTGTGTTTTAAGCCAATGGTTCTCAAATTTATCTTTTATTAGTATCCACGGTGAGACTCAAGATCATACATGTTTTTGTATAAATAAAACTAAAACTGAAGTTTTATAAGGCAATGTCTATATTGTTCTATTCTATTCCCATTTTGCAAATTGCTGTTTGAATCCACTTAATGGATTTCATGACTAATAGATCCTGACCCATAGTTTGAAAAACAAGGCTCTAGTCAAAACATGCCCTTATTCCCTTTGTCTTATGTCTTTCCCTGTCAAAATGAAAAATAGATCTTCTACAAAAAGCAGATAAAAATCCTAAAGGTTCTTAACTGATTTAAATTTGGAAAGGGTCAAACCAAGCTCACTTGCCTACAACCCAGACTCCATCAGAGAAGGCACATGGTGGCCTTATTAGGTGTGAGTGGGTCTGTCCATAGGGTCACTACTTCAGCCAGCAGTGACAAGCTACTGTCTGGATCATATGGAGTCCCTGGATAGTGCAGATGGTCAATGCACTGGCTGCTAACCAAAAGGTTGGAGGTTGGAGTCCATCCAGAGGTGCCTCAGAAGAAAGGCCTGATGATCTACTTCTGAAAAATCAGTCATCGAAAACCCTAAGGAGCTCAGTTCTACTCTGACACACATGGGGTTGCCATAAGCCTGAATTGACTCGAGGGCAGCAGGTTGTACACATATAGGACTGAGAACTAAAAATGAAACTGGTTATCTTGATTATATGCATTTTGGGTTTACAGATACTGCCAGGTTGCTTTCCCAAAAAGGTTTCACTAATATTGACATAAAGGAGCCCTGGTGGTGCAGTGGTTAACCACTCAGATGCTAATCGAAAGGTCAGCAGTTCAAATCCACCAGGTACTCTAAGGGAGAAAGATGCAGCAGTCTGCTTCTGTAAAGATTTACAGCCTTGGAAACCGTATGGGGCAGTTCTACCCTGTCCTACAGGGTCGCAATGAGTCAGATCCGACTCAGTGGCGATGGGTTTGGTTTTTTGGTTTTAATATGGACATCCACCAACAGGTAGGACAGGACCCAGTTTCCTCTCACATTTCCTGAAACTGACATGATTAGTCTTTTCAAGTGGGCGTTTCTCCCTTCTATACTCCTTCGGGACAGACACCAAGCCCCCACTGCACCCAGCACAGTCCTAAGCACAGAGCAGGGCCTCAGCCACGATGGGGCAGGAGAACAGGCATAGCGCTAAGGAGGACACTCACACGGGATACCAGTGAAGGCATGCTCCACCTGGGTGTTGAGCACAGGCGCTTTGCTATGCTCTCCTAGCACCCAAAAGCTCGTTGCCGTCGAGTCGATTCTGACTCATAGTGACCCTATAGGACGGAGTAGAACTGCCCCATAGGGTTTCCAAGGAGCGGCTGGTGGGTTCAAATTGCCAATCTTTTGGTTAGCAGCCGAGCTCTTAGGGCTTAAAAACATATTCCTGTTGGGCCTAATTTACCTCAGGCTCTGAGGAGGCTTTCACAGTCTAAAAAACTGCTGCAAATCCCACCCACATGGGGACAGCCACGTGACTCCATTTTCCTGCTTGTTTCTGAATCACTGTCTTATCTGTCTTCCTCTCCTTTTTCCCTTAAAATAGTTGGCTTTACGGTTGTCTGTGCGCAGTCATATGATAAGCAGTGATAAAGAGAAATTTTTAAAGAGCCAAGAAGGGATAAGGAAGCAAAGCGAAAGAGACGTGTTCTCTTGTGGGAGGGGGTAGGCTTCTAAGACACCAGTTTCCTAGAAACAAAACCCACAGATCAATTTAAAATCTTCAGCCCCAACAATGAAAGAGTAAAACAGACTGTTGGCTAGAAAAACCCAAATGCTACTCAGTGTTATCAGGAATTTAGGCAGATAAGGTCTGGGGGTTCCCTCTATTCCTCACTGCAAGATAACCTTTATAATCAATTTCTCCATTTGTAAATTACGGGTGTAAATGCCACCCCCTTCCCCAAATCCCAAAGTGGTTCATTATCATTACTTACATATGTGCCACATGTCTCATTTCTCGGAGATACGTTAAATGAGTCTCAGAACCCAATGAGGTAGGCAGAGCCAACAGGACTAGTCCCATTTTACAGCTGAGGCGACTGAAGCACAGAGAGGTGAAGTTTCTTCCCCAAGGTCACACAGCTCATTAGTAGTGAAGCTGAGTTGGTGAAGAATAAATAAGCCAACCATGATGCAGCGCTTGGTGGATATGGATTGGCCTATAAATGCTTGAACGCAGGCAGCAAACACAAACTTGGCAAACCAGAGCCACTTCCTATGTAACTCATTATAATGAAAACTACCATCCGTCCAAGCCTGCCCCCAAGATGAAAAGCACCCCTCAAGCCCCAGCGACCCTCAGATAGATAGAATTAAGGCAAAGAGACTCTTCAGCAACATAATCAGCCCCAACCCACATAACCTACAATTTATTTTTTACGAGAGAATTCTAATAATAATAATACCAGCCAACACTGTCTGTGTGCTTATCATGCGACAAGCACTTTGCTAAGCACCTCACATGCATTCTATTGTTTATTCCAAGCAACACAGTGAGACAGGTATCACTGACCTTGTTTCACAGGTGAAGAAATGAAGGCTCAGAGGGGTTACACAATTTGTCACACAGCTGGCTCCGCGGTGGGCCCAGGATGAGAACCCCGCTCCACCTAACTCCAAGTCCTTGCACTTAACTATAACGCCACCCAGCAAAATGTGGTGGCTGTCCTGCGTTCCTCGTTCACTTTTTTTTAAGTTAAAAAAAAAAAAAAAAAACCAATAATGCTGAAGTAAAAGATAAAACTCCTCCCTATGTGTCCCTCTTGGGCACCGACCAAATCAACAGAGGTAACCACTAACTTTGGCGGCATCTTCCCTTGCTTTTCCTTTGTAAAGGCACATACAGGCATGTGTGCATATGTGTGTGCGTGTGTAATTTTTTTAATACTGCATACTACTCTGCCAGGTGCCTGAATGGCACAAACAATTTATGCTCAACTACTTGCCTAAAGGTGGGCGCTTGGAACCCACCCAGAGGCACCACGGAAAAAAATCCTGGCCATCTGCTTCCGTAAAGATTACAGCCAAGAAAACCCTATGGGGCGGTTCTACTCTGTAACACATGGGGTCGCTATGAGTCAGAATCAACTCAACGGCAACGGGTTTGGTTTGGACTACTCTGTCACGGAAGGAAGAACACCCCGTACGTATCTAAAGAACATTATTACTTAGGTAAATATTAATATAATGTAATATTAAGATTGATTCAGTCTATCAAGCATCTCTTATATGCCAGGGAATATGTCGTGTTAGCACAAAAAACCAAACTCGTGGCCGTCAAGTCAATTCCAACTCATAGCAATCTTACAGGACAGAGTAGAACTGCCCCATAGGGATTCCAAGGCTGTAATCTTTACAGAAGCAGACGCCAGATCTTTCTCCCACGGAGCACACTGGTGGGTCTGAACCACTGACCTTTCAGTTAGCAGCCGAGCGCTTTAACCACTATGCCACCATGGCTCCCTAGCACAAAAAGGCAGGAGCTTTTCCTCTCAAAGACCTTTTCTGTCTTTGCTAGAGAACAGAGAAAGTATCTGATCATCAACGCAAGACATCAATTTTAAGTGGAGGGCACAAACAGGCAATGTTAGAAGGAGTTCGCGGGCCAAAGAGCTGTAGCCTGAGAGTTCTGGGAATGAGCCCCCAAGAAGGAAGGAGATTTGAAAGTGGTTAGAGGATTCCAGGAATGGGCACTTGGGGAGACAAAGCACAAAGAAGAGAAAGAAAGAAGTTGTGAAGGGTGGACAGAAACAAGGCCCCATGGAGGAGATTGCTAGCATGGAGGATGAGGGAGCCCCTTAGCAGAAAATGAGGTGGGGATGGATTTGGCCTGTACACCATGCCGGGCCCTGAATGTCTGGCTGAAAAAATGAGGCTAGACTCCATCTTGGGAGCAACTGATGGGACAGACGGGGGAAGGACAAATCTGAAATTCAAATTTAACTGGGCAGCTTGTATGTTATCCAGTAAACAAGCTCCGGACACCTGAAAGAGGATGGGATGGGTGTCACACAGCACAGGAGGATACAGAGGGAGCCTGGGTGCCGAAGACAAACCTTTTTTTAATTTCCTTCAAGATACGATGAGGGCACGTCGGCAGAAGCTCATGGAGAGTGCACAGAGGTGGTGCTTAAATGCACAAGCTCTTCACCTACATTCTTCTCGTTTAATCCACAGGGCAACCCCACAACCTAGGAAGCATGACTATGACTCATCCCTTTTCGTAAATTAGGAAACAAAAGCTTGAGGAGGTTAAGTGAATTTTCTCAAAGTCATAAGGCTACAAAACAGAAAAACCAGGCCTCCTGCTCCGGGGTGACTTGAGGCTGTGAAGGAGGAAAAGAATTTACACGGTTAAAGAGGAAAAGAAAAGACAAACCTCTCGGAACTGATCTTAAAGAAGGTCAGATGAGGTATCTGCTATATTTATTTTTGTTACTTAAAGGTAAATTATACAAACTGAAATGTGAACTCACAAACCAAGGGTCTTAACAAAAAAAGAATAAGTAAATGAATAGTTATTTATGAGTGTACAGTAATCTTTTCAAAAGGCTGGCTATTCTTTAACTCTTGTTACCAGTAACCAGTTATCAAGTCGACTCTGACTCATGGTGACCCCATGTGTGTCAGAGTAGAACCGTGCTCCATAGGGTTTTCAATGGCTGATTTTTGGGGAAGTAGATCACCAGGCCTTTCTTCCAAGACACCTCTGGATAGACTCAAACCTCCGACATTTCGGTTAACAGCCGTGCGCATTAACTATTTGCACCACCCAAAGACTCCTAACTCTTGTTAAAAAACCCATTGCCATTGAGTCAATTCCAACTCATACTGACCCTACAGGACAGAGAAGAACTCCCCCATAAGATTTCCAAGGAGCAGCTGGTGGATTCGAACTGCCGACCTTTTGGTTAGCAGCTGAGCTCCTAACCACTACTCCACCGTCCTGGTCAGAAGCAAAGCCCTACTTTCTAAGTGGAGCACCTTTGTGCACTGCTCACATTTGGGCCACGACAACAGAGCAGCCGGTATACATTGCATTAGAGGTTGGGCTTATATAAGACACACATGGTAGGAAAATAAAGTCAGCTGCTTTGGCCCAGAGACATGGGATGAGCGCCTGGGCCACAGCAAGGCAGGCTGTAAAAAAAAGCCTCAACCCTCAGTGACCACACTAGCACCACAAACTAATGCAGGTGATGTTCAGGTCAAAAGGCAATGCCGTCTCTGCTTTCTAAAATGCAAGAGGGAGCAATGTGTCACGTATGCCTAGTCACTGGGACCAAAACCAGCCCGAGGGTAGGTAATCCATGCTCCCCCACTGCCTGCCCCAGGTTTCACCGAAGAAGGGCCAGTGGAATTCGACTCCTGTACTCTTGGAGTTGGAATTCACCAAACACAATTCCTGTTGCTAGCTCATTTCAGAGACAGAAGGAAGTTGAAGCTCGAAAACGTTCTGCTTCGCAACTCCTGAGTCGGAATCAATAGAAAAATTAGTAATTGTTGAACAAAATCTGCAGGCACAAGCACAATTTTGCCAGTATCTAATAGTAAATATTAGTTGCAGATAATGTAAGTACCAATAATAATCAATTACCACTTCTCTAATATCACAATAAATCTACAAGATAGATATTATTCCCACTTTACAGATGAGGAAACTGGTCCAGATTGGTTAAATAATTTGCCCAATATTGTGCAGCCAAAAATTAATTAAACTAGAATTCAAACTCAAGATTGACTGATTCCAAAGACCATACCATTTTTATTAGATCCGTTGCTTGGACAAGCCACCACCCATTACATGAAGGACGCTACAAACCTATTCTCCATCTCTATCAGGCCTACTAAGAAACAAAAGACAATTAACTGGGAAAGCAGCATGGACAGCTGTGGTTAGTACCAGAATACATTTCCTTGATAACCAAGAGTCCAATATATCATGAGTGATTTTGCTAAACATTGTGTAAGCCCACCTCCCAGTAAAGCAACGTTGAACAGATGGCTGGCTAGTTGGTTGGCTGGCTGGATAGATTAATGAATGAGTATCCATTCTACCCACTGTTCCCTTCTCTGGATAACTTTTTTTTTTTTAATGAAGCAAGTACCTTTGATCACATTTCTACTTTAATCTCATTGGTCTCCTGACTGCCTTCTGAACCCAAAATGCTAAAAAAATTGCTTGTCCAACATTTTTCATGATGTTCTTCTCCTAATTTAGAAGGGTCCCCTTCCCTAGTCTATCCAGATCCCATAATCTTCAAGGTCTCCAATGTTCCCATGAAGCCTCTGTCAACTATTAGAACCCACACTAATCCCCTCCTCTCCTTTGAACTCCCACAGTTCTTTGAATTCAATTACTGTTTCATAAAAGGTGTTAATCTTGACTCCCCAAATGGCCCTCTTGGGGAAGGTCTATTCTTTTATTTAATTCTATAGTGTTTTTCAAAATGTGTCCACAAAATACTAGCTGTATGTGATGCTAATAATTTTCCACAAATAAGAGCATTCTATGATGAAATGAGTTTGGGAAATATCTGGTTAAACAGAGGTGTACAAGTCCCTTTGCTATACGACCTCTCAGAGTCTTTAATATACTAATGAGCATTTGGCTTCTTAACATCTCCCAACCTACTTGATCACAGAGACCTGAAAACACGTGAAGCTCCTACTCTTGACAAGACATTCTGGCAAAAACTGGTCGATTACATGCTCCATCCTTGCTGATTGATTGATGATTCTCTCTGTTGCCTAAAATGGTTTAGATAATCATCAGTCCCAAAGGTAGGGAGATGGATTCATAGACCCTGCATTCTAGAAATTCTGTTTATTTTCGGAATACACTTTGAGTGGCTCGATGATACAGAGAGAGGGCTCCATTTTAAAAATAAACTTATTTTTTTGCGGGTAGGCCTTAAACACTAAGGAAAGAAGCCAGCTATCAAAATAGCTTTGTGATTTCGATGGCAGTAACGAAAAAGGAAAAAAGTAGAAGCTGGCAGTTTTGCAGGGGAGACAAGACAGCTTCATAGAGAACAGTAAAGATAAAATATTATGAAGTGCTAGGCTGAGCACAGTCAAGGCCCCAAATGTACATTAGGAGAGCCATGTCAGGACCATTATTAACAAGGGCCTTACAGAGCATCCAAACTACGCTACCTCCTGATTTCACAGATGTGGCATCTAAGATCCAACACCACTGATTAACAGGAGTCACTTGACCCCTTGTCCAATAAATATCCCAGGGAAAGGAAAACGTATGAGCCAATCCAACCCTGAAGTGGTGAGGCCTACATGTCCCCAGGCTCTGAGAGGGTTATGACGAGCTCTCCTTCTTAGTTGTTACTTTACCTACCATTCCAGCGATGTTAGAGTCCCTGGGTGTGCAAACTGTTAACATGCTCAACTGCTAACCGAAAGGGTAGAAGTTCAAGTCCACCCAGAAGCATCTCAGAAGAAAGGTCTGGCAATCTACTTTTGAAAAATCAGCCATTGAAAACCCTGTGGAGCACTGTTCTACTCTGACATACATGGGGTCACCATGAGTTGGAGTCAACTCGATGGCAATTCATCTTATAGTTAAATTACTCCTTGATTAATATTGTGTCTCCTACTAGATTATATGCTCCATGAGAGCAGAGACCAGCTCCTGTCATGCTGCCTGGCATACAAGGTATTCCATAAATATTTGCTAAACAGATGATCCCTCGTGATGCAGTGGTTAAGCATTAGGCTGCTAACCAAAAGGTCGGCAGTTGGAATCCACCAGCCACTCCTTGGAAACCCTACGGGGAAGTTCTACTGTGTCCTATAGGGTTGCTATGAGTTGGAATTGACTCAATGACAGTGGGTTTGGTTTTTTTAGGGGGTTAGGGTTAAATGGATGAAAAAAATGGCCAGAACAATAAATGAGCACACCACACTGTCCATTGGTTAGAATCTTTTATGGGTTCCATCATCTTTCCTTCCGGCACTGTATTAGATGGTAAACTAAGAGCAGAATCTAAGTCAGTCTGATTAAAGAATGCTGTCTATTTGAGCTTCTACAAGACAGAACACCCAAAGGCAGCATTTCATTCAACCAGCCAATGAGTGAGTAGGTTCCAAGGACTTCCTGAGTGACTCTGATGGGAGAGCAGGGTGGGAGGGGGGAGAAGAGATACTTCTTGACCACAGGACACTTTCATCGGGTTGGGAAACAAAGACTGACACCAAACCAAACCAAACCCATTGCCATCGAGCCGATTCCGACTCATAGCGACCCTACAGGACAGAGAAGAACTGCCACGTTGGGTTTCCAAGGAGCAGCTGGTAGATTCAAACTGCCGACCTTTTGGTTAGCAGCTGAATGCTTAACCACTGCACCACCCGGGCTCCATAAACTAATAAATAAATAACACTTATTTCAGGAGGACAAAAGCAAGATCAAAGACTATTTCTTTTCCTCCATCATTAATTACAGATTCGTCCACCATGATTTTTCTAAACTCTTTGTGAACCTGATTACACTTTTACTCTGCTCTACCCTCTTGGGGTCAGGAGCTCAAAGAGTTTACTCCTTGCTAACCAATAAAGGTGTCTTTTCATTAGCTTGAAACTACCTTCCAGAGACTTCAAGGTGAGGGAGAGACGATGGGAGGGGTGGGTGAGGAGGGGAGGCTCATTCCAGCACTTGGATTTGGTGCCAGGCTCATGTTTCCCCTCTTCCCTCTCAGGCCCGATTTTTAAAGAGCTCAGTCATATTCCCCCTGGAGTTTTAATTTTGTTTAGATGTCGGTGAGCTACAATGACAACAGTATGTTCCTGTTCTCTTGGTCCCCCCAGCACAGTACAGAGTTTTGGCCACTTCTTGTGGTTTCTGCCAGGAAACTAAATTTCCAGCAGGTGCAGCCCTGCTGATTAGCACTATAATAGACCGTAATTACTTAACAAGCCCGTATATACCCGGAGGAACTTGGAGAGAAATATAATGTTTTGCCAAGTGTAGCTTTTATTTATGTAAAATACTGCAGGCCTGCTCTGGAGTTCTTTGAGCCTAAGAGAAACCCCTGGAAGCTTTGTCTCACATGCTTCAATGAGCCCTGTGAGTTCAGGCCCCAGGATTGCAAATTTCATTTCTTACTGCTGCCACTATGAAGGGTTTTGTATCTAAAGTGTGTGTGGTGGGGGAGGGGAGGAGGCATCGGCATCTTGTGATTACCTTATGAGAATATCAGCTCGATTATAAACTGTGCAAACTGGCCACAGCACCTTGCACCCAGAGGGTACACAATTCCTACTTCTAGAAACTTCCGAGTTGATTGCACCTAGGGCATCACAGAAATAATATAGCATATTCTCCTAAGAACATCTTCAGGAATCTTACAGAGTTTTCTAAAATAAAACATCCTCTCCTTCTTCTTTCTTCTCCTTGCTTGTTTCAGCGGCACAGAAAGATTCTTTTAGGAATTCACTCAACTGCCTACCATCCTGGCCTTCCCAAGTAAATTTCCTACTCCCTGGAGGCAAGAGCTACACCGTACACAAGATTTGTTTTATCAAGCCCCCAATAGCTACACAGTGCTAGATCACAGTATGTGCTAGCGGAAGACATACTTGCTTAATTCACTTCATTCATTCATTCACCAATGTGGCAGGCACTGTTCTGGAAGCCAAGAATATGGCAGGTGAGCAGACAAAAACTCCTGCATTCATAGAGCTTCTGCCTGGTGTTAGAGATAGACAATAAACAAGATAAGTAAGAAGAATATAAAGTACATGAGGTAGAGCTAAGAGCTAAGGAGCAAAAATAAACCAGGAAAGGAACATAAAAAGTGTCAAGGAGAAAGGTGAAATTTTAGACAGGATAGCCAGAAAAGGCCTTACTGAGAATGTAACATTTGAGTCAAGACTTGAGCCATGAGGCTCTCTGGGGAGGGAGCTGTTTTAGTTGTCTAGTGCTGCTATAACAGAAATACCACAAGTGGACAGCTTTAGCAAACAGAAATTCATTTTCTCACAGTTTAAAAAATTCATTGCTGTCGAGTCAATTTTGACTCGTAGCAACCCTGCAGGACAGAGTAGAATTGCCCCAAAGGGTTTCCAAGGAGCAGTTGGTGGATTTGAACTGCCAACCTTTTGGTTAGCAGCCAAGCTCTTAACCACTGCACTACCAGGGCTCCTCTCACAGTTTAGGAGGCAAACTCAGGGTGCTGGCTCGAGCGGAAGGCTTTCTCTATCAGCCTGGAGGAAGGACCTTGTCTCCTCTGAGCATCTGCTCCTGGGTGATCTGCATGTCTTGGCATCTCTCTTCCCTCATTTCTGCTCTGCTTGCTTGTTTAATCTCGTTTATATCTCAAAAGAGATTGACTCAAAACATACCCTACACTAATCCTACCTCAGTAACATAACAAAGACAACCCATTCCGAAAAGGGATTATAACCAGAGGCCTAGAGGTTGGAAATTACAATACATTTTTTTTTTTTTTTTTTTTGGCGGGGGGTGGGAGAACACAATTCAATCTATAACAGGAACATTCTAGAAAGATGGACTAGCAAGTGCAAAAAGACTGAGGCAGAAGCATGTTGAATATGTATAAGAGATGTCAAGTGTGCCAGTATGGCTGAAGAGGCACGAACAAGGTGAAAAACAGGTGATGGGGTCATGGGTTCAAAGAGGTCACAACAGCAGGCCTGACCATGTTGGGCCTTGTACATTACGGTAGAGATTTAACTCTCTGACCTTTGGGGGATTTGTGAGCAAAGTGACATGATCTTATTTATGTATGCCTCTGGCTGCTGTGATAAGAATAGAATGAAGTTGGGCAAGGTGGAACCAGTCCGGAGGCTGCTGAAATAAACCAGTGTGAGTTGGTAGCGACTGGGGCCAATCTGGTGTCAGCACAGGTACTGAAAATTATTCGATTTGGAATATATTTTGCAGACAGACACAACAGATATTGCTGCTGGATTAGACATGGGGAGTGTGAGAATGACAAGTGCTAACAATGGTTTCTCAGGGTTTTAGGCCTGAGCAATTGGAAGGATGATGCTGCCACTTCTCAAGATTGTGAGGACTGTGGGAGGCATAGACTGGGTAGGGCAGAAAATCAGGTGTACAATTCTGGACATATTGAGTTTGAGATGCCCTGCGAGTGGAGATGACAAGAAGGCAGGAACATATACGAGTTCTGGGGTTCAAGGGCAAGTATGGGCTGGCATTAGGAATTTAGAGTCACCAGCACTGAGAATGCACTTAAAGTCATGAAACTGGATGGAATCGGTTCAGTAAAATCAAAATACCAGCCCCCAAATATCCCCCATTTTCAATTACCCGTCAGCTTCAATAAATAATTAACCTTTGGCTACGGTGGCCACAATTCCTAGACTTTCTGAAACAATCACCTTTCAAGTAATTGTCTAATTTTCAAAAAGGCCACTTGTTAAAAGTGTAACTAAATTTATTTTTAGACTATGTAAGACTTTTCATATAAATACATTCACAAATCAGGGAGAGAAATAGCTTTCACTGAACCATATGTTCAGATTTAAGACTCTAAAACTATGAACACAGACACATAATTCTTCAAACGTTAATAAAATTGCTAATATGCACGTATTGTGGCCAGGCCCTGTGCTAAGAGATTTACGTAGATTCCCTTATTTTATTCTCACAACATTCCTAAAATGGGAAGAACTATTACATTTCCGTTTTCCAAAAACCAGTTGCCGTCAAGTCAATTCTGACTCATAGCAACCTATAGGAAGGACAGAGGAGGATCCCTGGTGGCACAGTGGTTGAAACACTTGGCTGCTAACCTTAACCTAACCTTAATTCGGCGCTTCGAATCCACCAGCCACTATGTGGAAGAAAGACGTGGCCATTTGCTTCGGTAATGATTACAGCCTTGGAAACCCTATGGGGCAATTCTATTCCGTCCTACAGGGTCACTATGAGTCAGAATTGACTCGACGGCAACGGGTTTTGTTCGGTTTTTTAATCTTTACAGAGGCAAACTGCCACATCTTTCTCCCACATTCCCATTTTACAGATGAAGAAATAGGCGTATAGAGCTTAAGTCACAGGTCCAAAGTTACACAACTAGAAAGTGGTGGAGGCACCCTGTACTGAGAGCTCACTGATTCCAGGGCGAGGGGCCCACTGAGGCACTAGGGAACTGGGGGTCTCCGATATTTGCTAAATCCTGCTGCTGGTCAAAGGCACCAAGAAGACGAAAAGGGGCAGGCAAGGCTTGATTGCTCACGAGGGCCCCGGAGGCCATCTCAAGCCCTCTGGGGCAAGAACTGACCCTGAGGGTAGTTATTAAATAACCAATTATGCACCAAGGGGAGCAATATTTAATTAGACAGTAAGTATCACAGGAGTAGAGAAAAGGGAGAGATCTATGTGAACCTCAGCTGCGGGGGCACAAATTCAGGGTACAGGTGCACCCAAAGAAGGCGTTCTTTCCATTTAAATGATAATGCAACGTTTCAGAACTCCTCCAAGAAGATTTACCTACAAGTCTCTGGAAGACAGAGAAATGCCCTTAAGTAGTATATACCAACCGGTGGTCAGCCCACCATCAGTATTAGGCTCAGCAAGGGTGGTGTTTAACCCCTACAAATGTTCCCAGGTTGTACCTTGGCTGTTAGAATCCAAACTGCCAGCCCCCACTCACCCTCGTATACGCATTATAAGAATCACCCCCAAGTGATTCTGGCGGGCCCAGAGCCTAACTTCTGGGGGGAGGAGGGGAGTGGGAGAAGGCTATCTGCAAGTGGGCTACTTTGGAATTATGAAACACAAATACATCTCGTGTCCCATTCCTTGCCAAAGGAGACCTCCAGACTGAAGAAAAATATTTTCGAGACTGTGAAAAACTGGTCTTGCATAACATTCAATCAACTCTGTAAAAGCCCTCGCTAGCACCAGCCCCAGGCTACATTTAGGGGATATAAGAATGATAATTGTAGTAGTTAAACATTCCTTCAGTGTTAAACCAATTCAAGATGAGTCCATTCCAACTCTTGCTGACCCCATGTGTGTCAGAGTAGAACTGTGCTCCATAGGGTTTTCAATGGCTGATTTTTCAGAAGTACATCTCCAGGCCTTTCTTCCACAGTGCCTCCGGGTGGGTTTGAACCACCAACCTTTCGGTTCGTGTTCAAGCCCTTAACCATTTGTGCTACCCAGGGAATCCAGCATCCCCTCACCCCCAAGAAGCCCATTGTTATTATAGGAAGGTACTTTTACATCATCCACTTTTTAAAGACGATGAAACAGAAACACAGAAAGGTTAAGTAGCTTCCTCAGGGTCACACAACTGGTAGGGGCAGAGACAGGATTCGAACTCCAAGCAGCCTGACTCCAAAGCTATGCCCTTAAGAGTTCTACTGAGACCCGTTGCCATCGAGTCGATTCCAACTCATAGAAACCCTATAGGACAGAGTAGAACTGCCCCATAGGGTTTCCAAGGCTGTATATCTTTACGGAAGCAGACTGCCACTTCTTTCTCCCGCGGAGCTGTTGGTGGGTTCAAACCACCAACCTCTAGGTTAGCAGCCGAGGACTCAACCACTATGCTACCAGGGCTCCTTGGCCCTGCTGAACCACCTTTCAAAAGATGACATTTTGCCATTACCACTGTATTATGAGCTTCTTCTACACGATGAAGCAAGGGAGTGATACAAACCAAAGCTGTCTTCAGAAGTAGGGGAGGAGGAGGAAGAGGGAGTTGAGTTCAGTATATAGACTATTTAGGAAGCACAGGGGTTATAACGCTTGGTTGCTAACCAAGTCGGCAGTTCAAACCCACCAGGGGCTCCTTGGAAACCCTATGGGGCAGTTCTACTCTGTGCTATAGGGTTGCTATGAGTCGGAATCGACTCTAGGGCAACCGGTTTGGTTTTTTGCTAGTTTGTTCGTTTTATAGGGCAAAATCAAGCTGTAGCCTGCATGCCAGCCCTCACCCTGCTCCCTTCTCCCCATATGACCTAAATGCAAACGCAACTCCATCCAATATTTACTCAGCCTCTGGTTCTAACATTAATCCCAATCCTTCTACTTTATGCAATTAGGCTTATAAATCTTGCTTTAAGAATGATAAAAAACCACAATAATTACTATCACATTTCAGGATATTCTATACCCTAAAGCTTGCTACATTAATTATCTGAGGCCCTCCCCACCCACAGTTTCTGTTCTAGCCCAGTGTTTCTCAAAGCACGGTCTGGTCAGAATCATGAGGACAGCTAGTTAAAAATGTGGATCCCTAGCACTCACCCCAAACCCCAGAATCAAAAGCTCTGAAGGCAGAATCTGAGGATCTATATTTTTAACACCCTCCCCTAGTGATTCTTCTGCATATCAAAGTCTGAGTAGTGTTATTACCTAGCTCTTGGAAAACCCAGCTATCCCGATGGTATTTACCGGGATTCTGCTTCAGGCACAAGCGGAATCTTCTCTTCCCTCTGTGATGAGCTTTCTCTAAAGCAGCTCCCTTTGTCATCCCAACTGAAACGTCTCTCATTATCTGGAGAATAATTATCTCAGAAAGGCTTTTAAACATTCTATAATCTGGCTCAGCTTTCTAAACTTCCTCCTGCTCCAGAGTTTCCAAAGTGTGGCCCCCATATCATTAATGATTTTAAGAGGTACCTGAGATGAACTTCTTTTCTTTTCTAGAGGCTGCATGCTTATTTTAATGTGAATGAAGGCAAATTATAAGTACAATATCTGAACCCATGGTTTCACTACTACTGGGGCTCAAAAGGAAGCCAAGTGGAAAAATAAAGAGTAATTTTTTCAAAAATATTAAGTAAATAATAGCACAGGTGACACGCAGATAAAAGCCCACACAGATACAGCAGAGGCTTAAATTTGGGAAACCTTGTCCTGGTCCTTTCAAAGGGGAACCTTCAGTTTCAGCTATGCTTGTTCATTCTCCAATCCCAACCACAGGCTTTCTCTACCTTTATTCTGGCCCTGTCCATACCTAGAATGTTGTCTCCTCTTCTAGATAACTGGAGCCCTGATGGCACAGTGGTTAAGAGCTTGGCTGTTAACCAAAAAGGTCAGCAGTTCGAATCCACCAGCCGTTCCTTGGAAACCCGGTCTGTCCCATAGGGCCACTATGAGTTGGAATCAACTGGACGGCAATGGGTTTGTTTGTGTGTTTTTTTTCCTAGATAACTATTTAAATGTTACCCAACATTTCAAGTCCAGTTGCGGTCCTGCCTCCTCCCTGGTACCCTCCTGGATTCTTCCTGCTCTCCCAGCATACTCTGTTTCTGAACGTTTTTAACATACTGATGGTACCACTTATTTGGAATCTAATTGCTACTTAAATGTTTATGTGGATCTGCTTAATGTCATTTCCTAGTGAAATAGAAGCCCCTTGAGAGCAATGCAGGGCCTCTTTTACCTCTGATTACCTACAGTGCTAAACCTCCCCGGTTGGATCTGAGCACTTAGTGAAGACGTGTGGATTCAACACGGAGTTGGATTAAATGTTCCACAGCAATGAGAGGAGCAGCTGTTTCTTGCCCTCCTCATCTCCGAGCTTCAGGCCACAGTTCTTAACCACACCCTAGAAAGGACAGATCTTCATCACTGCTAGGTAAGGAGCACACAGGCCTGAACTCTGGAAATTCTACCCAGAGGTGTGATTCTGGGGTGTAGCCTGGCTGGTGAAAAGGGGAAAGGTGACCTCAATCAGTCCACTTGCAACTTCCTGGGCCAGCTACCTTTGCTGATGCACCCCTCTTTTCAGTCTTGAGATGCTAGAGTGGCCACAACATCCTCCAGTAAAAAGAACATTGGATGAGGGGTCAGGACCAGCTCCACTACTCGATGCACCGTATGACTTTGGGCTTCACTGTATTTCAAGTTTTTCAGTCTGTCCGGTACCTGTCATACGTAATTTACACTTAGTATAGACTTGACGGCACTGGGTTTATAAGGCAATTTGGCTGCTAACCAAAAGGTCGGCAGTTCAAATCCACCAGCCGCTCCTTGGAAACCCTATGAGGCAATTCTACTCTGTCCTACAGGGTCACTATGAGTTGGAATTGATTCAACAGCAATGGTTTTGGGTTTTTTTAACAAGGCAAAAGAGATAATGATTTTGAAAACATCATAAAAACAGCACATAAATCTACAGGGGGAGTAGAGTGGGGGGCATTAGGCAGGTAGTGGGTAACAGGAGGTACGGGCCCTCCTTCCAACCCCTCTTTGCTTGTCATGTGGCCATGGGTACCCACCTGGCTTCTCGAGGACTCAATTTCCTTATCTCTTACACCTGCCTGTGGACTAGTGGTCTAGGGCCAAGTCCAGTAGGCTTTTCAGAACCTTAGAGGACGGTAGCCAAGCACGTACTGCTGACCGCACACTTCAATAAAAGTGCTGAAGGGTGGGCATGGTGCCCTGGTCCACCCGGGGTTTGGGTGGGCCACAGTGAAGCACCACCAGATGCTGGGACACTCTCCCGTGAACCAAAATCTACTGTGGGAATAAACACAGACCTGCGCTCATCCTCTCTGCGCCCAGCCTGCTGCCCAAGCCCCTGCACCTGTAAGCACAGCAAAAGGCCCCATCTCCTCACTACCAGAGTTATGGGTTTTTCTTCCCTCGCTTATTCTATGAAAAACAAACAAACAGCAATAAAAGTTCAAAGAATATTAAGGTTTTCAGTATTAAGGTCTGGCTCTCAAATTAGTTATCCCTTCAGCCCCCCATCAGACAAGCACAGCTTACAAGAGTAAAGGACTTTAAAGGCCATATGTGTAAAAAAAATGGGGAATGTGTGTGAACCCTGGTGGGGGGCGGGGGAGGTGAGGGCCACTAGGAAATGAAATGGCACTGTGTTCTTTGGGATTCCATAAAGGTTTGCCTGCTTCCCAAAGTGTAAGCCACGATTCTCTTAGGATGCACCCATGTGGCTTGTTGGAGCTTCCTGGTTAAGAACCGTAACCATGGTTTCAGGCAGGCTACATACATCACATCCCTGAGCATAAAGAGAACAGGCTTTTCATATTTTCCCCTAAAACTCTATCTCCTATAAAAAAAATGTTAAGGACATACGCCAAGGTGATTCGTATGCAACCTCTGACACCTGGGATACTGATGGGAAGAGGGAAGGTTTTTTTTTTTTGTTTTTTTTTTTTTCAGTAATTAGAAGGTGATTCTTCTTCATCTCTCCATGAGGATCTTATATCTCTCTTTCTGTGTAGAATCCAAAGGACCCTGAAAACATATACACCCATAGCACACCTGCTCTTCACAGAAACAAGCAATAAACCTGAAAATAACAGAAAATCCATTTCCGAATTTAACACCTTCCCTCCAAGAAGAGCCAAACCAAGCTTGCTTCTCCCTGCTTTTCCAGGGTGCCAAGGTTGAATGCATTTGGCTGATAGTACATTGATGGAGGCCTGTTTCCAATTCCCTATTATTTTGACAATGTAATCAATTAACTCGGTCTTGGTCTTAGAATAGTATCTCATTGCACATGATCTTGAAAATCAATACAGGGCAACAATATAACTTTAAATAGGATTCAAAGTACTGACTTCCAATTACCCACAAGCAAAACCATTTTTAAAATACAGCATTCATTCTGGACGGATGGGACATGAATTGGGCAGAACAAACTCGGCTGATGTTTCTGGGACCGTAGAGGGGACATCCCGGAAAACACATTTTTCTCCCTGTGTTTCAGAAGATGAGCAAACCGCTATGCAGTAGAATAGAAACAAGCAAGCTTCCTCCCCGGAGAGAAAAATAAAGCAACTCCTCACTCCGCTACGCAGGACAAAGCCAGGACGTGCAAGAAGCCTTCAGCCTAAGGCTCCACGTGCCTCTCCAAGGACCGAGGGACCCACCCACACACAATCACACACCGCCAGCCCACCGCGCGCCTACGAAAGGCGCGGGATCCTGGACCAACCGATCCTGTAGCACCAATGACCCCGGGCTCTCCCAGCTTGTGAGCCCCCTGCACCATCCGCCGGCTGGAGGGGGCGGAGGGGACAAAGGGCAGTATCCTCTTTCCGATTCTCGGCTTCCTTGCCCCAATACCTACTTCTCTCCAACTACGAGGCGGAGTATGCCTCACCAAGGAAACTGAGACTTACAAACACACTCATACCCCAGACGGCATTAAATCCCCGTGTTCCATGACCAAAGGCAAGGCCAGCGCTTCTTCTCCCGGGACCCCACGGTCAGGCTCCTGGCCGGGAGGCACTCCGACTCACCCAGTCCTCGAAGTGGCGGCTCCCGTTCTGCAGCAGCTCCTCGAACTGGATGGTGCAGTTGGCCACGAAGTCGTCGTAGCCAATGGGGGCATCGTGGAAGACGGCCAGCTCGATCTTGCGCCCATTGCACACGTCGGTGACAAACTCGTCGTGCCAGGCCGGGCTGTTGGTCTTCTGCTTGGTGGCCGTTTGGCCAATGCGCGAGTCGTCAACGTTGAGGGCGATGTAGGGGTCGAGAAGGAAAGTCTGCGGCCGGGGTCCCACCGCATGGCGTAGCGACCAGGCTGTGGGCTTCAAGCTCACAGCCTCGCAGATTTTAATTTTAAGAAGGCCATTGAACACTACCATGGTCGGGGCAGGGAGAGGGGCCGGGGTCACTCTGTCTGCCCCGAGGGCAGGAAGGGAAGAACCGACGGCCCGGCGCTCCAAGGCACCGGGACCCCTGGGTCCCCTCTTGCCCCACCGCGCACACTCCCTACACCTTGTAGTGTTGCGCCCTGGCGCGGGCGATTCTCAGCGAGTGCATGTATTTCCTCGCCCGGCTCCTAACGGAAAACACTGAGGGGGGGAGAGCTGTGGGACGTCCGTGTTTGGCGCAAGTCTCTCCCCCCCCACCACCACCAGCAGCACCTCCAGAAGAGAAGGAGACTAGCTGTCCTCTCCGCTGCAAGCCGCCGGGGCTGCCTCCGCCTGGCTGGCTCTCTGGGTCCGTGCAGCGGGAAGCGGGCGCCGCGCCCAGCGCTTACCTACCTTTGCGAAACATAATCCCCGGGAAATTTCGACTCCCGGAAGGGGGGCGCACGGTGGGATGAGGCAGGGATGAGAACCGGGGGCGCAGAATTCAACCCGGATCCTCTTCGCACACCCAGCGCTTGCCTCTGACCGCGCGGGGCGGGGGATGGACCAAGGGATGTTCGGTCTATCCGGAGGGATGCATGTCGAGAGGAAATGGTCCTCCACGGAGACAAATTTTTTTAAAAAATCCACAAGCCGCACGCCCGGCCCCGCCGCCGCCTCCACGGCGAGGCAGCGCCGCGCCGCAGTCGGCGATCGGGAGACGCCAAGAGCTCGGAATCTCACATCCGCGCGGGCTGCGGAGCCGGGGTGGCCGCCGCTC
>NW_004443941.1:16402721-16408805 GCF_000243295.1 Trichechus manatus latirostris
GCGTCCCCGCTCTCGGCTCCCGCTCGCTCGCCGCCAGCTGCCCGCCCGCCACTCTCCCCCTTAGGCTTCTCCCTCGGTCGGTGTGTGAGCGAGTCTCCCTCCCTCTAATGCAGGAAATGCGCAAAAGACGTCAGTGTGTGTGTGTGTGTGTGTGTGTGTGTGTGTGTGTGTGTGTGTGTATGTATGTGTGTGTGTATGTGTGTGTGTGTGTGCGTGTGTGTGTGCGCGAGCGCGCGCGCGCGTACGAATGCGCGCGGCTGTGTTTAGGGAAATAGAAAGTTTTGCCGGTTGGGGGAGCAATACGGCAAAAGTGAAAAAGTGAGCCGAAGGGAGAACGGCAAAGAGCGGACGAGACTGCCCTGGTGGCGTCGGCTGAAGGAGGAGCCGGGCCGAGACTCAGCGCGGGACCCCCGGGAGCGGTGGGCTTGGGGCCGGGAGCGAGCGCTGCGGACGTTATACGCGATCTTGGGTGCTGGACCCAGAGGCGAGCCGGCCGCGCATCTCACGCGGTCTCTAGGTCCTAGCCTGCCTTCTAGAGTCTGGGGCGGGGGGAGGGGGGCCGAGGGAAGGGGAGTCGTGTTTGCTGATAAGACCCGGGCACCTCCCCCAGCCCCACCCCCAGCCGGCCAGTGGCCTGCGACAGCAGCCCAAGAGTACTGGTTTGTCACTCTCCGGGGACGCTCTGCTCCGCGGTGCTGGGGGAGGGGGGAGAGGGAGGGGCGCGCTAGGTTTGGTGTGTTTCTAAAAATGTATTATTTCTTTTCTTTGGGGGCCTTCTCGCATTGCGAGAACTTGTTGACAAACGAAAACTTGGTGGAACCCGAGTTTGGTTCGTGTGTTTGAGTGTGTTCTTTACAAAGTGACTCTTCATATTGACACAGGACCTTGTCTATGCCCTTTGGGGGGCATCAGCTTTGATCAGCGAGCTGACAGCGACCGTCCGGGCCGCGGGTAAACGTGGGCGCGCCCTCCGGGAGGAGAGAGGCTGTGTCCATGCTAATTTCCTCCGTAACCTTTAAACTCTCGTTGGGAGCCGCGGCGGCAGCTGGTCACGTGAGGCGAGCCCTGTGCTGCCGGAGAAGAATTTCCTCCGCGTCGATCCAGGACAGCGAAGGCCGCCGGGCGAGGGACGGCCCCGCGCGGAGGACGGGAACCTGGGAGGGCGGGGGCCAAGAGGCGTGGCCCTGGCTGGAGCCCTCGTTTCTACTGCATCGAGAAGAGGTCGTCTCCACAACCTGAGAGCAGGGCATTGTGCAAATGGAGAAAAGAAAACCTCCGCCCTCTCGCGTCTGCCGGGTCTAGTCAGGGAGTTTGTATCGTGGTAATCGTGGTAAACGGAGTGTTTATCTGATGGGTCTGGTTAGTGTAGACCAAAAGTTAAAACCCACTCCCCAATCACTTTTTCTGGGTGGAAAAGCTTATCATTGCCTATTTAAAGGCTTAAAAGCGAGAAAGGAGGCATTCTTCTGGAACAACAGGATGTTACACGCACCGCACAGATCAGAACAGTCTCAAGGCGGTTGTGGAAGATCCTCTCCGCACATGGAAGGCTGGTGGAGTCGCGGCCCTCGGGGTGCTTACAAGTTATTTCCAGTAGCCCCCCATGGGGCAGCTAGGTAGAGGTGGTGCTGAAACGCGGAGTTAGGAACAATCGAGATTGTTCACGTGTAAAAAGAATTTAAAAAGTATGTCTAACGGGCACTCCCACCAGCGGTAGTTATTATATTTTAAAAATACGTCAGTTTGGCTAAGCACAAATGGGATATCTCGTTGCTGTTTAATTTTTATTTATTTGACCACTGGGACTTTTTCCTCCTAAGGTTGCTTCTTAATCCCACGATTCAATTATTTTTATTAAACTTTTTTTCCCCTCGTAGGGCATAACTCCAAGGATGTGTTGGAAGGCAATGGCAAATAGGGCTTAAGATTCTGGAAATAAACTGAGGAAGCTGGGCCAGAACTAGAGTGAGATGAGGCACTTAAGTCTGGCAAAAACTGAGGCGTGCCAATAAACTCAGTAATCAAGATAAAGAATATTTCAGTGCAATATTTTAAAAAATAATGAAATTAAAGTAAAAATCCAGGATGAACAAAATATCCAAATTTTAAATATTGCATTGAAATATTCTTTATCTTGATTACTGAGTTATCGGCACACCTTAAATTTCCTACCTGAAGCCAGTGCTTCACTTGCTTCACCCCAGCCCCAGCCTTGTTGGGAAGTCTAGAAAAACAATGATTTCATAAAGTTAGGAATCGTTAACTAATTGGTTTTCACACCTCTCTACTGTTGTTCTGGATGGGCCCTATCTTCTCGTGCAAACAGAAGTACACAGGATTGGAAAGCATTGACCAGAATCCCTCATCTTTTGTGTGTTAAGCTGGAAATAAGTTTAGAATTAAGAACACAATGAATAATCTCCCCAGGCAAGACCCTCAAATATATTAAATAAGGTCTGTTGCCTTCTCAGTGACTAAGCATTCTTATTCAAACAGCTAACCTACAAATTTCCAACACTGTTTCCTTGTGTCCTGGGTAAGGCAGTATCAGATGCAAACAATACCGGTATGCTCTCTCCTTTCAATTACAGTTCTTTCTTCATGGGGAGGTTAGGGGACTAAAAGACTTCACCAAACAAAATGTCTGTTTGGTATTGGACGAATGTTTAAAGGAAACACTCCTGCCCTTACAACATCTTTATTTCTAAACAATTCTCTCACCTTCCTACTTTCAAACTTTGCCAACTGAAAATAGATATTCTCAAGGGGTACCATGGAAATGCCAGATGTGAGCTTGTTTAAGGTGAAACCCTTACATTGACCTGAGGAAGGAGGGGCTCTTAAACAATCCTCCGCTCCAGATTTCATGTGAAAAGAAAAAATAAGCTCTTGGAGGAGGGTTTACTCATTGCCATTAAGTCGATTCCAACTCATGGCAACCCTATAGGACAGAGTAGAACTGCCCCATAGGGTTTCCAAGGAGCAGCTGGTGGGTTTGAACTGCTGACCGTTTGGTTAGCAGCCATAGGTTTTAACTACTACACCACCAGGGCTCCTGGAGGGGGGTTTAGAATGTAAAATTGCAATCAATAATTATTGCCTACTTCATCCTTCTCTTTGCACCTATATACAATCCTGAAGGACAGGACAGTGATTGGCGTACACATTGAATAAAATGCCCTTTAGATTCCAAATATGGCCTAGTTATTTTGTACTCTCTGGGAAAGGGAAGAGAAAAGAAAAATGATACAAGAGTTCAACCAAGAATTCAAGATGGCGCCCCACTGCTTTTAAAAGTAAGGCTCTGATAGAGTAGCAAGTGTGCCCACTGTAATGAGAGCTGCAATCAATCCAGGGCGGAGCCCACCTCTGAAAGCACAGAGGAAGGATGAACCCGTTGCCTGGGGAAGCTGGGAAGGCATCATCAAGGAGGGGCATCTGAGCTGAGGCCAAGCTTTCCAGCAGGAGTTCCTCAAGCAGCAAAGAGGAGACAGAAGGGCACTGGAGACAAAGGGAACAGAGTGTGCAGAGCACAGGTAGGAAAGAACACAGCTTTTTGGGACAAGTGAGTTGTCAGGTGTGCCTGGTATGTGACAGGCAGTAACAGGAGAAAAGGTAGGTTGGAACTGGATATTGAAGGCCTTGTGTTGTTGGAGTGTGCCTTCGAGTTGATTCCAACTCATAGTGACCCCATGTAATGGAGTAGAACTGCCCCATAAGGTTTCCTAGACTGTTATCTTTATGGGATCAGATGGCCGGGTCTTTTCTCCCACAGAGCCGCTGGGTGAGTTGGAACTGCCACCCTTTCAGTTAGCAGCCGAGCGCCTAACCATTACGCCACCAGATCTCCTTTAAGGCATTTTAGGGCCTGCAAATGGGTTTGAACTTTTTCCTGGAGATGCTGACCATTTGGATGTCATTTGGAGCACTGACCATTCTAAAGGAGGGAAGCAGCACAGCTGGAGTTAATGCTTTCTAGAAGTAACTTGGTGAGGGGGGTATTTTTCTCTTCTGTAATTTATCCCCAGAAGGCTCACCCCAAGACAGGGTGTTAGAGAGAGAGAGAATCCAAGTCTGAAAATGATTTGCACTCTGATCAAAAATGAAACAGTCTGTGGACATAATTTAAGTCTAAAGAAGAAGGAGAGGAAGCAGACAGAACCTTAGGCTACCATGTTAATATTCATGGCCTTGTTGCTGTGCTTGTTGTTGCCATTTATAGAATGTTAATGGGCTTCTGCAAAGGTCTGCCTGGCCAGGGTCTATCATACATTCCACACATGCTCCACTGAGCAGAATTCAGCCACCTGGGCCATGGAATGGAACATGCAGCAGCTCAATGACACAAAAACCTTCCAGAGCTTTGCCTGCCCCGCCCCAGTTAGCCCCCAGCTGACCCCAACCCCCACTTCTAACCCCACTCCATACTTGAGCCAGCAATGGGCGGGTTGACCCTCTTATTTTGACCCTCTCTGTCCTCTGTACTCTGCTGCAGTGACTCAGCACCCAAGCTTCATTTACACCTGCAAGGAGGTAGAGGGAGTAAGCTTGAAGACGGGTGTCGGTAATAGTTGGCCTATTGCCCTCTCCTTCCTCGGATCCCTTGATCCCGAGCCCCATTCTCTAGGGCATCAGGTGGAAAGTAACATCACCTACGTCATCTTCTTTGGCACAGATGTTGGGCTGAGTCTTTGAACTTGTAAGTACATAAATCCATGGGATTATACTAAGTACTATCTATGGACAGTATACTGGAGCAGGTACTCTAGGGAGGACAAATAAGTATCCAAACGATCCCTTCTCCAGCTGGGGAAGACAGGTATATCACTTCAGTCAGTCATTTATTTAGCAGTTGGTACTGAGCATTTAGGAGCCCTGGGACTCGATGGTTAACAACTGCTGTTGACTGAAAGGTCGGTGGTTCAAACCCACCAGTGGCTTCACAGGAGAAAAGACTTGTCAGTCTGCTTCCATAAAGATTACAGCCTAGGAAATCCAATGGGGCAGTTCTACTCTGTCCTACAGGTTCGCCATAGTTCAGAATCGACTCAATGGCTCACAACAACAACAACATTGAGTGTTTGGAGTCCCTGGATGGTGCAAATAGTTAAGTGCTTGACTACTAACCAAAGGTTGGTGGTTCAAATCCACCCAGAGGTGCCTCAGAAGAAAGATCTGGCAGTCTACTTCTGAAAGATCACAGGCATTGAAAACCGTATGGAGTGCAGTTCTACTCTGAAACACATGGGGTTGCCATGAATCAGAATCAATTCAATGGCAACTGGTTTGGTTTTTGTTTTTATTTTGTTTTGATATTGAGTGCTTAGTGTCAGATGTCATTTGGAGCACTGGGGAAACAAATGTGATGACACACAATGAGCCTGTATTAGTCAGGATTGGCTAGGTCATGCTGTAACGAATAATCCCCAAATCTCAATGTCTTAAGATAACAAACGTTTCTTCTCATGCATGCTATGAGTCCACAGCAGGCTGCTCCACATCAGCATCAGTCTCACTCCTGGATCCAGGCTGACAGAAAAGGCACTATCTGGAACATTCACTGGTCATAGGCAGAGAGCAAAAGAACCTCTGGACAGTCTTACAGAGACAATGAAATAGTCCACCTGAAGTGTTAAACATCACTTCTGCTCACTGCTCCTTAGCTAGAACAAATCATATGGCCCCATCCAACCAGAAGGGGGCTTGAGAAATTCTACCTGCAGAGCCGGGAGCCTGTAATATTTGGTGAATGGCACTGACAAGAGCCATGGACCCTTTTCTCAATAACTCATGCAGAGAGGTAACTCAGGATAGCACATAGTACACAATACTGGGGAAGCCACCACAACTTGTACAAAGAAATGTCATGGAAGCTCCATAGACACATCCAAAATCCCTGAGGGACCGAATTGCTGGGCGGAGGGCTATGGGGAACATGATCTCAGGGAACATCTAGCTTATAAAGAAAACGTTCTACCTTCTACCTTGGTGAGTAGCATCTGGTGTCTTAAAAGCCTGTGAGCAGCCATCTAAGATACTCCATTGGTTTTATCCCTTCGGGAGCAAGGGAGAAGGAAGAAAACA
>NW_004443941.1:16409220-16412342 GCF_000243295.1 Trichechus manatus latirostris
GAGAAGGGAGAGTGTTGACATGTCATGGGGTTGTTAACCAATGTCGTAAAACAATATGTGTACTGTTTAATGAGAAACTACTTGTTCTGTAAACATTCATCTAAAGTAAAATAAAAAAGCCGCCCCCCCCAAAAAAAGATAGTGCATAGTAAATGACATAAGTGGCCCCATCAGAAAATGCTGTAGAAATTTAGAGCTGTCAGTGATCACAGTCAGAGTGGGACAGTTTGACCCCCACTGCCCCTGGGTCAGTATGAGTCGGAATCAACTTGTCGGCAACGGGTTCTTTGGGCCCCTGGGCCATGGATATAGTGACTTCAGCTGACGTGGAGTATCTTGCCTCATACCAGAAGTAGCAGCGACCTAAACTCTGTCACCTTTCCCTTCAATATGTCCAACCTCACAGGACCTGTAGGTCCCTAAAGCTATTTCAGAACCAAGGCATCTGGGTACCACAGAACTGAGAAGACATACTTGTTATGCTCTGCAGGGGTATTTGAGAGATACCTGGTCTATATCCTTTTTTATTATTATTAACTTCCTTTATTAAATGAGAAGACTGAGACCTAGAGAAGTTAACTGACCCCCCCCCAAAAAATCCACTAATTACAGGCTAAATTATATCTAGAAGCGAGACTTATACCTCCCAGTTCACTACTTTTTCTATGTTGTCTTACGGGAACCAATACAATGATAATAACTTCAATTACATTTTAATTCCTTGGAAACGAAATTTCTGTGAACCCAAGGTCCAGGCTTCTTTTAATTTATTATATCCAAATCAAACTGGCCTTAGCACATTACAACATTATGGACTGATAATAATTCTCTGGGGACTCTGATATTGAGAGAGTTGTTCTCTAAGTTGTTTTAATAAGTGTCTTTAAAGCAGAAGAACTTTAATGGTCTTCAACTTCTATAGTTTTCCATCTTTTCTGCTCACACCAATGAGATGTATTTTCAGCATATGGGTTTTTGATGCCTGTACCAAGTGTGACAGCTGTTTCCTCAGGCTTCCCTGTGGATATTTATCGATTAGCAGAATGACTGATCTATGACTATTTAGACTGGGTTCTGTGTCTCTAACACATGCTGGACATTTGGCGAATCCATTTCTACTTCTAATTTACCTTTCAGTATCAACCACCTGGGGCTCGAGGTGAGGTAATATTGCCTTTTGTCACTGATAATAATCATTTAGGTATAACAAAACTTATAATCAGAACTGGTTCAATGTATAGGTTCTGTTGCAACAAAAATATGCCCAGTGATGCAGAGTGGCAAATCCCTCCCCTCTTTAAGGCCCAAATCTTCCATGGACAGGCTCCCGTTTTTTTCAAGATTGCCAGGTCTTTCTTCCTAGGTGCCTCTAGGTGTACTAGAGCCTCCAGCCTTTCAGTTAGCCACCAAGCGCATTAACTTCTTGCACCACCCAGGGACTCCTTCATTCCTTTAGCTGATGCTATAGATCCTCTTCCCCTGAACTCTCATACCATTTTATCTGTACCTCCCCTTATACTCCTTGCCTCCTCGTGCGCTCTAGTATAGTTTTGTAGTGTAGTTATTTGGTACTAGTCTTAATTCGGCCACGTCCCCGAAAGGTCCTTAAGTTTGAAGACCCAGTATGTCTCATCTTACTCTTCAGTATCTTGGACACAGTAGGTGCAACTTTGTGGGCTGTAAGTATTTGTAACATTGACGGCTGTTGGAAATAAGAACACTGTTGCAAATAATCGTCTTTGTCAAGGTGTCCTTTCCTTGCCCACTTGAGTGCCTTTGGGAAGGGTCCCTCCACTGCACCGCAACCACAGCTGGGAGTAATGAAGTTACTGGGTGGTATCTGTGCTGGGCGGCACTTAGCTGCCCAAGCCCGCCGGCGCCCGACTCCGCGAGCCGACAGCGCCCTCTGGCGGACGCGAGCGCGCCCAGTCCAGGTCTTTCTGCCTCTCGGGTCGCCCCAGCTGTCTCCACTCGAAGCGGTCTTGCGCTCCAACCCAGCCCGAGTCCGCCAAGGAAACGGCCGGCCACTCCTCGTCTTGCTCCAGCCTGTTTCTCTGTGGTCGAGACCCCAGGCCCCCCGGATCCTCCCAACCCTGGCCGGCGTGGGGCAGAGAGAGGAAGAGATCCTTGGGTTTAAAGAGGGGTCCGGTGAGTCCTTCACCTGTGTTCCGGATCCTCCCCTTCCCCTTCTGCTTAGAGACTCTGCTCTGTTGATCACCCCACTGTGCCTTTCCTTCACCCTCTCCCTCTCTACCAGTTCTTTCCTATCAGTAACTCTTACTCATCTTTTAAAAAAATTTATTTTAACCCTTTCTCACCTTATGTTCCTCTCCAGCTACCACTCAACCCTTTCTCTCTCTCACAGCCAAACTTCTTGAGAGATGTCTTAGTTATCTAGTGCTGCTGTAATGGAAATACCACAGGTGGATGGCTTTAACAAAGAGAAATTTATTCTCTCACATTCTAGGAGGCTAGAAGTCAGGGTGCCAGCTCCAGAGGAAGGCTTTCTCACTCTGCTGGCTCTGGGGTAAGGTCCTTGTCATCAATCTTCCCTGGTCAAGGAGCTTCTCAGCGCAGGGACCCCGGGTCCAAAGGACACGCTATTCTCCTGGCTCTTGTTTCTTGGTGGTGTGAGGTCCCCATGTCTCTCTGCTCACTTCTCTCCTTTAAACCTCAAAACAGATTGACTTAAAATACAACTAATCTTGTAAATTAAGTCCTGCCTAATTAACATAACTGCCTCTACTCCTGCCTCATTAACATCATAGAGGTAGGATTTACAACACATAGGAAAATCACATCAGATGACAAAATGGTGAATAATCACACAATACTAGAAATCATAGCTAAGCCAAGTTGACACACATTTTTGGGAGACACAATTCAGTCCATAACAGGGATATGTTTTCACCGTCTCCATTTTCTCACTACCTACTCCCTGTTCAGCCCATGCCATCTGGCCCTCAACACTCCACTGAAATGCCTCTCATCAAGATTACCAATCAGGGGTCTCCGGCAAGATGGCGGTCTAGGCAGAAGCACCACGCCGTCCCTCCACAACAAAGATCCGAAAAACTAAGCCAAACAGAGAATCAACAATCCTGAAACCCTAGAACATCAAA
>NW_004443941.1:16420773-16426383 GCF_000243295.1 Trichechus manatus latirostris
AAAAAAAAAAAAAAAAGATTACCAATCATTTCCCCTCTGCTAAACCCGGTGTTTCAGTCTCTACCTTACTTGACCACTCTCTTTGCAGTCTATGATACTGTTTCCCCCCCGCCCCTCCTTCTGGAAATGTTTCCTCCCTTGGTTTCCATGACATCTGAGCGCCCCAAGTTTTCTTTCCCCTTCCTTGGCTTCCCCTCTTCTGTCTCTTTTGTTCTTCTCTTCCCCTGAACATCTCTTAAATGCATCATTATTTCATAGTTACATGGTAGACTGTTAAGACAGTATTGCATATGTTGTCTCGATGAATTGTCAGGTGAGTAACCACGAGGTGCTGTGACTGGAAGGAAGGAAAGATCACTGTGGCTAGAGGAGTAAGGGAAGGCTTCATGGGGGAAGAGATTGAAACTGGGCATGGACATGGGGGTAGAAGTTCAGAGGCAGAGAAAAACAGGATATTCTTAGTGGAGGAACTTTCTACCAGATACACAGAAGGAAGAAAATCTGATTTAATCCAATGACTATTAAGCACCTCTTTGGACCCAGGACTTTGCTACAAAAGAAAGACATGAGTTCCTAGGGTTAACATTCCCACGAAATGATTAAATAGAAACATAAGGTAGCCTTTCGTAGAGATGAAGGTGGTAGAAAGAAGAGAGAGATCAGCATGGACTTCCTGGAGGTGGCAGGATTCTTGGACTATGCTGATCTGTATAGATTAGGATAGGCTAACTGCTGTAACAAATGGACTCCAAAATGTATAAAGGCTCAAATACAATATAAATTTATTTCATGCTCACCTAGCAGTACTATGTGAGTGAACAGGTCAGAGTGGTGGCCTTCTTCCCTTCGCTGGGGGTCATCACAAATGGAGCCATCCAGAAAGAGAAAAGATCATGGAGGAACAAGCATGGGAAGGTTTTATGGGCTGGCCTACTGACATCCTATTGGCTAGGGCTTAGTCACATGGCCACATCTAACTGCAAGGGATGCTGGGAAATATAGTCTAGTTGTGTGCCTAGGAAGAAAAGGAGAAGATGGCTTTTTGGTGAGTAGAGGGCAAGGTCTCCCACTTGGTCCTTCCCTCCTTTGCTGGCAATTAGGACTATCTCATTGGTTTTACCTTTGTTGCAAATCCGAACTCCTTTCCCTTTCCCTATTGTACGTTTAAAAAAAAAAAGATGACAAGGGTTCTGTGGTTCTGAAAAGAGATGCAGGTACAGGTGTGAGCCAAGATAAAGATAATCACTCCAGATAAAGATGAAGTTAAGAATGTCTAGTAAGGACATCCTCTTCCGGTTCTTCTTCTTCTCTGTCCATTAAAATGCCAAGTTGCCCTCATTTCTGGTGAGTGTTGTGGCTTGGTGGGAGCATCATCTATTGTTTTTGGCCTAGGGGGCTGGAGAAAAAAGAGAGGGTCCATTCTTAACCACAAGTGAGGCTTGATCAAGGTGACTTTGGAGATGTCCCAACGTGGTATGGGGCCATATAATGAGTGAGACACCAGGAGTGAACTTCAGATGTAATATATTCTCCACTTCAAACTTTTTAGACAGCTTTTATATCTATCCTTCCTTTATTCCTCCCTTCTCTACCACAAATGTAGGCCAAGTGTCATAATTCCCATTTTACAGATGGGTTAACTGAACTAAGAGAAAGTAAGGGACTCCGATTCCTACAGATCAGAGCTGGGAGCAGAACCTGGTTCCCTGGGCCCCTAGATGGGGCTTCCCTCTCTTACCCACTTTATCTATGTAATGACAAAGGCCATGGTGGTATTATTGTTGTCGTTGGGTGCCGTCGAGTCAATTTCAACTCTTTGTGACCCCATGTGACAGAGTAGAACTGCCCCACAGGGTTATCTAGGCTGTCACCTTTACAGAAACTGATCACAACAGAGCCACTGGGTGGATTCGAACAGCCAACCTTTCGGTTATCAGTCGAGTGCTTAACCATTGTGCTACCAAGGCACGGTAGCTGTTCTGTAATTTTTCTGGACTCTGAGCCTCCAAGGAGGCCCCACACTTCTTTAAGTCAAAGGCTGCTGCTACAGTTGGTAGGCTGCATGGAGACATTGGCTCAGATCACAGGTCATTCACCCACCCTCAGCTGATCAGCTGGCTTGGGGAACATGTTGGCTTCTCCACCTCCACCATGAGAGTTAAAGAGGAGACACAGGAGTGCTGGCTGGGATGCTTTGCATCATTGATTCAACAGGCAAGGCAGAGGGGGAATAGAGGGAGACCAAGATGTTCAAGCCATGACCCCTGAGGAACCTGAAGTTACTGTGGCACTTCTGATGGCTTTCCCCCTAAGAAGCACTAACGTCGCCCTCCTCTGGGGTAGAGTAGGTGTCTCTCAGTTCTCATCTCACTGAAGGGCTTTCTTTTAAAGTCAGTCTCTCCTCTCCCCTTCCCTGTCGTTTCTCTCGGGTTACACCTCAGGTTAACTCCTGACAAAGGAAGCTTCTCTGGATTTTTTATTCTTGCAAATGCTGACCTAAGTTAACCAGGAAAGTGGAGGCCAGCTGAAACCGACGCAGACCTGTGTGCACGGGGCGTTCTTCCCGGGGCGTGGGAGCTGAGGATGGGAGCCTTCTCCTAGGACCTGCGATTTCCCAGGGAGCATGGAGAAGAGCTGGAGGCCCAGCCCAGGATAGGGTCCTGTTAGCTTCTAGGATATGGCAACTCAGGGCCCTGCCCATTAGGAGGCCCCTGGTGCTTTGGGCTCTCCTCCTCGCCCCCTCATGGCTCAGGGTCTAGTGAAGGAAGAGGACAATGATGCTTGGTCAGGACTCATTTACCTCTCCACCCTCTCTCTCACCACGTCCCTTCTCATTCCCTGTCATCCATGCCAACTCCTGCCCCTTACCTGGGTCCTGCACCCCCTGTTCCCTCTGCCAGTGCCCCTGCCCCATTCCACGGCTGTCAGCTTAGATGGCACTTCTCCGCAAAGGCTCTGCTGCTCTCCCATCAGCCCTGAACACATTTGACTGTCCTCACTGGTCTATTTGCATGTTTTCCCCAAAGCTATAATTGCAGTGAAACTAATAAGGTTTAAGCCTTTAGGGCCACTCACTTGCTCCAGCTCTCTCCGCGGCACTGTTCCAAATTTTGTATTCCTAATTTTATATTATTTTTCCTCAAGGGGGCCCCTCAGATTGCTTAAGCTTCAGGCCCCAGGAAACCTGGGGTTCACCCGTGGCTTTTCTTACCACTCTGTAGACTCCCTGATTCAAGGACTGGGTGTTGTATTCATCCCAGCATCCAGAGCACTGCTGGGCACACGCAAGTCTCTCAATGACCAAAAAAAAAAAAAAAAAACAACAAGAACCCATTGCCATTGCCATTGAGTCAATTGCAACTCATGGTGACCCTGTAGGACAGAGTAGAACTGCCCAACAGGATTTCCAAGGCTGTAATCTTTATGGAAGCAGATCGCCAGGAACAGTTCGTGGGTTCCAACCACTGACCTTTCAGTGAGCAGCTGAGCGCTTAACCACTGCACCACCAGCGCTCCTTGGCACTCAATGATGTGTTAATGAAAGAATGAGAAGGCAGAAAGGCTCCTCAGCCCACCAGTGGCTCACATTAAGAGCTCTTGGTGTGGCCTCCTGGGCAACCCCCCGGGCTGGCATTCATTGCCTGTCCCTTCAGTGCCGGCTAGTGTCAGGGGAGGAATCCAGCTTGGAAGCTCGAGGACTTGGCTCCACGACATGGGCAAATTACCTGTCTCTCCTTGGGCCTTAGGTTATTCAAATGTAACAAGGCGGTAGTAATAACAAGCTTATACCATGGCAATAGGTATGGAATTATGGTAGGTAAAGGACCTGGCACAGGGTAGTTTCCCAGGAAATGTTAATTTCCTTTCCTTTACATGCACACCTCCCAGGAAACAATTCACTTTTCATTCTTTTTCTCTCTGGCACTGACAGCTCTCCCTGTTCCCCCAAAGCCACCGTTGTAGCCACTTAACCAGATGGCTCCTGGATAATGGTGTTGTGGTGTGGAGGGGAGGGCACTCTAAGTGATTTGCCCAGGGCCCAGCACCCACTAAGCATGGCCCTGAGACCATACAGTAGACAAAGGACTGCACAGAAAAATTCAGGAAACTTGAATTAAGATATAAGGATGTGTAGGAGAGAGACGAAAAGGAGGACTCAAGGCTTAGGGGACCCTGAGCTTCTGTTATGGGTGATGGTACAATCTGGGAACAAATAAGGGTGATGGCTGAACAACATCACTGAACTGTCATGTGAAGAGTGTTGAAATGTCAAATATTTTGTTACATATATATTTACAATAAAAAATTGACAAAAAAAATGTATAAGGAAACCCATAATGAAGCTAAGTACCCCCTACCCCCATTCTGCTGGAAGGAGCTGGCACAGTGGTCAGGGAGGGATAAGGGAAGTGGTAAGAAAGAGGCTGTTTAGCTTTTCAGCCATTTAACCCAACTGGAAGCATAATTTATGTGTATTCTTCTCGGGGCTGTCAAGTAGGAATTATTCGTCTCTATCTCCCAGAGAAGACAGTGAGGCTGACGTGAAGTTGAGCCAGGTGCCTGAAGTCACGTGGCTGGCAAGCAGCAGACCCAGATCTGCAGCCCAAGCCCATGCTCTTGCCACCCTGCGATGCAGGCTCCTGTATCCTGTTCTTCAGCACAGGATCCACACACATTGCTCAATTAGTTCTAGTTCCCAGCCTGACTCATGGGAAGCAGTCTGCATACCATCGCAAGAACTGACCAGGCCACCACAACAACTTTTAGTATGTCATTGTGGTTTTTCTCTAGCAAGAATGGAGAAGTGCTCAACGTTTCTCTTGCTGTCCTCTGGTGACATCCACACGTTCTGTGTTCGAATGTGGTAGAGCTTGAAAAGTCAACAGAAAAGACGATAAGGCACTCAGGATGCAGAGTGGAGTGGAAGAGGCATTTTACAATTTATTACAATCTACATTCCACTATTCATTTAGTTGAAATAATCCTAGTGGTAATAGTTGTAATAATAGTAATAGCAGCCAACAACTAATGGTTGCGAACTCTGTGCCACACATTCTTCTGGGCACTTAACATTTAACAACTCACTTAACAACTCAGATAACTCAATGAAGTAGGTATTACCATATTTATCCAATTTTAAGACACATTTTAACATCTTATAATCAACAATAAGAAAGTTTTATGTCATACTGTAGTTGCTGGTAAGTTTTTTCTTTTCTTATCCCTTAGTAGTACATAAAATTAGGGTACATTTTAGAGATAAAGCAACTGGGAGGGAGAAAGGCTAAACAATTGGCCCAGGGTCCACAGCTAGCAGGCAGGAGAGCCTGGATTCAGTGGTCTTGCTTAGAAGCAAGGATGGCGAGACTAAATCTCACATATTTTGAACATGTTATCAGGAGGGATCAGTCCCTGGAGAAGGACATCATGCTTGGTAAAGCACAGGGTCAGCGAAAAAGAGGGAGACTCTCACCAAGATGCATTGACACAGTGGCTGCAACAGTGGGCTCCGACATAACAACAATTGTGAGCATGGCGCAAGCAATCATTGTGAGCATGGCGCAGGACAATGACTGTGAGCGTGGCGCAGGACAATGACTGTGAGCGTGG
>NW_004443941.1:16427615-16502412 GCF_000243295.1 Trichechus manatus latirostris
GCAGGACAATGACTGTGAGCATGGTGCAGGACCAGGCAGAGTTTTGTTCTGTAGTCCACAGGGTCGCTATGAGCTCAGAACCAACTTGGCAGCACCTGACAACAACAACAACAAAAGGAGAAAAATAGTCTAGTATATTTGTCCAGATTTTTACCATTTGTGTTGCTCTTCCTTCATTCCTTAAGTTCTAAGTTTCCCTCTGGTATCATTTCCCTTTTGCCTGAAGAAAGTCCCTAGCATTTCTTTTAGAGCAGGACTGTTGGAGACAAATTCTCAAACCTAGCTCCACTAAGTCCCGGAGGCACCCTACTCCTCCAGCGAGCCTCCTGCCCGAAGGCGCTCAGCTTTCTCGCTCTGTGGGCTGGGAAGGCCACTGCGCCATCTCCTGCTGGTCTCTCCTGCTGCCGTTTCTCATCATCTTCAGTGTTACTGCTCTCTCTATTGGTTTCCTGGTTCCAAAGGAGCTTCTCAGTGCAGGAATCCCAGGTCCAAAGAATACGCTCCACTCCTGGCTCTTCTTTCTTAGTGGTGGTGAGATCCTTTCTTCCCCGCTCTGGAATGGCTCATTTTAAGCCTAGCAGGATGACAAAACTGACCAATCCCTTCGTTAGGGTTCCATAGACCTTATTTGCATAGTCCCACTCAATCATTGTGTGCGAGTCACAAAGACTATGGCTAGAAGGGCTACTGAGCAATTCATTGCACCACAGGAGCCCTGATGGTGCAGTGGTTAAGTGCTCAGCTGCTAACTGAAAGGTCGGCAGTTCAAACCCACCAGCCACTCCAGAGAAAATGTGGCATTCTGCTTCTATAAAGCTTATAGCCTTGGAAACTCTATGGGGCAGTTCTACTCTGTCCTATGGAGTCACTGTGAATGGTAATCAACTTGACGGCAACAGATTTTTTTGGTTTGATTTATCCTCAAGTTAACTGTTTCTTCTGTCATTTCCATTCTGATAGTGATCCCTTCAAGTGATTTTTAAATTTTGGTTATTGTATTTTTCAGTTCTAAAAATTCCATTTTGCAGTAATAAAAAAAAAAAATTCAGCAAATGTCACATCAAACCAAAACCAAACCTGTTGCCATTGAGTGAATTCTGACTCATAGTGACCCTATAGGACAGAGTAGAACAGCCCCATAGGGTTTCCAAGGAGTGGCTGGTGGATTCGAACTGCCAACCTTTGTGTTAGCAGCCAAGCTCCCAGTGTCCCATAGGAAAAAGTAAAAAAAGAAAAAAAACAAACAACAAAAATTCCATTTTGTTCTTTTTCATACCTTTTATTTCTCTGCTGAAATTTTTTTATCTTTCCAGTTGCCATCTGACTAATTCTGACTCATAGCAATCCCATGTGTGTCCGAGCAGAACTGTGCTCCATAGAGTTTTCTAAGGCTGATTATTCTGAAGTAGATCACCAGGCCTTTCTTCCATGGTGCCTCTGTGTGGACTCAAACCTCTAAACTTTTCAGTTTGCAGCCAAGTGCATTAACCAGGGACTCCTGTTCATTAAAACATGGTTATAACAGCCCCTGTAAAGCCTTTGTCTGATGATTTCAATATACGTATCATCTAGAGATTGCCGTCTGTTGATTGTCTTTTCCTTTCTTAGTTATTGAGATATTCCTGGTTCGTAGAGTGAATAATTCTGGATTGTGTCTTGGACATTTTGAATATCATACTATGAGATTCTTGGTCTTGTTTTAAATCCTATGGAGAATATTGATTTTGGGGGGATTGTTGTTGTTTTGCAGCCCTGGGGGAACAGAGGTTAAGAGTTTGGCTGTTAACCAGTTTGGATCCACCAACTACTCCTTGGAAACACTACTGGGCAGTTCTGCTCTGTCCTATAGGGTCGCTGTGAGTCAGAATTGACTAGACGGCAACGGATTTGGTGTTCGGTTTGGTTGTTGTTTTAAGGAGTCCTGGTGGCGCAGTGGTTAAAATGATGGGTTGCTTACTGAAAGGTCGATAGTTTAAAACAATCAGCCACTCCACAGGAGGAAGATGTGGCAGTCTGCTTCTGTAGAGATTCACAGCCTTGGAAACCCTATGGGATTGCTGTGAGTCGGAATCAACTTGAAGGCAGACGGTTTGGTTTTTGTTGGTTGTTGTTTTAATAGTCTTGGCTAAGTTCAGGCCACGAGTTCTAACTTGTGTTATATGGGCTGTGGCTCCAATGTCTGTTCAACTTTCGAAGACTTGGCTCTGCTATTCAGCTGTGTCCTACGTGAGTGCCACCCAGTGGTCACTCTGGGACTTGTGTGAGTGATCTACTCTCTAGTTCAATTCTGATCTCTGGTATGAGTTTAGGATCAGATATGTGTATACTTAATTTGTAGTCAGTTGTAAACATGCACCACTCTACTATGTGAAATATAAGACAAATTAAAAATAATTTAAAAAACATGAGTAAAACTTCTACGTCTAAGATGGAATGACAGGGATAAGATTTATCCTCCCGTTTGAAACAGTCATAGAAAGGACAAAAGATATGCAGCAAAGATTTTTTAAGCACTGGACATCAGGCAAGAATGAAGAGTCAACTCTGAGAGATGGAAAGCAAACAAGGGGACCCTAGGAGTGACCCAGCTTGATGCCTGTAATAGAGTTTCCAGGCCACAGTGCAGGGAGGGAGAATCCGAGCAAAGCCCAGCGGACTCACTGAGCTGAGGAGATGGAGCTGACAGTCTGAGGAGACTGAAGTGGCTAAGGCTTGCATGGCAGGGTACCAGAGAAGCAAGAAGTATACATTTGCTCTGGAGGGAGAAGATGTAGTCTTTTACCTGGAAGTTACTGGTTTGGAAGCAGGCTGAGCCAGCTAAGGCTAATTACTCTGCAATATCCAGGCTGGTTTAAATGCAGGTATCTTGGGCTTCCTCTCAAGTTCTAGCCGTCCCATGTTCACACCACCTCTGAATAGGCAATTGTTTTTCTAGGGAGACATTCTGAGTTCTGAAAAGAGATCTTTTCCTTAGTGCATCGAAACCTCTGTATTTTTAAAATGCAGAGTGGACACACTTGGCTATTTGCCAGATGGCTAGGAATGTGGCTTTTGAAGTAATATTGACAAAAACAGTAATTCAGTTGTAATTCATTCAAATGCCTTCTTCTCTAGCCTCTTGCATTTCTAAAGTATCAGGATAGTACATGCTGAGATGCCAAATGCATTTTTGTGTCCCCCAGCCAAGTACTCTCACCTAGGTATGTTCCATATGGTGAGTATGACAGTGAGTGTGGCAAGGGTCAGTCCTACAGTTGGCGGCAAAGAGAATGGATCACGTTGCATGTAGACACTGGTAGTTGCCTTCCAACAGCCATTGACCTTCCCCTACTTCCTTGTTTGGGATTGTTTTGTTCTAGTATTGATGGAAAGTTAATATGCTTCCCCACTTCCCAGCCCCAGGAGTGAATTCTTGATGAGTCTAATGCTCTAAATCAATTATGGGAACTATAATGTATCCCCCTTTCCTGTGATGAGTTAAGGAATGAGCATGGGACACAATACCATACAGTGAAGGGTGAGAATGGCCGAATCTTCTGGGGCTTTCTGGGGAACGATTTCTCACTGATGAAAAGCGAGCGATTAGAAGAAACAGTTCCTTGCCAGTTCTTGAAATACCACTACTAGTGATTATTTTTCCCTTTGATTAAGTGTTGGCCCTTTCTTTCAGTCTAATATGGTATTTATAATGCAAATACCTCTAAAAGGAATAATTCATGGACTCACATTGCCATGAATTAGTTGGCCAGCTCCCTAAAGGGTTTAAGTGTTGTAGTGGTTTGAATGGTGACCCCCCAAAAATATATGTCCATGCCCTAATCCCCAGAACCAGTGGAAGTTACTTTATTTAGAAAAAGGGTCTTTGCAAATATAATTCAGTTAAGGATCTTGAGATGAGGAGATCATCCTGGAGTATCTGGGTGGGTCATAAATCCAATGACAAATATAAGAGTGAGGCAGAAGGAGACTTGACCCGGACACAGAGGAGATGGCTGCTTGAAGTGGCTACAAGACAAGGAATGCTGACAGCTACAAGAAGCTGGAAAGGCAAGAAAGGATTCTCTCTCAAAACCTCCAAAGGGATTGAGGTACAGTTGACGGCTTGGTTTCAGATTGCTGGCTTCCAGAACTTCCGGAGAATAAATTTCTGTTATTTTGTTGTTGTTAGGTGCCGTTGAGATGGCTCCGACTCATAGCAACCCTATGTACAACAGAGCAAAACACTGCCTGGTCCTGTGCCATCCTCACAATCGTTGCTATGCTTGAGCCAATCGTTGCAGTCACTGTGTGAGTCCATCTCATTGACGGTCTTCCTCTTTTTCACTGACCCTCTACTTTACCAAGCACGTGTCCTTCTCCAGGGACTGGTCCCTCCTGATAACATGACCAAAGTACGTGTGATGAAGTCTCGCCATCCTTGCTTCTGAGGAACATTCTGGCTGTACTTGTTCCAAGACAGAGTTGTTCATTCTTCTGGCAATCCGTGGAATATTCAATATTCTTCACCAACACCATAATTTAAAGGCATCAGTTTTTCTTCAGTCTTCCTTATTCATTGTCCAGTTTTAACATGAATATGAGGAATTTTAAATACCATGGGTTAGGTCAGGTGCACCTTAGTCCTCAAAGTGACATCTTTGCTTTTTAACACTTTAAAAGAGGTCTTTTATAGTCACTTTGCCCATTGCCCTTTGGTTTCTTGACTACTGTTTCCATGGGCATTAATTGTGGATCCAAGTAAAATGAAGTCCATGACGACATCAATATTTTCTCCGTTTATCATGATGTTGCTTATTGGTCCAGTCGTGAGGATTTTTCTTTTCTTTATGTTGAGGTGTAATCCACAATGAAGGCTGTAGTCTTTGATATTCATCGGTTAGTGCTTCAAATTCTCCTCACTTTCAGCAAGCAAGGTTGTGTCATCTGCATATCACAGGTCTTCCACCAATCCTGATGCCACGTTCTTCTTCATATAGTCCAGCTTCTCAGATTATTTGCACAGCATACACATTGAATAAGTATGGTGAAAAGATACAACCCTGACACATACCTTTCCTGACTTTAAACCACGCAGTATCCCCTTATTCTGTTTGAACAACTGCCTCTTGATATATGTACAGGTTCCTCATGCGCACATAAAGTGTTCTAGAATTCCCATTCTTCACAATGTAATCATAGTTCATTATCATCTGCACAGCCTTTCCATAGTCAATGAAAAACAAGTAAACATCTTTCTGGTATTTACTTTCAGCCAAGAACCATCCAACATCAGCAGTGATATCCCTCATTTCACATCCTCTTCTGAATCCAACTTGAATTTCTGGCATTTTTTGAATGATCTTCAGCAAAATTTTACTTGTGTGTGATATTAACAATGTTGTTCAATAATTTTCACATACTGTTGGATCACCTTTCTTTGGAATGGGCACAAATAAGGATCTATTCTAGTCAGTTGGTCAGGTAGCTGTCTTCCAAATTCCTTGGCATAGATGAGTGAGCACCTCCAGTGTTGTACCTGTTTGTTGAAACATCTCGGGAGGTATTCTGTCAATTCCTGGAGCCTTGTTTTTCGCCAGTGCTTTCAGTGCAGCTTGAACTTCTTCCTTCACTCCCATTGGTTCTTGATCATATGCTACTTCCTGAAATGGTTGAATGTTGACCAATTCTATTTGGTACAGTGTCTCTGTGTATTGTTTCCATATTCTTTTGATGCTTCCTGCATTGTTCACTATTTCACCCATAGAATCCTTCAATATTGCAACTCTAGGCTTGAATTTTTCTTCAATTCTTACATCTCGAGAAATGCTGAGCATATTCTTTTTTGGTTTTCTAACTCCAGGTATTTGCACATTTCATTATAATAATTTACTTTCTCTTCTCAAACCACCCTTTGAAATCTTCTGTTCAGCTCTTTTACTTCAGCATATCTTCCATTCACTTTAGCTACCCTACATTCAAGAGCAAATTTCAGAGTCTCTTCTGACATCCATTTTGGTCTTTTCTTTCTTTCCTGTCTTTTTAATGACCTTTTGCTTTCTTCATGATATCCTTGATGTCATCCCACAACTCATCTGATCTTCAGTCAAATCTATTCTTGAGATGGTTTCTAAATTCAAGTGGAATATACTTAAGATCTTACTTTGGCTCTCACAGACTTATTTTAATTTTCTTCAGCAGCGAATTCCACTTAAACCAAACCAAACCAAATCCATTGCCATTGAGTCGATTCTGACTCATAGCAACCCTATAGGACAGAGTAGAACTTCCCCATGGGGTTTCCAAGGCTGTAATCTTTATGGAAGCAGACTGCCACATCTTTCTCCTGTGGAGCAGCTGGTGGGTTCGAACCGCTGAACTTTTGGTTAGCAGCTGAGTGCTTAACCACTGCACCACCAGAACACCTTCAACTTGAACTTGTATGAGCAATTGATGATCTGTTTCACAGTTGACCCCTGGCCTTCTTCTGATTGATGATATTGAGCATCGCCATTGTCTCTTCCCACAGATGTTGTTGATTTGATTCCTGTGTATTCCATCTGGTGAGGTTGAGATGTATAGTCGCTGTTTATGTTGTTGAAAAAAGATATTTGCTATGAAGAAGCCGTTGGTCTTGCAAAATTTTATCATGCGAACCCTGGAGTCACTTCTGTCACCAAGGCCATGTTTTCCAACTGCAAATCCTTCTTCTTTGTTTCCAACTTTTGCTTTCTAATCGCCAATAATTATCAATATATCTTGATTGCATGTTTGATCGATTTCAGACTGCAGAAGTTGGTAAAAATCTTCAGTTTCTTCATCTTTGACCTTAGTGGTTGATGTGTAAATTTGAATAACACTTGTTCATATTAACTGGTCTTCCTTGTAGGCATATGGATATTATCCTATCGTTGACAGCGTTGTACTTCAGGATAGATCTTGAAATGTTCTTTTTGACAATAAATGTGCTGCCCTTCCTCTTCAATTTGTCATTCCCAGCATAGTAGACTGTATGATTGTCTGATTCAAAGTGGCCAATACAAGTCCATTTCAGCTCACTAATGCCTAGGATATCGATCTTCACGCATTCCATTTCATTTTTGACAACTTACAGTTTTCCTAGATTCGTATTTCGTACATTCCATGTTCCAGTTATTAATGGATGTTTGCAACTGTGTCTTCTCATTTTGAGTCATGCCACATCAGCAAATGAAGGTCCCAAAAGCTTACTCCATCCATATCATTAAGGTCAACTCTACTTTGAAGAGGCAGCACTTCCCCAGTTGTATTTTGAGTGCCTTCCAACCTGAGGGGCTCATCTTCTGGCACTATATCAGACAATGTTCTGCTGCTATTCATAAGGTCTTCACTGGCCATTTTTTCAGCAATAGACTGCCAGGTCCTTCTTCCTAGTTGTCTTAGTCTGGAAGCTCTGCTGAAACGTGTCCACCATGGGTGACTGTGATGGTGCTTAAAAGAAACAAAGACCCAGAAAGGAGGCCTGGGAGTCAGGAAGATTTGTTCCTTGACTCTACAGTCTTGCTAAGGTGAGCTTGTCTTCAGAATCCTAGATTTGACCCTAAGTGGGCCATTTAGCCTTTGCTTTGCACCATAGTCAAAGACAAATTCATAACTCCTAGTCACAAATTTCATTCTGACCCTAGGTAAGATGTTGCTCCTTACCTTGGGCAAATCTGCTGCAAAAGACCTCTTTAAAGTGTTCAAAAGCAAAGATGTTATTTTGAGGACTAAGGTGCACTTGACCCAAGCCATGGTATTTTCAATCGCCTCATACGCATGTGAAAGCTGGACAATGAATAAGACCAAAGAATTGATGGCTTTGAATTATGGTATTGGCAAAAAATATTGAATATGCCATGAACAGCCGGAAGAATGAACAAGTCTGTCTTGGAAGAAGTACAGCCAGAATGTTCCTTAAAAGCGAGGATGGTAAGACATCATCTTAGTACTTTGGTCATGTTATCAGGAGGGACTAGTCCCTGGAGAAGGACATGATGCTCGGTAAAGTAGAGGGTCAGCAAAAAAGAGGAAGACCCTCAACGAGATGGACTGACACAGTGGCTGCAACAATGGGCTCAAACATAGCAATGATTGTGAGGATGGTGCAGGACCAGGCAGTGTTTCCTTCTGTTGTACAAAGGGTCACTGATGAGTTGGAACTTCTTCGATGGCACCTAACAACAACAACCACTTTTCCTTGGCCATTTGTCTTTTAGGTGTATCCCGTTAGACACAGGAAGCTAGACAAACTAGAATAGTAGACTGTTGAGTATAAAACTTTTCTCATTCCTGGGGCACAACTTACAGGGCCCTGTATCTCTAAGAGCCTTCATGTTGCCGTAGAAAGAGGACATGTTTGATAGATTCACTCCCCCAGGTGAATCTACCCACATAACTGATATAGTTGGAGACTCTGGCAGAGCGGGGAATAGAAATTGGGGGCAAAAGAGCTCGTGCTTTTGTGCCAGTACTGTGAGCCTGTCCTTGCAAGCATCTCCTGAGGGAAGCAGTGTTATTATCCCAGTTTTATGAATGAGGAAACCGATGCTCAGGGGTGACATAATGGGCCCATGATTACACAACTTGTCAGTGATAGAAACAGGATTTATGGTGGTCTGTTTGGTGCCAAAGCCCATGTTTTTTACTTCCCTGTAGAAGTTAGAAACATTGGATTCATGCTTCTCTGTTGTTCTTTCCCAAAAGCAGCAGAAGAATGTCTTTAGAGTCCCTGGAAAGGAATAATTGGCCGTCTGCTGCAATGGGTTTGGGCTCTGTATATGGCATGACACAGCTTTAACGTGACTGACTGGAGGCCTGAGCTACTTGATTACCCTGGGATCAGTGATCACTCAAGAATTAAAAGATAGTAAGAATATTTGCCTACCTCTGGCTTTGGGGCCTTTTGGCCCAGGTCTGTGACCAGTACAGGTGTGAGCCAAAAGTCCACTTGAAAAAGGGGGCAGTACTGATGACTCTTTCTATCCCACTTACCTCTTGCCCTCAACCCACCCCCCAAAGCCTGCAGAACACACAAGCCCGGAAAGGCTATATTCACCCCATTTGCACCAGCCATTAATTTTCAGAGGTGGCATAACTAGGAACAGAGCCAGAGGCTCCTTTTCCTCCAACACTTATACGAAATTCCCCAGCAAGCTGCAACTAAGCTTTTAAGAGAGAAAGGTTAAGCTTGCCACAAGAAATACAAGTGTTTGAACCTCAGTTTCCTGATTATTATCACCAATTTCTCTCTCGCACCCCACAGTTTGGGACAATCATGCTTCCTTCGCACTGCCTCCTGTCTCCCTTAGGAGATAGCTGGCCTTTTTCAGAAAAAGAAACTATCCAACTGTCCAATTTCCAAATCAAGCAACAACACACTGGTTCCTTCGGTAAATACGCTGGGCTCAGAAGAGGCCAGTGGAAGACTCAATCTGGGAAAACATTCTGGGAATAATCCATTAAAACTGTGCTCTCCTTCACTGGCTTGTTTGCTCTTAATTAGCTTTGAAGTTTACCATAGACTCCTCTGGTCACCCCCAGCAGGATCTATTTAACTGTAGTTCAGTTTTCCTTGGATGTTTCTTTTAGAATATGGACCGGATCCAGGTGCTAAGTCCTGTCTGACCAGTTACCAGCTGTGTGATTCGGCGTGAATCACTCAATGGCCCTGAGTCTCAGTGTCCTTGTCTGTACAAAAGAGGTGAGTCACACGTGCCGCTGTCAAAGGAGAGAGTGGATGTGGAAGTGCACGGAAAGCTCTGGAAGCCTGTACAGATGTAAATAACATCATTGTCAAAATCTTTGCCCACTCCCCTTACCCAGTGTCTTAGTTATCTAGTGCTGATTTAACAGAAATACCACAAGTGGGTGGCTTTAACAAACAGACATTTATTTTCTCACAGTGAACGGGATAGAAGTCCAAATTCAGGGTGCTAGCTCTAGGGAAAGGCTTTCTCTCTCTGTCTGCTCTGGAGGAGGGTCCTTGTTTCTTCTCAGCTTCTTCCTAGGCAACCTTCATGTGGCCTAGCTTCTCTCTTCCCCCATCTCTGCTCAATTCTCTGTCCTAACCTGCTCTTTTTTATATCTCAAAGGTGATTGGCTTAAAATATACCATACACTGATTATGGCCTCTTAACATAACAAAGAAAACCCATTCCCAAATGGGATTATAACCACAGGTATAGGGGTTAAGATTTACAACACATAATTTTGGGAGACACAGTTCAGTTCGTAACACCCAGTCAGAGATCTTGAACTCCTCTAACTTGTAGTTTTATATACGGGCACATTTCTTTACATCTGTCTGAGCTAAGAGCTCCCCCATACATCTGTCAGTTTGTTGTACTGTGGGGGCTTGTGTGTTACTATGATGCGGAAAGCTATGCCACTGATATTCACATACCAGCAGAGTCACCCATGGCGGACAGGTTTCAGCTGAGCTTCCAGACGAAGACGAGGAAGAACGACCCAGCAGTCTACTTCTGAAAAGAATTAGCCAGTGAAAACCTCATGAATAGTAGCAGAGCATTGTCTGATAAAGTGCCAGAAGATGAGCCCCTCAGGTTGGAAGACACTTAAAATACGACTGGGGGAGAGCTGCCTCCTCAAAGTAGAGTCGACCTTAATGACGTGGATGGAGTCAAGCTTTCAGGATCTTCATTTGCTGATGTGGCATGATTGAAAATGAGAAGAAACAGCTGCAAACATCCATTAATAATCGGAACCCGGAAGGTACAAAGTACGAATCTAGGAAAACTGGAAGTTGTCAAAAATGAAATGGAACACATAAAGATCATTATCCTAGGCATTAGTGAGCTGAAATGGACTGGTATATGGTCGTTTTTGAATCGGACAATAATATGGTCTACTATGCCAGGAATGATACCTTAAAGAGGAACAGTGTTGCATTCATGGTCAAAAAGAACATTTCAAGGTCTATCCTGAAGTTCAGCGCTGTCACTGGTAGGATAATATCCATACACCTACAAGGAAGACCAGTTAATATGACTATTATTCAAATTTACACACCAACCACTAAGACCAAAGATGAAGAAACTGAAGATTTTTACCAACTTCTGCAGTCTGAAATTGATTGAATATGCAGTCAGGATGCACTGATAATTACTGGTGATTGGAATGTGAAAGTTGGAAACAAAGAAGAAGGATCGGTAGTTGGAAAATGTGGCCTTGGTGATAGAAATGATGCTGGAGATCGCATGATTGAATTTTACAAGACCAACAACTTCTTCACTGCAAATACTTTTCTTCACTAACATCAACAGCGACTGTACACGTGGACCTCGCCAGATGGAATACACATGAATCAAATCAACTACATCTGTGGAAAGAGACGATGGAAAAGCTCAATATCATCAGTCAGAACAAGACCAGGGCCGACTGCGAATCAGACCATCGATTACTCACATGCAAGCTAAAGTTGAAACTGGAGAAAATTAGAACAAGTCCACGAGAGCCGACGTACGAACTTGAGTATATCCCACCTGAATTTAGAGACCATCTCAAGAATAGATTTGATGAGTTGAACACTAATGATCAAAGACCAGACGAGTTGTGCAAGGACATCATACATGAAGAAAGCAAGAGGTCATTAAAAAGACAGGAGAGAAAGAAAAGACCTAAATGGATGTCATAAGACACTCTGAAACTTGCTCTTGATCGTAGAGTAGCTAAAGCAAAAGGAAAAAATGATGAAGTAAAAGAGCTGAACAGAAGATTTCAAAAGGCGGATCCAGAAGACAAAGATTCAAGCCTCGAGTTGCAATACTGAAGGATTCTATGGGGAAAATATTAAATGATGCAGAAAGCATCAAAAGAAGATGGAAGGAATACACAGAGTCACTACACCGAAAAGAATTGGTCAACGGTCAACCATTTCAGAAGGTAACATGTGATCAGGAACCGATGTACTAAAAGAAGTCCAAGCTGCACTGAAGGCATTGGCAAAAAAAAAAAAAGGCTCCGGGAATTGACGGAATACCAAGTGAGATGTTTCAACAAATGGATGCAGTGCTAGAAGTGCTCACTTATCTATGCCAAGAAATTTGGTAGACAGCAACCTGGCCAACTAACTGGAAGAGATCCATATTTATGCCTGTTCCTAAGAAAGGTGATCCAACTGAATGCAGAAATTATCAAACAATATCATTGATATCACATGCAAGCAAAATTTTGCTGAAGATCATTCAAAAGTGTCTATAGCAGTATATTGACAGGAAACTCCCATATTCAAGCTGGATTTAGAAGAGGACTTGGAACCAGGGATATCATTGCTGATGTCAGATGGATCCTGGCTGAAAGCAGAGAATACCAGAAAGATGTTTACCTGTGTTTTATTGTCTATGCTAAGGTATTCAACTGTGTGGATCATAACAAATTATGGATAACATTGCAGAAGAATGGGAATTCCAGAACACTTAATTGTACTCATGAGGAATCTGCAATGGATCAAGAGGCAGTTGTTCGAACAGAACAAGGGGATACTGCATGGTTTAAAGTCAGGAAAAGTGTGCGTCTAGGTTGTATCCTTTCACCATACATATTCAATCTGTATGCTGAGCAAATAATCTCAAAAGCTGGACTATACGAAGAAAAATGAGGCATCAGGATTGGAAGAAGACTCATTAACAACCTGTGATATGCAGATGACACAACCTTGCTTGCTGAAAGTGAAGAGGACTTCAAACACTTACTGACGAAGATCAAAGACCACAGCCTTCAGTATGGATTACACCGCAACATAAAGAAAACAAAAATCCTCACAAATGAACCAATAAGCAACATCATAATAAATGGGGAAAAGATTGAGGTTGTCAAGGATTTCATTTTACTTAGATTCACAATTAATGCCCATGGAAGCAGCAGTCAAGAAGTCAAAAGACATATTGCACTGGGCAAATCAGCTGCAAGAGATATCTATAAAGTGTTAAAAAGCAAAGATGTCACCTGGAGGACTAAGGTATGCCTGACCCAAGCCATGGTGTTTTCAATTGCCTCATATGCATGCAAAAGCTGGACAATGAATAAGGAAGACCAAAGAAGAATTGACGCCTTTGAATTGTGGTGTTGGCAAAGAATATTGAATATACCATGGACTGCCAAAAGAATGAACAAATCTATCTTGGAAGAAGTACAACTAGAATGCTCCTTAGAAGCAAAAATGGCGAGACTTCATCTCACATACTCTGGACATGTTATCAGGAGGCATCAGTCCCTGGAGAAGGACATCATGCTTGGTAAAGCAGAGGGTCAGCGAAAAAGAGGAAGACCCTCAACAAGATGGATTGACACAGTGGCTGCAACAATGGACTCAAGCATAGCAACAATTGTGAGGATGGCACAGGACCGGGCAATGTTTCGTTCTGTTGTGCATAGGGTTGCTATGTGTCGGAACCGACTCGACGGCACCTAACAACAACATCTATAGTTGTGAAACAAATTACTCCAAAACTTAGTTGGCTTAGAACTTTGTGCGTATATTATCTAACCAAGTGTCTGAAGGTCAGGAATCCAGGAATAGCTTAGCTGGGTGATTCTGATTCAAGGGCCTCTCATCAGGTTCCAATCAAGATGTGAAGCAAGGCTGTAGTCATTTGAAGGTTTGGCTAGATCTAAGAAGCTGCCTCCAAGCAGACTCATTCACAAGCCTGGGAAGTGTTTGTTGGTTTTCAGCAGGAGGTCTCAGTTCCTGGAGGCCGTAGTTTCTCACTACATGGACCTCTTCAGAGGGCTGCTTGAGTATCCTTCAAATATGGCAGCTGGCCTCCCCCTGAGTCAGTGATTCAGAAAAGAGAGCAAGAAGGAAACCACGGTACTTTTTAGCATCCTAGTGTCAGAATCACACAACATCACTTCCTCCTTGTTCTGTTTTATAGGAGCCAATTACTAAGTAGCAGCCCAAAATCAAGAGGGGGATTTGGTTCCACCCTTTGAAGGCAACAGTATCAAAGGGCTTGTGGACATATTTTAAAATCACCAGTGTGGTTTTCAAAACTGATCATGATGGCCGAGATGAGGTATAATCAGTGCAGGTTACAATCAAGACTATCACCTCCCTTGATCTGGACTTTCTGCTTGTTTAAATGCAGCTATGGTGCACTGGTCAGATGCATAGGTCCTGGAGACAGATAAAGTAGGTTCAAAGCCCCTTGCCACCTAGGTGACCTTGGGCAAGTTACTTAACCTTGGGTTCCTCTTTTGTAAAATGGAGATAATTATAGCCACTTACGGGGTTGTTGTGAGGATCCTGGAAATGCTTGCATGATTCTCAATAAGTTCTCAATAAATGTTAATGATGAATATTAATGACACTCAAGATGGCGTCATTTTTTTAAGCGGCCACTTCAGTCTGTTGATTCATTTTATAGCTCGTAGCCAACTCAAGATTCAGTTTTCTTCTTTTCACTTTATTAAACTGTGAAGTCTGTTCTCTCATACTAAATTTATGTAAATATTTTTTAATTTTATGTTTCTATTGAGATACAGTTTACATACCATAAAATTCACCATTTTAAAGTGTACGATTCAGTGGTTTTTAGTATATTCATGAAGTTGTGCAACCATTATCACTAATTCCAGAACATTTTCATCATTTCCAAAAGAAAATGTGTACCTGTTAGCAGTCACTCCCCATTCTTCCTCATACCATCCCCTGCCAACCACTAATCTATTTTCTATCTCTACAGATTTGCCTAGTCTGGACATTTCATGTAAATTCAATCATATAATACGTGGTCTTTTGCGTCTGGCATTTTTCACTAAACGTATTTTCAAGGTCCGTTCCTTTTTATGGCTGAATAATATTCCACGGTATGGAAATACCAGATTTTATTTATCTACTCATAAATTAATGGACATTTGGGTTGCATTTGGGTTGTTTTTACTTTTTGGCTATTATGAATAACACTGTGAACATTCATGTACATGTTTTTGTATAAAGATATGTTTTCATTTCTCTTGGGTATATACCTAAGAATAGAAGTGCTGGGAATGAAATATGGAAACTCCATGTTTAACCCTTTGAGGAACTGCCAAATTGTTTTTCACAGCAGCTGTACCATTTTACAATCCCATCAGCAGGGCAGAAGGATTCCAATTTCTCCATAGCATACATTTTTTTTTTATTATCAAAATAGAGGAGTTCACAGTCAACTTACTAAATTTCCTTTTATTGATTTCAACCAATTTTTCAATAGTTTGAGGTAATTTTGAGACTGGATTATCCTAATCTTATGTTCTTAGTTGGTTTATTGATCGATAATATTGTGTAGAAATGTCAGTCTGATTGGAGCTAGATGAGAATCTAATCCACAATACTTCTTCTTCACTTCCACCAAGATACCATGAAAAAGTGGACATTTTGTTTACATAAATGTTATGTCTTCCAAATTCTCTTGACCTACCAGATTATACTTTGGATGTAATTAACAGAAAGCAATTTAGGAATTAATAAATGCAATCTTCCTATTTTAGAGAAGGAAAAACCCAGAGCTCAAAGAAATAAAGTGACTTGCCCAAGGTCACTAGCTATTGGCAGAGATAATGGAATCAAGTTCAGAGTTGACTTGAATCCAATTCCATTTCTCACCCTGTTATGTTGTCTGCCATAGTAGGTCATTCAGAACACAGGCGAAAGGAAGTTCTACATGGGGCCATTTAATTTACTGGCAAAGCAAGTGTCTCCTTGCTTGCTTTCCCCCACATCATAGCCATAACCCAGTTGTAGCACAACATTTTTAATGAACCTATTCTCGTTCCTGCTAATCATCTCTTTTCCTTTAAATTAAAAAAAAAAGTTACGACATTTTCTTTTTTTAAATGCTAATAAACCATTTGTTTCTAATATATTCTATAATGTCACTGTGGGTAGGAAATTTTACTAGTCTGTATTTCCTATTTCTACATCTTCCACTTTTATAATAATCTTTTAACCCCTTCTTCAGTCACTTTTTCTTTCCTTCATTATTTCACAAAAAAATTCTCAAAAGTGACTCCACACTTCCATGTATTTGTTTTAGTGCTGTGGTTTGTAATTTGTTCAGACTTAGAGGTTTTAACGCCTATAAACTGCCTAGGTACCATCTTACTAAGTCAGACTTGTGTCCTTCTTCATGATATTTGTTCTGCCCTTCATGGTTTGAAGATCATTATATTGGAGAAGGAAGCAAAATAAGAGTTATTGCGTTTCTTTTTTCAAGCGTCTGCAGATATACACCGTTTTTTGCAAGTAGTGTTCTATTACTTCCTTCTTCATCTTCTGACTTAGAACATACACTTTAAATCCCTCTTTTCACAGCTCTCCAGTGCAATATTATGCAGCCATGAGAAGAAGGAAATGCCTTCTGGTATGGAGTAAACTCCAAGATATATTGTTGAGTGAAGTAACCATGATACAAAATCATAAATACAGGTTACTATCTTTTGTATAAAAGTGGAAAAACACAGATCCTATTTTTTTATTCTAAAACGAACATATTTTTTACATTTTTGACGTCTCTGAAATTACAATGCACTGTACAATAAATGGCATATCTTAGTTTAATTGACAGGGCTTTTTCCTCTTTGTTTTGCAGAGGTATATGTAAAAATGGCGCATCTTGCATTCAATGGCATTTTAGAGTTGATAAAATGTGTTATTTATATTCATTTGTCTATAGATAGCATCTTCTCTGGAAGGATGGCAAGAAACTGGTAAAATAAGTTGCTCACAGGGAAGGGAACTGGGTATCCAGGAACCAAAAGTGACAAAGAATTGTTAGTGCATTCTCTTTTGTATCGTTTGAACATTGAATCATGTAGCTATGTTAGCACATAAAAATTTGAACAATAAATACAAATAATATAAAGACAACCGGACATTAGTCTTCCAGACCCCACTATTTCGTCCAGATTTGTCACAGTTTTTGGGTTTGTTCCAAGTAATGGACCTTTCACTCCATGAAGGCAGGGCATTGCCACGTGTGCACCACACTTTATCCAGAGTCCAGCGTGTTGCCTGGCCAGCCACTAACTCCAGCCGACATCATCACTTTCTCCCAAGGTTTTTGTCACTCTTAAATCATCAACCCAATCTTTGTTGGTTAAAATTAAGTTCAACATAGCTATTCCCCTCCTTGCTTCCTTTACCTTCTTACAGATGAAATTACTCCATAAGGCAAGACATAAATTTGTCAGATGTTCTGCTTTTATTAGATTTTGACTGCCAGCAGAACCATCTAGCACCATTTAGGGAGGTAAGGAGAGAACCAGCTTGAAAGAATAATAATAATAAGCAGTTTAATTGGAGCCAATGCACTTGAACATTTGAACTAACACGATAGCTTACACATGGTGTTTTATCATGTAGTTCGTGCTAAACACACAAGGAGGCAACCACAGTGAATGACTATAAGATGGTGGCAGTAATGCATGTCACTAAAACATCATTGCTTCATTCCTGTTAATGGTGACATTTAGAAATGCAAATAGCCACTTCACACCACTCTGAATGTTATAGACACCCAAAAAAGTAATAGTAAATCTCAAAGGCAATACCCAATATGGGTGAAGTCTGCACAACTTGACCAAAGTAAATGAAAACACTAAGGAATATTCAAGAAAAAGGGACAATTTCAGTGACTGCTATAATGTACAATTTTGCAACAACAGTAATAATCAAAAATATGTGTGTGGTTACATAGGTAGATATGTATGCATGTATGTGTACAGGACAGCACATGTGAGTATATTGATGTGCATGTATAAGTGTATCCGTTCCCGTTCCTGTTGAGTCGGTTCCAACTCATAGAGACCCTATACGGCAGAGCAGGACTGCCCCGTAGGGTTTCCGAGGAGCGGCTGGTGGATTCAAACTGCCGACCTTTGAGTTAGGAGTCTGAGCTCTTAACCACTCTACCACCAGGGCTCCAAGTGTATCTGTAGGCGTATGTATATACATGTTTCTGTGTGATGCATATATATTCATATATATAATAAAGCACATAGGGGGCACAGTTACAGATACTTCCTAAACATAATCAAACACCTCACGGGATTGGTTTACTGGATTTGAAAGTTTAGGGCCATAGTCTCATGGGACAACTTGGTCAATCAGCATAACATAGTTCATAAAGATAACGTTCTACATTCTATTTTGGTGAGTAGCATCTGGGGTCTTAAAAGCTTGAGACTGACCGTCTAAGACACAACTAATGGCCTCTAGGGAACAGCATGCATGACATTTCTCGAGCTGAAAGAACTGAAGAAAAAATTCAAGCCTAGAGTTGCAATATCGAAGGATTCTATGGGCAAAATATTGAATGATGCAAGAAGCATCAAAAGAAGATGGAAGGAATGTACAGAGTCACTGTACCAAAAAGAATTGGTCGATGATCAGTCATTTCAGGAGGTAGCATCTGATCAAGAACTGATGGTATTGAAGGAAGAAGTCCAAGCTGCAATGAAAACATTGGCAAAAACAAGGCTCAAGGAATTGCTGGAATACCAACTAAAATGTTTCAATAAATGAATGCAGCGCTGCAGGTGCTCACTTATCTATGCCAAGAAATTTGGAAGACAGCTTCCTGACCAACTGGCTGGAAGAGATCCATATTCGTGCCCATCCCAAAGAAAGGTGATCCAACAGAATGTGAGAATTATCAAACAAGATCATTAATATCACACAAAAGTAAAATTTTGCTGAAGATAATTCAAAAGCATTTACTGCAGTACATCTACAGGAAACTGCCAGAAATTCAAGCTGAATTTAGAAGAGGACATGGAATGAGAGATATCATTACTGATGTCAGATGGATCTTGGCTGAAAGCAGAGAATACCAGAAAGATGATTACCTGTGTTTTATTCACTATGCAAAGGCATTCGACTGTGTGGATCATGACAAATTATAGATAACATTGCGAAGAATGGGAATTCCAGAACACTTAATTGTGCTCATGAGGAACCTGTCCACAGACCAAGAGGCAGAGGATACCGCATGGTTTAAAATTAGGAAAGATGTGTATCAGTGTTGTATCCTTTCACCATACTTACTCAATCTGTATGCTGAGCAAATAATCTGAGAACCTGGACTATATGAAGAAAAATGTGGAATCAGGATTGGTGGAAGACTCATTAACAACCTGCAATAAGCAGATGATGCAACCTTGCATGCTGAAAATGAAGAAGACTTGAAGAACTTACTGATGATCAAAGACTACAGCCTTCAGTATGGATTGTACCTCAACATAAAGAAAACAAAAATCCTCACAACTGGATCAAAAAGCAACTTCATGATAAACTGAAAAAAAATATTGAAGTTGTCAAGGATTTCACTTTACTTGGATCCGCAATCAATGTCCATGGAAGCAGCAGTCAAGAAATCAAAGGACGTAGCAAACCAGCTGCAAAAGACCTCTTTAAAGTGTTAAAAAGCAAAGATGCCACTTTGAGGACTAAGGTGCGCCTGACCCAAGCCATGTTATTTTCAATCGCCTCATATGCATGTGAAAACTGGACAATAAATAAGGAAGACTGAAGAAGAATTGATGCCTTTGAATTATGGTGTTGGCAAAGAACATTAAATATATCATGGACTTCCAGAAGAAAACAGGATCCCCGGCGGCACAGTGGTTAAAGTGATCGGCTGCTAATCGAAAGGTCAGCGGTTGGAAACCACCAGCAGTTCCAAGGGAGAAAGATGTGAGAGTCTGCTTCCGTAGACATTTATAGCCTTGGAAACCCTACAGGGTCAGTGTGAGGTGGAATCAATTCGATGGCGCTGGGTTTTGTTTGTTTGTTTTGCCAGAAGAAAGAACAAGTCTGTCTTGGAAGAGTGCTCCTTGGAATCAACGATGGTGAGACTTCTTCTCACAAACTTTGGACATGTTATCAGGAGGGACCAGTCCTTAGAGAAGAACATCATGCTTGGTTAGGTAGAGGGTCAGCAAAAAAGAGGAAGACTCTCAACGAGATGGTTTAACACAGTAACTGCAACAATGGGCTCAAACATGGCAACAATTGTGAGGATGGTGCAGGACCGGGCAGTGTTTCATTCTGTTGTTCATAGAGTCACTATGAGTCTGAACCGACTTGACGGCACCTAATAACAAAAACACAAATGATCTCTACTCGTCTGGAGTGAAAGAGAATGAAGGAAACCACTCAAAGAAGAAACTAGTCTGCAGGACTAATACTCCACACGAACCACGACCTCATCTATACGGAGACCAGAAGAACTAGATGCTGCCCAGCTACCGTTACTGACTCTTCTGACCAGGGACACGATAGATGGTCCTGGATAGAAAGGGAGAAAAATGTGGAACAAAACTCAAATTCCTAAAAAATTTCTATTTATTATTATTAGACTTACTGGACCAATAGAGACTAGAGGAACCCCCAAGACTATCACCCTTAGATACCTTTTATTTTCTTTTTTGAGTTTTTGGTGAAAGTTTACATAGTAAGTTAGGTTACCATTTGACTATTTCTGCAGAAATTGTTCAGTGACATTAGTTACTTTTATCACAGTGTGTCAACATTCTCTTTAATTGTGCTCTGCTCATTCCATTTCCAGTGCTCTAGTTTCCCTGCCCCCTTATCTTGTCATATTTGCTTTTGAGTAATTGTTCACCTTTTGGTCTCATACTGATGGTTTTTAAGTAGAGCACCGATCTTACAGGTAATATCCTTTATTTTGTGTGCCACTCTGCTATTTCACTAAATGGTGACCTCAGAGGTTAGGCTCGGTTCTAGGTTTAAGGAGTGTCTCAGCGCGATGATCTCAGTGAGTTCTCTCTTCTCTACTGTTCCAGTGTGTCTGGCTTTTTTTTTTTTTTAGTAAGAATTTGAGTTCTGCTCCACATTTTTCTCCCATTCTATCTGGGACTATCTACTGTGACCCTGGTCAGAATGGTCAGTGGTGGTAGCCAGACACCATCTAGTTCTGCTCTCAGGGTAGGTGAGGTTGTGGCTCGTGTAGACTTATTTCTTCTCTGAGCTTTTTGGTTACCTTCTTACTCGTTTGCTCCTGGTGAGTAGAAGCCTATAATTGTGTCTTAGATGGCCACCCACAAGCATTTAAGACCCCAGACGCTACTTACTTCACTAGGATGCTGATCATGATTTTTGTGAACTATGGTATGCCAATTGACTGAGTCGTGCCACGAGACTATGGTCCTAAGATTTCAAACCCAGAAAACCAATCTTGGAAGGTGTTTGCTTATGTCTGTGGAGTATCTGTATTTGTGTCTTCAATGAATATACATGCCTGCACCACATATTTGTATTTACATGCACCTATAGATACTTTTAACTGTTTTCACCTATGTACATACGTGTACCTACTCTTATACCAATATACGTATACCTATCCATATGTGCTGAAACACTTGTTTTTAATTTGGCTGTGCTGTGCTCATTACATTCACATTTGGTGCCACTTTTCCAATCACCAAAAAAATAACAAGTCTCTATGATCTAAAATGTACTTTTCCCTCCCCTCTCCTTTCCCTGGTAACCACTAATGAACATTGGTCTCTATATATCTATTCTTGTTTTCTTATAAAAGAGGGATCATAGAATATTTGTCCTTATTTACTTGACTTATTTCACTTAGCATTTTACCCTCCAGGTCCGTTCATGTTATAATATGTTTCACAGACTCATCATTGTTCTTTATGGTTGTGTAGTATTCCATTGTATGTATGTACTACAATTTGCTTATCCATTCATCCGTTGATGGGCACTTAGGTTGTTTCCATTTATTTGCTATTGTGAATAAAGCAGCAATGAACATAGGTGTGCATATGCCTGTTTCTGTCATTATTTTTAGGTCTCTAGGGTATATGCCAGAAACCCTGGTGGTGTAGTGGTTAAGAACTATGGCTGCTAACTAGAAGGTCAGCAGTTTGAATCCACCAGGTGCTCCTTGGAAACCATATGGGGCAGTTCTACTCTGTCCTATACGGTTGCTATTCAACGGGAACGGGTTTTTTGTTTAGGGTATATTCCTAAGCAGCCCTGGTGGCACCATGGTTAAAGATATCAACTGTTAACCAAAAGGTCCGAGGTTTGAAACCACCAGTGGCTCTGTGGGAGAAAGATGTGGCAGTCTGCTTCTGTAGAGATTTATAGCCTTGGAAACCCTATAAGGTCACTGAGTCGGAATCAACTCAATGGCAGTGGGTTTGGTTTTTTGTTTAGGCTATATACCTAGGAGTGGGATTGCTGGATCATAGAGTGGTTCTATTTCTAGTTTTCTGAGAAAGAGCCACACTGTTTTCCATAGTGATTGTGTCATTTTACAGTCCCACCAGCAATGGGTAAGTGTTCCAATCTCCCTACATCTTCGCCATCATTTGTTGTTATCTGTTTTTTGTTTTTTTTTCATCAGTGCCATTTTAACTAAGGTAAGATGGTATCTCATTGTAGTTTTGATTTGCATCTCTCTAATGGCTAATGATTGCAAACATCTTTTCACATATTTGTTGGCTGCTTGGATGTCCTCTTTGGTGAAGGTTCTGTTGATGTCCTTTGCCCATTTTGTGATTGGGTTGTTTGTCTTTTTATTGTTGAATTGTTACAGTTTTCTATAGATTTTACACATTAGACCCTTATGGGATAAGTTGTTTCTAAAGATATTTTTCCAGTTTGTAAAGTTGCCATTCCAGTGGGCCTGGAAGGCGGAGCTGAAACCCAGGGCCGAGGGGAACTCCTACCACCAAAAATTAAGAACTAGGAAGGGAGAGCATCCTTTGTACCCAGGTCCCTGTGCTAAGAAGCTCCTAGACCAGGGGAAGATTGATGACAAGGACCTTCCCTCAGACCCCACAGAAACAGAAAGACTTCCCCTGGAGCTGGCACCCTGAATTCGGACTTTTAGCCTCGTAAACTGTGAAAGAATAAACTTCTGTTTGTTAAAGCCATCCACTTGTGGTATTCTTTTATAGCAGCACTAGATAACTAAGACTGTTGTCTATTTACTCTTTTAATTAAAGTCTTGATAAGCGTAAGTTTTTAATTTTTATGAGATCCCATTTATTTATTTTGCCTTCTATTAGTGCATTTGTTATTATACTTATTATCCTATTTTTCAAAAGATTATGTCCCATAGTTTTCTCCCAGGAATTTTATGATTTTAGGTCTGACATTTAGATCTTTGATCCATTTTGAGATAATTTTTGTGTATGCTGTGAAGTATGGGTCCTGCAGATGGATATCCAATTTTGCCATCACCATTTATTAAAGAAACTATCTGCCCCACTGAATGGATTTTGTCCCCTTGTCAAAAATTAGTTTCTCATAGATAACTGGGTTTAATCCTGTGTTCTCAATTCTATTCCACTGGTGTATGTGTCTATCATTGAACCAAGACCAGGCCATTTTGATTACAGGGGATGTATAGCATGTTTTGATACCAGGGAGCGTGAAGCCTCCTGCTTTGTACTTCTTCTTCAATATTGCTTTGGCTATTCGAGGTTCTTTCCTTTTCTTATGAAGTTGGTCATTAGTTTTTCCATTTCAGTAAAGAATGTTGTGGGATTTGTATCAGGATTACATTGTATCTGTAGAACGCTTTATGTAAAACTGACATTTTCTCTATATTAAGTCTTCTGAACCATGATCATAGGATGTCTTTCTATTTTTGTAGATCTCTTTTAGTCTCCTGTAGTAGTATTTTATAATTTTCAGTGTATTAAGTCTTTTATGTTCCTGATTAGGTTAATTCCTAGGTTTTTTATTGATTTGGGGCTATTGTAAATGGTATTGTTTTCTTGATTTCTTTTTCCAAGTAGCCTTTGTGAGTGTAGAGGAACCCAACTGATTTTTGCGTGTTGATCTTGTACCCTGCAATATTGCTAAATTCTTCTATTACTTCTAGCAGTTTTCCTGTGGAATCTTTAGGGTTTTCTATGTATAGGATACTGCGTGGCTTAAAATTAGGAAAAGTGTGGGTCAGGGTTGTATACTTTCACCATACTTATTTAATGTGCAGGCTGAGCAAATAGTCCCCGAAGCTGGCTGGACCATATGAAGAAGAATATGGCATCAGGTTTGGAGGAAGACTCATTAACAAAACAACCTGCGATATGCAAATAACACAACCTTGCTTGCTGAAAGTGAAGAGGACTTGAAGCACTTACTAATGAAGATCAAAGACTACAGCCCTCAGTATGGATTACACCTCAACATAAAGAAAACAAAAATCATCACTACTGGACCAATAAGCAACACAATGATCAATGGAGAAAATATTGACGTTGTCAAGGATTTCATATTACTTGGATCCACAATCAACACCCATGGAAGCAGCGGTCAAGAAATGAAAGGACTTATTGCATTGGGCCAATCCACTGCAAAAGACCTCTTTAAGGTGTTCACAAGCAAAGATGTCACTTTGAGGACTAAAGTGTGCTTTACCTAAGCCAGGGTATTTTCAATCGCTTCATATGCATGGGAAAGCTGGACAATGAATAACGAAGACTGAAAAAGAATTGATGCCTTTAAAGTATGGTGTTGGCAAAGAGTATTGAATATACCACAGACTGCCAGAAGAACAAACAAATCTGTCTTGGAAAAAGTACATTCTGGTTTCTAAGGAGCAAGGATGGTGAGACTTCATCTCATGTACTTTGGACATGTTATCAGGAGGGACCAATCCCTGGAGAAGGATGTCACGGTTGGTAAAGTAGACGGCCCGTGAAAAAGAAGAAGACCCTCAATGAGATGGATTGACACAGTGACTGCAACAATGGCCTCAAGTATAGCAATAATTGTAAGAATGGTACAGGACCAGGCTGTTTTCGTTCTGTTGTACATAGGGTCTCTATGAGTTGCAACCAACACAATGGCACCTAACAACAACATGTATAGGATCATGTCATTTGCAAATAGGGATAGTTTTACTTTTTCCTTTCCAATTTGAATACCTTTCTCTTTCTTGCCTTATTTCTCTGGCTAGTACTTCTAGAACAATGTTGAATAAGAGTGGTGATAATGGCCATTGTATCATTTTCATTCTCAAAGGGAAGGCTCTTAGCCTTTCTCTGTTGAGTATAATGTTGGCTGTTGGCTTTGCATATATGCCCTTAATTGTGTTGAGAAATTTCCCTTATATTCCTATTTTGCCGAGAGCTTTTATCAGGAAAGTGTGCTGAATTTTATTGAATGTCTTTTCTGCATCAATTGATATGATTAATGGTTCTTTTCCTTTGTTTTATTTATGTGGTTGTTACATTGATTGATTTTCTAATGTTGAACTTTGCATTCCTGGCATGAATCCCACTTGATCGTGATGCATGATTGTTTTACTATGTTGCTGAAATATGTTGACTAGAATTTTGTTGAAAATCTTTTCATCTAAGTTCATAATGGATATTGGTCTGTAGTTTTGTGTGTGTGTGTGTGTGTGTGTGTGTGTGTGTTATCTTTGCATGGTTTAGATATCAGGGTTATGCTGGCTTCATAGAAAGAGTTTGGTAATGTTCCTTCCTCTCCTATGTTTTTGAAGAGATTGAGTAGGATTGGTGTCAACTCTCTGAATGTTTGGTAGAATTTTCCAGTGTAGCCATCTGGTTCTCGGCTTTTTTTTTTTTTTTTGTAGTTGGCAGTTTTTTGATGACATCTTCAATCTCTTCTTTTGTAAGGGGTCTGTTTAAATTTTCTGTCTATGTTTGTGTTAGTTTGGGTAGGTATTGTGTTTCTACGAATTTGTCCATTTTGCTTAGATTTTCAAATTTGTTGGAGTACAATTTTTCATAGTAATCAGTTATGATCTTCTTTATCTCTGATTGATAGGGTGTAATGTCACCAATTTCATTTCTTAATTTGGTTATTTGCCTCTTCTAGTTTTTTTCTTTTGTCGATCTAGCCAGTGGTTTGTCTATTTTATTGATCCTTTCAAAGAACCAATTTCTGGTTTTGTTGATTCTTTTCTATTGTTTTTCTATTTCATTTATTTCTGCCCTGATCTTTATTATTTCTGTTTTCTGGTACCTTTTGGTTTCTTTTGCTCTTCCTTTCCTATTTGTTCAAGTTTTCAGTGTAAGTGTAATGATGTGGGATCTTTCTTCTTGTTTAACGTAGGCATTTATTGCTATGAATTTTCCTCTGAGTACTGCTTTTGCTATGTCCCAAAGGTTTTGATATGTTGTGTTTTCATTTTCATTTGATTTTAGGAATTTTTTAATTTCATTTTTTTCTTTATTTTATGACTCAATAGTTTTTTAGCAGTGTTTTATTTAGTTACAACGTATTTTTTTTTTCTCCTTATTTTTCCTGTTGTTGATTTCTAGCTTCATACCATTATGGTCAGAGAAGTTACTTTGTATGATTTCAATCTTTTTAAATTTGTTGAGGCTTTTTTTGTGTCCTAGCATATAGTCTATTCTGGGAAATGATCCATGTGTGCTGGAGAACAATGTGTTGTTCTGATGCTGGGTGGAGTGTTCTATATATGTCCATTAGTTCCATTTGGGTTATGGTTTTATTTAACTTCTCAATGTTCTTTGTGATCTTCTTTTTACATGTTCTGTCTATAATTGAAAGTAGTGTGTTGAAGTCCTGTACATTATTGTGGAGTTGTCTATTTTTCTTTTCATATTAGTCAGTATTTGCTTCATGTATTTTTGTGCACTGCTGTTCGCTACATGTATAACTGTTATGTCTTCTCGCTGGATTGACACTTTTGTTATTATAATATCCTTCTTTATCTCTTGTAATGGATAAGAGCCATTACATTGATTTAAAGTAGTCTATTTTATCTGATATCAGTACGACCACCTCTGCTCTTTTTTGTTTACTGATTGCATGGAATATTTTTCTCCATCTTTTTATTTTCAGTCTGTTTGTGTTCTTATGTCTAAGGTGTTTCTTGTAGACAGCAAAAGGATAGGTCATGTTTTTTTATCCATTCTGCAACTCTCTGCCTCTTGCATGGAGTGTTCAGACCATTTACATTTAAGGTTATTACTGAAAACAAAGTGTCTACCTCCCTCATTTTGCTATTCGTTTTTTGCATGTTTTGTATTTTCTTTTTTTTAAATCTGATTTTTCTGTTTTTGTATTTGGCTTCTTTCTTGTGATAAGCCTTTATTGCTTTCTGCTTTCTTTTCTTCTGAATGCTTTTTCTGGGCGATTTCTTAGTGGTTACCACATATGTTACATTATACAACTTACAGTTGCAACAATGTTTAACATATGAACAACAGTTAACATACAACCTTAACATAATAAATCTATTCCTGATATGCTCCTCCCTCTGCATTTCTGTTGGTGTGCTCCATTAACATCAACATACAATCTATTCTCAGTAGGTTTACTTTGTGCTTATTTCTTACAAACTTGATGTTGTTATTGTTTGTGGGATTTAATTATTGAGTTCATTCTCTGAAAATATCATATACCTTGTCCTTATGATTGCACATGTTGTGTTTTTTGGAGATCTCTCTTACTTTTTAATTTTTTCCCCCATGTATAGATACAGGTATATGTTTAATATTCTTGCCTTTCCATTTGGAGTACTCCCTTGAGTAATTCTTGCAAACCTGGTCTGGTAGTGGCAAATTCCTAGAGTTTCTGTTTGTTTGAGAATGTTTTTATTTCCCCTTCATTTTTGAATGACAACCAAGAATTCTTGGTTGAAAATTTTATATATGTTGCTCCATTGTCTTCTGGCCTGTAGAGTTTTCTGGGGAAAAATCTGTACTGATTTTTATGAAATACCCTTGGTATGTTATATTTTCTCTTACTGCTTTCAGAATTCTCTCCTTGTCTATTGTTTTCAAGAATCTTATTAGGGTATGGCATGGAGTTGACCTTTTTGTGTCTCTTCTGATTGGGGTTCATGTAGCTCCTGTACTGGTAGGCTTGGTTCTCTGTTCAGGCCTGGGAAATTCTGATTATCTCTTGGAAAATTGTTTCTGTTCCTTTACTGTTGTCATGATGTTCTGGGATTCCAGTAATCCTAATGTTAGATTTTTTAATTGAATTCCATATTTCATTTTGGGTTTGTTCACTTTTCTTTGTTCTTTTCTCTTGAGATTTGATAAGTTCAGTTATTTCATAATCTTCTTCATTTATTTTATCTTCTGACCATTCAACTCTGTTGTTGACCATTTCTCTTCCTTTTTTCTAATTTGGTTGCTTTATTCTTCAGTTCAGTAGTTCTCTGTTTTTTTTTTTTGTTTTTTTGATGTTTTCGATTTCCTTGTTCAGTCATTTTGTTACTCTATTTGTTTCCTGATCTCTGCTAGTTTGTTTTCTGTGTGCTTTTTGCTTTCTTTAAACATATTTAGCACCATAGTCTGAAAATTATTAATTCTTTGCATTAGTCTGGCCTGCATAGGAGAAATTTCCTCTTCTTCATGTTTTGCTTTTGATTGGCCCCTTTTCTCTTGCAACTTTTGTGTATTTTACTTTTTTTTGTTGAACTTGGACCATTTTGATTTTTTTTAATACTTTAAATTTTGTATATTGTTCTTTGTGGAAAAATTTTCTGATTGAGTGCCCTGGTGGTGCAGCAGCCAAGTGCCCAGCTTCCAACTGAAGGGCTGGGGCCCACATCCACCAGCGACTCTCTAGGAGAAAGATGTAGTAGCCTGCCTCTGCAAAGACTCACAGCCCTGGGAGTCCCATGAGGCAGCTCCACGCTGCCTCATAGGGTCAATATGAGTCAGATTTGATCCAGCAGCAGTGGGCTTGTTATCATCTCCTGAGAACCCCTAGAGGGCACTCTTATCCTTAGGTTTTTTTTCAGTGCTGATTCAGGAATTCTAGATACTTGATCTCTGAAATTCAATACACATACACGGGGGGATGGGTTTAGCTGATCACAGACACTGATGTAAATGGTGGGGTTTGACTTTCCTGTGGTGAAGGTTGAGAGCTCTCTATGTCTTTCCCTCACAGACACCCCTGCACAGGCTCTCCCACAGTGTCCCACTGTGGACAGAGAGCCAGCCATTTCCCTCTATGTCACTCATCAGTCTGAAGTATTTCCCTCACCCTGCTGCCCTTGCAGTTCCTGCCAGTCCAAGTACCCATCCATCTTGGGCCTCAGCAAGATTCAGCAGCACTCTCTCACAGGGCCACAGTCTCCCTCCTCCCACCTCCCAAATGCGTGGCCCACAAACTCCTATGGCCACTTTTCGTTATCTTAAAAAAATCGGGCTACAGCTTTCTTGGATTAACTCCCTTTCTGTGTCTTCTGTTTGGGGTGTTACCCAGCCCTGTCCCAAAATGGCTACAATGAGAAGGTGCTCCCAATGTTAACAGTATAAGTTCTCTCAGTTTCTGTGCCATCTCTGCTCCTCTTCTCCCCCACTTCCAGACTCACCTCAACTCTCCAACACCTCAGCTGCCATCCAGAGTTCTGAGATCTCTGTCTGTGCTTGTTTTTATTCGTTGTCCAGCGGATTAGTTGCTGAGGGAGTAAACAGGAGCATCCACTCACTTCATCGTCTTGCTCCAGCTTCCTAAGATACCCTTTGAACTTGGAACTGAAGCCACTCCCGGTGGTCACTTTCACCCAAATAATACATTGGCTTATAAAATAGACAATATCACCTGTGAGTACTGTGCTCCATTAAATAATTGACTATATGAGACCAAACGGTCAACATTTACCCTAAAACAAAGATGAGAAAGTAAGGAGGGGCAGGGAAGCTAGACTAATGGAAACAGAACAAATGGAATGGGAATAGTGAGAATGCTGACACATTGTGCAAAATGTAACCAATGTCAGGAAGCAATTTATAAAAAATTATTAAACGGGAACCTAATTTGCTGTGTAAATTCTCACCTAAAACACAATAAAACATTATTTAAAAAACACATAATAGTAAATCTCAAGTAAGCAAAATCCTAGCAATCCTGAGTGGCAAAGAATAACTGATAACACAGAGCTGAGATACTAGACTGATCAAAATACACACACACACACAACAAAACAAACAAAACACAAAGAGTTTAATACAAAATAGAGGTAGAACTTTCAGGCCTAGAGCTTTGAAGCTTGACAAAAAATAAGATCCAAGCCAGTGCTGGTTTGTTTCAGGGTGATTACCATCAATTCCTGTTGGTGTTTGTGGTTCACTCTTAATGCCAGGCTGGTGCAAGCTTAAAGGCCCAGCTGTAAAATGGACAATTTTCTATGGTTTGTTTTTTGGGTTACAGATATTACAACAATGTTTCCTAGAATTTCTGAGACAGATCAAATTTTATATAAATTTTATTTTCAATAAGACTGATTCATGTGCAACTAAATGTGATTTAACATAAAATATTTCATGTAAATAACTTCCCAAATTAAAAAAAAAATTTGTTCCAGTCTTTGATACAAAAAATATTATTTTCTTATTTAAATATCAGATCATAAGTATTGCTCCTAATTGTCTTCCTTGTAATTTCCCTTCAAGAATTGCTGGGTTGCCTGCTCCACAATGACTTTTCTTTCTGTCACATATTTGGTGCTCCCTGATGCTGTTCTTCTATGCTCATTGTGCCAGACATCCTGTGTTGGCTCCTCCAACTTCACTCTCCAACCTTCCCCATGCTGCTCTTTGCCCTAGGAGGCTGACCTGTATAGCAATCTTGAAGGTCTATCATGCTTACCAGTTACCAGTTGAGTTTGGCCAATGGGGAGCCCTGGCAGGAAATCAAGGGAGGGAAATGAGGTCAGGGTACTTATTCTCCACTTCCATCAACTTGATTTGGCTATGTCCCTTGACTGAAGGTCACTGCTGCTCTCAAGATTGCCAATTATCCAGGACTCTCTCCAGCTACAGTACCTATTCCCTCCCCTCATCCCTTCAGACCCAGGGGTTCTAACAGTGTCTTCTCACTGTTCCTTGTGATTTTCTCATACTTGCCCACACCTGTGTCAATAATCACTTTGTAAATAAATCCTCCTTAATTTATCTTAATTTGAACGTAACATTTGTCTCCTAATAGAACCCTGACTGATTTGCTCCCCCATGGGAAACTTAACCTGACTTTTTGACCAAATGGAAAAAAATTGCCTCCAAACCAGGGTTTCTAAATGTGTGGCTAGTAGACAACCCACATCACAATCATCTGAGAACTTGATTAAAAAGGCAGATTCCCAGGCCCCACCTGGAAATGAGAATGAGGAATCACTATTTTAAGCAAGCTTCCCAGGTGATTTGTGGGCACATCAAAATTGAACTTTTTCACAGGTATAGGATGATTTTTAAATATGCTGCTAATGAAGCTAAGGTTTTGTTTTTTTTTCCAAATATTTTCAAGGAACTAGAGCGTTATCCAACTCTCCACTAGACTGTCTTCCAAATCACATCAAGAAACCAAAAATAAAATGAATTAAACATAATGACTAGTGTGAATTGCGCTTTCAGTGACTAAGAGCCCTTATCTCAGGACAAGAAAATCCTTTCCAAGAAGGACACAAGCCCAAGAAGCCATTAAAAATATATTGATAAATTCAACCACGTAGACGTGAAAATTTTCTGATGGAAAAACCATTGTAAACAAAATCAAAAGACAAATGATAAACTGAGAAAAAAATAATTGCGATACATATGAAAGGACCTTGAACTAATTGTTTTCAATAATTTTGTCCAGTTTTACAGTTGAGGGCTTTTCAGGGGGTCGGGGGAGGAGGATCTCATAGCCTTTTCATTCCACCATAGCCAGAAGTCCTACCCATACTTAAAAAAAAAAAAAAAAAAATCAATTGTCTTCCCACAAAGTACTTAACAAGTAGGACAGACAATATGCTTATGTTTCCCTGTCTATCCCATGGTGAAGATATAAGCAATGAAATATTCCCCCATGACTAGAAAAGTGGAAGGAGAGACGGGAAATGAGTGGGAGAAGAAGTGAGAGTTCAAAATGATGAGCAGGTGGGTAATTCATTTCTTTGAATAAATCCTCTTCTCAGCATTTCAGGGTCAGTTACACTTTTAAATATTATTCTAGTAACATCAGCCTTAACTATTTCAGACACTTGCAAAGAGTCGCAGGATATTTCCCTGGTGACCTAAATTATGTCAAAAATCTCTTCTACTTTTCAGATGTTTATTCCATGGCCCTCCCTGTGTGGACACCTGCTAAATTTACACAAGGATCCCTTTGAATTGACCCTCTGTGGTCATTTGCATGGAGGCAGGTTTGATAGAATTAGATTGACAGCCTTGTGGCCAGAAGAATTTTACTCCCCACTATCCCCATAGCCAGTCATCGTAAACTTTATGAGGACTTCTGTTTTCTCTCAGAAATATTTGTGACATGTGGTCATTGAGAACAAGTAGATTTTGCCTAGCTCCTAAATCCTGTGTGACTTCTTAAAAAAACAACCAAAGAGGAGTAAATTAGTTACTTCTTTCTCCTCCCCACCCACTACTTTTTCTTCTCTTCCTCCTCCTCCTTCTTCACTTAAATTAGGACTTGTTCCAGTGTTGGTTTGAAATGTGCATGATTTAGGCGTATCATTCTTTTCATCCATCAATCCAGTTGACACTGTCTTGAAAATGTAGTTTCCTTTCTTGTATATTATTGTTAATGAAACCTTTAATAATATCATTCTTGTACTGAATGATGTCTTTTTTAAAATTAAAAAATAAAACCTACAAAATTCCTTTTACCATATTGTGAAATTGTCTGGAGACATAGCTCGAATTTATCTTTGAAGATGGAATCTTACTTATCCTGACCCTGTCCTGCTGGACTCTGGCTCAGCCAGCTCATTTGCCAGGAGAGTCGGAGGCGTATGTTTCTGCAGCTCCTAGAAATACCAGCAATTATTTCCCATAATTGCTTTATAACTTTAAAATATTTAAAAGTATTTTGGGGGTAAGTTGTTATACAGCAATAAATAACTAACATATAAGGGTTGAGCTGAAGTAAATGTTGCATATAACTATTTTATTCTTCCAAGTTCTTGAAGTTTTTAATGCATTTATGTAATTATGCTATGTAATAATTTTGGGTGAATTGCTTAAACTGTCTAAACTTCAGCTGTCTCCTTTTAAAATGGGGATAAATATACGTGCATCAAACGGTTATTTTTAAAACTTGAAAAAAGTATATAAAGTGCTTATCACAGTATGAAGCACTCTGCAAATGTTAGCTATTTTCCTTATTTTCAATTAATAAACTATGCCATAGTAGTGTGGCAAGCAGGAACTATGAATGTCTGATCTACCTTTTGGAAGGGCGTGTTTAGGCTTAAGCCCCATAAAAACAGTGTATTTAAAAACCATATTCCTACAGCTCAGTTCTTTAAGCCTTCTAAATCAAATGGACACTTTAAGAATTAGGCCAGTCTTTCTGGGGTGCATCCAACACATCATCAAATCACTTGGTGTCCTCAGACACATGTAGACACTACCTTAGACTCATTCAGTTAGGTCCCTGGGAATCATCATTTTAAAAACTCTACTGGTGATTCTTACATGCATGAAAATTTGAGAAGCACTAGCTAATTGTTTCAAAAAACAGGACTGAAAAGTTACAGGAATTATAGACTTGAAGTCTCCTAAGTCACAAAAGCTCATGGCAGAAAGTTATGAGAGACTGTTATATACACAATACCTACTTCTGTTAAAGTCTCTAACTTGCAGGCGCCAACAGGAGCTTCTTGGTAAACTATTTGGATTTTCTTATATTCAGATCATGGTCTACTCTAAACAATCAAAATACCCAGTTATACAGTATGAACATTATGGCTGAGCTAAAATTCTACATTATTCGCTGAAGGTTGTGGGTGCCACTTCCTCAATTTTACAGCGTTACTTTAGGATGATAACTTCATGCATTTTAAGCTCATATGTTTGTCATCCTTCACTGGGAAATTAGGTCATTTTTCTATAAAGAATGTTTTTTGTCTTTGGTTATGTTGGTTTTAGGAAAATTCACATATATATAAAAATGTTGATGGTTTTCATACCACCTGTCAGCTAGCCACTTGAAAGACATTTAGCTGTAGAGTTTTCATCTTGGTCAGCAAAGGAATCATTTTTCTGTGTGTTTACCAGGCCAGCAGCTGCCCGTGAAAACTCCGAGCTCTTCAAAACCAAGTAAGTGTAGCATATGATAAAGGACATAATATATAAAGAACTCTTATAATTCAATAATCAATAATCTGAACAGACACTTCACCAAAGAAGATATACGGATGGCAAATAAACATCATTAGTCATTAGAGAAGTGCAAATTCAAACCATAATGAAATGCCACTACACACCTATTAGAATGGCAAAAAGTGTCCAACAAAAAATCTGACACTATCAAGTCTTAGCAAGGATGTAAGGTGCCCTGGTGGCACAGGGGTTAAGTGCTCAGCTGCTAACTGAAAGGTTGGCAGTTTGAACCCACCAGCTGCTCCTCAGGAGAAAGATGAGGCAGTCTGCTTCAGTGAAGATTACTGTTGCTATGAAGTAGATTCTGATTCATAGCAACCCTATAGGACAGAGTAGAACTGCTCCATAGGGTTTCTTAGGCTGTAATCTTTTTGGGAGCAGATTGCCAGGTCTTTTCTCTTGTGGAGCCACTGGGTGGGTTTGAACTGCCAACCTTTCTGTTAGCATCTGAACGCTTAACCGCTGCACCACCAGGGCTCCTGACTATAGATCTTACTGGATGAGTATTTCAAGCAAGCACTTTGCAGATAGTTCTAGCTTGTTAATCTGGAAGATGGACCAAAGGTACTAGAAACAAAATCTAGTGCTGATGCATAGTCTCCAGACATGACTCACTGCAGTGATGAACAAAACAAATCTGGCCCCACTATGCTGCCTTCCAGTCTTTCTTTGTAACCCAACTAGCCCTACCATCATTAGGATCTTAATGAGCCCTCTGTGGTTTCCTTACTTGCATCTCAGGCTGTATAATGGATATTGTAGGCTTTCAAGGTGGTCCCTGGACACTATTCAAGGATGGAAACTTGCCAGGAGAAAATTTTTCAATATATCTGGTCATGAATACAATAGATCAAGTACCTTTTAGCCAGTAAACTGCCACTGAGATGCTGAGTGGAACAGTGGGCCAAGCAATAGAGTATTTCATCTATTATTCAGACTTCTAAAAATTTTTTAACTGCGTTCATTACAAAATACTTAGGGGGTTAGTAAAAAGTAAGTATGACAAAACATTGCAAATTTCAGTTTTCAGTTAAAGATAGAAATTATAGTCTAGTTCAGTATATAGATCCTGTCTTAGGCGGCACAGTGTTTAAACACTAGGTTGCTAAGTGAAAGAAAGGTGGGTAGTTCGAACCCACCAGCTGCCCCGCAGGAGAAAGATGTGATAGTCTGCTTCTGTAAAGATTACAGCCTAGAAAACCCTAGAGGGAAGTTCCACCCTGTCCTATAGGGTCACCATGAGTTGGAATCAACTTGATGGCACATAACAACTTAGTTTTCTAGTACTGTTGTAACAAAAGTACCACAATTGGGTGGCTTTAACGAACAGAAATTAATTTTCTCATAATTCTCAAGGCTAAAAGTCCAAATCAGGGTCTTGGCTGTGAATTTCTCCTTGTCAGTAACTCCAGGCATTCTCGTAGCCCTTACATGGCATCTGTCTTCCCCAGTATGTGCTTGTCTCTGTGTCTAATCCGCTTTCTGCTCTTTTTGTAACTCAGAAGTAATTAGGTTTAGGATACACCCTACACTGATATGGCCCCATTAACCTAACATCTACAGGCGTAGGGGTGAGGATTCTAACACATATTTAGTTGTTTCTGTAGGGAGGGACAGACACAGACACAATTCAATTGATAACAGTTTCCAAAATTTTACTTCATTTGAGATAAATTTAAATGTATGTTGGCTCTTTGAATGATTCTTTTTTTTCCCTTGAATGATTCTTTGAAAAAATGCTATTTCTTTGAAAAATTTGTTCAATTAATTACCTCAGATTTAACTGATGCCTCGTCAAGGTCCATTAAATATTTAATCAAGACTCAGGATTTTTCACTCCCCCTGAGAACAGGAATAAGACAAAGATGCCCTTTATCACCACTCCTATTTAACACTGTGCTGGAAGTCCCAGATAGAGTAATAAGGCAAGAAAAAGAAGTAAATGGCTTGCGAACTGGTAATGAAGAAATAAAACTATCCCTATTTGTGGATGATATGATACTATACATAGAGAACCCAAAAGACTCCACAAGAAAACTATTGGAAGTAATAAAAAGATTCAGCAGAGTAGCAGGATACAAGATAAACAAAAAAATCATTTGGATTCCTATCACCAATAAAGAGAACTACAAAAAGGAAATCAGGAAAGCAATACCATTTATAGTAGCCTGTAAAAAAAACAAAAAAAACAAAAAAAACTTGGGAGTAAATCTAACCAGCAAGTAAAAGACCTATACAAAGAAAACTACAAAACATTACTGCAAGAGACCTACATAAATGGAAAAACATACCATGCTCATGGATAGGTAGACTAAACACTGTGAAATGTCAATTCTACCCAAAGCAATCTACAAATACAATGCAATCCTTATCCAAATACCAACAGCATTCTTCAAAGAGATGGAAAAACTAATCATTAACTTTACGTGGAAAGGAAAGAGGCCTGGATAACTAAAGTCTTACTAAAGAAGAAGAATAAAGTAGGAGGACTCACACTACCTGACCTCAGAACCTACTATACAGCTATGGTAGTCAAAACAGCCTGGTACTGGTACAATGGCAGACACATTAACTAATGGAACAGAATCGAGAACCCACATGTAAATCCATCCGCCTATGATCACGTGATCTTCAACAAAGGCCCAAACTCCATTAAATGGGGAAAAGACAGTCTTTTTAACAAATGTTGCTGGCAAAACTGGATGTCCATCTGTAAAAAAAAAATAAAACAGGACCCATACCTCACACCATACACAAAAACTAATTCAAAAGAGAGCAAAGACCTAAATATAAAACACAAAACTATAAAGATCATAGGAAAAAAAAAATAGTGTCAACGCTAGAGGCCCTAATACACAGCATAAATAGGATACAAACCATGACTAACAATACATAAACACCGGAAGATAACTGGGATCTTCTAAAAATTAAACACTTATGCTCATCAAAAGTCTTTGCCAAAAGAGTAAAAAGAGAACCTACAGACTGGGAAAAAATTTTTGGCTATGACAAATCTGACAAAGTCTAATCTCTAAAATCTATAGGAAAAATCCAAGACCTCTACAACAAAAAGGCAAATAATCCAATTAAAAAATGGTCAAAGGATATGAACTGACACTTCACTAAAGAAGACATTCAGACGGCTGACAGACACTCTGAGGAAATGATTGTGATCACTAGCCATTAGAAAAATGCAAATTAAAACTACAATGAGATACTATCTCACCCCAACGTTACCGGCATGAATCAAAAAAAAAAAAAAAAAAACAAACAGAAAATAACAAATATTGGAGAGGCTGTGGCAAGATTGGAACTCTTATGCACTGCTGGTGGGAATGCAAAATGGTACAACCATTTTGGAAAATGATATGGCACTTCCTTAAAAAGCTAGAAACAGAAGTACCATATGATCCAGCAATCCCACTCCTAGGAATATATCCTAGAGAAATAAGAGCCATCACATGAATAGACATATGCACACTCATGTTCATTGCAGCATCATTCACGATAGCAAAAAGATGAAAACAACCCAAGTGCCCACCAACAGATGAATGGATAAACAAACTATGGTACATATACACAATGGAACACTATGCAATGATAAAGAACAATGATAAATCTGCGAAACATCTCACACAATGGATGAAACTGGAGGGCATTATGCTGAGTGAAATAAGTCAATCACAAAAGGACAAATACTGTGTGAGACCACTATTATAAAAACTCATGAAAAGGTTTACACACAGAAAGAAACAATCTTTGACGGTTAGTAGGGAGGGGAGGAGTGAGGAAGGAAAAACACTAACTAGACAATAGATAAGTGGTAACTTTGGTGAAGGATAAGACAGTACAATGGGGAAGTCGGCACAACTTGACCAAGGCAAGGTCATGGAAGCTTCATAGGCACATCCAAACTCCCTTCGGGACCGAATTACTAGGTGAAGGGCTGGGGACCATGGTCTTGGGGGATGTCTAGCTGAATTGGCATAACATAGTTTATAAAGAAAACGTTCTACATTCTACTTTGGTGAGTAGCATCTGGGGTCTTAAAAGCTTATGAGCAGCATTCTAATATACTCCACTGTTCCCACTGAAAATACACAAGGGAAAGATTAGTCCAAAGGACTAGTGGACCACAGCCTCCACCAGTTTGAGTCCAGCACAACTAGATGGTGCTCAGCTACCACCATTGACTGCTCTGACAGGGATCACAATAGAGGGTCCCGGACAGAGCTGGAGAAAAATGTAGAACAAAATTCTAACTCACAAAAAAAGACCAGACTTACTGGCCTGACAGAGACTGGAGAAACCCCGAGAGTATGGCCCCCAGGCACCCTTTTAGCTCCGTAATGAAGTCACTCCTGAGGTTCACCCTTCAGCCAACCATTAGACAGGCTCATAAAACAAAATGAGACTACTGGGCACACCAGCACAGGGGCAAGGACAAGAAGGCAGGAGGGGACAGGAAAGTTGGTAAGGCAGAGCCCAAGGTGGAGAAGGGGAGAGTGTTGACATGTTATGGGGTTCGCAATCAATGTCACAAAACAATACGTGTATTGTTTAATGAGAAACTAATTTGCTCTGTAAACCTTCATCTAAAATACACTTTAAAAAAAAAAAAAGACTCAGGATTTTCTTCTGTTGAATCTTTCTTCTTTTACCAGAAAGACTGACAAACTTCCTCTAGGCTAGAACAATGGACTCAGAACTAGAATAGCACTGCAGAATGATGCCGCTGCTCCCAGCCATGATGAAAAAGAGGAGAACAGGCCAAATTTGGAACCCATCTACCAGCCCGGCATACCTCACTTAACAAGAAACCCCTCCTCATTCGGGAAATGGAGGCAGTTCCCTCTCTGCTTGCCAATCTCTTAGATTCTGCAGGAAATCACAAAGTTCCTGACTGAATTATTCACAGAAGCTCATTATAGCCACTGAGTTTTAGTGTTTAAGAATGAGAGCTTCTGATAGTAGGAAAGGGGATAAAGCAAAAAAACTAAACCCATTGCCATGAGTCAATTCCAACTATAATGACCCTGTAGGACAGAGAAGAACCGCCCCAGAGGGTTTCCAAGGCTGTAGTCTTCATGGAAGCATTCTCCCGCGGAGCGGCTGGTGGGTTCAAACCAGTGACCTTTAGGTTAGCAGCCAAGCAGTTAACCACTGTGCCACCAGGGCTTCTTGGAAAGGGGATAGAGAGGAGTTAATATATAAATTTATAAAATATGACTTACTTTTAGTTTGTGTTTTCTCTCATCTGAACCAGATTCTCTGACTTTGCCAAGTACCTTATTTTACGCAAATAATGCGTTCATCCTACGTATTTTGCAAACTGTGCAACCTCTCCTAGTGTTATTTTCATAAGTGCCCGATATCAATATTCTTTTACATGTTGCTGACTTCAAGTTCCATTTTTTTTTTTTTTTTCTGTTCAAGGATTTAATGTTACCAGGATAAAACTGATCTCATGGAAACTTCATTTAAGGTAGGTATTTTCCTAAAGAAAGTGGAGTCGCTGTTGTGGAGTAGATTCCTACTCATAGTGACCCTATTGGACACAGTAGAACTGCCCATAGGGTTAGGACAGAGTAGAACTGCCCCTTAGAGTTTCCAGGGAGCGGCTGGTGGATTCAAACTGCTGACCTTTTGGTTAGCAGCCTGAGCTCTTAACCACTGCACCACCAGGGCTCCAAATACAAGTATAAAACCAACCAAATCTGTTGCCATCCAGTTGATTCCGACTCATAGTGACCCTATAGGGCAGAGTAGAACTGTCCAATAGGGTTTCCAAGGAGCAGCTGGTATAGTCAGACTGCCGACCTTTTGGTTAGCAGCCAAGTTTTTAACCACTACGCCACCAGGGTTCCAAACATAAGTATAGGGGTTAGGATTTACAAGGCATATTTTTGGGGAACATAATTTAATCCATAACAATGAGGAAGGATTTTTCACTACTCTAGGCACATTCTTGGGTCCAGGAGTTAGACCATTTTGTTGAGTGTCTGAGCCGTAATGGTGTAGTGGTTAAAACGCTTGGCTGCTAACCATAAGGTCAGCGGTTCGAACCCACCAACCACTCTGCAGGAGAAAGATGTGGCAGTCAGCTTCAGTAAAGATTTACAGGCTTGGAAACCCTATAGGGTTGCTATGAGTCGGAACTGACTTGATGGCAGCGGGTTTGGTTTTTGTTTTTGGTTGTCTGTCAGGCATTAGTGGAGCTCTGGTGGTGCAGTGGTTAAGTGCATGGCTGCTAACCTAAAGATCAGTGCTTCGAATCCACCAGCTGCTCCTTGGAAACCCTATGGGGCAGCTCTACTCTGTCTTACAGGGCAGCTATGAGTCATATTTGAACCCCTTCCAAAGAAAGGTGATACAACAGAATGCGGAAATTATCGAACAGTTATCATTAACATCACACGCAAGTAAAATTTTGCTAAAGATCATTCAAAAGAGGTTGCAGCAGTACATCGACAGGGAACTGCCAGAAATTCAAGCCAGATTCAGAAGAGGACGTGTGTCTTAGTTATCTAGTGCTGCTGTAACAGAAATACCACAAGTGGACGGCTTCAACAAACAGAAGTTTATTCTCTCACAGTCTAGTAAGCTAGAAGTCCAAATTCAGGGTGTTAGCTCCAGGGCAAGGCTTCCTCTCTTGGCTCTGTAAGGTCCTTGTCATCAACCTACCCCTCTGCGCAGGAACCCTGGGTCCAGAGGATACACTATCCTTCCAGTGCTGCTTTCTTGGTGGTATGAGTTCCCCTTCTCTCTCTGCTCGCTTCTCTCTTTTGTACCTCAAAAGAGATTGCCTCAAGACACAATCCAATCTTGTAGATTAAGTCCTGCCTCACTAACACAACTGCTGCCTATCCCACCTCATTAACATCATAGAGGTAGGATTTATAACACATAGGAAAATCACATCAGATGACAAAATGGCGGACAATCACACAGTACTGGGAATCATGGCCTAGCCAAATTGATACACATATTTTGGGGGGACACAATTCAATCCATGACAACATGGAACAAGGGATATCATTGCTGATGTCAGATGGATCCTGGCTGAAAGCGGAGAATACCAGGAAGATGATTACCTGTGTTTTACTGACTATGCAAAGACATTCAACTCTGTGGATCATAACCAATTATGGATGACACTGCAAAGAATGGGAATTCCAGAATACTAAATTGTGCTCATGAGGAACCTACATTTAGACCAACAGGCAGTCATTGGAATAGAACAAGGGGATACCGCATGGTTTAAAGTCAGGAAAGGGGTGCATCAGGGTTGTATCCTTTGACCATACTTAATCTGTATGCTGAGCAAATAATCTGAGAAACTGGACTATATGAAGAAGAACAGGGCATCAGGATTAGAGGAAGGCTCATTTACAACCTGTGATATGCAGATGACACAACTTTGCTCACTGAAAGTGAGGAGGACTTGAAGCACTTACTGATGAAGATCAAAGACCACAGCCTTCAGTATGGATTACACCTCAACATAAAGAAAACAAAAATCCTTACAACTGGACCCATAAGCGACATCATGATAAATGGATAAAAGATTGAAGTTGTCAGGGATTTCATTTCACATGGATCCACAATCAACACCCATGGAAGCAGCAGACAAGAAATAAAAGACACATTGCATTGGGCAAATCTGCTGCAAAAGACCTCTTTAAAGCGTTAAAAAGCAAAAGATGCCACTTTAAGGACTAAGGTGGGCCTGATCCAAGCCATGGTGTTTTCAATCAACCCCTATAGATGTGAAAGCTGGACAGCGAATAAAGAAGACCAAAGAAGAATTGACACCTCTGAATTATGGTGCTGGCAAAGAATACTGAGTATACCATGGGCTGCCAGAAGAATGAACAAATCTGTCTTGGAAGAAGTACAGCAGAACGCTCATTAGAAGCAAGAACAACAAAACTTCATCTCACATACTTTAGACATGTTGTCAGGGGGAACCAATCCCTGGAGAAGGACATCATGCTTAGTAGAGGGTCAGCAAAAAATAGGAAGATCCTCAGCTAGATGGACTGACAGTGGCTGCAACAATGGGCTCAAGCATAACAATGACCGTGAGGATGGCACAGGACTGGGCAGTGTTTCATTCTGGTGTACACAGGGTTGCTGTGAGTTGGAACCGACTTGATGGCACCTAACAACAACAACAGGAGTCAGAATCGACTTGATGGTAATGGGTTTGGTTTTTTTATGGGTCAGGCATTAAGCCTCTGTGGGAGGAGGGAACAGTTCGGAAGAAGGAGATCAAAGATAACTAAGACTTAGTTCCCAGAGCTAAGTATCTTACAATTTAATGGGTTAAACAGTTGCATCTATATTAAGAATTGTTACCATAGAATTCCAACTAGTTTGAAGCCGATAGGGCAAATGGCCATGTTATGTTTTAGGTGGTGGTTGTCGCTGTCGAGTCTGCTCCAACTCATGGGAACCTTACGTGCAACAGAATGAAAACACTGCCTGGTCCTGTGCCGTCGTCATAATCTGATATATTTGAGCCCATTGTTGTGGTTATTGCGTCAATCCATCTAATTGAGAGCTCCCTTTGTTTTTGCTGATGCTCTCCTTTCCCAAACGTGTTCTTTTCTAGAGTTTGGTTAGACAGTACTTTATTTAGTATGTTCAGAAAGCATTCCAAGGATTCAGAATCTTCCACTGGCTACCATAGTGGAGAAAGAAATAGCTTGGCTTTAAGTTGGTGGTATATGGATGTCTTTAAGAGCACTAGCTTTGGAATAAAGCAGATCAAAGGGTTTGAATCTCACACCTGCAATTTATTAGCCGATGTGGCCTGGGACAAGTTACCTAATTTCTTCGTGCCTTGGTTTCCTTGTCTATGAAAAAGGAATAACAGCAATATGTCATTGGACTGATACGTGAGTTCAATCCACAAATGCCCATAAAAGGATTAACTCAGTGCCTGGACATGGTAGATGATCAATGATTATAAACTATTACCATTACAGTCTCCTTGGGGAGATAGAAACCATAGGGAAAGAACTTGAAAACATAAGCAATAACATAACATGTACAAATGATAACATACAAATGAATATCATATGAAGAGCTGTATGCTTTGGAGCAATAAAACAAATAACCTCCACACAAATCCAAAACATGTCATTATCCCCAAGGCCTACTGCATAGTCTCAGATGGGCATCCAGATTATTCCAGGGTGTGAGTCTAAATCCTCGAGTTTCCTGGAATTTAGCATTGAAGTTCCAAAGGTAAACAACAGATTGAGCAAGATCCTAGAGCAAGAAGGCAGTTTTTATGGTGGAAACTGGTTTATACTTGAGTGGTTGAAAATGTCTCTTGACAGCTTGTAGTGGGAGTGGCTCTATTGCAAAATTCCAAAGGAAATGTTTAGACAGTCTTGTTTCTGGAGTAGGCCACCACCTACATACTTTTAGAGGACCCTGCCCCAGGTTTTATTTTTCCCAGGTGTCTAATACATAAAGTCTTACTGTCTTACCCTCTTTAGCTTAATGATCTTTTTCTCTTCATCAGCTGAAAGGCAAATATCTTGTTTGGGGGGGAAAGGAGTCAAGGGCTAACACTATGGTGGCCAAACCCTACTCTCCTCACTGTGTAGTGCTGCTATGTACAACCTAATCTTTGAATCTAGACTTTTCCTGCAGGAGTCTCTGTCTCTTATGGCTTATCTAGTTTCCAGGCTTGTTTGTAAATTCTTCCAGGACAGGAATTATGTCAAAAGACTTTGTAGAATATTGGTTTACCTTGACCCTTACAACCCCTTACTTTACACCTGTCTAGCATAATGAGACTTCAAAAGTAGGTGAATAGTAACTAGTAAGTTATTGACGTTGATTATTATGACCTGGTTTCTCTTCCCGTAATTCTGGACTAGAATGTGTTCTTTAGTATTCGTTCAGGACTAAAAATTGTGGAACAGATTGTGATTGCAGTAGTTAATTCTAGATCTTCTGGAACCAAGGCAAAAGGCAACCTAAGACAGTGCAGTTTAAGAAGGAAAAAAAAAAAAAATCCCTAAATCCTTAGTGGCCAAAGATCTTAGATATGGAAGCTTAGACTCATTAAGTTTAAGAAGAGTCCTTTGTTCCTCCCCATCACAAAAATTATCCAGTAAAATCTGTGTTCTCTTTGAGTGGATCTGTAGCAACGCCCACTCATGGGTCATTTCAATATGTTGGTAGGCTCCTTAGTACTGAGAGTTCCTGGAAGTAAGTCATTAGCAGTGGAAAGATGCTCTTTAGAATCTTTTAAAATAAATCCATGGGGTTTCATCTACATTCTAATCTAGATTAACAACAATTTTATTTCTTTAATATGCCCTAATTTTACAATCTAGTTTCTTTGGCTGTTTTGGTGAGCTTAGTTTAGTGTGCTTGGTAAAAACACCACCAAAAACCAAGTCATTTTTCATTTCTACTGAAAGCTTATGAGAAAATGTATTCAAGGTCAATGGAAAGAATTGCTGGGAAGGTCTTTACAGCTTTTAAGTTGGGTTAATGGAAAAAAAAAAAAAAAGCAGGTCTTCAGGGGATGGAAGCGGGGTTAAGATACTCAGGTGTAATCCCATTCGAAAGGAAGAGGTACTTTTGGGTTTTGTGGGAAGGGAAATGGATATGATGGATGTGGAGGAGAGCTCACCCAGGACACCAGGTTATCAGGACTCAAGTCACAGCACTTACCAAGAATCTGAAAATGAAATGGGGCAAGGTTTTTCCATTCTTGCTCAAGAAGAACAGGTAACTAGGACCTGTGTGTGCCTCAGATAAATTTATACTCCTATGTGCTAGGTGGAGCAGTGGTTAAGAGCTACGGCTGCTAACCAAAAAGTCAGCAGTTCAAATCCATCAGCCACTCCTTGGAAACGCTATGGGGCAGTTCTACTCTGTCCTATAGCATCGCTATGAGTCAGAATCGACTCAACAGCATTGGTTGATTATTTAATGTGCCCTGTAACTTACCAGGTAGGTGTAACTTGCCAGGTAGGTGGTAAAGGAGACAGAGAGGCAGTGAAGACTAGTCCAAAGATATATAGTGATTTGCCTAAGTTTACTAGGCAGTTCCTGATAGAACCTGGTTTTCAAGTATGTGTACTTGGCTGTGTACTAAACTGCCTGAGAGACCAAAGTTAAAGATAGTGAAGATTCTAGGGCTAAACTGTTCCATTAAGCTAGAGCGCCGATGGGCTGAGTGAGGACTTTTCAGAGGAGCCAGGATTTGCGTATTTCCACAAGCCTGGAAGAAAACCCTGATTTTAGGGTTTAGGAAACAATGCATTACGCTAAAAATATGCCACAAACACCCATGGAGGTTAACTAACGACATTTTAAACTGACTTTAGAAATAACTGGAGTTCCTGGGTGGTGCAAACGGTTAAGCATTTGGCTACTAACCAAAAGGCTGGTGGTTCAAATTCACCCAGAGGGGCCTGAAAAGGCTGGTGATCTACTTTGGAAAGATTAGCCATTGAAAACACAATGGAGCACAGTTCCACTCTGAAACACATGAGGTCCATGAATTCGAATCCACTGCAAGGGGCAAGGGCTTAGTTATTTTTTTCTAGAAATAATAAAGCTTAAATTTTTTAAAACTGTTCCACTGCAACTTACAAATAATGTAAAGAAAAGAAACACCTTTGAGTTTTAAAAATAATAGATGACAAAACCAAACCAAACCCGTTGCCGTCGAGTCGATTCCGAATAGATAACACGTGAGAGTAAAACGGGTAAAAGAAGTAAAAACCGGGAAGCGAGGCCGTATTCACTGCCAGCCCCACCTCCACCCAGCTCTGGGGAAATGGGACACCGTCCCCAGACTCCGCGCAGGAAACAGCTCCCGCGCTCCCACAGGAATCTTGCTCTAGCTCTGCTTCCGTCCAACATAGCTCCACCCACTCCGGGCGCGCAGCGTCTTTGCGGGGTGTTTTCAGGAAGCAGAGAGGCGGGACTTTCGGCATTCGAAAAACTTCCGGCGGGAACCGGAAGGTGCCGTCACACACGGACTCCGGTGCTTCAGAGATTCAGGCGGAAAGGTGAGCTGTGCTGCTGGCGGGCTTGCGCGAGCCCTACGCCCGTGCTCTGATTTTTTTGGGGGCCATTAAAAAAGTTCCCAGCGCTCATTTGGGAAGAAACATCCCCCTTTAAAGTGAGAAGTTTCATTACATTATACTGCATTGGTCTGTATCTCACAACCAACACCCGGACGACTCTTAGCTGGCGCGTGTCATCTGGCGCGTGTTCTCAGTTAAATTGCAGCAGCTCTTAGTGCATAGGGACAGACATGGGAAAAACGCAGGCAAACCTAGGATGTTTTTATTCCTCCAGTTACTGGAGAGGGAGGAAGAGGCATCCTTTCACTGTCATATGGCCAAGTCTTAATCAGCTGCATCTTCAGAAGTGCATATACCAAAAACCAAACCCATTGCTGTGAAGTCGATCCGACTCATAGTGACCCGATTGGACAGAGTAGAACTGCCCCATAGGGTTTCCCAGACTGTAATATTTTCGGAAGCGGACTGCCACATCTTTTTCGCTACCAGGTCTCCCAGCATGTAGGAGCTGCTGAATAACTGTTGAGGAAAAAGATGACAGGGAACTCTGGGCAACTTTTCTCAAACCTCCCAATACGACAGCAAGTCATTAATGTTTATGGAATGGGAAACAAGGCTAGTCTTGGTCTTCGGAGCTCTGGGTTCTAGTCCTTCCTCTCCCACATCTCTATTCCCTTGAGTAAGACCGCACCAGATCTCCGGCTTCTCATTCATCAAAATATTGCAGGGCTATCTGATCTCTAAGACTCCTCCCATCTCTAGTACTTTATGTTTTTATGACTTGATTAGGGGTCTGTGCCAACATTCCAAGCACTTTTGTTGTTGCCTCAGGGAAAATTCTTTAGATGCTTCTTAAGAAGTTGGACCCTCTCTGCTCTCCTCGGATTTTTTAAAAAATTGTTGATTTCTGTTTTAATTTATTTTTGTGTGTGTGCAGGCTTCCCTGCCCCCCACCTCGCTCCGATTTTCATTTGCTCTAGTTTAGTGCCCCTGTCGTAGAAACATAGCAACCTAGACTTACTGATTTGAAACATGCCCCTGTGCCCACAGAGATAAGCCTGGGAGGAGGGTGTTAAAAAATAATCAAAACTCAGCAAAATTTGAATATAAGGTTTATTCTGAGCATTTATTCTATATGCATGTAAACCCATTGCCATCAAGTCGATTCCAACTCATAGCAACCCTATAGGACAGAGTTGAACTGCCCTGTAGAGTTTCCAAGGAGGGGCTGGTGGATTTGAACTGCCAGCCTTTTGGTTAGCAGCCATAGCTCTTAACCACTGTGCCACCAGGGCTCCTATAGACGTTTAGGGAGACCATTTTGATTCCAAAAAAAAGGCAAATGGCTCAAAGAAGCTAGGTACTATTAAAAACCTAAGTGCTTAGAGAGACACCAAAAATTAGCATAACAATATATTTATTGTGAGTAGATATGAAAGTATCAGAAGGTGCTGCGAAGAAAGAATAGTGAAAACAGGTTATATAGGCAGGGTAGTCTCCTGAAACCTGTTGCTTTCGAGTAGATTCCAACTCATAGTGACCCTATAGGGCAGAGTAGAACTGTCCCATAAGATTTCCAAGGAGCAGCTGGTAGATTCAAACTGCCGACCTTTTGGTTAGCAGCTGAGTTCTTAACCACTGTGCCACCAGGGCTCCAGTCTCCTGAAGGTTATTGTAAATGCCTCTCTTTTTGGTTTCCCAGGAGATAGAGTCAGAGCATGTGCAGGGTTTCAGGGTCAGTCAGTTGTAAACATAGAGTCATTAAGGACGTGACATATATCCTAAAACACAGCTTCCAGTCAGACGCTGGAGTTCTTGCTTCTTGAAACTGACTACATGTAGATAATTCTCCAAAAGAGCCCAGTGTCTAAGGCAAAATGGTCTCTGCTAAGCTGCTTCCTAGGGTATTACTTGACATGAAGGTGACGCCAGGAAAACTAGTTCCTTAAAGGCTCGAGGTTCAAAAGGACACCTAAGGGCAGATGGCCTGGGTGGGTTACCCAAACTCCGTGGACCCAGAAATCTGGATTCCAGGAGAATTAAAATGGTTTCTCAGGAAAATGAGGCTTATAAAGAGAAGCGGAGGGAGAAATACAGATCAACAATTGGCTAGTCTTAACGTGATTAATTGAACCCTGTCCTCCCTCTTTTATAGAGATCAAGCTGATGTTAGGTCACAAGATGGTCTCTGCCTTTATACTCAGCCATATCTTTGAAATTCAAATTCAGCAAGCCTGGCTTCAGACAGGAAAGAAATGATTTGCAACTTTAGGTGAGAGGAAAAAAAAGTGCTGGCAGGATTAATTTTGGTCAGGAATTTCTTTAAAGTGAATATTTGGTTTTGTGAATAGGAAAACCTCAAAATCAAAGCAAGATATCTGCTATCAATTTCTCTCTTTTACAGTTTGTATTATTATGTTCAGAATTATGTTCATTTAATACACATGTATAGAGCAGTTGTTAAGTGCCAAGGAGCCCTGGTGGTGCAGTGGTTAAGTGCTTGGCTGCTAACCAAAAGGTTGGCTGTTCAAACTCACCAGCAGCTCCGCAGGGAGAAAGATGTGGCAATCTACTTCCATAAAGATTACAGCCTTGGAAACTCTATGGGGCAGTTCTACTCTGTCCTATAGGGTCGCTATGAGTTGTGTTTTTAAGTGATACAGAAGTGAATAATGCAGATGTGGCCCCTGCATTTATGATGTTATGGCCCTGAAGGGGAGTAAAGTCAACAAAAGAATAATTACGATGATGATGCATTCTACTGTATAAAGGAAGTAAGTAGTGTCCTAATATAATAGTGTATTGATTGTCTAGTGCCGCTGTAAAAGAAATACCACAAGCAGATGGCTTTAACAAACAAAAATTTATTCTCTCACAGTCTAGGAGGCTAGAAGTCCGAATTCAGGGTGCCAGCTCCAGGGGAAAACTTTCTCTCTCTGTTGGCTCTGGAGGAAGGTCCTTGTCATCAATCCCAGTCAAGGAGCTTCGCAGCGCAGGGATGCGCTGTTCTCCTGGCTCTTGTTTCTTGGTGGTATGAGGTCCCCATATCTCTCTGCTCCCTTGTCTCTTTATATCTCAAAAAGAGATTGGCTTAAGACAACCTAATCTTACAGATGAGTCCTCCCTCATTAACATAAATGCCTCTAATCCTGCCTCATTAACATCATAGAGGCAGGATTTACAACACATAGGAAAATCACATCAGATGACAAAATGGTAGACAGTCACACAATACTGAGAATCATAGTTCAGCTAAGTAGATACACATTTTTTGGGGGGGGACACAATTCAATCCATAACAAATAGTATAACTGACAAACCCATTTTATGCTTAAAATGTTGAAATCTTAGGGATGAGAAAGTAATGTTCCAGGCAGAGTAAACCTCAGGTGGGAAGAATCAGGCTTATTTCAGAAGCTACGGCAAGTGGTAAAAGTGGTTACAGAGGGCCAGTCCTGCAGGGCACTTTAGGAAGGCCATGTTAAAGAAATATGATTTATTCTAAGTGGAAGATAGAGGGGGAAGTCATTGAATGGGTTAAACACTTTCTAAATTATCTCTTGGGTTGATATATGGAGAGTGGATTGTAGTGGCAAGAGTGGAAGCAAGGTGGCCAGTTAAGAGGCTATTACAGTAGTTCAGGTAAGAGATGTTGGGAGCTTGGACTAAAGACCCAGTGGAGATCATAGATACGTGAAGAGATTTCATGTATAGTTAGGAAGAAGAATTTATGTGACTTACTAATAGTTTGAATGTGGAAAATGAAAGAGAAAAAAAGAAATATTTGCAAGATTTTGGCTTAATAAATGAAATTTTGGAAGATAATGGATATGTTCTGTATGTTGATTGTAGTGATGTTTATGCATATGTCAAACTTAGCAAATTTGTACACTTTAAACATGTACAATTTATTGTATGTCAGTTATACCTCAGTGAAGCTGTTAAAACAGTTTCCAAGGTTCTGGCTTAGCAAATAGGCGGATGGTGATGCCTTTTATGGAGATGGAAAAAACTGGCAGAGGAATGGGTTTTAGGACAAGGAATGGTTATCAGGAGTTTCACTGTAGTTGTGTTAACCTTAGATAGCCATGGGACATCTAGGTAGTTTCACAAGCAGGCAGTTTGTTATGTAAATTTGAATCTCAGGCAAGGTTTGGGATCGAGGTATTAAGATTGTCAATAAATAGTTGATATAGGTAATTAAAACCATGGAAATGGATGAGATTATCCTAACAAATTCCGTAAAGTAAGGGAACACGGAAGGAGTGGAGATGGAGAAAAAAAACAAAAAACATTTGAACATTTGTCTTTAAACTGGATTGTGCATACCCGTGAGAGTATATCACGTATAGATAGATTTTAGGAAATAGTTTTTAGGTCCTCAGCTTTTGTAGATACTCTTTTCTAAAACTGGTGTGCCTGAAAGTGGGCCTGTGTGTGCGTGCAGATTTTCTTTTCCCACCTCCCCTTTGATGCTCATATTTTTTCCACTTGATAAAAGAAATGCTTACATTTTAACACATCTTTCCACAGTACATTGCCTGCAGGGTGCCTAATAAAGGGACTGTTGGAAATATTTGTTTTAGGGAAGTTTCCTTTAATGGTTAATCAAAACATTATAAGCTTGTCCAGGGCTTGTCTATCTTTTTAAAGAAATATTTCTGTTAAGGCTGAAGGGTAGAGTTAGAACTGGTGTGTGGTGGTCTGTAGGAATGTTCTGAATTCAGATATATACACACTCCTCACTTACTGACTTGATTAGATTCCAAAAAACGGTGTTATGGGAAAATCGACTTTATGCGGAAGTAGAAGATGACTACCTCATTATGTAACTGCCAAATTACATTGTTACATAACTGCTAAACCACCGAGAATTATGGCCCAGCCACGTTGACACATAACCTTAACCATCACAGCTAGCAGTGCTGTTGTCTTGTTCCTCGGTGTTCGGTACTGCCAGACGTCTTTAATGCACAGAATAATTGGATAGTAGATTTTTACTGTTGTCGTAAATGTGAAACATCAGATAGTGAGATAGTCGGTAAGGGAGGAGCAGGTATGCTGTAGAATGGCCAGGTGCAAGTGGTCTTAAGGTGATCTGGGTGGGGAGCTTAGCACGTTCAAGTTTTTACTGTTGGTCAGTTCTCCAGAGAAGAGCCTTCTCATTCTCCTCCCTAGAGGGTAAGGATCTGACTGCCAGCTTTTGGGGGGCTTAGTTAGAGAAGAGGATTGGTAGTCCCTGTATTTAGCATTCAGTCTGTATGGTTCCCATGCCCACAGCTGTACCTGGTCTAGAGACTTTTCCAGTCCAGAGACTGTTTTACCTTTTCCAGAGAATAAGCCTCCAGACTTTTTCCTGAGACAGTATCTAATGATGTGAAGTAGAGTAAGGGGCCTAGAGGTATTCCTTTGTCTCAGCTTACACCTAGTTTTGTTATTTCCAAAAATATCAGGTACTGCCTCCTGTGATGTTTTGAGGATATCGTATAGTAAATTGATTTGGTTCTCAGTTTCCCTCACTGCTGATTTGGGATTTTAAGTTTTATGTAGTGAAATCTGTTAATCTTTTTGGCTTTGGAAGATTTAAGCTACGCCTAGGAAAACCTCCATTCCTGCAACCTGCTCAAGATTAAAAACATAATCTTTATTTTTTTTTGTAGTACTTTTTGGTTTTATTTTGTACATTTTAAATCATTAGTCAATGTGTATTAAATGTTCATGCTGTGGGGGTAGAGATTAAATACTTGTTTTCCTGCAGAGGAGTTGCTGGTTATCTCAATGCCATTTATTGAATAATCCATTTCTGCCCTGGTTTGAAATGCCACCCCTATAATATACTAACTTCCTCTGTGTTCTTGGGACTTTTATTATTATTGTGGCAAAATACACATAACTCAGAAATCACAAGTTACCTGTTTCTTTATGATCATTATCTAGAAGCACTCATTTGAGGAAGGATGACCTGCATAAACCAAAGCCCCAAACAAGGGTGAAGGAAAAGACCGAAGATTTTACCCTGTCTACTCCCTGGAGACTGTTTTCCTTTTGCTCTCCTAGTTCACTCAGGGCACTGTTCTCCCCAGTAGTTCTGAGCTCACTGGATTGAGCTGACCTATAGCTTCTGGGAGAACATGTTCTCTTTTGTGATAACCCGTTTGGTATTTCTATGAAGCATTGCCTCCTCCAAGTGGAGGTTAGAACTAGAAGCGTTATAACATATGACTGGTTTAGGAACTTGTTTAAAGGGCTCCAAGCTGTTTTTATGGTTTGGCCCATATTCTTTAGTTAATAAATCTTAAAGTAAGTTTATTTACTTTCTGTATTATGTGATGTCTCTGCTTATTTGCCTTTGAATTTAGTAAATATTTTCTAGTGGCATGAATGATTAATAGTTTTCTTTACATATTGTGAACATTTATTATAAGGAAATGGTTTGTCTTGTTTTAGGAGTAACTTACCTGCTTACCCAGTCATTCAGTATTATATAGTTGCTTGCTGCTGGGTAGTATCACCATCAAATAACACTTGTAGAATACTCAAGCATGTAATTCTAAAAATACTAAGAGTTGTTACTCTATAGGAACTTACATTTTTCAGAAATGACCGACACTCATAAGGCTTTTGAAACCATTGGAAGGCTGTTAGCTGCTCCTGTAACTGACAGCCACATAGGAGGGGAAACCAGTGTTGGGATTGTGAATGATCTTCATGATTTTTTCTCCCTATGATGTTTTCTAGCTACAGAGTTATTGGAATGTAAGTTGTGAATGGTGTATCGTTTTATAGCCAAGTAAAGTGAGCAGACTATTCAAGTCATGCTGATTCCAAGTTTTATTTCTTCCAGATGTCATCATTGCCAAGAAGAGCAAAATTAAAGACTGCTGCATCCAAAGATGAATGTTCTTTCCTCTCGGAGTTGTAAGCATATTTTTTTAATATGGGGTGGGGGAATGATGTATATTTTAAGGAGTAATGCATTCTGTCACTCATTCTTAAGTCATTTATGTTGAATGGGCTGTCTTTTTCATTCATTCACGCCACAAATATTTATTTAACTCATGCTGTGTTCCAGGCTCTGTCTAGGTGTTTGCAATAGTGTTGAAAGAGTTTAGCTTCCATTTCAGTGGTAGAGAGAGAAAATGGTTAAACATGTAATAAGCCAATAACTAAACATACAATATTGACCCTAGGATGTAAGTTCCATAAGAGCAGGGAGACGGGGGTGTTGCTTTGGAGGATAGTTTCTTAACTTCGGCACTGTTGAAGTTTTGAGCTGGATAACTGTTATGGGGAACTGTCCATTCCTGTCCTCTAGATGCCAGTAGCAACCCCCATCAGCTGTGACAATCAAAAATATGTCCAGACATTGCCAGATGTCCTCTAGGGGTCAAAATTGCCCCCTGTGGAGAACCTCTACTTTAGAACAGTCATAGTAAAGGTGCTCTGAGGAAATTTAAGATAAATGACTGGTTAACGTTAGGCAGTAATAGCATTACTGTGCTGTAAAGAAAAATAAAGCAGGGCAAGGGAACAGAAAGTGGTGGTTGTGGGGACACATTCTGGATAGAGTATTCGGGAAAGTTCTTTTGGAGGAAGTGATAATTGTACAGAGATCTAAATGAGATTTGTGAGTGTTAACTTGCAAAGATCTGGGGGATGAGTGTTCCAAGTAGAGGGAACAGCAAGTGCAAAGACCTTGAGGCAGGAGTTGAGCTTGGTGTTTTCAGGGAACAACAAGAAAACCAGAATCACCAAGGCAGGGAGTGGTAGGAAATGAGATTAGAATCGGTAGAATCTAATGTAAGGAGCCCTGGTGGCACAGTGGTTAAAAGTGCTTGGCTGCCCACAGAAAGGTCAGTGGTTTCAACCCACCAGCTGCTCCACAGGAGAAAGATGTAGCAGTCTGCTTCTGTAAAGATTTATAGCCTTGGAAACCCTGTGGGCAGTTCTCCTCTGTCTTACAGGTTGCTATGAGTCAGAATTGACTCGATAGCAGTGGATTTGTTTTTTGTTTTGTTTTAGGATCTAATATGCTGTGACAGAGTGTTAGGATCTTATTTAGAGTGGGTTGGGAAGCCACTGGAGAGTTTCAGGGTGTGACGTGATCTAATTTACATTTGTAAAAGATCATTCTTGATGGAGAACAGACTATATGGATGCAGGAATGGAAGAAGAATCAGTTAAGGTTACTGTGGAAGCCAAGGGTCCTAGAGGTGAGATGGTGAGAAGCTGTCTAATTTGGGATACATTTTGAAGCTATAGTGGGCAGGACATGCTGATGGATTGGATTTGGAGTATGAAGGAAAGACAAATTTTGGGAATACTGGAAGAGGAGCAGATGTGAGGGTGGTGAACCCGAATTCTATTTTGTTTGGACTTACTAAGTTTGGACTTACTAAGTTTGAGGTGCCTGCTAGACATTTAAGCGAAATTGGATATATACATGTCTTGAGCTCAGGTCATGTTGGAGATATAAAATTGAGATTCCTGTGTTCATCCGTGGAATGAGATAAAGTCATCTAGTAAGAGCACAGAGCAGGAAGAGAGAAGAGCTGAGGACTAAGCCTTGGAGGATTCCAACATTTAGCAAAGGAGACTGAGAAACTGTAGTTCTGTAGGAGGAAAGTTCTGTAGGAGGAAACCGTGGAGTGATGGTCCTGAAAGGTGTGGAAGATGTTCTTTGAGGAGTGAGAGCCAGCTGCTGCTGAGAGGTCAAAAACAACTAGGAATGAGAGTTGACTGGCTGCCTCAGAACTGCTTCACGTGTGATGAAGTCATACCTGTACGTGTGTGATGTTTTCCTTCATAATAACCAAAAGGACTCTTGTGCCTGTCTTGTCACTTGGTAATATTTCTGTGCAAAATAGGGTTAGTCAGTACTCCTGTTTGACAGATGATGAGACTGAGGGAAAGAAATCAACCTGCTCAGTTTAGTAATAGTATAAGTAGTGGAACTGTGGTTTTCTAATTCCTAGCCCACTGTTCCTTTCAGTTCCACTGCTGTCATGTTGTATTATTTTAATTATTTTCTATTTGTGGTCTGCTTGCTCTTTAGTTAGTAACATTCACCTCTGAAGAGAGCTCACTTTGAGGATATCAGTGACTTGAACTATCATAATTATGCTCTCTTAAACATAATTTAAGGAGCCCTGATGGTGCAGTGGTTAAGCATTAGGCTGCTAACTGAAAGGTCGGCTGTTTGAACCCACCAAGCCGCTCCACGGGAGAAAAGACCTGGCGATCTGCTCCTTTTAAGATTACTGCCTAGGAAGCCCTATGGGGCAATTATTCTACTCTGTCATATAGGGTCACTGTGAGTCGTAATCAACTAGAGGGCATGCGACAACAGAGCATAATTTAGCTAAGAAGTCATTCAGTCAGGTTTTTGCCTCCAGGCAGAATTTAAGCCATTAAAGAAGCCAGACAGCCCTATTCACTAGTGTTGGTGAAGGCAGTGGTTGTCCTTCCCACTACTATTGATCTCTGACAGAAGGGGTAGAAGCAGGAGTAACTGGGTTGCCAGGAGCAGATGTTCCTTAACCAGCGTTCACACAGCTCTTGCTCTGCGTTTGATTCTTGAGTTGGTAGAAAAGTGCGTAGCTGCACCTGATCCTGTCAAATCAGGAGGCAAATCCATTCTCTAGAAAGAGAAAAGGGGCTAATTAAAGCAGTTGGAAGGGTTTGGGGTGTTGTAACTTAGAGTGTTTTATATAACTTAGAGTGTTTCCTAAAGCCATTTCCCACTCCTTACATTGGTTTGAATAACTTAATACAATTTAAATGAATTTGATTTGCACTTAGGAAATTAAGTGTTTTTCACTGTTAAAATTGAGGAACTCATGTTGACTATAGTATGACATGACTAAGTAAGTTACTTGTCAATAATAACTTCCTAAGTCTTGAGTATATGTGTGTAGTCTGTCTGTCAGCTGACTGGAGAATGGAGAGATCTGTGATTGACAGCTTACCTGGGGTGTTTGTACATCATTCCCTGATCGACTCTGTTGTTTCAGCTCTTAGCAGTACGTGCTAATTGCCTGTGTGCCCATAACTCCACTTTACACTGAAACAGCTCCTACCTTATTAGTATTTTTTCAAGAAGCATGGCATGTGTTTCTTTTTTCCGTTTGACATTTGGCCTCATTTTCCTTGGAAACTCTCTGTCAATTTACTTTTAGATCATCTTCATCTGAAGAAGATGACAAGGAAGATAGTGCCTGGGAGCCCCAAAAGAAAGTCCCCAGAAGCCGCAAGCAGCGTGTTCCCAAGGAATCTAAGCCAAAGAGGATGCCACGAGTAAAGAAGCACACCCCGAAGATCAGTGATGGCTTAGAAGGCATGGTTGTTAAGGAGGAGCTGGTAGGTGCCCTAGCTGGATACAGGGAACACTGTAGTGTTTTCTTAGTTGGTGATGTTACTTTTTCCTTTTTATTGTGCTTCAGATGAAGGTTTACAGAGCAAATTAGTTTCTCATTAAACAGTTAATACTCATATTGTTTTGGGACATTGGTTGCCAGCCCTGCAACGTGTCAACGCTTTCCCCTTCTCGACCTTGGGTTCCCTGTTTCCATCGGTCCAGCTTTCCTGTCCCCTCCTGCCTTCTTGTCCTTGCCCCTGGGCTGGTGTGCCCATTTAGTCTTGTGCACATGGTTGATCTATGTGTATTATTGTTTGTTTTATATTTTGTTGTATGTGCCTGTCTAATCTTTGGCTGAAGGGTGAACCTCAGGAGTGACCTCAGTACTGAGTTAGAAGGGTGTCCAGGGGCCATACTCTTGAGGTTTCTCTAGTCTCTCTCAGGCCAGTAAGTCTGGTCTTTTTTTGTGAGTTAGAATTTTGTTCTGCATTTTACTCCAGCTCTGTCCGGGACCCTCTATTGTGATCCCCGTCAGAGCAGTCAGTGGATATTCTTGTTTAATACTACATCAAAACTTAACAAGTGGTAGTTCCTCAAAGGTTTGTTCCATTGTGGAATTTGGAACCATATCAATGAACTTTTTGTACTCTGTTATATTGAAATCCATCGGTCTGTGTTGTAATTTGAATGGGTCTTTTAACCCATGTATGATTTTGTAAAATCATGTATTGGTCATTTGAAAAATACTGGTTTACTGATTTATGCAGATATTCTAAATGTTGGCACCTTTCATCATACAATATAAAAAAAAATCACATATGTTAATATAACCACTGATCTCATCACAGTGTTGGGAAGCTGTCAAGCTCACAGTGGCAGATAGAAAATTTCCGAAATTCTTATGTTCACTTAAAAGCCTGCATTTTATTTTTGGCAACAAATGTTGATTGTTTCCTTGAAGTGATAGGCTCACTTAGTTTATTTATGAGAAAGTGTCTGCCAGATACTCAAGTCTGAGTAGCCGTAGTTTGTCTGCCTGTCTTTTTTCAAGTAAAAATAGTGTTCTGTGGAAAAGAAAGGAGTACAGTGACTAAGCGCTTGGCTGCTAACTGAAAGGTTGGCAGTTGGAACCCACCAGCCACTCTGTGGGAGAAAGACCTGTTGCTGTGAAGTTTGCGGCCTAGGAAGCCCTATGGGGCAACTCTACTCTGTCAGGTTGCTGTGAGTCGGAATCCACTCAGCGGCCCACAGCAGCAGCATGGAAAGAGAAGCTAGTGCAGCTCACAACTCAGATGATTGCTCTTCTGGAGACAGCCTCGGTAATGAGGGTGCAGCACAAGTGATTTATGTGTACTTTCTGTTCCATCACAGAATATTAAAATGATGTCTTCTCAAGGGTCGATGTTCTATACAATTCATAATTTCTACTACTTCATCAAGGGCATTCTTCAGTGAAACTGATGTTGTTTTTGTTGTTTTTTTGTGAGTGCCTGGCAGCGAAGAGAACGATGACTGCTGTGTAGCTTGGTGCTGCTGCCTTGATTTGTGCTAAGGTGCCACCAGTTTCACCCACCATTGCTCTTGCACCATCAGTGCAAATGTCTAAGCATTATTATAAATATAGTTTGACCTTGTAGATCTCCTGAAAGGGTAGCAGGGTCCCCCAGGGGTCTGTGAACAATACTTGAGTAGTGGGAGTTTAGATAAATCTTGCCTGAAAACTCCAGGGAAGAGATATATATATTTATCAGTAGAGGATAGCTTTATTTAATTTTTTTTCTTGCTCATATGTTTTTTTTAGATTTATTCTTTTTTATGTAATTTTATTTATTTTGTTGTACTTGAGAATATACACAACAAAACATTCATCAATTCAACAGTTTCTACATGTACCTTTTAGTGATATTGATTACATTGTTCGAGTTGTACGGTCATTCTGACCTTCCTTTTCTGAGTTGTTCCTCCTTCATTAACATGAATTCACTGCCCCCTGAGGTTCCTATCTAATTTTTTGAGTCGCTGTTGTCAGTTCGATCCCATGTAGATAATTCTTAAAAGAGCATAATGCTCAAGGTAGACATTTTTTACTAGTTAAGCTAAACTGTTGTTTGGTTTCTAGGAAGACTTGGGATATTTTTGGTTTAAAGTTTAAAGATTATCTCAGGGCAGTAGTTTCAGGGATTCATCCAGCCTTCGTGGCTCCAGGAAGTCTGGATCCATGAGAATTTAAAATTCTGTTGTGAATTTTCCCCCTTTTGATCGGGGTTCTTCTATATAATCTTTGATCTAAATGTTCAGTAATGGTAGCCAGGCACCATTCAATTCTGGTCTCATGGCAAAGGAGACAGTTGTTCATGGAGGCAATTAGCCACGCATTCCATATCCTCCTATTGCTGACTCTCCTTCTTCCTCTATTGTTCTAGGCAAATAGAGACCAAGCTGCAATCTTTTAAGACCCCAGCTCCTATACATTGAAACTAGGAGGCAGAACAGAGGCACCAAACATGTTGTTAGACCAATTAACTGGGATGTCCCTTGAAACCATGACCCTAAACCTCAGGGAAGATATTTTTAAGTGTCTAATTTATGATTGTTGACTTCCCCCTACCCCCAATCTTTAAATCTCCTACCTGTAGTCATTTTACTTTTTCTTCTCTTCTTGATTTATTACTTTTTCCTCTCTTAGGAGGTGGTTGAGGTGTGGTAGTGGTATAATGATAGTGGTATTAGCAAATATTTGAGTGCTCACCATTAGCCAGACAAGGTGCTCTTCACTTTACTTTTATGATCTTAGTCCTCACGACAACTTCTTGAGACAGGTGCTGTTATCCTGATTTTATAGCTGAGGAAGGTGAGGCAAGAGAAGCTAAGTGACTTGCTCATGTCCACAGAGAGTACATGATGGAGCTGGGTTTCTAACCCAGGAACGTGATTTTGTGAGCATTTCAGGTAATTCTCATGGGTGTTTTTACATCTGCCAAGCTCACAAGAGTAATGTATAAAACCAGAGTACTGGTTTAATAATTAACTTCACAAGGACTTGAAAATCTTTTGAGCAGCACTTTCTCTCCTTGGAGGCTGAACTAAGTAGGGAATTAAATAATAATCAGAATCATGCTTGGTGAGCATGGGCTCAGAACAGGAGGGTTCGATAAGCTCATTTGGGTTTAGTGAATGCCTGCTGTGGTCTAAGGCTCTGTGCTTGTCACAGTGACAGTTGAATGTTTTAATTGCATGAAGCTAAGGTAGTTTGTCCATCTCACAGCAGGGCTGTCTTACCACTGGGATCAAAATACGCAAAACCTGATTGCTAAGCTTTTCTTTCCCTTGTACACTACTTATAAGAGTGCTGATCATATTTGCTTTTTGCAGTGCTCCTTTTTCTGCTCCTCTGTGGCTGACAGCCAACCCCCTTTGTGACTGACACATACCTTTTCAGCCATGTCAACTCATTTGATCAGTTTATCATCAACTCTTACAGGCCTGAGAGTCATTTTGTCTCATATCTCTGCTGTTTACCATTACGGTTTAAGTTAAAAATTTAATACTCAGAGGGCTATCTAATGTACATGATTTCCAAGTTCCGGTGGTGGTGGTAGTGAGTGGGGATTAGGGTAGGAGTGCTCTTTATTGCAGTTTCCAGTGGGAAAAAATGGTTGATAGGAGAGAAGATGGAATTTGGACTGAAACTTAGTTTGGGAGTTGTTCTTTTGTCTGTGTTTGTGCCGTCTACATCACTTAGCTAAGTGGGAACAGGCCCACTTGCTTAACTGTAAACTCCTTAGGGGCAGGGTCCTCGTCTTATTCACCACTCTTTCCCCAGTGCCAAGAGGAGTGTCTGGTCTCGTTCCTTCCCACCTGAGCTGTCACCTGGGGAGAGGGCCAGTGGTGGGGTAGAGACTTGGATACCCGTGAGGACTCCTGAAGAAAAATGCTTGACACTGCCCTGCTGTCATGCTGTGCTTTCTGTCTTCTGACCTTTGTAAATTGGTGGCAGGTATGGCCTGTGGAGTTTTATGAGTGTGGGGGTGTTACTCTTCTCTCCCTAAATTGTTGACTTGATTACAAGTTTTAATCTTGGTTTTCTGGCATGTGTAGACATACTCTTTCCTTTTTAATATGGATTCTCTCAGTTTACTTTTAAAGGTTGTTATTGTAGTTTCGTTGTCAATTCAGATTCACAGTGACCCCGTATGTCCAGCATAGAACTGCTGTATAGGGTTTTCAAGGCTGTGACTTTCAGAAGCATATCTCCAGGCCAGTCTTCCAAAGTGCCTCTGGGTGGGTCTGAACCACCGGCCTTTTGGCTAGTAGTTGAATGCTTAACTGTTTGTGCCACCTAGGCACCTTCCTTTACTTTTATTTTTAAATTAAATTTTTTATTTTGAGGTAATTATAGATTCACATGCAATTGTAAGAAATAATACAAACAGATTCCATGTACCTTTACTCATTTTCCCCCATTGGTAATCTCTTTTAAAACTAGAGTCTAATATCTCAACCAGGGTAGAACTTGATAAATCCCATCAGTCTTATGGAGATTTCTTCAGTTTTCCTTGCACTCATTTGTGTGTGTGTGTGTATATGTATTATATGCAGTTTTATCATATGTATAGGCTCAGGGTATCCACCACCACAGAACTACCGCAAGGATCCCTAGTGTCACCGTTCTGTAGACCTTCCTCCCTCCTGCCCTGCCCTTCATCCCTGGCAACCACTAATCTGTTCTCTATTTTGTCACTTCAGGAATGTTATGTAGACATAATCATGTAGCGTCTAACCTTTTGAGATTGGCTTTTTTTTTTTACTCAGCGTTATTCTCATGAGCTTCATCCAAGTTATTGGTGTATCAATCATTTGTTCCTTTTTATTGTTGAGTAGTTCCAGGGCAGTTGGTTTTTCTCTTCTAAATCTGTGTTTTTTTGTGGTTTGTTAGAACAGCTCTGTGGCTATTGCTGATGTCAATTTGGAAGAGAGAAAAAATGAACCGAATACTGTGCAGACTGAGAAAACAGCAAAGACAAAGCGGAAAAATTCAGCTCAGTCACCTTTAGTTCGGAGGACCAAAAAGCTGAAAGTCGAAGAAACCAGCAAAGACACCAACGTAGAGGATGAGAATAACAGTACAGAGATGCCGTCCACAAGCACCATGTGGGAAAGTACATGCAAGAAGGAAAAGAATGAAGTTGACTTTACATTTGGTCAGTCTCCTCTAAAGAAAATGAAGACGGAAATGTGTCCTCAGGGGCAGCCTGTCAAGCTTCCAGCAAACGCCAGCAGTATTAAGGAGGAGGTGGAAATGAACTGGGACATAGTGCAGGTATGAATTAGCCTTTTTCTGTGCCTTTAGTTGGTTTCATTCCTTTCTTTTTGATTAGGATGGGGTTGTGTGGCTGAGGGGAGGTTTGGGAGTTTTCAGTTCTTCTTTCAGTTTTGCCAGTGATTTCCTGGAGGCTTTGGCCACTGGTTCCTTTTGGGTATGCTGTTTTGTATTACATCTTATCATCATCATTTCTTCAGTGGAGAGCTGTGACCTCAATCAAAGTAGGTCTTTGTCAAGGTGTTTTAATGAACATAAACACTACGTAGTCATTGCAGCAGCAGATTGGGTCCTCCACGGTTCATTGTTAAGCTTTTGCTTTGAACTTAGACTGTATTTTCCCATGTAAGGTATCTGTTTAACCCTTAGTGTAGTGTCGTGATGTACTAAGAACAGGGCCTAGCAATTTTCTGAAGGAAAAATTCTATCAGAATTCCAAGTTGAGATGCCAGAATTATATCTCTTACTACAGGGAAAATTGTATTTCCCAGTTTCTTTGGCTGGCTTTGGAGGTGGTAGAGCGTACCTGAAGAGTGGCTTTTGAGCAGTGATTCTCAACCTTTTGTGTGCCCCAGCACATTGAACTAGAAGGTAGAACAGAAGCACTAAACGTGTCGTTAGGCCAGTTAACTGGGATGTCCCATTAAACCATGACCCTAAACCTCCAAAGCAAGGAACCAAATCCAGTGAGGATCAGCAGCTACTGTGTTTTTTTTTTGGTCGTTGTTGTAAATTTATCTATCGCACAACTTTTGTTAATTCACCTTTTTACAGGGTACAACTTATTATACAATTACAATAATTGGCTGTATAACGCTACTCTTAATCACTGTAATTTTTTCATCACCATTAACCCTCTCCTTCCCCCTCCCCCACTTTGATCTCTATACATTTGCCTGTTCTTGTCTTTTATGGATAGGCTTTAAATATGGTTCACTCAGTGCACTGAAATGGTCTCTCTATGATTCTCTGAGAACTCATAATAGCAAAATTGCCATGGCCTTAGGTTTCTATAAACCATATTTCTTCAGAGAAAGAAATTGTACCTGAGTCCAGAGTTCCAGCCCAAGTCTTGATCTTAGTGCTAATTGGACCAGTCTCTCAGGGGAATGACATACTCTGGCTGTTCTTAATTATTAGAACAACTGGTTATGTGAACCATTTCTGACTGAGGGAGCAGCCGTTTGAAGTCCTCTGGGAAGGGAAGGAACTGGGTTTTTTCTAGGAAGTGAGAGAAGGCCATTGGGGAAGGCTTCTAATAATCTAGGGAAGAGCCGACAAAACGTCTTTTGGGCCATGGTGTAAGGAGTTTGGATTCTAAATGAAAGAGAAATCATTCGAGGGTTTTGAGCAGTCAAGTGACATGATCCAATATGCATTTTGAAAAGATTCTTGTTGCTTTAGGGATATTGGAATGAATGGGATTGAAGTGGATACAGGGAGAACAGTTAAAGACTACTGCAGTTGTCCAGGCTAGAACTAGACTGGGACATGGGGTAGAAGAACTGAAGAGCAGTAATAGATGGAAGAAATATTGCCAGTATTAGAGTTGATGGGTCTTTACGATGGATTGGGTTTAAGAGTTGAAGGAGATGGATGATAAAGGCTCAGTTTTCTGCCTTGAACTGTTGTTAGGATGGGTATAATATAGGAAAAACTAGAGGAGGAATACGTTTGAAGGGAAGGTCACTTTGCATGTGTGTGATTTGGGATGCCCATTAAATAGATTTCCAAGAGAATATGTTAAATAAGCAGTTGGTTAAATTAGTCTGGAGCTTATAGGGAAGAGAGTCAGTGTTGGAAATGTGAATCTAGACTCCTCACCCAAGAGTGGATATTCATCATCAGAATGGGTGATATAATGTAGGCCTCAGGATTTAAGGTGCCCCGAGAAATGAGATATACCATCCATAGTCTCTGGAGTTCAGGCATTTATTTAATCTGCAACTTTGAAATTCAGTCTGTTATATATCTTGACTTGATTCTGATAACCAATTGATTATAACTGTTTAGTGCTTTTTATCTGTCTCCCTCCTCCCCCAATTTTTGGCAAATTTTGGGCATCAAGATAGAAATAATAGTAAAACATACACTTTTTGTGCTTGGAGCCCTGGTGGCGCAGTGGTGAAGAACTCAGCTGCTCACCAGAAGGTTAGCAATTCGAATCTATCAGCCACTCCTTGGAAACTGTATGGGACAGTTCTACTCTGTCTTGTAGGGTCACTATGAGTCGGAATTGACTCGACAGCAGTGAGTTTGGTTTGGTTGGTTTCTGTGCTTTACTTTGAAAAAGCTGCTTAGGTTTTTGAAAACAGTTATTGGAATTCATTTCATTCTTTTCTCCAGGTTGATCTCTTCAAACATTTCTGCTTGCATGTTCATGTTGCTGAAACCTGTAAACTTGTTTTTTATAAAAGAATTATTTTGAATATATTTTAAATGTGCATGATACAGAATTCAAAAGATACAAAAGGATCTTGACCCTCAGTTAGTCGATTACCCTTTCTAGAAGTAAGCAACATCACCAGTTCCTGTGAATCATTCCATATCAGCTCATGTAGAGCTGCTTCATATTCTTACATGATTGCATGTTATTCTACTGTGTGGGCATATCATTTATTTACCTGTTAGTTTCCCATTGATTGACTTAGGTTTTTTGGTAACTTTTACTATGTTGGAGATAATCCTTAAAAAAAATCATTGTAAATAATATTTTCCAAAGGTATGAATATATCAGGATAAATTCCCAGAAGTGGAATTGCTGGGTCAAAGAGTTTATTCATTGTAATTTTGATAGGTATTACCAACTTATTCTTCCCCCAGAGATTATACCAATGTACCTTCTCACTAGCAATGATCAAAGGTGTCTTTTCCTTGTATTCATGCCAGTACAATGAATTACCAACTCCTTGATATTTGCTGCCAGTCTGAGGGATGAAAAGTATCTCATTGAGCCCTGTAGGATTTGAATGATATGGAGTGGTCTCTATTGAACTTCACTGAATTAGTAAAATAGCTATTTGACTATTATGGTTGTCAATGCATTACATATTTTATATCGTTTCCTCTTTTTTCAGACTATAGCAAAGTAGTTTCTAATTGACTGGAGAACATTATTTGATTCTATATTTTAAACCATACATTATAATAGAGATAAATGTGTAATTTTCTGGATCTTAAATCACCAAGTGTCTTTAATTTGCAGGTTTTATCTGAGAGAACTAATATTGAACTTTGGGTTTGTGCCAACATCATTCGTCTCTTTAATGATGATAATACTATTCCCTTCATTATACGTTACCGAAAAGAGCTCATTAATAACCTTGATGCTGATTCCTTGAGAGAAGTTCAGCAAACCCTAGAGGAGCTGCGGTAAGAGACGTTGGAAGGGATGAATTAGTGTACAGGGAAAGAGGGCGTATGAGTCTGTGAGGAGAAGTGGTGAAGAAGTGAATGATAGTGTACTTTGATAGTTCCAATGTTTCGTTTCCTGTAATTATTGTAATCTGGATATAATTCTCTTCTAAGAAAGGAAATCAGCTCTATTTTAGTTATTAGGTGTGTATCGAGTCCCTCTGCTGGTGTGTTTATAGATAGCTTGGGCATTTATCAGCAAAAAGGTAGTTCGTAGTGATAATTGTGTGCCTCCGAGTTTGTCGTCTTCTCTCATAGAAACAGTTAATGCAGGAAGCTCAGAAAATAAAATTTTAGTCTAACTTTTCAATAGCTTGCATAAAATTGTCCTCTTAATGTCCTCCCTAAATGGAGAGTTCTTTGACAGTATGGTTTGATAGCAAACATGTATGTTTATGTTTTCCATTCTTTTAAAAGGTATTGTAATTCATTATTAATGAATTGTAAGTTTGTATATTTTCTCTAGTCTTTTAAAAATCATGCCTCTAAACTTATTGTACTAACACAGAAATGTGTATACTAAGACTGTAAAGACTATAGGACTCTAACCATATTATTCGATAGGGTTTATTAAAACACTGTTCATCATTCATACATTTATTGCCTGCCTCCCACATGCCAGGCAGTGTTGTTAATGTGCATGTTCTTCAGCTCTACCATGGATCTAATTAAATTTGATTATAATCCTACCATCCAGCCATCCTAAAAGTGCTAAGAGTTCTTTTTACAACATGTCTAATAAGCTTCTAGGATGCTTCAGTGGCTCAGACGGTTAAGTGCTGGACTACTAGCTGAAAGATTGGTAGTTGGAATCCATCCAGAGGCTCCTGGGAAGACAGGCCTGGGTGATCTGCTTCTGAAAGGTCACAGCCTTGAAAACCCTATGAAGCAGTTCTACTCTGCACACATAGGGTTGCCGTGAGTTGGAATCTACCTCATGGCAACTAACAACAAGGATACAGTGAGAAGAACACAGCATCACTTCTATAGTATTCCTGCCAAAGATGCACAATCTGAATCTGATTGTGAGGAAACCTCAGACAAACCCAAACTGGGTTATTCTACAGAATAACTGACCTGTAACTTTAAAAAGTATCCAGGCCTTAAAAATCAAGGAAAAATTAATATAATATTTCAGCTTGAAGGAGACTATAGACACATGGCAACTAAATGCAGTCTTTGATTCTGAACTGAATTCACTTTAAAAGGACATTATTGGGACAATTGGTGAAACTTGAATGAGATCTGAGGATTAGATTGTTGTAGTGTATCAATATTAATTACTTGATTTTTATGGTTATATTATAGTTATATAAGAGAACGTTCTTGTTTATAGGAAATACACACTAAAGTTTTTGGGGATGCTGGTAACTTACTTGCAAATGGTTCAGAGGAAAGAAAATTCTTTTTACTTTAACTGCAACTTTTCTGTAAGTTTTAGATAGTTTCGAAAAGAATGCTTTGACATATAGGTGGTGTATATTATAGAAGTTTTTCTTTTCAGGACTGTTGCAAAAAAGGTTCACAGTACAATCCAGAAAATTAAGAAGGATGGGAAGATGTCTGAGTGCTTGTTCAAAGCCCTGCTGAACTGTAAAACTTTTGAAGAGCTAGAACATGTGGTAAGGAACCCTTTTAATTTTTTAATGTAATGTAATACCGGAGTATATTTTGATTTGGGTCTTTTTATAGTTAAAGAAGGCTTGGAAATAAAAAGCTAAGTTTATCAACTGCAATTATTTAATTCAACAAAATATTCTTTATTAAATACATATCTATTGTGAGCCTTTTTTGTGCTAGGTACTTGGGTTTACAAACATGAATAATTAATAGTTCTTGTTCTTAAGGAATTCCCAGTTGAATGGGGAAGAGGAAGAGTAGGTTATACAAGTGGGAAGTGTAGGGAGAAGACTAGCTAGAAACCTAGATTTGAGTGTCTTCAGTATGTAGTTAGTATTTGAAACTATGAGAATGGAAGAACTCACTCATGGGGAGTTTGTGCCATGAACCTGTCAGGATAGACCATTGGGGAACACAACTGCAGTGTGATAATCGTTTTTATATGGCCTTTCTTGCCATGATCTTGTAACTTGCAACAAAAAACTGGGTAGGACTATGAAAATGATGTGCTTGTGGCCCACCAAGGGGATTGGATAGCTTGCTAATAATGTAAATAAGGTGCATGGCACCCTTGTGGAGGTGGGACCGTGCAAATAAGGTGTGTGGATTCCTAATGAGAGGATTAGTCAGTTTTGCCATCCCACTGGGCTTAAAAGAGAACCAATTCTAGAGCAAAGAGGAGACTTGATTACCACCAAGAAGAAGAGATGGGAGTGGAGCACGTCCTTTGGAGCTGGGATCCCTGCCCTGAGACCCTTCTAGACCCAGGAGACAGAGAGAGAGAGAGAGCTGTAACACTGAAGATGGCAAGACGGCGAGAAGCAGTGGCAGAGAAATGGTGGCAGTAGAGGCAGCAGAACCAGGAGACTGACAGGAGGCTTGCTGGTAGAGTGGTGTGCTTCTGGGCACTTGTTGGAGTTAGGCTTACTGACCCAAGAAGTGAGAGAGCTGAGCGCCTTCGGGCCGGAGGCTTGCTGACAGACTGAGGTGCCTCCAGGCATTTATCAGCAGAGCTAAAATAGCTTTGTAACACTTGCCTGAACTGGGCAGAGGCCAAGGAGCCAGAGAGAGAGGCATGCCTGTGGGCATGGCTGAGAAGAGGCTGTCCTGATCTAAGAACTGTATCCTGAGTGTTCCTAAACCTAATTGTAACATGTTACTTCCCTGATAAACCCCATAATCGTGAGTATCGTCTGTGACTTCTGTGTAGCCATTGCAACGAATTATCGAACCCAGCAGAATAGAGAATGCCGTAGGAGGGACAGTTGGTGTCAAAATTCGTCAAAAGATAGGAGAGTGGCGGCATGTCTGACCTCTACCTCATAGGATTCAGCTTTGGGCTGTTGATGCTGATAATGATTCTCCTTCCCCTTCATGAAGTTAGAGGAGGTCAGATGATGCCTCCCCCACCACACCATTTTTACACCAACTTTTTTTTGAAAGCATGGTCAGTTTTATTGAAGACTACAAATCTTTAGTAGTATTTAGGGTAGAGACAGCTTTTAAAAATAAAAAGACCCAAGTGAATAGATGAATTTTATTGCATCTTCAGAATATCACCCGTACATTTTAGAAATCATCTGGCCTCCTTTCCATAGCTAGACACCTCTTAGATCTTACTCATCCGCCTGTTGAACGGTCCCTTTTTGAGAAACATAGACGCCATCCAGACATTTTGAGGACACCTTGTTTTTAACTGTCCTGGCTTGCTGAATTAAAGCAGCTGAATTTGATACAAGGTCAGTGTCGGTTTCTTCAAGAATCAGCTCATCTTTCTTGGCTTGAGATACTGAACAAGCAAAACTTGGCCTCATCGGAACCCTACAGATGTATTTTTCACCCCAGAATTTTTGAATTTCTTCAAGAGACCCACTCTCCTGAATAATAACATTGATGGGGAGGTGAGCACACACAGACCTCACCTTGTAACGGAAACACAGCATACCACCCTTGATCACGTTTTGTATGTGACTGCAGATAGTGCGAACGGAGCCAGTTCCTTTCTATTTCCCCACCGTTTGGCAGCACAAAGCCTCTTCTTTTTTTTTCCAAGGAGACTGAGCTCTACATTGCTGTGATTGAAATCCTTCCACCAGGTTTCTCTGGGGCCCTTCCTAGCAACTGTATGTCCCTTCAGAGTCTGGTATGGTGACAGTCTGATTGCTGAGCGTGGTCTTCATTCTTGCAGTAGATGTGGCAGAGTGAGAAGACCAACTTTCGAAGTGTGAGTGGAGGAAGGGGGAGCCCAGGAAGGAGACAGAATGGTGGGAGTGGCATGAGGAGAATAAGGAGATGATGTTACTGCGGAAGACTAGGGAGAGAGTTTTAGAAGGTCTCTGGATGGTGAAAACAGTCAGTGTGGAAGTTCAGATCCACCCAGAACTTGGAAGAAAGGCCTGGTGCTCTACTTCCTAAAAACCAGCCACTGAAAACTCTGTGGAGCACAGTTTTTTTCTAATACACGTGGAGTTGCCACGTGTTGGAGTCAACTCGATGACAGCTGGTTAATGATCAGTAATTAAATAGTTAAATGCAGTAGTGAGGTTTGGTAAGATAAAACCCAAACCAAACCTAAACCCACTGCTGTTGAGTTGATTCCAACTCATGGTGACCCTACAGGACAGAGTAGAACTGCCCTGTGGGTTTCCAAGGCTGTAATCTTCACAGATGCAGACTGCCACATGTTTTTCCTTTGGAGCAGCTGATGGATTCTAACAGCCAGCCTTTTGATTGGCAGCTGAGTGCTTTAACCACTGCACCACCAGGGCTCCCTTTAGGTGAGATAAGGACTGAAAAGTGTGTATTTGGCAATTAGGGGATCATTGTGAATCTTTGTAATACCACTTTCAGCAAGGCGTGTGGAATAGATTGAGGAGGGAATGTGGATTCAGTAGAGGCATGGAGTGTTGACAGCTTTTAGATGAACTTGGTTGAAGAGAGGAGTGAACCTTGCAGTGGACTGTGGATTATTAAGATGAGTGAAACCAAACAAATAACTAATTTTAAGCACATAGAAAATTACGAAGGATAAGATTAGGAACGTGCATCTTCATACAGTAAGCATTTTTTTTTTATCTAGTTGGTATCAGAATTGTCTCCATGGCAACTGATAACACAACAGCAGTCTTAATTTCTGAATGAAGACGAAATGGTTGAGAAAAGGATGCCTTTAGCATTCTTAGCATATTCTCTAATTTTATATTCTAATTTTAACTTTTCCTTTTTAAAATTGAATGATGTGGTATGTTTTCTGACTTTTCTTCGCAGTCTGCCCCATATAAAACTGGGAGCAAAGGCACCAAAGCCCAGAGAGCCAAACAGTTGGGATTAGAAGGAGCAGCCAGGACACTGCTTGAAAATCCAGGGGCGCTCAATCTGCTATCTTCCATTAAACCCAATGTGAAAGGTACTGACTTTACTGAAGAGATAGCCCTCTCTCACTCTTTCTCTATTTTTCTAATGAAATTTTATGTTAAAAAACAGTTTTCACTAAGTAATGACTATTACAAAAGAATATTATAGCATATAAGAAATAAATAATTACAAAAGAATATTATAGCATATAAGGAATAAATAATTCTAATAAATAAATAATTCTAATAAATCAAATCCCGGTGTACCCACTGCTTAGCCATTCAGCTTTCCTTTTTGAGGAAGTGACAGTTTTAGTCTTTTTCCATTTTGCTATTGTATTGTTTCTCTTTTTCATATTAATTTGTAAGTATTTTAAGATATTCTTTTTTAAAAAATTATGTTTTAGGTGAAAATTTACAGCGCAGATTAGTTTCTCATTCAAAAATTTATTATACAAACATTGCTTTGTGACACTGGTTGCAATCCCTGCAGTGTGTCAGTACTCTCCCACTTTTGCTTTACACCTTGGGTTCCCTGTGTCCACTCGTCCAGGTTTCCTGTCCCTTCTAGCCTTCTTGTCTTTGCTTTTGTTGCCCAGTTGGTCTTATACACACTTGACTGAACTAAGAAGCACGTTCCTCATGTGTGTTATTGTTTGTTTTATGGCCTAATCTTTGGCTGAAAGGTGGACTTCGGGAGTGGCTTCAGTTCTGAGTTAGCATGGTGTCTGGGGGTCATAGTCTCAGTTGTTCCTCTAGTCTCTGTCAGACCAGTAAGTCTGATCTTTTTTTGTGAATTTAAATTTTGTTCTACATTTTACCCCCTGCTTTGTCTGGAACCCTCTATTGTGATCCCTGTCAGAGTAGTCAGTGGTGGTAGCCGGGCACCATCTAGTTCTGCTGGGCTCAGGCTGGAGGAGGCTGTGGTTCATGTGGTCCATTAGTCCTTAGGAATAATTTCCTTGTGTCTTTGATTTTCTTCATTCTCCTTTGCTCCGAATGTGACAGGACCAATAGATCTATTTTAGATGGCTGCTTGCAAGCTTTTAAGACTCCAGACACTACTTACCAAAGTAGGATGTAGAACATTTTCTTTATGAACTGTATTATGCCAGTTGACCTAGATGTCCCCAGAGACAGTCGTCCCCAGCCCTCAGCACTAGTAACTCAGTTCCTCAAGGTGTTTGGATGTGTCTAGGAAGCTTCTATAGTGTGGCTATGAGCTATGAGTCAGAATCCACTTGACGGCAGCAGGTTTGGTTTGGTTTGTTTTTTTAAGGAAGCTTCTATGGCTTTGCCTCGGTCGAGTTGTGCTGGTTTCCCCTGTATTTTGTGTTGCCTTTCCCTCCACCAAAGGTGACACTTGTGACTTCCCTCCTCCACCCCTTCCCTCTCTTGTAACCATCAAAGATTGTTTTTTTCTGTGTGTAAACCTTTTCTTGGGTTTTTATAATAGTGGTCTTCTATATTTTTCCTTCTGTGATTGACTTATTTCATTCAGCACAATGTCTTCCAGATTCATTCATGTTGTGAAATGTTTCGCAGATTCATCATTGTTCTTTATCATCGCGTACTATTCCACTGTGTTTAAGTACCATAATTTATTATCCATTCATCTGTTAACGGGCACATAGGGTTGTTTCCATCTTCTTACTATTGTGAATAATGCTGCAGTGAACATAGGTGTACATTTGTCTATTTGTGTGACAGCTCTTATTTCTCTAGGGTATTCCTAGGAGTGGGATTGCTGAATCGTATGGTACTTCTATTTCCGGCTTTTTAAGGAAGTGCCATATTGTTTTCCATAGTGGTTGTACCATTTTACATTTGCACTAGCTGTGCATTAGAATTCCAATCTCCCCGCAACCTCTCCAACATTTGTTATTTTCTGTTTTTTTGATTAGTGCCAGTAATGTTGGGATGAGATGGTATCTTACTGTAGTATTGATTTTCATTTCTCTAATGGCTAATGATCGTGAACATTTCCTAAAGTGTCTGTTAGCTGCCTGAATGTCTTCTTTGGTGAAGTGTCTGTTCACATCCTTTACCCATTTTTTAATTGGATTATTTGTCTTTTTGTTGTTGAGGTGTTGAAGTCTTCTATAGATTTTAAAGATTAGGCCCTTGTTGGATATGTCATAGCCAAATACTTTATTCCCAGTCTGTAGGTTCTCTTTTTATTCTTTTGGTGAAGTCTTTTGATGAGCATAAGTGTTTAATTTTTAGGAGCTCCCAGGTATCTATTTTCTCTTCTGGTGTTTGTGTATTGTTAGTTATGATTTTTATTGTATTTATGCCATGTGTTAGGGCCCCTAGTGTTGTCCCTTTTTTTCCTTCCATAGTCTTTACCATTTTAGGTTTAATATTTATGTCTTTGATCCATTTTGAGTTAGTTTTTGTGTATGCTGTGAAGTATGGGCCCTGTTTCATTTTTTTATAGATGAACGTCCAATTTTGCCAGCAACATTTGTTAAAAATATTGTCTTTTCCCCATTTAATGGACTTTGGGCCTTTGTCAAACGTCAGCTAATCATATGTGGGTGAATTTACATCTGGGTTCTTGATTCTGTTCCACTGGTCTATGTGTCTGTAATTGTACCTGTACCAGGCTGTTTTGACTACTGTGGCTGTACAGTAGGTTCTTAGCTCAGGTAGTGTGAGACCTCCTACTTCGTTCTTTTTCATCAATAATGCTTTGTTTAACTGTGGCCTCTTTCCTTTCCGTATAAAGTTGGTGATTAGTTTTTCCATCTTGTTAGAGAATGCTGTTGGTTTTTGGACCGGGATTGCATTCTCTCTGTAGGTCGCATTGGGTAGAATTGACGTTTTCACAATGTTGAGTCTTCCTATCCATGAGCATGGTATGTTTTTCCATTTATGTGGGTCTCTTTTGGTTTCTTGGCAGTAGTGTTTTGTAGTTTTCTTTGTATAGTTGTTTTACGTCCCTGGTTAGATTTATTCCTAAGAATTTTATTTTTAGGGGCTATTATAAATGGTATTGTATTCCTGATTTCTTTTTCAAAGTTCTCTTTGTTGGTGTATAGGAATCTAACTGCTTTTTGTCTGTTGATCTTGTATGCTGTTACTGTGCTGAATCTTTCTATTAGTTCCAGTAGTTTTCTTGTGGAATCTTTGGGATTCTCTATGTATTGGATCATATTATCTATGAATAGGGATAGTTTTACTTCTTCCTTTCCAATTTGGCTGCCCTTTAATTTCTTTTCTTGCCTTATTGCTCTAGCTAGGACTTCTAGCACAATATTAAATATGAGTGATGATAAAGGGCATCCTTGTCCTGTTTCTGTTCTCAGGGGGAATGCTTTCAGCCTCTCTCTCCATTGAGAATGGTGTTGGCTGTTGGTTTTGTATAAAAGGCATTGCAGTCAAGTCAATTCTGACTCATTGCGACCCTATAAGACAGCATAGAACTGCCCTGTGGGGTTTCCAGGGAGCTGCTGGTGGATTTGAACTGCCAGCATTTTGGTTAGCAGCAGTAGGTCTTAACCAATGTGACACCAGAGCTCCTGGTTTTGTATAGCTGTCCTTCATTATGTTGAGGAATTTCCGTTCTATTCCTGTTTTATTCAGAGTTTTTGTTTGGAATGGGTGTTAGACTTTATCAAGTGCTTTTTCTGTATTAATTGAGGTGACCATATGATTCTTTTCTTTTGTTCTATTTATATGGTGGGTTATGCTGATTGATTTTCTAATGTTGAACCATCCTTTCAATACCTGGCATGAATCACTGGGTTCTGTGGTGTATTATTTGAATTCTACTGGCTAGAGTTTTGATGAGAATTTTTGCGTCTGTATTCATGAGAGATGTTAGTCACTAATTTTCTTTTTTTTTGTGATGTCTGATGTCTTGGCCTGGCTTTGGTGTCAGGGTTATGCTGGCTTCATAGAATGAATTTGGGAGTATTCCTTTTCTATGCTCTGAAATAATTTGAGCAGTACTGAAGTGAGCTCTTCTCTGAATGCTTGATAGAATTCTCTAGTGAAGCCGTCCAGGCCAGGGCTTTTTTATTTTTTGTTGGGAGTTTTTTTAACTTCTCTTGTTATGAGTCTGTTCAGATTTTCTACCTTAGCTTGTATTAGTTTTGGTAGTGTGTTTTTAGACATTTGTCCATTTCCTCTAGATTCTCAAATTTTTTGGAGTATAATTTTTCATAGTATTTTGTTATGAGCCTTTTTATTTCAGTTAAGTAAGTTCTAATGTCCCCGTCTCATTTCTTTTTTTTTTATTGTTGTAATTAAAGGAAGTTTATATTTCAAGTTAGTCTCCCATACAGAATTTTTTTTTTTTTAACAGACATTGTTATGAGACCCCAACTACTCACCCCATTTTGTGACAGCACACTCCTGCCCTCTGCCCCTGATTCCTCATGAACATTCAACCAGCTCCTAACTCTCTGCCTTCCCATCTCACCTCTGGACAGAAGCCGCCCCTTTGGTCTCTTGTATCTATTTGTCTAAGAGGCACATTCTTCACAAGTATCACTTTATGTCCCACAGTCCAGTCCAATCCCTCCCTGAAGAGTTGGCCTCGGAAATT
>NW_004443941.1:16506684-16507443 GCF_000243295.1 Trichechus manatus latirostris
TCTTTTTCTTTGTTGTAGATTTTGTGTTTGCTGGGTCTTTATGTTTTTCTACTTTTTTATTTTGATTTGTCAGATTGTTAGATTCCTTTGTGGTTACCTTAATATTTACCCCTAATTTTCTGTGTTTATACCAGTCTTTTATTATTTTATATTGCCTTAACTTCCCCTCCATGTAGAAAATCAATGTCTCTATTTTTTAAGTCCCTCTTTTTTGTTTTAATATTATCCTATTTTTTACATATTGATATCTGTTTCCCTATTTTCAATCTTTCAGCTTTGATGTAATTTTGATTTCCTTATCTGTGTCAATATCTGGTTGCTGTGTCCTGTGTTTTAGTCTGGCGTTGTTAGCTGGTGTTATTGATTATCTAACCATAGGACTCCCGTTGGTATTTCTTGTAATTTTGGTTTTGTTTTTGCAAATTTCCTGAGCTTCTTTTTATCTGCAAATGCCCTAATTTCGTCATCATATTTGAGAGACAGTTTTGCTGGATATATAACTCTTGTTTGACAGTTAACTTTCCTTCAAGGCTTTATATATGTCATCCCATTGCCTTCTAGCCTGCATGGTTTCTGCTAAGTAGTCCGAGCTTATTCTAACTGACTCTCGTTTTTAGATGACTTTTCTTTTATCCCTAGCCGCTTTTAAAATTCTCTCTTTATCTTTGGTTTTGGTAAGTTTGATTATAATATGTCTTGGTGACCTTCATTTGGGATCTACCTTATGTGGGGTTTGATGAGCATCTTGGATAGATATCT
>NW_004443941.1:16507543-16547449 GCF_000243295.1 Trichechus manatus latirostris
TGATGAGCATCTTGGATAGATATCTGCTCATCTTTCATGATACAAGGGAAGTTTTCTGTCAACAAATCTTCAATTTTCTCTGTATTTTCTGTTATCCCCCCCGTTCTGGTACTCCAGTCACTCGTAGGTTATTTCTCTTGATAGAGTCCCACATGACTCTTAGAGTTTCTTCATTCTTTTTAATTCTTTTATCTGAGCCAGGCAGGGGACCGACGGCTGCCCCTGAGAGTCTGAAAGGAAAGAGTGTCCCTATTCTCTAGGGTGAGTAGGTAGGTGAGTTTTGCAGCCGGGCTAAGATCACCGCACTCTGTTGGCTGTAAAGATTCCAGGGCACCACTTTTTCTGGAACTCCTGTAGCAGGTGACTAGGCTCTTTAGGAGCTACCACCAGTCTTCAGGACCCTGCTGCAGATCGATAAAAGTGCCTACTTAAGGGGCAGGGCTGTTTTGAGGGTCACAAATCTGCCCGTTCACAGCTGAAGCAGTTGAAGTTAAACTTCAGTTGTTTGCCCCATTGTACTGTGGCAGTGAGGGCTAACGCTATTGAGATGGGTCCCCACAAGTCTACACAGGGGTGTAAGGCACTCGGAGTCTGCGGACCCCTGAGTTCTGTGGCCAGGAAAGGAGCTGTGCCAACCCTGTGTTCCTGGCCTAGGGGACCCAGCAGCTTATTTTTTCCCTCTCCAAGACCAGGAGAATGGGTCAGGGCACCTTTTGGGATCTACTTCCGGTCCAGTAGACTCCCGGTGCAGAGCGCGGAGGGAGGAGGTAAAAGAGACATTTTTCACAAATTGGTGTAGAGCGCAGAGGAAGGAGGTAGAAGGGAGAGAGGTTTTTCCCAAATCCGGTGCAGAGCACGGAAGGGGAAGTAAAAGAGAGAGAGCTTTTTCCCAAAGGGGCTTTTTTTTTTTTTTAATGGCCATGAAAGATGCACACATGTACTTTATCCTAGCCTCTTGGGAGGTGGTCTTCACTGTTTCGGAGTGTCCGAGCAGAATCTCTGCTGCCAGGTCTCTCTTGATGTGGACGCTGCTTCCTGAGCACGCGCCCAGCACAGCTGTTTGCCTGCTTCACCGGGGACTGGTGTGGCTGTGTCTTTGCAGTTTTGTCGCCGCGGCTCTAGCCCTCCTTACCTCTTCCAAATGGTCTTCCTCTCCCGTATGACTCAGATGGATTTCTTAACCTTGTCTTGTTCAGGGCTGCCAGATGTTCACATAGAATCAAATCACTTGTTTTTCCAGGTCTTTGTTGTAAGAGGGATATAGGAAGCATCTAACTACTCCGCCATGTTGACCACGCCTCCCCCTGTCTCATTTCTTATGTGGGTTATTTGCTTCCTGTTTTGTTTTTCTTTTGTCAGTTTGGACAGTGGTTTGTCGATTTTGTTGATCATTTCAAAGAACCAACTTTTGGTCTTGTTGATTTTTTTCAGTTTTTATGATCTCTATTTCATTTAGTTCTGCTCTAATCTTTTATTATTTCCTTTCTTCTGGTGAGTATGGGCTTCTTTATGTTCTCTTTCTATTTGTTTGAGTTGTAGGGGTGTTTTGACATTGGCGCGTTCTTTTTTGATATGTGCGTTTATTTCTATAAATTGTTCTCTGAGCACTGCCTTTGCTGTGTCCCAAAGGTTTTGGTATGACATGTTTTCATTTTCATTTGATTCTAGGAAATTTTTTACTCCCGCTTTGATTTCTTCTATTACCTTGTGGTTTTTAAGCAAGGTGTTATTCAGTTTCCATGTAATTGAGTTTTTTTCCTTGATCTTCCTGTTATTACCATTTTTATGGCATTTTGATCTGAGAGAATACTTTGTGTTATTTCCGTGTTTTGAAGTTTATTGAGGGTTGCTTTGTGGCTATGATGTTTATTCTGCAGAATGTTCCATGTGTATTGGAAATGAATGTATACTTTGCTGCTGTTGGTTGGAGTATTCTGTATATGTCTCTGATTTCAAGTTGGTTGATTTTGGCCTTTAGAGTATCCGTATCTCTGTTGCATTTCTTTCTAGATGTTCTATCTTTTACCAAGAGTAGTGTGTTGAAGTCTCCTGCTATCACTGTGGAACTGGCTATTTCTCTTTTCTGTGCTGTTGGAGTTTTTTTTTTAAATTGTAGTTTGGAGCCCCGTTGTTGGATATGTAGATATTTATTAAGGTTATGACTTCTTGGTGGATTGTCCCTTTAATCATTGTATAATGTCCTTCCTTGTCTTTTATGGTTGATTTTGTCTGAAAGTCAATTTTATCTGAGATTAGTATTGCCACTTGTGCCCTTTTTTGGTTTCTGTTTGCTTGATATATCTTTTTTTCCATCCTTTGATTTCTAATATATTTATATCTTTGTGTCTAAGGTATGTCTCTTGTAGGCAGCGTATTGATGGATCTTGTTTTTTAATCCATTCTGCCGCTCTCTTGTCTCTTTACAGGCACATTTAAGCCATTTGCATTCAGTGTGATTATCGATAGATACGAGTTTTGGCATAGTGGGTAAGAGCTACAGCTGCTAATCAAAAGGTCAGCAGTTCGATTCCACCAGGTACTCCTTGGAAACTCTATGGGGCAGTTCTGCTCTGTCCTGTACGGTCGCTATGCATCGGAATCGACTTGACAGCATTGGGTTTGGTTTTGGTTGGTATGAGTTTATTACTGTCATATTGTTGTGCTTTTTTTCTTGTGGTGCTGACCTTTTCTTTGGCCCACTTTCTTTCCTGTGCTGAGTTCCTTTCGTTTGTTGATTTTCTTTTCTTTCATTATTATCGATTTTGTGTTCTCTGAGTATGTTTTTCTTCTTTTTCATTGTGGTGATTATGTTTGTTAACTTTTTTATGATTACCTTGAAATTTACTCTCATCTTCCTAAGTTTGAACTAGTCTTTTATTACTTGATATTGCTTTGACTTACTCTCCATTTGAAAGCTCTATCCCTACACCGTTGATTCCCCCTTTTATTGTTTTATTGTTGTCATTTACAGATTGATGTCTCTGTTTCCCTGTTTTAAGTCTTTTAGCTTTGCTTTATTATTGAGAGTTCTTACCTGGGTTGGTATCTGGCTAATGCTATCCTGTGTCCTAGACTCTGGTTGTTGTCTGATGTTGTTGGTTCTCTAACCAAAGGACTCCCTTTAATATTTCCTGTAAGTTTGGTTTGGTTTGTACTAATTTCCTTAATGTCTTTTTATGTGGAAATGTCCTAATTTCGCCATCGTATTTGAGAGAGTTTTGCAGGATATTATTCTTGGTTGTAAGTTTTTTCTTGCAGTGGTTTATATATATCCTCCCATTGCCTTCTTGCCTGCATGGTTTCTGCCGAGTGATCAGAGCTTAGTGTTATTGTTTTCCCTTTGTAAGTGACTTTTTATTTTTCTCGAGCTGCTCTCAGAATCCTTTCTTTGTCTTTGGTTTTTGCAAGTGTGATTATGATATGTCTTGGTGACTTTATTTTGGAGTCTATTCTATATGAGGATCCCTGGTAATGCAGTGGTTAAGAGCTCAGCTACTAACCAAAAGGTCAGCAGTTTGAATCCACTAGCCACTCCTTGGAAACCCTATGGGGCAGTTCTGCTCTGTCCTAAAGGGTTGCTACGAGGGGTTTGTTGAGCTTCTTTAATGATCAGCTTTTGCTCTTTCAGGATATTTGTGACATTTCCTGCTGGCAAATCTTCAGCAGTCGTCTCTGTGTTTTCCATTTTCTCCTCCTGTTCTGGAACTCCTGTCACACACAGATTTTTGCTCTTGATTGTGCCCTACATAATTCTTAGGTTTTCTTCATTTTTCTTCCTTCTTTTCTCTGTTTTTTCCTCAAAGTGACATCCATGGATTTGTCTTCAATCTAGCTGCTTCTGACTTATATTGTTCAAATTTGCTACTAAGAACTTCTATTGAGTTGTCCATTTCTGAAATTTTGTTGTTTATATTTTGGATTTCTAGTTGTTGTTTTTGTATGATTTCTAATTTTTATTTTGATATTTTGTTCTTGTATTTTTTTCCTCAATTCTGTATTGTTTTGTCTGTGTTTTCCTTGATTTTGGATGTGTTTTTCTTTGATTTTGGCTATGTTTTTATGGTTTGTCTGTGTTTTCCATGATTTTGTCCGTTTTTTACTTGGTTTTGTCTGTGTTCTCCTTGATTTGTTTCCTAATCTCTTGGAGAGCCCTAAATATTAGTCTTACAAATCCTATATTAGGTAGTTCTGCTGCCTTTTCTTCTATCAGAATGTCATCTGATTCTTTATTTTGGTCACTTTTTGTATCCACCTTGTCCTGCTTTTTTATGTTTTGGTATTGTCTACTGTCTCTGAGTCATTGAAGTATTATTTTCTTTATTTCTTTCTTTATTGTTTGTTTGTTTTGTCCTGCTATTTTTCTGTTGATATGTCAGGGCAGGTGGGTTGGGTGTGCTTTGCTGTTTGCTCGTCTGTGGGCACGATAGCTCTCACCACATTGTCTGGGTGAGCAGGGCAGCAGCAGGCAGGGCATGCCTACTTCACTGTGTACTGGTTTGGCGAGGTGGCTGAGGGCGGATTGGGCAGGTGCTGTCTTCTTCCTGGTATTGGTCCATTGGCATGGAAGTATTCACAGCCCCTCACCAGATAGGCGGGAGTGGCGGATGGCAAGTGGTATGGGCTTGCTTCTCACTGTTCAGCAGCTAGTAGAGTGGTGGGGTAGGGATGGTTTGAGCCTGGTGTGGTGGCAGACCTGAGCACCTGTGACGTTCTGACTCTGGTGGCATGGTGGGGGCCAGTGAGGAGTAGTGGGTACCGGGCTAGGTGGAAGGGAGAAAGAAAAGAGGAAAGAAAAAAGAAAAAAAAATTGACGTGGTGGGGGCTGGCTGGTGGGGGCAGTGTGGACCTGGTTGCCAGTGGGTAGAGAGGGGCGGTGTCATACTGGGCTAGGTGGGATGGAGAAAGAAAAGAAAGAAAAAATTAGAAAGCAAAAAGAAATTGGTATGGTGGTGGTCAAGGGTTGGGCTGGCTGGCGCTGGGATGGCAGCTGGCCAGTGGCTCTCTAGCTGAGTGGCACGGTGCAGCCTGTCAGGAAGGGGTGGAGGTAGCATATGGGGCTAGGCGGGAGGGTGAAAGAAAAGGAAGAAAGTGAAAAAAAATGGTACAGGGGGAGCTTGTGAATGGGGGTAGGGTGGACTCAGGGTGGTGGTGGTCCAGTGGCCCTCTAGCTGAATGGCATGGCATGACCTGTCGAGACTATGTGGAGGTGCTATATGGGGCAGAATGATGAGGTATGGGAGAACGTGTTTCTCTGGTTATTGGGTGCTGTGTCTCCTCTTGAGAGTTCCATGAAGTTGCATCTCTGTACTCCCTATCCGAGGTCATTGCTAGATTTATTCCAAGATGGCGATGTTGTGCCATGTTAGTTGGTAGGAGACCTCCATTCTGTACCTCTCCTCTTTCTCTGTTTTCCGTCAGTTTCTTTTTCCATTTGATGTTTGATCTAGTTTTCATCCCTTCATTGGATGTGTAGGGTTCCAGGATTGACGTTTGTATCTGTTTTACTTAGCTTTTTGGGCCTTTGCTACAGAGGGTTGGCATGGTGCTTCTGTCTATAGCGACATGTTGGCTCTGCCCCCAAGGTATTCTTTGTCAGTTACATGTGTTGCAGACCACTTATCCGAGTTCATAACTTGTCTTTTCATTTTCTTTATGCTGTCGGTTGATAAATAGAAGATTTTATTTTTATTATAGTTAATTTCTTATTCTTTTCAGTTAAAATTTTTTTCAAAATAATTGCTTTTTTTCTTTTTAAATAAATTCCTTTATATCCCAAGGTTATATTCGCCTATATTGTTTTTTAAAGGTTTTATTCTACTTCTAAAAAAATATTTAATTATAAAAGTCGTATCTACCCTTTTAAAAGAATTTTACCAATTCTGATGTGCATGTAAAGCCTCATTCCCACACTTCCACTCTCTAGAAGAGTAGTGTTTGCCTTTCTCTGAAGTTTAGTTCCAAGTGAGAGATTCCTAAGAAAAACCCAAAGAAAGTGACAACTGATAACATGTCAAGATGCATTCGTTTTATTTCAAAATGAGCCTTAGAGTGAGCTGCCTTTTGGGTAAGAGTGGCTTTTTTTCAGATTTCTCTGTAGGATTAGGGAGGTTGGTGTTTTGATTAGGATCACTAGTCTGTTTCTTTTGGCCTTGTTTGGGCTGGGAGACAGAAATGTCTGTAGGGGGCAGCCTTTGATAATAAAATCTATGATATGTGCTAAACTGTAGAGAGTCATAGCATGCCATAGTCTGTTTTTATTTTAAATCATCTAGCAAATGTGAATTTGTGATTTAAAAAATTGAACATGCTTGTCTGTAGGAATACAAATGTCTGTTCATACGCAAATCCACACGTTAACATCTGTTTTGAAAAGGGCAATGATAAAAAGAAAAGTAAAATACAATTATTTGAATTTAGAGATGGGTTGGAATAAGTAAAATTTTAATTTGCTTGTGTTTTTATTTAGATTTTCAAATGGTTGCAACATTTAATATTTTAATAGTAGCTGAGATTATATAGCCACAGTGGGAACTATGTGTACCCATTCATGGTATATTTTATTAGGATGGAATGTTGGAGCTTTCAGAATTTTTTATCCCTAATTTATTTTTAGTTTTTCTCCTTATGATTGTTTTATTTTCCTTTTATCCCTTATCTCCTTTGGTACAAAGGTCTCCTTAATTCACATACTCACTAAGTTCCAAATGGGTAGTTTTTTGATAACAGTATCTCTTAATTGTTACATATATAATGATGTGCCTGGAATACATGATGATGATATTTGGTGATACTTCTGATAATGGGGATAGTCAGGGCCCAGCACAGTTACAGCAGTACTTTGCTTTACCCCCTCTATCTTTCACCCTGATCACAAATGTGTGAGTCATAATTAATTCTAAACCGGCTATGTACTGCTTTTTACAGTTTGTTTGAAATGTTTTCCCTTTTATCCTTTATTCTAAACACATATCATGATCTCCTTCAATTCTGTTACTATTTTTATTAAGAAGTATTTTCATTATTCCTCAAGGGAATATTTAAGAAACCAAATATTTCAAGGTTTTTTACCCCTTTCACCCCAGTATAACGAACTCCTTGCTTGCCACAGGCCAATAAGAGTTTAATCTGAGTCAAAAAGTTATTCTGTGCAAAAAATGGACTACATTCTAGGAGATCCAGAATATTCTTATGCTGTATACCAGGAGGAACAGCTGATTATTTTGTTGCATTTAAGAGGTAGCCTTAGTGTAGATAAAGTAAAAAGAAATATTGGCGTTTCAATTTTTGTTACAGCTGTGGAGCTTTGGTGAATCTATAGCTAAAGAGATCTTACTACAAGGCAAGGAATACAATTTTCTGGTTCTGTGGACCTTATTTCCTCCTGATTTCACTGAGGTGCTAAATTTTTGGAACTCCTATTATCCTTGGCTGTATTAAACCCAAAAAATCAGTTCTTTTTGATAGGGGTAGAAACTCTTTCAGAATACACAGGGCCTTTTCCTTTCTAATCCTTTTTCTGGTTGGTTGGCCTGAGAGAGGGGGTGTGTAATCTGCAAGAGTTTACCAAATGATTCTGATCATTTCTACCTCCCATTGAGAACCACTGCTCTAGAGGTAGCTCAGGACAGCTCCCTAGCAGTAGTTTTTGATATTTTAATGAGTAACAGGATCATCTGGGATTCTCTTTAAAACAGTAGATTCCCATACTCTTTGAATCTACATTTTTAACAAGTACCTGAGCCCTGGTGGTGCAGTGGTTAAGAGCTTGGCTGCTAACCAAAAGGTCAGCAGTTCCAATCCACCAGCCGCTCCTTGAAAATCCTATGAGGGCAGTTCTACTGTGTCCTATAGGGTCGCTCTGAAGTAGAATCAACTTGACAACAACAGGTTTAGTGTGATTTTATTTTAGGGTTCTTAGACTATACAAAACACTGCCCTTTAGCTGTCGCATAGAATTTTAATTACATAAGATTCCTAAATTGTAGTCTCCCAAAATGATGGGGGCTTTTCAAAGGCCTTTTGTTATAGCAAAGTCTATAATTTTCTCTTTTCATTTCTCTGCCTTCATTGAAGGAGTCCACCTTTACTATGGAATTATCAAAGAATATTCTCATTAAACCTTGTGTAATGATATTCTGAGGTACTTTGGGAAATCCAAGAATTAATACACTTTGAATGGTTTTCTTAGATAAAGACTAATCTAGGGAGTTAGCTAATAAAAGAACAAACATTTATTGAGTGCTTACTATGTGTCACACTGTTGTAAATGCTTACATCCATAAACTTTCACCTCTCAAAGGCAATTTGTTCTGAAAGTTCCCTCATAGGGAAATCCTCTTAAAATGTAAACAGAAGTACTATTAATTTCAGTGGCCAAATTTTTTTCTTTAAATTTCTTTAAAATAATAATTACTTCAGTAATTAACATTAGTTATCATAGCATAATCCAATAAGACATTTTATTAATTATTCCATAATGAGGCTGTTCACTTGTTTTCTTTTGCTTTTCTACCCATTACTTAAAACTATGCTCACAGGAAAACATATACAGGTAGTCCCTGACTTACGACAGGGTTTCATTATGACAACTCTATTGTAAGTTGGTTCTGATGTAAGTTGAATACTTCATTTTATTTTTAGTTTTCATTACAGTATTTTTATGCAAATAATGCACACCTTCTATGTTTGTTTGCCAACCATGCCCTCTCCCTGTGAAGTATTTTCATAAGTGCTACTATGCCAATTGTTTTTACATGTTATTGTAAAAAAAATTAGCGTAGCATGCTTACAAAAATACCTCGTGGGGGGAGGGCGAGGTTGGCAAACAAACACAGAAGGCGCACATTATTTGTGGAAAAATACAGCACTTTTGCCTTATCAATATCTTTGTAAATCCAATTTTTATTTGTCTTTAGATGTTGGAAACATTACATATAAACTTACAGGCATATTTTAATACATACATCCATACATAAAAAATACACAAATTATAAAAATTTACTCTGGTAATGAAGAGTTAGACAAGATTGGCATTTTGTCAATTGCAGTAATAACTTCACTTGTGGAAGGTTCTGGATTATCCAGATCATCGCTGGGAATAGGGGTGGTGTTTCTAGTCAGAAAATTAGTGAGAGTTGTCTGGTCCTTTTTTTTTCTTCATATGTTTCACGGTAACATTTCACTGCTTCCCGAATCTGCCTATCTACTTTAGCAAAATGATCAGCGTTTGGGTCCATGTTTTCAAACACCTGAAGCCCTTCACTTAGTTTAGAAAAATAAATCCATACGGCACTGTTTTGTATAGTAAATCATGAAAGTGAACATCTTTGAGTGAACATCTGAGAATGATTGAACATCAGCAAATTAGGTACTGCAACACTGTACGTAGTACATACTACTAATGATAAGTGTTCCAAAAAAAAAAAAGATGGTCGTAAGTGGCCTTCGTCGTAACGCGAATACATTGCACGTCGGGGACTACCTGTATGTGATACTCAGTGTTTATATAATTCAAGCTTTAATGCAAAGAATTGCTAAACAGAATAATAAAGACAAAAGAAATGGAAGAAAACAATGCAAATGAGCACTCTCATAGACGTCACAGGGGTCATGATATACAAGATATACTGCTGTAAATGAGCAAACAAAAAGCACTTGGGAAGGACCTAATGCACCGTTGGTAAACTACTCATCTGTGAAGATGGCCAACCACATGATGACTCTTGTTTTGTGCACTACTTATTGCTCATGACATTTGAGAAATTCAGATGGGTCATTGAAAATCTGAATAAATGCCTCCTAAGCCAACGTAGGATTATTAATAAAAATGCTTGTAAAGGAGAATTTTTGTAACTGGGAAAAAATGCTATACCTTGGGATATGACTCGGCTAACACACATTTTCCATAACTTGTGTAATCTTTGCAACTATTCCACGAAGGAACTGCTATTATTCCCTTTTTATAGGAAGTTGAAGCACATAGAGATCAAGTAACTTGCCCAGGGTTACAAAGTTTCTAAGTGGTGGAATCAGAATTAGACCAGGCAGCTAGCTCCTGAGCTGCGTTTTTCACCTCTAGGCCATGTAGTGTGTAAAGGGGTATTATTGCTTTTGGAGATTTTTAATGCAGAGGGAAGCTGGTCGCTACTATGATACCTTTCTGTCTCAAGTTTGTTGATTTAAGGTTTTATTTTGACTGGAATCAGTTTATTGTGATTTCATTACAGAATTTAAAACGAATCTTATAGTTTTCGTTTTTCCTCTTACCCGTTTTCTAAAGGGCTTTCAACGCTCCAGGATATTGAAACAGGAGTGCAGCATATATTAGCAGACATGATTGCTAAAGACAAAGACACACTTGACTTCATTCGGAAATTGTGAGTAACTCTTAGAGAGTTTTCTGCTTTGTGGAATTGTGCTGGTAAGGGTTGCATGGTTAATGCTAACATTAGCGTTCATTAAAAACATTTTGTTTTCAGACTCCTTGTTAGTAGCAGAACTCTTTGTTCAAACAACAGAGCTTTAATATATAAAACAGATAAAAGTAAAGTTACTTTAATTGAATTCTGGGCAGGAAGCCTGGAACTCTGCCTACTTATCCTCCTTACACTGAGGCCCCTCACTGCGGGGCTCTGATGAACACAGTTTAAAAACCACTGCATTAGATAATATATACTAAAGAGAGATTCATGTTCATGTAGAGTGGGTGGCATTACTTTTAAACATATTGTGATGTATGTACTTAATTTTATAATAGCTCATTTCTAGTGTTTACCAGTGACTGGGTTGACTTGAGAACGTGTAAGGAAGTGCTGACCTCAAAATGCAGTTTGGCTGATGGGGAGAGCCGTTTGGTATCACAGTACCAACTTATAAGAGATTAGAGTCCTTTGACTTAGACTCTACTTGGGCTTGTGGATTTTATATATCATTAAAAAAAAAAAAAGACGTTAATTTAAAACCCTGTTTTTATGTACTCTGTCCCTCTTTCTTTTTCGTGTATCAAAAGAGAAGATAGGGTTCTGGCTGAAGGTGGCTCTTCCTCTCTCTCTCTGTATCACTGGCTGTGTGGGCTGTGCAGAGGAGAGGAGAGGTGGAGGTGAACCAGGTGAATACTGTTGCTTCTCAGGGTTTTTTTTTTTTTCAATGTGAGAGAGAAAACTTTTTCTATTTTTTTAGTGGCCCTGGAAGGAATGAGTTGAAGTAGAAGAATTATATATATATTTTTTCCTCTTTGGTTTTTCTTTTTAAATTGTGCTTTAAGTGAAAGTTTACAGTTCAAGTTAGTTTCTCATACAGAAATTTATACACACATTGTTATGTGACCCTAGTTGCTCTCCTTACACTGTGACAGCACACTCCTCCTTTCCACCCTGGATTTCCCGTGTTCATTCAGCCAGCTCCTGTCCCTTTCTGCCTTCTTATCTCGCCTCCAGACAGAAGCTGTCCATTTAGTCTCATGTATCTACTTGAGCTAAGAAGCACATTGTTCATGAGTGTCATTTTGTGTCTTATAGTCCAGTCTAATCTTTGTCTGAAGAGTTGGCTTCGGGAATGGTTTTAGTTTTGAGTTAACGGAGAGTCCAGGGGCCATGTCTTCTGGGGTCCCTCCAGTCTCAGTCAGATGAATAAGTCTGGTCTTTTTACTAGAATTTGAGTTCTGCACCCCACTTTTCTCCTGCTCCATTAGGGGCTCTCTGTTGTGTTCCCTGTCAGGGTGGTCACTGGTGGTAGCCAGACACCATCTAGTTCTTCTGGTATCTGGCTGATGGAGTCTCTGGTTTATGTGGCCCTTTCTGTCTCTTGGGCTGATATTTTCCTTGTGTCTTTGGTGTTCTTCATTCTCCTTTGCTCCAGGTGAGTTGGGACCAATTGATGCGTTTCAGATGGCCGCTTGCTAGCTTTTAAGACCCCAGACGCCACTCACCAAAGTGGAATGCAGAACATTTTCTTAATAAACTTTGTTATGCCAGTTGACCCCCGAAATCACGGTTCCCAGACCCTTGCCCCTGATACTCTTGTCTCTCGAAGTGTTTGGTTGTATTCAGGAAACTTCTTAGCTTTTGGTTTAGTCCAGTTGTGCTGACTTTCTCTGTAGTGTGTGTTGTCTTTCCCTTCACCTAGGATAATTCTTGTCTACTATCTAGTTAGTGAATACTGCTCTCCCTACGTCCCCACCCTAGTAACCATCAAAGAATGTTTTCTTCTGTGTTTAAACCTTTTCTTGAGTTCTTATAATAGTGGTCTCATGCAATATTTGTCCTTTTGGTCTGACTAATTTCATTCAGCATAATGCCTTCCAGATTCCTCCATGTTATGAGATGTTTCATGGATTCATCGTTGTTCTTTAGTGTTGCGTAGTATTCCATTGTGTGAGTATACCATAATTTGTTTATCCATTCGTCCGTCAATGGGCACCTAGGTTGTTTCCATCTTTTTGCTATTGTGAACAGTGCTGCAGTGAACATGGGCGTACATGTATCTACTCGTGTGATGGCTCTTATCTCTCTAGGATCTATTCCAAGGAGTGGGATTGTGGATCGTATGGTAACTTATATTTCTAGATTTTTAAGGAAGTGCCAAATCGATTTCCAAAGTGGTTGTACTATTTTACATTCCCACCAACAGTGTATAAGTGTTCCAGTGTCTCCACAGCCTCTCCAGCATTTATTATTTTGTGTTTTTTGGATTAATGCTACCCTTGTTGGGGTGAGATGGTATCTCATTGTAGTTTTGATTTTGTATTTCTCTAATGACTAATGACCGTGAGCATTTCCTCATGTATCTGTTAGCCACCTGAATGTCTTCTTTGGTGAAGTATCTGTTCATATCCTTTGCCCATTTTTTAATTGGGTTATTTGTCTTTTTGTTGTTGAGGTTTTGCAGTATTCTTAGATTTTAGCAATTAGACCCTGATCGGATTTGTCATAGCCAAAAATTTTTTTCCCAGTCTGTAGGTTGTCTTTTTACTCTATCGGTGAAGTCTTTTGATGAGCATAAGTGTTTGATTTTTAGGAGCTCCCAGTTATCTAGTTTCTCTTCTGGTGTTTATGCATCGTTACTTACGGTTTATATTCTGTTTATGCCATTAGGGCTCCTAGCATTGTCCCTATTTTTTTTCCATGATCTTTGTCGTTTTAGATTTTATATTTATGTCTTTGATCCATTTTGAGTTAGTTTTTGTGCATGATGTGAGGTATGGGTGTTGTTTCAGTTTTTTGCAGGTGGATATTCCAATTATGCCAGCACCATTTGTTAGACAGTCTTTTACCCAGTTAATGGACTTTGGGCCTTTGTCAAATATCAGCTACCCATAGATGGATGGATTTATGTCTGGGTTCTCAGTTCTGTTCCATTGGTCTATGTATCTGTTGTTGTAGCAGTACTAGGCTGTTCTGACTACCATGGTGGTATAATAGGCTCTAAAATCAGGTAGTGTGAGGCCTCCCACTTGGTTCTTCTTCCAAAATGCTTTACTTATCTGAGAATTACCAGTATTTTTAAGTATGTTTTTATAATTATGTTGCTGAAATTTGGTCCAGTTTTATAAATTGTCATTGGAAGCTATTCTAACATGTTCCGTTTCCCTTCTTTTAGCTTTTTATTGGTTGTGACTACAGAACTCAGCAGTTAGAGCAAGATGCCATATAGGCTGGAGTTATTGGTCTGATTCCTGTAGATAATTTTGGTGTTTTGCATTATTGCAAATGGTATCTGAACTCATTTAGGTATTTTATTGGGGGATTGGGTGGTGTATAAGTGGATCAGCTGGACCTGTGCTAGCATGAATAGGCAAAGAGTTGGGTTCCCTGGTGATGAGTCAATAATATTATTTTCATAGTTGGGCAGGATTTAAAAAAGAAAAATACTTCCTTGTTATGGGCTTAACTACCCTTTGCTATCCTTGTTTCCACATAAGGTGATTTTTCACTAAAGCACATATTATTAACTGCCTGTTTGTTGAACATTTGTGTATCTGAACAGGTGTCAAAATAGACACATTTGTATCCAGTCATGTCTTGCGAAAGTGTCCTCAAAAAAGGTAAATGAGAAAGATGTCGACAAATTTCTGCTCTACCAGAATTTTTCATGCTCCATAAGAAACATCCATCATCATCAGGTAAAGAATGAAACTGCTTATAAATACTGATAAGTAGTAATAATGATAATACTTTGGATTTGCCTACCACTTTACTTACCAAGGATTTAAAGAATTTAAAGTCAATTATTTTCTTTTTTCTTTATATAAATTCTTATAGTGTTGTCATATTCTTCCCATTTCACAAATGGGCAACTCAAGACCTAGAGATGTTAGTAAAAGACTGAGAATTATTAGCAGAGCTGACAGTATAACAGCTTGGTTATCTTGACTTTCTGGCTTGTGATCTTTCCTGTCAGATACTTGGATTTGAGCTCAATTCTGGATCTTTTCCACGTGAAATGCAAATCAGAGATACTTGATCTCGATTAAAAGTGTGAGAGCTCTCACTTGGTTCTAGAAACCATAGTTATTGTATGCCAATCCTTTCATTTTTCAGTTTCTTAATTGTTTTCCTAATTGAAGTCATATCTACATTATGGAATGTGGTTTTTAAATCCTATAGCGGGGAAAATAAAAGATGAGTTACAAACCAAAAATACAACAGTACTGGCTTTTATATTTACTAATGTAAATCAGTACTTTATTTTACTGGTACTTTATTTCTTCATATGGTTTCAAGTCACTGTCCAGTGTCCTTTCTTTTTAGCCTGAAGGATTTCCATTAGCATTTCTTGTTGGACAGGTGTTTCAGTGACAAACTCACTCAGTTTTTATTTATCTGGGAATGGCTTAATTTCTTCATTTTTTAAAAATTTTATTTCTTTTGGTGGTGTTTTTGAGAATAGGCACAGCAAAACATAAATCGGTTCAACAGTTTCTACATGTACAATTCAGCAACATTGATTACATTCTTTGAGTTGTGCAACCATTCTCACCCTCTTTCTCTGAGTTACATCTCCCTCATTAACATAAACTCACTACCCCCTAAGTTTCCTATATAATCTTTCAAGTTACTATTGTCAGTTTGATCCCATATAGATAGTTCTTAAAAGAGCACAGGCTCAAGGCAGACAGTCTTTACTAGTTAAGCTATTATTTGGCTTTGAGATGACTTCAGGGGATCTTTTTGGTTTAAGATGTAAAGATTATCTCAGGGAAGTCATTTCAGGAGTTCATCCAGCCTCCATGATCCAGAAAGTCTGAATTCTATGAGAATTTGTTATTCTGTTCTCTATTTTCCCCCTTTTGATCAGGATTCTTCTGTAGAATCATTGATCAAAATGTTCAGTAATGGTAGCTGGGCACCATCCTGCTCTGGCTTCATGGCCCAGGAGGCAGTTGTTCATGTAGGCATCAGTCACATATTCCATTTCCTCCTCCTATTCCTGACTCTTTTTCTTCCTCTTTTGCTCCAGGCGAACAGAGACCAGTTGTTGTGCATTGGATGGCCCCTTGCAGACTTTTAAGACCCCGGGCACTATGCAACAAACTATTAGGTAGAACAGAAGCACTAAACACGTTGCTAGGCCAATTAACTGGGATGTCCCATGAAACCGTGATCCTGAATTTCCAAAGCAAGGAACCAAATCCCATGAGGTATTTAGCTGTTCATAAGCAGCCTCAGTAGCTACTCTTTTTTTTTGTAAAAATTTCTTCATTTTTTTAAGGATAGTTTTGCTGGATATAGAATTCTTGGTTGACAGTTTTTTGTTTTTTTTTTTCCTTTTGGCATTTTAAATATGTAATCTCATTATCTTCTGGCCTCAGTGGTTTCTGATGAGAAATCTGCTGTTAATCTTATGGAGGATCTTTGTAATGTGATGAGTCATTTTTCTCTTGCTGCATTCAAGATTTTCTTTTTGTCTTTGTGTTTTGATTGTTATCCCTTTCCCCAGGTGGCTTTGGCCACACATACCTTTAAATGTTTTTGACAAATGCTACCAGCAAGGTGCTTCTGCCCTGGGGTAGCTCTGAGGCAGAAGAAATAAAGCCAAGTCCTGAGCTGATCCTTTAGGGAGCCACCAGACAGGTCAAAAAACACAACCACAATTCTTTGAGAAGAAGGTCCCTGTTGCTCCCTCTGGTTGCAACAGCTTACACTAGGAATGTGGTTACTATCTTCAGGGCGGCCACTGCGCTGGGCAGTGGGGAATGGTAAGAGGGTAAATTGAAACATCACAGTGCTTGCTTACCAAAATTGAGCAGCCTTTTTCTTCATTAAGCATTCCCCTGGCTGTTGTAATTCTTCAAAGTGCAGTAGCTATGTTCTTTATTCTATCCCAGAACTGGAATGTGACTTTTAACCTAACAAAGTATTCTTATTTATATTCTTTAATGCTTTTTAGTTTTAAGTCTACTTTGGAATCAGGATTACAACCCATACTTTCTTTTTTTAAATTTTATTGTTGTGCTTTAAGTGAAAGTTTACAATGCAAGTTAGTCTGTCATGCAAAAATTTATACATACATTGTTATGTGACCGTAATGGCTCTCCCCATACTGTGACAGCACATTCCTCCTTTCCACCCCTGATTTCCCATGTCCATTCAACCAGCTCCTGACCCTCTCTGCCTTCTCATCTCACTTCCAGACAGCAGCTGCCCATTTAGTCACATGTATCTACTTGAGCTAAGAAGCACGCTCTTCATGAGTATCATTTTATGTCCCATAGTCCAGTCTAATCTTTGACTGAAGAGGTGGCCTTGGGAATGGTTTTAGTGCTGGGTTGACAGAGAGTCTGGGGGCCATGCTCTCTGGTGTTCCTCCAGTCTCAGACCATTAAGTCTGATCTTTTTACTAGGATTTGAGTTATGCACCCCACTTTTCTTCTCCAACAGGGACTCTCCGTTGTGTTCCCTTTCAGGGTGGTCATTCGTGGTAGCTGGGCGCCATCTAGTTCTTCTGGTCTCAGGCTGATGCAGTCTCTGGTTTATGTGGCCCTTTCTGTCTCTAATGCTTTCCTTGTGACTTTCAACCCATACTTTCTTAATGGAAGTCGACCCCACCCGTTTTAGTCCCAGCCCTGATTACATGTATGAAATACGTGCCCTTAGTTTTTTTGCCAGAGTTTCCCAGTCTTCTGTTTGGTGAATGAAGTCTAGTATAGGATTTGCAGACTTCCTTTCTGTAAAGGGCCAGAGGGTAAATATTTTGGGCTCTGTGGGCCAGATGGCTTCTTTTGCAACTACACAACTCTGCCACTGTAGCATGAAAGCAGTCATAGACAATACGTAATGAATTAACATGGTTGTGTTCCAATAAAATTTTATTCATTAAAAAAATAGTGGACAGGATTTGTCCTATATGTTCCTCAGGAGGGATACATGTGTACAGGAGTCTCTGAGTTCTGTTACATTCAAAATTCTTTTTCTATGGTCTTGATACTTGAAGGACAGCTTGGCTTAGTGTACTATTTTTTGTTTGTACTTTTTTTTGTTAAGTTTCTTGAATATGTTGTTCTGCTGATGCCTTGCTTTGTACGTTTTTTTGTTTTTTGAGAAATCTGATACCAGTCTAATTCTCTGTCTCCTAGGAATGCTGAAGGTCTGGGTCCTTTGTTGTTTTATTTGTTGTCTTTATTGATTTTATGGTTCTTTGGGAACAGTGAGGGGGTGATTTAAAATCAGGAGATTGCCATTCTTCTCTATACCTGGAAGTCCTCAATAAATAACTTTTTTAAATTTCTGTTTTCCTCCTGTCTTCATTTTACTGGTATGAAGAGAGAGTATAATGAAAAAAGGTTAGAATGCTTTAACTTTCATGTCACATTTAATTTCCATCATTAAAAATACTATGATGATATAAATGTAAGAAGTTTTTGTTTGTTTTGGTGTAACATACCAGGAAGAGTCTTCAGTTATCTCATAAATAGCTCCTGAATACTTATTATTTATTGAATACTCTTGGGGACAGGAGCACTGGTAGCATAATAGTTAAGAGCTTGGCTGCTAACCAAAAGGTCAGCGGTTCGAATCCACCAGCCGCTCCTTGGAAACCCTGTGGGGGAGTTCTGTTCTGTCCTGTAGGGTTGCTATGAGTCAGAATCACCTCGACGCAACAGGTTTGGGTTTGGTTGGGGACATGGTTCCTGTCCTTGAAGATTTGAAGTGTTTCATTATTGTACCTGAAATTGTCTATTTTACTTTTGCACACACTGTATTTATTCACACTGAAGTGACTGCTTTCAATAATTTAAAAAATTGTTAAGTGCAATGAAATTTTACTTACCTACTTATAGTCTACTAAAAAAGAATTGTTAACAAAACCATTAATTAAATATACTAAACTTCTTTTTGCAGAACTGATTTTACTGTCATGTTTTGTTCTCCTTTGGGTGATGCAGTTTTATTGCAACTTTGGAAAAAAATACAAATACCTCTATATTATAAAATCTGTGCTTTTCTAATCTCTGCTTGAAAACATTTTTTGTTGTTATATATATTTTAACTATTGTATTTAACACATATGACATATTGAGTTTGTGATTGAATTCAGGTTTATGTTTGACACAGGCTTCTGGGTTGTGACAGTGCTCATGAGAGGCTTGAGAAACTGGAGCATTTTGTGTGTGTCAGTTTTGCAAAATAATTCTGTGTTTTATGAAGAGCTTATTAGTTATTTTGGCGGCTGGAGTGATGATCTGCCAGCTCACAAAGATAGCTTCCCAGTCCCCCTGGTGTTGGGACCTCATGTCCCTGACTCTGAACTCTTCTTCTCATCCTCCACGTAGATACCCAGCATACAGAACCCCAGCATTCAGAAACAAAGGAAAATGATGAAGGATAACAGTAAAGGAGCAACATTACCTGGAACTTCTTCATTTACTGTGGGAATAGCTGTTATAGCTGTTCACCAAATTAATTCTTCTGGCTGCATCTTGTTTTCTTTCTTCTCCAAATTGGTCCTCAGTGTGGTCCTTTCTACCACATGAGTTTATAACTTGGCTTTTGCTTTCTCTTATGAGGCCTTGTCTTTCTCTTCTGTGACCTCTTTCACTGATGTCCCACTTCCTGTCTTTTACACTGACTGTTTCCTGCTAAGTGCTGCCATCTGCAACAATTCAGCTTCAATCCACTGCTACATCTTCAACTTCAGTTTCTGCCCCAAGCTGTATTATTTCTCTTACCTCTCTCCCTTCCCCACCATAGGTCTTCCTGTATCAGGATTTTCTAAAGTTAGACCTATGACTTTACTAGGTGTGGTGGAAAAAGAACAAAAAATCCCCAATAATATATTTTGATATAATAGTATACTTACATAAATCAGAATTCAGTCATTCTTTTTTCAGTTTATTGTACTTTGCATGATTTATTAAAATTAATTTCATGTATGAAGAATTTTACTTACTATTCAGTGTTCCTCAGTATGTTAGAGAGCTAGCACATTCTATGGCCCTTGCCTAGCCCAAACTAAAGTTTATTTTATATTAAAAAATTTTTTTGTCATTATTTCTGCCAGTGTTCAGTTTCTCAACTATATAAAAAAAGAGAAAAAAAAATGCTTCATATTTTTTTTTAAACTTGGAGGATTTGTACCATACTTAACATTTTATATTAAAATAGCTTTCAAATTTATATAAATTATAGTTACAAAAAGATGTATGCTTTTCCTTTCTGACTTTCTTTTCAATATGAAAAACAGATTGTGAACTTTACAGATTGGAATCATTTTCTGTAAGTAGTAAGCTGAATTATTTTAAGCTTGTTTCACCACAGATAGGAAGTGTAAGTATGTTTTTGTTAGATAGCCTCATAGAAATGTGCCACATTGTATCCTTTAAGGGGAGAATTCAGTTTATTAAAACCCCATTCATTAACTGTGGGAAGGCCAATATGAATTACTGAAAAATGAATATATATTGCGGTAATGCTGTTTCTATAATTTTTAGTTATAAACTAGACTAGCAAATGCTACTTAATAGAGGCTGTTGGTGAACTTGATTAAATTATTAGGTTAATTTGTGATTAAATCGAACATCTCAATATTGGTATTAAAGAATGCTTATAAAGGAGTATTTTTAAATGAAAGGCTTATTGAAATATAATCTACATACCATAAAATTCATCTACATAAACTGTAAAATTCAGTGGTTTTTAGTACATTCACAGAGTTTACACTCATCCCCACAGTCAGTTTTAGAACGTTTTTATCACCTCACAAGAATTTTTGCACCCGTTATCAGCTACTCCCCATTTCTTCCTTCTTTCTTACCCCTCAGTTCTAGGCAACCAGTTTCCTGTCTCTCTAAATTTACCTATTCTGGATGTTTATATAAATAGAATCATACATCTTTTTGCATCTGATTTGTTTCACTTAGCATAATGTTTTGAAAGGTCACCCATGTTCTAGCATATGTCAGCCCTTCATTTCTTTTTATTGCCAAATGATATTGCATTATATGGCTATACCACATTTTATTTACCCATTCATCAGTCAGTAGATGTTTAGGTTGTTTCACTGTTGGCTGTTAGGAATAAGTGTTTTATGGACATATGTTTTCATTTTTCTTGAGTATATATCTAGGAGTGGAATTGCTGAATCTTATGGTAACTCTATGTTTAACATTTTGAGAAACTACCAGATTGTTTACCAAAGTGGCTATACTATTTTATATTTCTACCAGCAGTGTGTGAGGGTTCCAGTTTCTCCACATCCTCACCAACCCTTCTTATTATCCATCTTTTTTATTATAGCCATCCTGGTGAGTATAAAGTGGTTTCTCATTGTAATTTTGATTTTCAGTCCTGTAATGACTAGTGATGTTCAGCATCTTTTCGTGTACGTATTGGTCATTTGTATGTCTTTGAAGAATTTCTGTTCAGACCCTTTGCACGTTTTTAATGGGGTTTGTATCTTTTAGTTGTTGAGTTGTAAGAGTTCTTTATATATTTTAGATGTAAGTCTTTTATCAGATATGTGATTTGCAGATTTTCTTTCCATTCTGTCAGTTGTGTTTTCAGTTTTTTTGATGATCTCTTTTGAGGTGCAGAAGTTTTAATTTTGATGCGTTCAGTTAATTTTTTCTTTCGTTGTATATGCTTTTGGTGTCTTATCTAAAATGGCTTTATAATTCAAGGTCATGAAAATTTTCTCCTACAATTTCTTCTAAGAGTTTTGTAGTTTTGGTTCTTATGTTAAGGTAGATGATTGATTTTGAGTTTTGTAAATGGAATAAGAAAAGTGTCCAGTTTTATTCTTTTGCGTTTGGCTTTCCAGTTGTCCCAGCACCACTTGTTGAAAAGACTTTTCTTTCACAATTAATTTGTCTTGGCATCCTTGTCAAAAATTAACTGACTATAGCCTGTCGATGGATGAATCGATAAACTGTGGTACATACATACAATGGAATATTATGCAACTATAAAGAATAATGAGGAGTCTGCAAAGCATCTTATAATATGGATGAATCTGGAGGACGTTATGCTGAGTAAAATAAGTCAATCACAAAGGAACAAATATTGTATGGTTCCACTATTATACAAAGTTGGGAATAGATATACACACAGAAATAAATGTTTTTTGATGGTTACTAGGCATAGGAGTGGAAGGGGGGAATCAGTTTCTAGAGACTAACCAAAAAAACAAAACAAAACCCTTTGCCATTGAGTCAATTCCGACTCATAGTGACCATATAGGACAGAGTAGAACTGCCCCATAGGGTTTTCAAGGGGTGGCTGATGGATTTAAACTGCCGATCTTTTGGCTAGCAGCCAAGCTCTTAACCACTGTGCCACCATGGCTTCTTCTAGCGATTAGACATTTGTTATTTCTGGTGATGAGAAAGGCAATACCAAATATAGGTGACGTGTGCACAGCTTGACCAAGGTAAATGAAGACTCTAAGAAGTAAACAAGAAAAAGGGACAACTTCGGTAAATGCTATAACATAAAAATTTTGCAGCAGTGGTAAAAACAACTGAAAAAATGTGTGTATGGTTACATAGGTAGAAAGTGTATGCATATATGTGCATAGGAAGGCATATGTGACTGCATGCACATGCAGATATAGGTATATCTGTAGGCATATGTGAATACATGTTTGTGTGCTGCATATATAGCCATGTATGTAATAAAGCACATAGGGGGCACAGTTATGGAGACTTCCTAGACATATCCAGACAACTCACAGGATTGATTTACTGGGTTAAAAGGCTTAGGACCATAGTCTCGTGGGATAACTTAGTCAATTGGCATAACGTAGTTCATAAAGTTAATGTTCTGCTCCCTGGTTTGGTTAGTAACATCCAGTACTATCTTGATTACTGTAGCTTTGTAGTCAATTTTGAAGTCAGGGAGTGTGAGTCTTGCAACATGTTTTTCTTTTTCAATACTGTTTTGGCTATTCTGGGTCCCTTGAATTTCCATATGAATTTTAGGATCAGTTTGTCAGTTTCTGCAAGAATGCTAGCTTGGAATTTGATAGGGATTTTGTGGAATTTATAGATTAATTTGGGGAGTATAGCCATCGTTTATGGGCAGAATATTGAACAATGCAGGAAGCATCAAAAGAAGATGGAAGGAATACGCAGGGTCAGTGTACCGGAAAGAATTGGTCGACATTCGGCCATTTTAGGAAGTAGCATATGATAAAGAACCAGTGGTACTGAAGGAAGAAGTCCAAGCTGCATTGAAGGCATTGGCGAAACACAAGGCTGCAGGAATTGACAAAATACCAACTGGATGTTTCAAGAAACAGATGCAACACTGGATTTGCTCATTTTTCTATGCCAAGAAGTTTGGAAGACAGCTACTTGGCCAGCTGACTGGAAGAGATCCATATTTGTGCCCATTCCAAAGAAAGGTGATCTAACAGAATGCAGAAATTATCAAACAATATCATTAATATCACATGCAAGTAAAATTTTGCTTAAGATAATTAAAAAATGGTTGCAGCAGTACATCGACAGGGAACAGCCAGAAATTCAAGCTGGATTCAGAAGATTATGTGTAATGAGGAATATCATTTCTAATGTCAGATGGATCTTGGCTGAAAGCAGAGAATACCAGAAAGATGTTTTTCTGTGTTTTATTGACTATGCAAAGGCATTCAACTGTGTGGGTCATGACAAATTATTTATAACGTTGCAAAGAATGGGAATTCCAGAACACTTAATTGTGCTCATGTGGAGCCTGTGCATAGACCAAGAGGCAGTCATTTGAGCAGAAAAAGGGGCTACTGTGTGGTTTAAAATCAGGAAAGGTGTGTGTCAGGATTGTATCCTTTCACCATACTTGATCTGTATGCTAAACAGATAATCTGAGAAGCTGGACTACATGAAGAAGAACACGGCATCAGGATTGGAGGAAGACTCATTAAGAACTTTCGATATGCAGGTGACACAATCTTGTTTGCTGAAAGCAAAGAGGACTTGAAGCACTTACTGATGAAGATCGAAAACTACAGCCTTCGGTATGGATTATACCTCAACATAAAACAGAAGTCCTTACAACTGAACGAAGAAGCAACATCATGATAAGGGGTGAAAATTCTGCAGTTGTCAAGGATTTCATTTTAATTGGATCCACAGTCAACGCCCATGGAAGCAATAGTCAAGAAATCAAATGATGTATTGCATTGGGCAAATCTACTGCAGAAGACCTCTTTAAAGTGTTAAAAAGCAAAGATGTCACTTTGAGGACTAAGGTGTGCCTGACCTAAGCCATGGGATTTTCACTCACCCCATATTCATGCGAAAGCTGAACAGTGAATAAGGAAGACAGAAGAAGAATTCATGCCTTTGAATTATGGTGTTGGCCAAGAATAATGAATATATCATGAACTTCCAGAAGAATGAAGAAACCTGTCTTGGAAGAAGCATACCCGGAATACTCCTTAGAAGGAAGGACTTCTAAGTACTTTGGACATGTTTTATCAGGAGGAATCAGTCCCTGGAGAAGGACATCATGCTTGGTAAAGTAGACGGTCAGTGAGAAAGAGGAAGACCCTCAAGGAGATGGATTGACACAGTGCCTGCAACAGTGGACTCAAATATAACAACAATTGTGAGGATGGCACAAGACTGGGCAGTGTTTCATTCTGTGGTACATAGGGTCGTTATGAATTGGAACTGACTTGAGGGCACCTAACAACAATAGCCATCTTAGCAACATTAGGTCTTAAGATACATGAACATGGAGTGTTGTTCCATTTATTTAGGTTTTCTTTGATTTCTTTCAACAATGTTTTGTAGTTTTCAGAGTGTAACTTTTGTGCTATTTGAATTTTTCTTAAGTATTTTAATTTTTTCATGCTATTATGAATGGAATTGTCTTTTTAATTTCATTTTTAGAATGTTTACTGCTTATGTATAGAAATTCATTGTAGTATGCTGATTTTGTATCTTGTGACCTTGTTAAACTTATTTGTTCTAATAGTTGTTTTTTAGTTGATTCCTTATGATTTTCTATATATAGGATCATGTCATCTGGAAATAGCAATAGTTTTCCTTCTTTCGTTGCAATCTGAATGCATTTTATGTCTTTTTCTTATCTAACTGTCCTGACTGGAATTTCCAATATAATGTTGAATACAAGTGATCTTAGGCCTACCTTTTCAAGTACTACCTTGACACCTTTGGAAACCCTGTGGTGTAGTGTTTAAGAGCTGGACTGCTAACCAAAAGGTTGACAGTTTGAATCCACCAGGTGCTCCTTGGAAACCTTAAGGGGCAGTTCTACTCAGTCCTATAGGGTTGCTATGAGTCAGAATCGACTCGATGGCAATGGGACCTTGATATCTCTGAGCCTCACTGGGCCCCAAAGGCCTAACTGTGAGTTCCCCTACTCTCCCCAGACATGCTCCTCCTCTACCGCACTCATCAGGAAGGGTCTCTACCCTGCTAGTTCCCCTGTCAGCCTGATCAGCTGCACACCACCTGGTTCTCAACCTAATCTGCTCCCACCTGTGGAATTATTTAAGCATACCAATTACATCCTCCTGCAGGATCCAGGGGCACTCTACCCTCTTATTAGTACAAAGCCTGCCTCCCACAGCCCCTACTGGGTCACTCCATTCCTCAGTGCCACCTCTGTGTAGCCTGGCATGGTGTGCGGTATCCTCATCCTCTGGGCTGTGACTATATGTGACTAATAAACTGTTGTCAGTCTCATCTGTCCAGTGTCTGATATAGATTTGGCGGTCTCATAGTGTTTAAGACAGGGGATTCTCCCTTGATGAGTGGAGTGAATAGGAGCTGATCAGAAGAAGCATGCATACTTTCACCATTGCCTTAGTTATCTAGTGCTGCTGTAACAGAAATACCACAAGTGGATGGCTTTAACAAACAGAAATTTATTTTCTCACAGTTCAGGAGGCTAGAAGTCCGAATTCAGGGCACTGCCCCTAGGGGAAGGCTCTCTGTCTACTCTAGGGGAAGGCCCTTGTCTTTTTTCAGCTTTGAGTCCTTGGCTCCTTGGTGATCTTCATGTGGCATGGCATCTGTCTTCCCCTACCTCTACTTTCTCTTAATTGATGCTTTTTATATCTCAAAAGAGATTGATTTAGACACACCCTACACTAATATTGCCCCATTAACATAACAAATAAAACCCATTCCCAAATGGGATTATAATCAGAGGTATAGGGGTTGGGATTAACATATTTTTGGGGTCACAGTTCAATCCAGAAGGACTATTTATTAAGTATGATGTTAGCTGTGGGTTTTTTTGTACAAGCCCTTCATCATGTTTAAGAACTTCCTTTCTATTCCCAGTTTATGTGTTTTTATCATGAAACGGTGCTGCATTTTGTCAAATGATCTTTCTGCGTTCATTGAGATGATCATGCAGTTTTTTTTATGCCTTTATTCTATTAATATGTTACATTACATTAATTGATTTTTATATGTTAAACCAACCTCATATTCCTGGGTTAAATCCCCCTTGGTCATAGTGTATAATTCTTATTATATGTTGCTGGATTTGGCTTACTTGTATTTTTTGAGAATTTTTACATCTGTATTCATAGAGATATTGGTCTGTCGTTTCCTTTTTTTTGTGATATTTTTATCTGGTTTGGAAAGTGTTGAGAAGTGTTCTTCCTCATATCTTTTGGAAGAGTTTGTGAAATGTTAATTATTCTTTAAATGTTTGATAGAATACACCAGTGAAGCCATCAGGTTCTGTACTTTTTTTATGGGAAGTTTTTATTTTTAATTTTTTTAAATAATATTTTATTGTATTTTCAGTGGAAATGTACACAGCAAAACAGGTTCCTATTCAACAATTTCTACACATACTGTTCAGTCTTACTGGCTACATTCTTCACATTGTAACAATAGTCTCATTATTTCTGTTTTAGTTGTTTCATTCCCATTAACCTATTCTCACAGCCCTCCAGCCTTCTCATCTATACTTTGGAGTACTTGTTGACCATTTGGTCTCATAAAAGAGCTCAGTACTCAAGGGTGATATTCATTACTTTATGAGTTAATTGCTATTTAGCGAAAAGGTGACTTTGAGGGATAGTTTCATTTCAAAGCTTGAGTATCTCACGGCAGTAGTCTCAGGGATTTCTCCTGTGTTGGTGGGTCCATTAAGTCTGGGGTTTTTGAAAATTTGAAGTCCTGTTTCACATTTTTCTGCTTTTCTATCTGGATCCATTTATGTGGGAAGTTTTTTGATTACTAATTCAATTGCTGTACTTATTAAAGGCCTATTCAGATTTTCTGTTCCTTCTTGGTTCGGTTTTGATAGTTTGTGTCTTTCTAGGAATCTATCCATTTTATCTAAGTTGTCTAAATTTTTTAATTACAGTTGGTCATAGTATGCTTTTATTTCTGTAAGGTCCATAGCAGTGTCCCGTCTTTCATTCTTGGTTTTAGTAATTTGAGTGTTTCCTCTATTTTTTCTTGGTCATTCTAGCAAAGGATTTCTCATTTTGTTGATCTTCCAAAGAACCAGACTGAGTTTCAATGATATTTTCTATTTTTTTCTATTCTCTAATTCATTAATTTGCTCTCCATTCTTGTAGTATTTCCGTCTTTCTACTTGCTTTAGGTTTCATTTGCCTTTCTTTAAGGAGTGTTTTTAATGTGTTTTAAAATCGTTGCTCTTTTATGTAACATTAATTAAGAGCATGGACAGATTGATCTGAACTTAAATTCCTCCTTTGGTTTGTGATTTGGGGCAAGTTAGGCTCAGAAAAATTAATATATAAAGTGAAAATGGTAATACATATATCACCAGTGGTTGTAAGGATTAAATGATGTATTTAGTGATGGAAAGATGTATTTAAAGAGCTTAGAATGGCTAGGCAATTAATAAGTGCTCAATAAAATAAAAAACCCATTGCTGTTGAGTTGATTCCAACCAATACAGACCCTACAGGACAGAGTAGAACTCCCCCATAGGGTTTCCAAGGAGTAACTGGTGGATTCGAACTGCTGACCTTTTGGTTAGCAGCCAAGCACTGTGCCACCAAGGCTCCAAGTGCTCAATAAATGGTAATAATTATTAGCAGTTAACATTCCACTAATTATTTTGCTTTTTTGTGTTTGTCTTTGTAAATATCTTTTCACAAATATAAAAAGTACACTCTTCTATTTCCATATGATCAAAAATTTTCAATTAGTAGAATCTGAAATGAGAGTTTAGATCACCAGAGTGTCTTCCTGTGACTATCATAAACTTTGTACCTGTGTTTTATTTTCGAACAGTGTGGTATAATTTTATTTATTAGTGAGGTATGTTACTTGAAAAAGTATAAACATGTGATTATTATTTAATAAATTTTTGGTAAGTAACAAATAAATTTATATTACTCTAGGTTTGATTTCTTTCACACGTGTTGACTGGTTACATTTATCATTTATATATTTTGTAAATCATCAATTTTTGCCATATATGTTTGCATTCAGATTCTGGCAATTAACCGTGGAGAAAATTTGAAGATATTGACAGTCAAGGTCAACATTCCTGATGGTGTGAAGAATGAATTCTGTAGATGGTGTATCCAAAACAGGTCTGTGTATAGTTTTTTTTCTATTTTATTTTTACAGAATTTCTTTTTTTTTTCCCCTCTGAAAAATGCATAGTGATCTATATGAACTCATATGGAAAGATATCTGTTATGTTAAAAAACAAACAAAAAAAGCAAGTGATAGAACAATGTATATAGTGTCCATTTTGCATTTTATGAAAATATGTGTTGTATTTGCTTAAATAGAAAAATATCTGGAAGATGCAGAAGAAATTATTAGTAGAGGTTGTCTTTGGGGAGGAGAGCTTTCACTTTAATACCTTTCTGTACCATTTGAATCTTTTTTTAAAGAGTATGTTTTCTCTCATGAAAAAATAATTGAACAAAAACACCATGCTGTATATACCCATTGCCGTCCAGTCGATTCCAACTATAGCGACCCTATAGGACAGAGTAGAACTGCCCCATATGGTTTCCAAGGCTGAAATCTTTATGGAAGCAGGCTGCCACATCTTTCTCCAACAGAGCGGCTGGTGAGTGCAAACCACTGACCTTGTAGTTGGCAGCCGAGCGCTTTAACCATTGTGCCACCAGGGCTCTTCATACTGTATATAGCATACCTAAAATGGTTCGTACGTTATGGATGATTGGAACAAAATTTTAATTTATTGAATATTATAATATAAATCTTTAAAAATGCTGTATGTAGTGTACCTAAAATATTTTATATATTAAAGATGATTGAAACAAACAGATTTATTTAAGAGTTCAATATAAATCTCTAAACTTATGTAGCTTATTATCCTTTATGTATTTGTTAAGTGAACTTTTTAAAATAGCATCACATATTTGCATAGCATTTTTAACTTTTAGGCTTAACTTTTCAGAGTGCCTTTGGTCTTCACAGTAATCTATTTGGTAGGTAGAGGGGCTTTTGTAGCCACCATTTGACTAATGAGAAAATTGATACAAAGAGGTAAAGTGACTTAGCATTTAGGAGATGTAGATTTTGCATATGCTCCTAACTAGCTAGCTCCATGTTAGAGCACTTGCTGAGAATGCTGCTTGCATAGTTGAATGAAGTGTTCTTTGAGAAGAACAAGTGCTGTGTACTTTGGGAATTAGCACTCTCATCCAGCATAGCTCTTGCATGAATTCCTTGGATTCCAGTTTGCCAAAAGCCAGTTCCGTGAAAGATCAACTTACTCAGTGACCAAATAATACTAACCAAGCAACCAAAACACAAAACAACAATTTAAATGTTAATCAGTAAATTACTTAGGCCAGTCATGGTATATCTGTACAATGGAATTCCATGTAGCCATTTTGAAAAAGTTCAGCTAGAGGTAAATATATAAATATATCTTTTTAAAGTAAAAAGTTTATAATCAGTGTTTGTAGTATATTCTATTAATGGTAAAAATATAAGTATGTTTAGGAAGATGTCTGAAAAGATAATCAATGGTCTACTCCTTAGCTCTAATGTGAGATTTTAATTTTCTATTTTATACTTTTCTGTATAGTTGTCATTTTTATTAATGTTTATTTCTTTTGTAAATAAACAAATACATTTCATTAAAAATAGAAAGGAAATAAATACCTAAAAGAAACCCTTGATTAAAAAAATATATTCAGAAATTAGATAACTTTAAGATATAATTAAACTCTAAGATAGTTTCATAGAGCAATGTTCTAAGAACTGAATGTATCTGAGTTTGAATTCCAGTTACATTACTACCTTCCCCTGTGACCATGGGTATATTAATTTCTTTCTCAGTTTCATCATTCCTAAAATGGGGAGTAATACCTTCCTCAAAGGTTTGAGAGAATTAAGTGATATTCCACATAATCGTATAGCACAATGCCTGGTATATAACAGGCCTTTCATGGTATCTGTTATTACAAAGTAGTGAGATTATTGTGCTCATTTCCTTTTTAGAAATGTCTTTATATATGAATCACAGTAAATTGGGGGCAGCTTCTTGTTTATTTTCCTATAAATAGTCATAATAGTATCAGAGTCAGTCCTCAATAGTTAAAGGACTATTAGTTATGCCTTTAGCCTGTTATCCTTATACTAAGTAAATGTCAAGGAATGATTTGCCTTACTTTGATTTAATTAGTTTTCCTGTATTGTATTTTATTTAGTTCTATTCCAAATGAGTAATTAGTAGTATTATTTGACCTACATATGATGCATTTCATCACTGTAGTAGTGATGTGCTTTTCATTCAGTTTCTGGAAATTTTTCTCTATGTTGTTGTTGTTGGTTGCCATGAAGTCAGTTCCGACTCATGGTGACCCGTGGGCACAGCGTAGAACTGTTCCATGGGGTTTCCAAGGCTGTAGCCTTTCAGAAGCGTATCGCCACGTCTGTCTTCCGAGGTCCCTCTGGGTAGGTTCTAACTTCCAACCTTTTAGCTAGTAGTCCTGCGCTTAACTGTCTGTGCCACCCAGGAACTCCATTTTTCTTCATAGAGACTTGTTAATTCCTAGAGCTGAAACACTTCTCTGAGAACTAAATGACTGCTCCCAAGGAATTTTTTCTTTTCTTTAAACACATTTGAATGACTGAGGATGCTTGCTTGAACCTTTTCTTCTTTTTTTATTTGCTCTGTTTGTGCTTGTTTCTCCTATCTCCCTCTCTCCCTATGTACTCATCTGTTCAGGTTCCGTGTCTGCCTGTACACCGGATAAATATAGCTTCCGTCCTTGGTGACAATGTAATTAATCAAATGGACCTTGAACAAGTAGTTAGGAGTATGCTGAGAGTTACATAGGGAAGTACAATGTACCATACAAGTCTGTAATAAGGGACCCTAAAATAGTCAGGACTGGGAGTGTACATAGGTCAGAGACAGAAGGAGAGAGAGAGGGAAGTGACAAGAAGTGAATATTGATCCGGCGTGGGCCAGATCGTATTTGACTTTCTAGGCATGCAGGGGCTTTCTTTGGTATCTTAAGGGTGATGGGAAGCCAATACCAGAAGAATCGCACGGCCAGATTGCATTTTAAGAAGATCACTTTGGCTACAGTGCACAGAATTATTTGAAAGGATCCAAGAGTAGCTGTAGGGTAATGATGGTGGCTTGAATTAGGGTGATAAAAAAAAAACAAACCCATTCCCGTTGAGTCGATTCCGACTCGTAGCGACCCTATAGGACAGAGTAGAACTGCCCCATAGAGTTTCTAAGGAGTGGCTGGTGGATTTGAACTGCCAGCCCTTTGGTTAGCAGGCAAACACTTAAGCACTGCACCACCAGGGCCCCTCATTAGGGTGATAGCAATGGAAATGAATAGATTTGAGTAATATCTAAGTGGTAGAACTTACAGGAGTAGGACAAGATACTGATTATATGGTGGGTAGGTTGGAAGAGGCATAAAGTGAAACATGGCACTTGTATGGCTTGAACAACAAGGTAGGTAGATGATACTACCATTTACTGACTATCAAGCTATAAATATATAAAGTACTATATGAATATGGTAAAGAGTGATTTAACTAATTCTTGTGATTACCTAAGCTGACTAGAATAGTAAGAAACGTTAGTATTAAAAATAATACCTAGATCCAAATTCAGCAACTGAACAATTCATCATTTGGAATTGTATGCTGCTGGTACAAGAGGATAAGTATGAAAAGAATTTCTAAACTTGTCAGATTCTGAAATAGTTATTACGTTTGTGAGAACCCTGATCATTCAAGTTTCTACATTTGCTCTTAAACAAAAACATATGTGGAGGAACAATCTCAGCACTTCCCTGTTTGAGCTGGATTGTATAATGACCAGACTGGATTGTTTGAACTTGCAGATTTTTGTGTCTATGACTTGATGAGGGAATTTCTATTCTCAAATAGAGACTGGAACCCGCAGATTTATCCCTATACTCCTTCATGTTTTCTATAACCATTAGAATATTCTGCTGTGATCTTAGTAGTCCTGTACCCACTGTTTGGTAATGAATTAATTACTGTTCTCTGTGTTATCTAGTTGTATATACAGGTCCCTGGGTGGCACAAATGGTGTGTGCTTACCTACTAACCTAAAGGTTGATGGTTTGAACCCACTCAGTGGTGCTGTGGAAGAAAGACCTGCTGATCTGCTTTTTTAAAGATTAAAGCCAAGAAAACCTTATGGAGCAGTTCTACTCTGTCAGACATAAGTTGGAGTCAACTTGACAGCAATGGGTTTGGGTTTTTGCTTTTCAGTTGCATATAGACTTAATTGAACAGAATTGTCTCACGTAAGTGCATGAAAAGAATACATAAAAACACTAAACTAAACCAATCTTTGAATAGATAATGTTTACAGAGTACACAGGTCAAGGGTAATAATGTATTTGGAGTGGAAATAGTAGTAATTCCATAGATTTCAATCAAATATCATATGATATTTGTTCTATTATACCATCCTTTACAGGCATATATTAAGGTTTCCTCTTAGATTTTTCAGATGAATAAACTCACTTATTTTTCTATAAGTTTTATAGTTTTATATTTTACGTTCAAATCCATAATCCGTTTTGAGTTAAATTTTGTATAAAATGTTAGGTTTATTTATTTATTTTTTGACATTTGGATGTCCATTTGCTCCAGCACCATTTGTTAAAAAAGGTTATCCTACCTCCATTGAATTGCTTTTATACCTTTGTCAAAATCATTTGGGCATATCTGTGTAGGTCTTTTTCTGTGTTCTCTATTTAATTCTACTAATCTATGTGTCTATCCTGCTACCAATGCTGCACTGTCTTATTATAGCTATATAGTAGGATCGACATAGTGGCTGCAACAGTGGCCTCAATCATGACAACGGTTGTGAGGATGGTGTAGGACTGAGCAGTGTTTTGTTCTGTTGTACATAGGGTTGCCATGAGTCAGAACCAACTCAACGGCACCTAACAACAAATATCAGATGGTAGAATGATTCTTTCCACTTTTATTAGTCCTTTTCAAGATTGTTTTAGCTATTCTAGAGCCTTTGCCTTTACATATAAATTTTAGAATAAGCTTGTGTATGTCTACAAAAAAAACTTATTGGGATTTTGATAAGAATTTCATTAAAAGTATAGATAATTTCGGGGAGAATTGACATCTTTACCATGTTGAACTTCCCAATCAATGAACATGGTAAGCCTCCCCATTTATTTAGGACTTTGTTGATTTCTTTCATCAGGATACAGATCCTGTGCATGTTGTGTTAAGTTTATACCAAAGTATTTCATTTTCTTTGGAGTGGTTGTAAGTGGTATTGTGCTTTTAATTTTGCATTCCACATGTTCCTTATTAGATACATTTTTATGTGTTGACTTTGTGTCCCGAGACCTTGGTGAATTAGCTTATTCTAGGAATTTTTGAGTAGCTTCTGTTGGATTCTCTACATAGACAATCATGTTATCAGCAAATAGGAACAGTTTTATTTATTCCTTTGCAATCTATATGCACTTTATTTCTTACCTTATTATGGTGACTAGAACTTTCAGTACTATGTTGAATAAAAGCCTTAAGAGTAGACATCGTTACCTCGTTCCTGATCTTAGAGGGAAATTATTTTGCCTTTACCCTTAACTATCATGTTATCTGTAGGTATTTTTGTAAATGTTCGTTATCAAATTCATAAATTGCTGAGGGTTTTGATCATGAAGAGGAGTTGGATTTTGTCAAATGCTTTTTCTGCATCTGTTGATACGGTCATATGATTTTTGTTGATATGGTAGATTTCATTAATTGATTTTTAAATGTTTAAACTAGCCTTGCCTATGAGGAATAAATCCCCTTTGGTCATGATACATAATTTTTTAAAATACATTATTGGATTCATTTGAAGTATTTTGTCAACGATTTTTGCTATAAGTTCATTAGAGATACTGAGTTTTTTTTTTTTTAATCTTTTTGTACTGTCTTTGTGTAGTATTGGTATCGGGGTAATATTGGATTCATAAAATGAGATGGGAAGTGTTCCTTACTCTTCTTTTTTCAGAAGAGTTTGTGTAAAATCAGTGTTAATTCTTCTTGAAATGTTTGGTAGAATTCTCCAGTGAAGGCATCTGCATCTGGAGATTTCTCATATGGAAGTTTTAAAATTACGAATACAGTTTCTTTGTTGAGTTTTGATATTTTATGGTTTTCTGGAAATGGTCTTTTTTTTTTTAATATTGTCAAATTATAGATATTCCCTTATTATTGTTTTAATGGCTGTAGGATCTTCAGTGTTATCCCGTTTCTTTTCTGATTCTGATGATTGGTGTTTTCTCACTTTTTATTTTTGTTAATCTTGCTAGAGATTTGTCAGTTTTACTGATTTTTTTTGAAGAACCAGCTTTTGTTTCATTGATTTTTTATTATTTTCCTGTTTTCAGTTTCATTATTTCTGCTCTTACTATTTCTTTCTTTCTACTTATTTTGGGTTTCTTTTTCTTTTTTTACATTCTTGAAATGGTAACTTACTGATTTGAGACCTTTTTTCTATTTTAATGTAAGCATTTAGTAACTGTAAATCTCCCTCTTAGCGTAGCTTTAGCAGTTATGTTTTCACCTTCATTTACTATATGTTCTAAATAATTTCCTTCGAGACTTCCTTTTTGACTCATGGATTATTTAGAAGTGTATTAATTAATTTCTAAGTGTTTAGAGATTTTATTGTTGTCTTTCTGTTGCCAATTTCTGATGTGGTTCTGTTACGTTCAGAGAACATACTCTGTGTGATTTAATTTCTTTAAAATTTGTTTAACTTTGCTTTATGGCCCAGGATATGATCCATCTTGGTGAATGTCCTATGGGCACTTGAGAAAAATGTGTATTTTCCTGTTGTTGGGTATGCCCATTGCCAACGAGTCAATTCTGACTCATAGTGACCCTATAGGACAGAAAAGAACTGCCTCATAGGGATTCCAGGGAGTGGCTGGTGGATTCAGACTGCCGACCTGTTGGTTAGCAGTCAAACGCTTAACTACTCTGCCACCAGTGCTGTTGTTGGGTATAGTGTTCTATAAATATCAGTTACCATATTTTTATGCACATAATCATGCCTTCTGTGTTTGTTTGCCAACCATGCCTCCCCACCACAAAGTATTTTCATAAGCTCCACTATGCTAGTTTTTTTTTTACATATTGCTGTAAAAAATAAATTAGTATAGCTTGCTTACGGAAATACCTTGTGAGGGGTGGGTGTGGTTGGCAAGCAAACGTAGAAGGCGCACTTTATTTGCGTAAAAATATGGTAGATCCTGTTGTTGATTGTGTTCAGATCTTCTATATCCTTGCTCAGCCTTATTTAAAATTGTTCAGACCCACCATGCATTTCTGTTTGGTGATGATAATAGGTGTTTATGGGTTCTAATGAGATGGTCATAAGTGAAGGGTATTCTCAGGAATTTGAGAATTGAAGAGAATGTCTCTGAGAAAGGGATTTTAATGCTTTAAGGTAAGGCCACGTATTAGCTGCTAATAGGATGGATTCTGCCTAGTCACGTATTTTGTTTGGCTTGTTGAAAAATCTTGACCTACAAAGTGTTTCATATAATTTTGAATAAGTTGCAAATACTTGAAAATTTTAGGAATTTCACATACAATAGGTATTTCTGACTTCTTATGGAAAACAGAAGATCTGCTAACACTGACCCTGTGTTCTGGTGTGGAAACACTTCATAGGAGCTGAGTAAGCCCCTCAGATGGCAGTATGTCGTCTGTCTTGTGACAGTCTTCACCACTTCAGGCCAGATCCTTAGTGGCTCTCACTTCTGCTCCCCATCCCCACTTCCCCAAGAGGGCATTTTTGGAGGTTGCCAAATGAATGACTGGAGCTTGCTCCTGGCCTCTTTTTTTTTTTAACTAGCTTTTAGTGCTAATTATGTGGGACAGTCCTGTAAAATAAATTATTCTGTCCCCAAGTGCCTATCACATCCCTTTGCGAAAGTGCTACGCTAAGATTGTGCTGCTGTTTTTTGCGTAGTAGATTTAAGAGGAACGATTTCCTGTACCTGTTTTTCTTTTAAATGTGGGAAAATAAAAGCTAAATGCAGAGAGTCTATCTTAAATAAAAGAAATGGGAAGAGTACATTTCTTTGCCAAAGAGGAGAATATATCTTTATGGATAATAAGTGAACAAAGCATGTCTCCGTCACAAACATACAGGTTAGGACCTGGGTCTTCTTCAGTTGTTTACAGTACTTTCCTGGCCCCTATAGGTATTTGAGTCTTTGACCCTCGCCTTGATATGCTCCATTTGGCACATCTTATAGCATGTGTTTTATATTGTGTAGTTCTGTTTTAGTGAGGTCCTTCTTAGTTTTACTCAGTGGTGTTTGACTGTTGACTTGGAGGAAGAATCAAGTTTTAAGATACTAATTCCTATAAAGCAAACTCATTGTATTTACTTTTAGAGATATAATAAGGGCTGTGTAAGGACTATAAATTCACTATAAGGAGCCCTGGTGGCACAATGGTTAATCGCTCAGCTGTTAACCCAGAGGTCGCAGTTCGTACCCACCAGTGGCTCCACGGGAGAAAAGACCTGACGATCTGCTCCTGTAAAGATTACAGGGTCACTGTAAGTCGGAATCAACTCAAAGGCACACGACAACAGCAACATGAATTCAGTATACTAGTTCAGGTTCCTTAGTGTGCTCAGCACTGAGTGAACGGGCAGAACTTGGTGTGAGGCAAGGAACTAAAAGGAGTTCCACAATGTAGGAAATAGGTATAGTTGTTATCTTTCAGGCCTGGGTCTGATGGTCTAAAGGTCAAGTCTGAATGGGTATAACTGAGGCATCCTTAAGTGTAAAATAGGCCCACAGCACTCTGTTCCTGGGAACAGGAGCAGAAAGAAGGGAGCAGAGCAGTCCAAGCCAAGGGAGGATCTTGAGGTTTGAGAAAGACTATTCGGGCTGGAACTTTTGAGAGGATGTGGGTAGGTAATGCTGAGAATTTCTGGCTTTTTCCTACAAGTTGTGGGGAAGCCTTGGAAGGCATGACACCAGCAGACATCAGGTCTATGCATTAAAAAAATCATGCCATTAGGGTCTTCTTGCCTCCAAGGACTTTCTTCCTAGCATATTGTCCCATGACCCAAGAGTAAGTTCTCTCTTCTAACTGGCCAAGCTCAGCAGCATCATATATAAGACCCGTAGTGATCTGGCCACTGCCCTGTTTTCTAGCTTCATCTTCCTCCCACTCGACCTTGCCACTTTATGCCCTAGCAGTACTAATCTACTTGTAGTTACTTGAATTTATCATGCCTCTAAGCTTTTACCCATCCTGTGGTTTCTTACCAGAATGCTCTTTCTTTTGCCTTGCTTGGTAAACTACAGTTCTTTTTTTAAAACCCATTGCAGATGTTCCTTCTGGGAAGTGTTTCTTGACATTGGATTCCCTAAATTAATGATCATGATGATAACAGCAGTAACAGCAGCAGCAAACATTTACATAGAGTGTGCCAGGCTCTATTATAAGCATTTTATACACATTAATTCATGAGAGCTCAATGAGATGATTATCCCCATTTTACAGGTGATGAAACAGTAGCATAGACATGGTAAGTAAATCTGCCAAGAAAGTGATAGAGTAGAATTTGAACCCAAGCAGTCTGGCTCAGAATCCTGCTATGAACTACTTTATTATACTGCTATCACCCCTGCTTTTGAGCTTTTATATCTTTTAAATATTTTGATAATTACATTTATCATGCTATATGTTTGTTAAAATACTTGCCTCATTGAAAGTAGTTGCTATTATCCAAGTTCTGATGTATCACATAGTAAATGCTTAAGTGTTTGCTCACTGATACTGAGTTCATTTCCTAGCCTGAGATAATTAAGAGAGGTAAGAGTTCCCCTAAGGTGTGGGAATGATATATTAGAAACCATCAATAGTGTATTAATTGTTTTCAGTCAAGAACAATTGAAGGGCGAGGGCATAGATGCTGTAGATGGAGGAAAACACAGAAGAGGTAAGGCTGAATTTGTGCTTTTTCTCTTATAATTTTTCTCCAATGTCCACCGACAATTGGTCCTCTAGCATTTATATTCCTCAGATGCTGCCTGGTAGAGCAGCACGGCCAAAGCAGTAGAGTAAATTCTGCTCAAGAATGGCAGAGGTAAGAGTTAGAACAGAGTTTCTGCTTTGCCCAGTGTCATGGATTGAATTGTGTCCCCCAAAAAAATGTGTGTAGCAACTTGGCTAGGTCATGATTCCCAGTATTGTGTGATTGTATTATCTGATGTGATTTCCTTATGTGTTGTAAACTCTACCACTATGATGAGATTATATGTGATCTCCTCATGTGTTGTAAATTCTATCACTGTGATGAGTTTATACGGATGAGGTTGACAAGATTAGTGTCATAATGCAATCTCTTTTGAGATATAAAAGAGAGAAGCAAGCAGAGATACATGGGAACCTCATACCACCAAGAAAGCAGTGCTGGGAGCAGAGCACATCCTTTGGACCTGAGGTTCCTGCACAGAGAAGCTCCCAGACTGATGACATGGACTTTCCTCCAGAGCCGATGGAGAAAGTGTTCACCTGGAGCTGATGCCCTGAATTTGGACTAGTAGCCTACCGGCCTGTGAGAGAATAAATTTCTCTTTGTAAAGCCATCCACTTGTGGTATTTCTGTTGGAGCAGCACTAGATGACTAAGACAGAATTTGGTACCAAGAGTGGGGTGCTGCTCTAACAGATATGTGGAAGCGGTTTTGAAACTGTGAATGAATAGAGGTGCAGCAGCAGCAGAGGACCAGCAGTGGCAGAGAAGGGGCAGCGACAGAGAACCAGCAGCAGCAGAACCAGGAGACCAGTGCGAGACAGCGCTGGAGCCGACCCACAGAGCGAGAGAGCTGAGTGCCTGTGCGCCGGAGGCTTCCTGGCAGAGTGGGGTGCCTTCGGGCACTTATCGGTGGGGTTAGGCTTGCTGACCCACAGAGCGAGGGAGCTGAGTGCCTGTGTGCAGGAGGCTTCCTGGCGGAGTGAGGTGCCTCCAGGCACTTAATCAGTGGAGCTACGGAGCTTTGGAACACTTGCTCCAGCAGAGCAGATGCGGGCGTGAGGCCCGAGGGCCGAGAGGCCACAGAAAGCAGAAGCTGAAGAGGCAAGGAACACAAGAAGCCAAGCTGCCTCAGTCTCAGAAGGTATGGTCATGACCTCCAGTGTTTCAAAGGGTGGAGCCACAGCCTCTGGTGTTTCTAAGGGTGGAGTTGTAACTCCGAAGGACTAGGAGAATGGTACGCCTAAAGCCGAGGGAGCAGAGTTGCCATCCCAGTGGGCCTGGAAGGCGGAGCTGAAGCCCAGGGCTGAGGGGCCTCCACTCAGAATCCGGAGACTGTGGCCAATACCTGAAGTCTGGAGGGCAGGGCTATTGTGTGAATTGTCTCAGAGAACAGAGGGTTATTTTCCAAGCCTTGAGGCCTAATGTAATGTGTTCTGCTAACTTGCTTGGTGCCTGTTATTCCTTCTTTCCCTGCAATTTCTCCATTTGTAATGGAAATGTCTAGCTTGTGCCTGTTCTGCCATTGTACCTTTGGAAGCAGATAACTTGTATTCTAGATTTCACAGATGAAGAGGAATTTTTAGAATCTGGACTTGGAGTTAAGACTTTTGCTGTGATATGATGAGATGAATATGTTTTGCATGTTGCAAAGATATGATTTTTTGGGGGCCAAAGGGTGGAATGTCATGGATTGAATTGTGTCCCCCAAAAAATGTGTGTAGCAACTTGGCTAGGTCATGATTCCCAGTATTGTATAATTGTGTTATCTGATGTGATTTCCTTATGTGTTGTAAACTCTACCAGGATGATGGGATTATATGTGATCTCCTCATGTGTCGTAAATTATCACTGTGATGAGTTTATACTAATGAAGTTGACAAGATTAGTGTCTTAATGCAATCTCTTTTGAGATATAAAAGAGAGAAGCAAGCAGAGATACATGGGAACCTCATACCACCAAGAAAGCA
>NW_004443941.1:16547549-16583640 GCF_000243295.1 Trichechus manatus latirostris
ACATGGGAACCTCATACCACCAAGAAAGCAGTGCCAGGAGCAGAGCGTGTCCTTTGGACCTGAGGTTCCCGCACAGAGAAGCTCCCAGACCAAAGACTGATGACATGGACTTTCCTCCAGAGCTGATGGAGAAAGCGTTCCCCTGGAGCTGATGCCCTGAATTTGGACTTACAGCCTACCGGACTGTGAGAGAATAAATTTCTCTTTGTAGAGCCATCCACTTGTGGTATTCCTGTTAGAGCAGCACCAGATGACTAAGACACTCAGTTTACGTTAACTCTCAGGAAGAGGTGAATGGGAATAGACGGATACAGTGCTGTAGCAATTTCTTGATGACTTTCTTACATCTTAAGATTTTGGTCATTATTAATGCTTTGGCTACTCTTCCCAGAAGAGGAAATTTTTTACTCTCTTAAGTTTTAATGTCTGACCAAGTTTTTAAAAATAAAAATTCCAGATGTCATAGTGATAATTTCCAGATACCACAGCCTCTCCTCACAGATTATGTTACTTTGGCCTCACTAAAGGTTTTTTCCCCTTTTCTATTCAACTCTTTCTCCCCTCTTCCAGGATCCCTTTCATGGTCTTATTATTGTTATGTCAGTTTTAGTATGTGTTTTTTTTTTTTTTTAACAGATGGAGACCACGTGGTTTTGCAAGGCCAGAGTTAATGAAGATCTTACACAATTCACTGGATGATTCCTTTAAACGCCTTATTTATCCTCTCCTCTGTAGAGAGTTCAGGTAGTCCTCTTGTCTTGTTTAATTTCATGTACTAATTTGTTTACTGTTACATATGGTGTTAAGCCCTTTAAATGTAAATGTAACTTAAATGTCATATTTGTTGATCCATCAACCAATCCAAGGAATTGAATCACAAAGTCTTAAATTTAAGCTTGGACTTTATTCTGTAGATGCATTTCCATGCATAGATCATACAAGATCACAGAACATAGCTCTTAATTACAGATACACGTTTCAAATTTTGACCACTTAATGTGTACCCCTTCTAGTTCTGCAATACCAAGCTTGCAGCTTTGACAACCAAGCCAAACAAACATAAAACAACAATTATGAGGACGGCACAGGACCAGGCAGTGTTTCGTTCTATTGTACATAAGGTTGCTATGAGTTGGAACTGACTCGAAAGCACCTAACAACGACAACAACACCCTAGTATCATACCAGGGCCATTTCTGACTTAGTTCTCAGGGTACCTATGTGGTAGATTATGCATATGGTTAAAAAGTTGGAGTCATCTAGCTCTGCACCAAAAGCAGCCATTTATTAATAAATGTTTGCATGAAGGAATGACAAGTATCAGTCTGGATGCATTAGAAAACTCAGTGCACCTGTTTGAGCAATAAAGAAAATTTATTCCTATAACAAGAATTCCGTAGACACGGAGGATCCATAGTTGGTAAATGCAAAGGCTCAACAACATCATCAGAGTACTAAGTTTTTTTTCCATTAAGCTCTGACTGGCTGTTATTATGTCTGCAAGGGGCTGGCTCAATTTCATGCATCACATCTAGGTAGGACCAGCAGGAGAATAGGGCTGTTTCTCTTTCTTTTTTAAAATTGCTTTTATTAAATATTGGATAGACTATAAAGAATATTTGGAAAATATATATAATTAATCAAAAATAATGATAGAATGAATACTCTCATACCCCAAGCTAGTTTTTTTTTTTTTTTTTTTTTTAACCCTGATGGCATAGTGGTTAAAAGCTACAGCTGCTAACCAAAAGGTCAGCAGTTCAAATCCACCAGGCACTCCTTGGAAACCCTATGGGGCAGTTCTGCTCTGTCCTATAGGGTTGCTATGAGTTGGAACCGACTCAACGGCAACGGTATGGTACTACATTTGAAGACCCTTGGTGCCCCTCCTCATCTCATTCCCTCTCCTCTCTTTCAGAGGTAGCCACTCTCCTGACTTTGGTAGTTTTATGAATTCCTTGCTTTTCTTTGTAATTCCTTAGTTTTCTTTTTTATATATATATATATATCTCCTTACAACGTTTTTGTTGTTTTCTCAAATGCTTTTTTGTTTAGATTTGCATGCTTCTGGATTTAATATAAATTGAACCATGTTGTAAGTTTTTGGGATATTTTTTCCTTAACATTGATGTTCTGTGGTTATGTGTAGTTGTACTTCATTTAGCATAATTTACATACTGTAAAATTTACCTATTTTAGGTGTAAAATCCAGTGATTTTCAGTATACTTGAAGAGTTGTTTAGCCATCACCATGTTCTAATTTTAGAACACTTCCGCTCCCCTCACCTCTCACAAAAGAAACCTTGTGCCTATTTGAAGTCACCCTCCATTCCCACCCCTAAACAAACCCTAGGCAACCACTAATCTACTTTCTGTCTCTTTTCCCTTTTCTGATCATTTTGTATAAATCAGTCATACAATATATGACCTTTTGTTCTGAATTCTTTCATTTAGAATAATGTTTTCAGGGTTCATCCATGTTGTAGCAGGAGTCAGAACTTCATTGCTTTTTATGGCTGAATAATATTCCATTGTATATGTATATCACATTTTGTTTATCCATTCATCTGTTGTGGACAGCTGGGGTGTCTTCACCTTTTGGCTATCGTGAATAGTGCTGCTATGAGCATTCATGTACAAATATTTGTTTGAGTACCTGTTTTTAATTCTTTTGCATATATACCAAGGAGTGGAATTGTTGAGTCATACGGTAATTCTATGTGTAACTTTTTGAGGAACTGCCAAACTGTTGTCTATTTTACATTCTTACCACCAATGTGTGAGGGTTTCAGTTTCTCCGTATTCTCACCAACAGTTGTTATTTTCTGTTTTTTTTTTTTTAATTATAGCCATCCTAGTGGGTATGAAGTGATACCTTACTGTGGTTTTGGTTTGCATTTCGCTAATGAATAATAATGTTGAGCATCTTTTCATGTGTTTTCAATATGGCCATTTGTACGTCTTCTTTGGAGAATGTCTGTTCAGATACTTTGCCCATTTTAAAATTGTGTTGCTTGCCTTTTGGTTGTTGAGTTGTGCTATTTATTTATTCTATATACTCTAAACTCACCGCTGTCTAGTTGATTCTGAGTCATAGCAACCCCATAGGATTTCCAAGTCTATAAATCTATATAAAACAGACACTTACATCTCTCTCCCAAAGAGCCACTAGTGGTTTCAAGCTGCCAACCTTTCAGTTACAAGTCGATCCCTTTGACCACTGTGCCATCAAAAACAAACAAACCAAACCCCTTGCCATCGAGTTGATTCTGACTCATAGCAACCCTATAGGACAGTAGAACGGCCCCATCAGGTTTCCAAGGAGCAGCTGGTTGATTTGAACTGCTGACCTTTTGGTTAGCAGCCAGACTCTTAACCACTGCACCACTAGGGCTCCTTTTTATTCTCTATACTAGGGTGTTATCAGATACACGATTTGTGAATGTTTTCTGTCTTTCTGTAAGTTGTCATTTCACTTTCTTGATAATGTCCTTTGATGCACAAAATTTTTTATTTTGATCAAGTCCAGTTTATCTGTTTTTACTTTTGTTGCTTGTACTTTTGGTTTTATGTCTAAGAATGCATTGCCAAATCCAAGGTCATGAAGATTTACCCCTATGTCTCCTAAGAGTTTTATAGTTTTAGCTCATATTTAGGTTGTTTATCCATTTTTAGTTATTTTTTATGTATGGTGTGATGTAGTAGTCCAACTCATTCTTTTGACTGTGGATATCAAATTGTCTCCTAAGGATTTTAATATACGTATTTAATTCATCTTTACCCTTCCCTGAACAATAAAAGACCTTAGAACATTTTAATCCTGATCACTTTTCTCTCAGTTTATATATTGTTTTTGCCTATTTTCATGCTATCTTTTTTTTTAAACCCATGGGATATTATTTTTATTTTTATACTTACACATACATTTGCCACTTTCTTTGCTGTTCATTCATTTTTGCATCCTTGAAGTGCTTTGTCTGTTTTTTGAGGAGGATGTGTCACTCTCTACCAGAAGTATCTCCTTTAAAATTTCCTTTTAGTGCCAACTTTCTCACTTTCTGTTTATCTGAATAGTTATTTATTTTGTCCTCGCACTTGAAAAATACTTTTGCTGATTTTTGTATTTCAGGTTCACTTTTATTTTCTTTCAGTAGTATATTGTTAGTATTATTCCACTATATTCGGCTGCCATTATTGTTATTGAGATGTCTGCTGTTAGGCTTAATTGTAATTTCTTGAAAGATTATCTGTCTTTCCTTTCTGGCTGCTTTTAAGATCTTCTGTTTGTCTTTTATATTTGATGTTTGACTCCAAAGTGTTTCGATGTGGATCTCTTTTTACTTGTCTTGCTTGGAAATTGGTTGGACTTTCTGTTTCACTATCTCTAATTAGTCTGGAAAATTCTTTCCTTTGTGTCTTCACATATTGCCTCTACTCCACTGTTTTTCTCTTCCATTTTTTGGAATTCCTAGTAGCTTTTTGTTAGACCTTCTTACTGTAGTCTATATTTTTTAATCTCCGTTAGAGTAAAAAAGCAATTCAAAACACTTTTCATATCAGCGTTGAGGTAGAATTGTCTACATATATGAAAGCACATTCTTGCTTTTCTGGCTTAGTTCAGTTTCTTAATGCTTTTTTCTTACATTTCACTATCACTGTCCCTAAATTTAGCCAAGCAAGATGAAAAGTATGATTATGGGTATTTCTAAATCTTCACTTGAACGTCTTTATTTATTATTGAGTGAACATTTGTTGTCAGCTTTACACGAGGTACCATGATGGATGTTAGATACAAAGCTGAAAAGACAAAGTCACTACCCTAAAGACCACTGTATATAAGAAAAGAAAAGAAAAAAAAGACACACAAGTATAAAACAATAAGTGCTATACTAATGCAACTACATGGGAAGGACACATAAAATTAGGAAAACTTTCTAGAAAAAGTGAATCAAGGGAGATAAGTAAGAATTAATCAAACAAAGGTAGAAACAGTAGATGGAAGGCAGGGAGAAGGTATTCCAGGCAATAGACACAGCATATATAGGCAAATGGCCCATTGCAGAAAAAGCAAATAACTTCACAAGGCTAAAGTAAAAAGAAATAGGAAGACATAGGCTGTATGGGCAAGAAGTCAGACTACAAAGAGTCGTGTATGTTCTTCTAAAGAGCTTAGATTTTATGCAGGAGACAGTGAAGATCCACTGAAGAATTTTAAGTAGAAGAGTGTAAAATGATCAGATGGGAATTTAGGATGGCAATGTGAAATATGGATTAGAAAAACAAGACAGAAGACAGAGGCTATCAATCACACTAATACGGTAATCCAGACAAGAAATGATGATGTCCTGAACTAAGACAGTAACCATGGAGATAAAGAGAAGGCAAAATTCAAGAGATAATAAAAGATGGTAAAAATAGACAGCTTTTCTTAACTGACTGAATGTAGGATTGACGAGAAAGATGTGAGAAATGACACCTAAGAGATCAGGCCAGTCACAGAAATAAATGCAAGAATAGAACAAGTTTTGCAGGGAGAAATACAGAGCACACTTGGGTAAAGCTGAGTTTGAAGTTGAAGAGAACCTAATGGTGCATCTATAAATCTGGAGCTCAGACAGAAAATTTGGGCTGACGATAAAAAATGTAGACATTTGTAACCTAGGGACTGCCTGTATATAACATGGTGTTCCCACAATGTCCGAATCACATAATGGCCTATTTCAGAGAATGTATTGTGGGTGTTACGTGACACATGTCTGTATATGAAGGTGTAATACTAAGTATTGATGGAAGAGGCTTACCTTATGATTTGATGATTTGTTGCTCTAATTTCGTGGTTAGTAAATTTTCATCGGCTATCTCAGGTGGTATCCAAGTCTTGTATGCATACTGTCTCTCTACTTCTCTATCGCACACACGTTTATACATGTAAGTCATATATAAGAGGAAACAAAGAATGTAGATATGACAGACTCGTAAGTTTAGCTTTACAATTGTTTGATTACTGTGATTAGGGAAAAATAGATTCAATATAATTGTTGTATAGGATTTTTTTTTAAAGGTATTTTGTTATAATAAATGCTCCTGTGGGGAATAACTGCACAAAATGGATTCTTCTCCTCTTCTGGAAAGAAAATTTGAGTGAAAGAAAAACTAAGTACTCTTCTTTCTTTTTTCTGTTTCCAAAGAGCCAAACTTACATCAGATGCAGAAAAGGAATCAGTAATGATGTTTGGACGAAATCTTCGTCAGCTCCTTTTAACAAGTCCTGTTCCAGGGCGCACCTTAATGGGAGTGGATCCTGGTTACAAACATGGTTGCAAATTAGCTATAATTTCTCCTACCAGTAAGCAGTCTTTCACCTTTTTTATAAAAGTTGTTTGGTTGGTCATAAGTTTCACTTTATATATTTCATATGGATGTAGAAATAATGTTTATTTTCAAGGATTAGAAAATGGTTTTCTTACATACAGGGCTATGGGAACAACAGAAACAAACTTCATATTTCTTTTATTATTAATCAGAAACATCTCAACATGTTACTATCATTTATGCCCCAGTGGAAACATTGAGGATTAAGTGAGCCTAAACTTTAGAACCCTTTAACTCTATTTATCACCCATCAATTTCTACTTTTATCATTGTGGTAATTTGTATATATTTTAAATATCATAAGACATTTTTTTTAATGTACTTTCATGAAGGTTTACAGAACAAATATTGTTTTATGACATTGGTTAACAACCCCACAACATGTCAACACTATCCCTTCTCGACCTTGGATTCCCTATTACCAGCTTTCCTGTCCCCTCCTGCCTTCTAGTCCTTGTCCCTGGGCTGTTGTGGCCCATTAATCTTGTTTTGTTTTATGGGTCAAAAGACATTTTTGTTGTTTTGTGCAGTCAGTATTTCTTCCTATTTACCCATATATCTACCCTTTTTTATTACTCATTTCTTTTTACATTTCTGTGTTTCAATGGAGATAATTTTCTTTCTGCCTAAAGAATTCCATTGCTTTTCTCTATTTCTCCTTACTTCCTCCTGCACAAATGCTGATTCCATGGAGGTCTTGTAGATCTTAGATTAAATGACCAAATGAATAAATGGCTGGAAAAATCTTACTAAAACAGACTGAAGAAGAGATGTATATGTGTATGTAAGTGTCAGTGCATCGTTCCCATCTGCTAATTTTTTGGGTTTTGTGGGGATGCTTTGTTACCTTTGTTGTAGATGTAGTCATATAGTTTTCCTTTTTTATATTGTCCCTGTCAGTTTGATATCAAAGTTATATAATCATATAATGAGTTGGGATTTTTTTCCTCTTTTCTGAAAGAATTATGCGAGATTAGAATTATATTTTTCTTGACTTGTTTTATAGTTTACCTACAAAACTGTCAGGGGCTGGTATCTTTTTGGTGAAATTGAGTTTTTTGGTGGGGACGGGGAGTTGATTTTTAATAACTACTACAGTTATTATATTGATTATAGGATAATTCTTAAAGAGTTTTCTTCTTTAGTCTGTTTTCAGTAAATAAGAGATTTCAAGGAATTTATCCACCCGAACACTTCATCTGAGTTGTCATAATGTTGCCATAAAGTTGTTAATACTATTTTCTGTCTTTTTTTCCTTTGCTGAATCTCTGGTTATATCCCTTTTTCATTTCTGATATTGTTTATATGTGCCTTCTATCTTTCCTTCATTGGTATTGCTGAAGTATGTTTTTCTTATAAGTATTTTCAAAGAATTAACTAACTTGTTGATCCTTTATTTTGCATGTTTTTTTTTTCCTGTTTCATTAATTTCTGCTTCTAACTTTATCATTTTTTTCCTCCTGCTTTGGGATTATTCTCGTTCTTCCCCTAACTTTTTAAGTTGGTCACTTAGCTCATTCATTTATATTTATATTTTTTAGGCGGTTACCCTCAACTTATTATTATTATTATTTTTTTTTACTGAAGTATGATATGGTACAGAAAGTCTCACAATTCATATATATGCAGCTCAAAGAATTACCATAAGGTGAACAAACTCATGTATCTGTTACATGAAGAAATAGAGTATCACAGCAGTGTCTCATATGGAACAACTACTTAGTAAATGTTCGCTTTTATTATTATTAATGTTAGATGTTATTAAGTACTTTTTCTCTTTTAGTTATCATGGCTTATTATCCAGTTAATCATGGTTTATGTAGCAAAACAGAGTCCTTGTGACTTTGAATGTAACAAAATTTTGGAGTACTTAGGGAGAATCTAATTTAGCGAACGTGAAAGGATTCAGACTGTATTTAAAAAGACAGTTAAACCAGTCTCCTTTTCTGTTTAAACTTGTCTAATCAAATCATTGCTGTGTTACATTTTGTAATTTCTTATGAAATGGATTATTCTTTTCATTTTTGCTAAGGTCAGATACTTCATACTGATGTGGTCTACTTGCATTCTGGACAAGGCTTCCGAGAGGCAGAGAAAATAAAGAGGCTTTTGCTGAATTTCAAGTATGAAAATGACTAACCTTTTGTGTACCTCTGTGGCTCAGCCAGTCAGAGAGACCTTTGAAGCTCCTGATTTTGAGGGAGGGATTAAGAGAAGTGCCTTGGTGAGAGACATGCCACCTTGTATAACAATGCTGGGGTAAATTGCTGGAGCACTCTACATATGGACATTCCAGAGGAATGCTGCTCCCTTCTGCCACCATCACTAAATAAAGGTGGTAATATGAGGTTCCTCCCCTTCCTCCACCATGAGTCTGAGGAATGGATGTTGTAGTAGTTAGAAGTTTCAGAAATTCTTTGACCACATGTCATATAATTCAGTCATAATGTCTTTATTATGGCTTAGAATGCTCCAGAGATTACTTACCTATATCTAATTTTGGCTCTTTCTAGATGGGAAGAAAACTAACTGTTCTTTAGATTGTGTGACAGTAGAATATTTCTCTACTGTCTCCTGTATCAAATGTAGAGGTTTTACCTGGGGCAGTGTCTTTTATTCTGCGTAAGTCTGGGGTTCCCTTGTGAAACAGTGGAGAGGCAGCTTTGACATATGAAAGAATAAGAGCATCTCATGAAAGTATTTGTGTATTCTGTACATTTTCTGTTGGCTGAATTCAAAACATGACTTGAGCTCATCCAGTTTCTCATCCTGTTTCTCCCTTGAAGTTGCAGCACAGTGGTGATTGGAAATGGAACTGCCTGCCGGGAAACAGAAGCTTACTTTGCTGACCTGATAATGAAAAACTACTTTGCACCACTGGATGTTGTTTACTGGTAAGGATGTTAGGAATGTCTGTTTTCTTGTGAAGCATGGGAACTTTTCGTGTTCCTTCTGGGGTGAATTCTCCCTTCTCTTTTTTAAGATATACATCATGTTTGCCTCTAAACCATTCCTTGCTGTTTACAAGAGCTTTGCCAGACAATGTAAAGTATCTGACTCTTGGAGAAATTTGAGGCAGAAATGATTAGAGCAGGACAATGTCCTAAAACCTCTCACAGAAGAAGCAAGTTAATGCTTACTTAGCATCACGGGGTTTTCCAGGCTGCACGTTGTGTGAGGGCTGTAGTTAACTATTGACTAAGTAGGATGAGGTACCAGGTTAGCTAGCAGCTGTGTGTGGATCATTTAGTCTTCTTCCGATGATTTGATACCTATGAGTCCAATCACTGAAAGCCAAAGTAAATATGAATTAAAAGTATTTCTGTGGTGCCTTTCCCATTTGTCTCTTGATAATAATCTTTCATTTCGTGTAGTTGTACAGATAACTTCTGAATAACTTTGATTAGCATGATCCCATTTCTCTGGTCTTGTTCCCTGAACGGTAGTTGTGCTTTCATTCACCATCATTGCCCCACTTTCCCTTTGGACCTGAAATAGCCAAGCCTGTCCTTTCCAAACTACCGCAGAATCTCGAGTCCTCAAGGGTTTAATTCTAGGATTGTTGCTGTCATTTGCCATCGAGTTAGCCCCTGACTCACAGCGGCTCCATGTACACTAGAACAGAACCTGCCCTGTCCGACTCCATCTCCACAGTTGATTCAGGTTCGGACTGTTGTGCTCCGTAGGGTTTTCATTGGCTGATTTTTGGAAGTAGATCACCAGGCCTTTCTTTCTAGTCTGTTTTAGTCTGGAAGCTCCACTGAAACCTGTTGAGGATCATAACAACACACAGGCCTCCACTGACAGACAGGCGGTGGCTGTGCATGAGGTACATTGGCTGGAAATCAAACCTGGGTCTCCTGCTTGGAAGGCGAGAGTTCTACCGCTGAACCACCTCTGCCCCCATAATTCTAGGATAGAGTAGTTGTAATAGCTGATATCCAAGGGAAAATGCTAAAGAGCTGGTTTAGAAATCTAATAACTTAAGAATATTCAACTGCTGAGTAGATTACTGACAGGAAAAACAAAAAACCAAAACAAGAAGAAGGGGACAGGTATTTAGTGTCAGATTTTGTGTGCCAAGAGTGTAATCAAAGTAAGTCAGGAAAACAAACTGAAGATGGCCCAAGGGGATGAGGTCAAAGTCAGAAACAAACTGTAGGTGCCACGGGTTCATTGTTCCAGAAGGAAACAGATGGAGTCAACCTCGCTTTGCTCCCTCCCCTCTTATTGTTGTTCAGATTGGCCTGAAGAATCCTCTGGGAACTGCAGACATGCACCCAGTCCTTTTGAGAACCTAATACAGGACCTGACATGGTTGATTCAGTTTGTATCAAGCTACTTCTCTGTTTTGTTTTGCTTTTTAAATTTGTTCACATTAATTTGATCTAACTATCTTGAGTATATTTGTGATTATAAATAGACCTTTCAGATTATTTAGTATTAAAGGCTTCTTGAATTTCATCTGAAATTGCTTACAGAGTATCCATTAATTGAACTTTGGGCAGTGTGTATTGTAGGAGAAAGAGGATGAGCTTTAGAGTCAGGCAAATCTTGGTTTATCTTTTGTTTTATTAGCCACTTACTAGCTGTGCAATTTTGGAAGAGCTTCTTTAGCCTCTCTGAGCTTCACTTTCTTTCATCTTTAAAATGAGGAAAATGATACTTAGAGGATTTTTAGGAAAATTAAAAGTGAAAGAACTTATGTTAAGACTAAACACCAAAGCTTCTATAAAAGATATACTGTTTCTGTTTATGAACGTGCTTGTTTATATACATTTATGTATTTATAATATATATTGATTTATATTATTCACATTTATATAATGTATAAATAATACAACAATGTTAAAATATATAACCAATATTCAATTGATTAATATCCTATGTTAATGATATAATATTTAAATATATGTTTAATTATATATAATTTATATATACTTAAAATTATTCTGAAGTTAGGCGGAGGCAGTGTTCTTGAGTAGGTTTAATAAAACTACCTAAAGTTCATTCTTTTCCTCTGGACTATAGGGATAATAATAATAGTAGCTTCCTCAAGAGTATAAAATAGTAAAATCTGTGTAGGTCATTTTGTACCATGAGGTGCTCAGTCTTATTAATGGATATGAATGAGATATTATTTTAATTAAACCTCATGATAGGTGCTGTGGTATAAGAAAGTATGTGGCCTCTGAAGATAGAACTGGGTTCAGACTCTGCCATCTGTGTCTGTGATGAATTGCCATAAGTTTTAAAAACCTCTTTTAGCTTCAGATTTTTCATCTGTGGCAATGTTTACCTGTTAGTATCACTGACAATTTGAAATAGAATTTGTTAGACATCTCCTCTTTTTCAAGGCTGTTTGTGGTGAATATTTTAGTTGTGAGCTAATATATGAGATGATGTAAGTCTTACCTGGAGCTCCTATTAGACATAACTTAGCGGTTGGAGGATAAAATTTGGTTGTTTCATCTCAGTTGGGATGTTGGGAATAAGTACTTTAAAAATAAATTTCAGTTGTCTAAGAAAACATTATTACTTTTAATTTTTAGGGTTTCTACAAAACAGTGTAAGATTTTAATTCAACTTTTAGGTAAAAAAGGGTATACAGTAAGCAGTCATCTCTTCCCACACTTGTCCCTCATTAGCAACCACAGGTAACTGTTTCTGGTGCATCCTTTTATAGATGATCGTATGTATGCGTAAGCATATATTTTTGCTATAACCATATGATTTTTTTCCCCTTTTGATGTATTAATATGGTGAATTGTATTAATAGATGTCCAATAACTGAACCATCTTTGCAGTTCTGATATTAACCCCTCTTTGTCATAGAGTATTATTCTTTTAATGTGCTGCTGGAATCGGTTTCCTAATATTTTGTTATGTGTTTTTGAAGTCCTTAAATAATGCAAATGTCTAATCAGAATTCAGAGGAAGTGCTTTAGGAAAATCATCTGTTTGATTTCATTTTGTTATCATTTTGCTGCTTCAGAGTGCTTTTAGGAGGAAGCCAAGTTGTCTCATCTATCATTTTGATCGTAAACCACGTTTTAATTGAAATTTCCATGTTTCTCTTTTTAGCACCTCCTGAACAGATAATCTGATTGCATTCCTAAAATCTTATCAGCTGCTCATCCTGAAGAACCTTTCCCTGACATAACTACCAGCATGTTCCCTTTTATCTTCCTTCCAGCACACCTTTCGCTTTGCCATACCTGCCGATAGGTTAACATATGCTGTGACTTAACTCATAAGTCGCGTGCACCCTGATCTACCCATCCAACTTTCCTCTGACCCATTTCTGTCCCTACCCTTAAAATACCTCACAAACTCTGATACCTACCCTTACTATAGGAGCAGTCACTGAAAACTTCACATCCTCATTACCAAAGGAGGAAAAAGACCCTTGGATTAAGTTGCACAGTGTAACTATGCAGTGATTTAGTCACATGTTGCTTAAAGCTGGAAATGTTTATAAAAAGAATTCTGCAGTACTACATGGTGCTATTTGTTTAAAGTATGTGCTAGAATGCTTTGCTGTTTTCAATCCTCTGACACATAGTAGGCACTCATGTTTTGGATGTCTGAATATTTGTTCCCCTTTGTGTTAAATGATACTGCTTGATTATTTTCTGCTTTTTTTACTCTACTTTTTAAAAATAGACTATTTTTTTTTTCAGAGCACTTTTCGATTTCTAGAAAAATTATGCAGAAAGTATAAGGAACCAAAACCCATGAGGTGTTTGGTTATAGATAAGCAGACTCAGCAGCCACTTCTTTTTTTTTTTCCATTTTTTAATTGTATTTATCATACAACTTTTGCTAATTTGACTTTTTATAGGTATACAACTTATTGACAGCAGTTATAATAATCAACTGTGCAATCCTACCCTTAAACAGTGTGATTCTTCCATCACCATTAGCCACCCTTTCCCCCACTCCCACCGCTTTGGTAACCACTAATTAACTTTTTTCTTTATACGTTTGCCTTTTCTTGTCTTTTTATATCAGTGAGGTCATACAATATTTGTCCTTTTGTGATGACTTATTTCACTCAGTATGTTGTCTTCCAGCTCCATCCATACTGAGTAGTATTTCATTGCATGTATGTACCACATTTTGTTTATTCATTGCATGTATGTACCACATTTTGTTTATCCGTTTATCTGTTGATGGGCATTTAGGTTGTTTCTACCTTTTGGCTGTTGTGAATAGTGCTGCAGTGAACATTGATGTACAAGCCTCTTTGAGTCTCTGCTTTCAAGTCTTTTGGATATATACCTAGGAGTGAAATTACTGGGTCGTATGGTAGTTCCGTTTTCAGTTTTTTGAGGAACTGCCACACTATTTCCCATAATGGCAGTACCATTTTGCATTCATACCAGCAGTGGATAAAGGTTCAAATATCCCCACATCTTCGCCAACATATTTTTTTTTAATCTTAGCCATTCTAGTGGGAGCGAAATGGTATCTCATTCTGGTTTTGATTTGCATCTCTCCGATGGCTAGTGATGCTGAGCATTTTTTTATGTGTTTGATGGCCATCTGAATGTCCTCTTTGGTGAAATATCTATTCAAGTCCTTTGCCCATTTTATGATTGGGTTAGTTGTCTTTTTGTTGTTAAGTTGTCGAAGTTTTATACATATTTTTGTTACTAGATTCTTCTCACTTTTTTGGTAGTCTTTTGATGAACAAAAGTTTTAAATTTTTATGAGGTCCCATTTATTTGTCTTTTGCTTTTTATGCTTGTTATTATATCAGATAATCCATTGTTGAAAGCTAGGCCTGACATTGTTGCCCTTACTTGTTTTTCTAAGAATTTTATGGTTTTAATTTGCACATTTCGGCCCTTAATCCATTTTGAATTTGTTTTTGTATATGGCATGAGGCATGGATCCTGTTACATTTTTCTGCATGTGGAAATCCAGTTTTCCCAGTACCATTTATTGAAGACTCTTCTTTCCCCATAGAATGCTGTTAGCACCCTCATCAAAAATCAGTTGACCATAGATGTGTGGGTTTATTTCTGAACTGTCAATTCTGTTTCATTGGTCTATGTATCTAATGTTATAACAGTACCAGGCTGTTTTAGTTACTGTAGTTTTAAAATCAGCAAATGTGATACTTGCTATTATTATTAATGATGTTAAATATATTTTCATATGTTCATTGGTCATTTGTGTTTCTTTTTTTGTGAATGACTTGTGTCCTTTTCTCATTTTTTTTTTTCTTCCTGTTAGGGATTTACATCTCGTTCACATAATGATTATAAATGTCTTTATATATTGATGATTGATCCTGTATGTCACAAAAATACCTAGTTTTTTTTTTTTTGTTTATTTGTTCATTTTTTTAAAATCCAAGCCTCTCTTGGGTTTTTATTTCCCTAACTTTTCTTTAAATCTTGTGACCTTTCTTTGTGAGTCCACAAATCCTTGTTATCCATTCAGTTACTTGTACGGTTGCTTTGACATTTCATTCTCTAAGAAACCACAAATTAGTTAGAGAACCTTAATCAGCGTAGATGAACAGAATCAGAGACTAGAAGGCTGTTTCCTTCCTTCCTCACCTCATCTCCTTCCCCTTCTCTTCCTCCTTTCTTTTTATTCTCTTCCCTCTTTCCCTTCCTTCTTCCTTAGTTTTCTTGTTTGGTTGTACCATATTTCAGTCACCTCCTGTTGTTTGATGACTGGGTTATTTCCAATCCTTAATATATTTTTAAGGAGTCCTGGTAGTGCAAACGGTTAAGCACTTGGCTGCTAACTGGAAGTTTGGCCACTCAAACCCACCTAGCGGCTCTGCTGAAGAAAGACCTGGTGATCTGCTTCTGCAAAGATTACAGCCAAAAAAACCCTGTGGGGCAGTTCCACCCTGTCACGTGGGGTCGCTTTGAGTCAAAATCAACTTGACAGCACCTAGCAACAATAATAACAAAATATATATTTAGTTCTAAAATCAGTAGTACAGAGTTATAGACCATAATTTCAGTATTTATTTGCTATATTATTTATTAGGTATATTTAGTATGGCATTTGTAATACGTTGAGGAGAAGGGGCATTTCTGTTTTTAAATTTACCGTGACAATTTAATCTGAAGAGTATTGATATTTTGATAAGAAAACCAAATATCAAGTTGTTATTGTTCGTATCTACCATTAGACAGCACTTTATACTGATTATTTATTCTACTTGTAATTTTTGAATCTATAAGGTGACCTCTTTCAGTTCTTCAAAATCTTACCGTTTACCCTTCAAATACTGCCTCTATCCCCTTTTATTTCTCTCTTCTCACTTTGAAATTCTAATTATATGTATTTTTAGCCTTCTCACTGTGTGTATCCTCTGTCTTTTAACGTTTCTCTTTGTCATCTTTTGTCTCTCTGGGCTGCGTTTATTTTCTTCAGATCTTTTATTTCGTTCACTAGCTTTTTTTTTTTTTTAACTGTTAAACCTGCTAATTTCAGTTATTATATTTTTCAACTTCTAGAAGTTGTTTGTTATTTTTTCATGTTTATTGAGAGATAATTGACATATAACAAGCTGCATATGTTTAAAACCTGCGATTTCATGAGTTTTGACGTATGTATGCTCTTGTGGAACTATCACCACAATCAGGGTAATGAATGTTGTTGTTGTTGGAAGGTGCCGTAGCGACCCCGTGTATAACAGAACAAAACACTGCCCGGTCCTGCGCCATCCTCACAGTCGTTGATATGCTTGAGCCCGTTGTTGCAGCCACTGTATCATTCCATCTCCTTGAGGGTCTTCCTCTTTTTCACTAACCCTCTATTCTACCAAGCATGACGTCCTTCTCCAGGGACTGGTCCCTCCTGATATTTTGTCCAAAGTATATGAGATGAAGTCTCACCATTCTTGCTTCTGAGGGAGCATTCTGGGCTGTACTTCTTCTAAGACAAATTTGTTTATTCTTTTGGCAGTCCATGGTATATTCAGTATTCTTTGCCAACTCCGTAATTCAGAGGCATCAATTCTTCTTCTGTCTTCCTTTTTCATCGTCCAGCTTTTGCATGCGTATGAGGCAATTGAAAACACCACAGCTTGGGTCAGGCACATCTTAGTCCCTAAAGTGACATTTTTGCTTTTTAACACTTTAAAGAGGTCTTTTGCAGCAGATTTGCCCGATGCAATGCAATGAAATGAATGTGATGAATATATTCGTTTTAAAAAACAAACAAACAGCTGTTGAGTCGATTCTGACTCATAGTGACTCTATAAACCAAAAAAAACAAAACAAAACAAAACTTGTTGCCATAGGGTCGATTTCAACCCATAGTGACCCTAGAGGACAGGAGATAACTGCCCCACAGGGTTTCCAGGGAGGAGCTGGTGGATTTGAAGTGCCAACCTTTTGGTTAGCAGCCGTTATCACTTAACCAAGGCACCACCAAGGCTCCAGTGACACTATAGGACAAAGTAAAACTGTCACATAGGGTTTCTAAGGCTGCAAATCTTTATGGAGCAAACTGACACATCTTTCTCCCATGGAGTGTCTGGTGGGTTCGAACTGCCAATCTTTGGGTTAGCAGCTGAGTACTTTAACCACCATGCCATCGGGGCTCCTCTATATGCATTACTCCTCTCAGATTTCCTCATAGTCCTTCATAAACTGTCCTTTTCTTCCTTGGGCCTCAGGCAACCTCTGATCTGCTTTCTGTCACTCTAGATTAGTTTGCATTTTATAGAATTGAATAAAATGGAATCATACAGCATGTATTCTTTTGTCTAATGTCTTTCACTCAGTTTAAGTATTTTGAGATTCATCCATGTTGTTGCTTGTGTCAGTAGTTCTTATTACCAAGTAGTGTTCCGTTGTATGTATATACACGGTTAGTTTATTTATTCACCTGATGATGGACACTTGGGTTGTTTCTAGTTTTTGGCTATTGCAAATAAAGCTGCATGAACATTCTTGTGTAAGTCTTTGTGTGAACATATGCTTTCATTTCTCTTGGATAAATTAATAACTATGAGTTGAAAGGCAGTATCATGTGGTAGCTACATGTTTAACTTTTTAAAAAACTGCCAAACTCTTTTCCAAAGCGATCGCACCATTTTACATTCCCACCAGCAATGTATCAGCGTTTCTGTTTCTCTGTGTCCTCCTCAGTGTTTGGCATGGTCAGTGTTTTTTTAATGTAGCTATCCTAGTGGGTCTGTGAGGAGTCCCTGAGTGGTAGTTAACACGCTTGGCTGCCAGCTGAAAGGCTGGTGGTTCGAGTCCACCCAGAAGTGCCTCGGAAGAAGGACTTGGTGATGTACTTCTGATAAAGCAGCCATTGAAAACCCTATGGAGTACAGTTCTACTCTTCCACATGGGGTCACCATGAGTCAGAACGGACTTGATGGCAAGTTTCTTTTTTTTTGTTTTTTGATGGGTATGTGGTGATATCTCATTGTGGTTTTAACCTATATTTTCCTAGAGACATGATATTGAGCATCTTAATTTGCTTATTTGCCATCCCTTCATCTTCTTTTGTGAAGTATCTGTTCATATTTCCCCATTTTAAAAAAATAGATTTTTTTTATTATTGAATAAGAATATTTTTTATTTACTGTATTTTCATGCAAATAACACGTGCGTTCATGCAGATAACGTGCATTCTATGTTTATTTGCCAACCACGCCCTCCCCTGTGAAGTATTTTAATAAGCACTGCTATGGCAATTTTTTTTACATGTTGCTGTAAAAAAATAAAAATTAGCATAGTGCACTTATGAAAATACCTTGCAGGGAGAGGGCATGGTTGGCAGACAAAGTTAGAAGGCACGCATTATTTGTGTGAAAATACGATATTCTGAAAACAAGTCCTTTGTCAGGTACAAATTTCGCAGACTTTTTCTCTCAGTTTGTGGTTTGTATTTTCTTTTAAACACAGTCTTTTGAAGAACAAAAAGTTTTAATTTTGATGAAGTCCAGTTCGTCAGTTTTTTTTGTATTGTTCTTTTTGTGCCCTATTTAAGCGATGTTTGGCAAAGCCAAGGTCAGTATGATTTTCTTCCATGTTTTGTTCTAGACGTTTTAAAGTTTTAATTCTTACATTTAGGTATACGATCCAGTTAAAGTTAATTTTTATTTATGGTGAGAGGTTCTTTTTTTTTTTTCTTTTTTGCATATGACTATTTCAACTATTTCAACACCATTTGTTGAAAGATTTTCCTTTCCCATTGAATTACCTTGGCACCTTTGTTGAAAATCAGTTGACCATATAGGTGAGGCCCTATTTATGGACTCTGTTCTGTTTATTTAGTTGATCTATATGTCTGTCTTTACACTAATATCACCCTGTATTGACTTCTGTAGCTGTATAAGTCATGAGATCAGGTAGTTTAAGTCCTTCAGTTTTGTTCTTCTTTTTTCAAAATTGTTTTGGCTATTCCATTATTTTTGTTGTCGTCGTTGTGTGCTGTCGAACCGATTCCAACTCACAGTGACCCTGTAGGACAGAGTAGTACACCCCACAGGGTTTCCAAGGCTGTATAATCCTAGTGGGAGCAGATTGCTAGGTCTTTTCTCTCATGGAGCCGCTGGTAGGTTTGAACTGCGGACCTTTCAGTTAGCAGCTAAGCGCTTAACCATTGTGCCATCAGGGCTCCTCTTGACTATTTTATATTCTAGATCCCTCCATTTCTACATAAATTGTAGAGTCATCTTTTCAGTTTTTACAAATGAGATTGCTGGGCTTTTGATTGGGTTTGAGTCGAATGTGCTGATTTATTTGTGGAGAATTGACACATGTAACCATTTAATTTTTAATTTAAGCTATTGTGTTTTTCATTTCTAGAGATCATTTGTTTTTCCAAATCTGCTTGATCATTTTTGTAATTTCTTTGTTGTTTCTGAATATATTTTCAAGCCTATCTTTTATTTCCTTAATCATAATAAACATTGCTATTTTACAGTCTGTGCGATTATTCTAGTATCTAAAATCCTTGGAAGTCTGTTTCTGCTATCTGTTGTTACTACTGATTCTACTTTTTGGTGCTTTGTTTCCTTTTCTGTTCAGTTAATTTTTGCTGTAAACTCCTGATTTTCATGGAACTTTATCTGTGTGGATTCATGGAGGCCTGAATTGATAGTGCATTGCTTCAAAGAGGATTTGCATTTGCATCCAGCTAGGCTCCTGGAGTTGTTACCATTTTGGGATCATTGACATTAAATTCTCAGCTTGAGTTTTTTTTTCTGACCACCCAGGTAGTGTGAATTTAGGCTGTAAACTAGGGAGGTGGCTTATGGTTTCATATTCTCATTAGAGATTCCCTCTATATCAGTCTGTGACAAGATTTGAGAGAGTCCATTTTCATTGCAATCTCCTGGGGCTGGAGTGTTGTAAGTTTATTTCTGGTTTGCCCCTATTCTCAGGGTTTTCCTCTGAGATCCCATCCTTACATGTGTGGGGTAACCAGGGGAGCCTCTCATTAACAACCATCTTAGGTGGACCCTAGGTTTTGTCTTCTGTTCCTCTAGTTCTCTGATGTTCTGTGAGACCATGAAGATAGAAAATAAAATTCTCCTGGTTCAGCAAGTAAATGAAAAGCTGAAAGTCAGGTTTAGAAATCAAGGTTCCTGTATTTACTTCATTTTTTAGCTTGAGTATTTCTTTTTTTGTCAACTCACTGATACATTTAAGAAGATGTAGTATATCTGGGATTTTTAGGTTTTTTTAGTAAAAGGTCCTTTGATCCAAGTAATTAATCTTCCATTTTACTGGGAAACAGAGGTCGCTGCTTGATTTTCTAATTTAAAATCTGTTTTCAGGTGCCAAAGACATAGACCATATGGGAAAATTGGAACATGATCATTTTTAATCATCCTGATTTATACTTTTGAATTAAGAATTACTTGTTTTCTTTCACTTGTTTCCTCTGAGTTTGAGTATCTGTGAAAACATATACATGGCATAGATTTTGTTCTCTGGCAATTTAACACCTTTTTTTTTTTTGGAGCATGCCCAAAAGAGAGATTTTGAAAAGTCCAGAAAAGTACAAAGAGGAAAATAAAAATTATTTCTAATCTCACCACTCAGGACTGTACTAACATTTTAATATATTTTCTTCTTGTTTTTTTACTTGCACATTCATTCATTTAGCAAGTATTTATCACATATAAATGTTTAACTGAATGAGCGAAACTCAGTAAGGTACAAGAAGAAAACTTACTACCTCTGTTCCTTATTCAATTCATTTTTGAAATAGTTCTTTTTATTCCTTGCTGAAATCTGCACAGATCTCATAGCTTTTTCAGTCCTTTTCATTAATTTAAAACAGTGTCATTTCAGCAACTGAAATATCTCCTTCAGTGCAATAATCAATAAGTTAAATTCGATGTCAGGTCAGTTTCATTCTGGGAAACACTAGTTCGCTTTAGAGGTTTGCAGGGAGCATGGTTAGCTTTCTTTCTCTTTCCTTTATTGTTATTCTACTTCTCCTCCCCAACTCACTAGATGTATTTCCAGATCTCTGCAAGTTTAGCTTTTAAGAGTCAAGGGGATTAGGAAAAAGGAGCATAGTCTTATAAGGTGGGCACAGTTGCCATCTGGTGATAGGGCCCTCTGCGTGACACAGATACAATTACTGACTCTCTTTGGGGGTGTTTTTGAAGATTTTTTTTGTTTGTTTTTATTTCCTCTGATTTGCCCCATTGAGAACCTTTAACTGCCGTTCTGTGGCTTGGGAGATGTCTTCTCTGGTTGACTGGTTATGACTCTTCTCTCCCAGACCCAGGCTTCAGGCAGGCACCTCTTATGCTGATCAATTTGCTACGCAGTCCTCTTGGACAGGATCTCTTTTTTTTTTTCCATTTTTTTTTTTTTTTTTATTGTACTTTAGATGAAGGTTTACAGAACAAATAGTTTCTCATTAGACAGTTAGTACACATATTGTTTAACATTGGTTAACAACCCCACGACATGTCAACACTCTCCCTTCTCGACCTTGGGTTCCCTATTACCAGCTTTCCTGTCCCCTCCTGCCTTCTAGTCCTTGTCCCTGGGCTGCTGTGCCGCTTTAGTCTTGTTTTGTTTTATGGGGCTGTATAATCTTTGGCTGAAGGGTGAACCTCGAGAGTGACTTCATTACTGAGCTAAAAGGATGTCCGAGGGCCTTACTCTCGGGGTTTTCCAGTCTCTGTCGGACAGAATCTCTTGAAAGCCTCCTGCACATTTTCTCCCTGTAGGCCCATTTGGCTCGTACATCCTTGCCTACCCTCAAAGGGGGGATCTTTAACTTAGTACAGCTCCTTCGCCTTTTATATTGGCTCTGTCTCTCATATGCTTACATCTGTTCTCTTATTCACCACCCCACCACCCCTTGTACTTTCTTGTCTGTGACCTCAGAGGTAGCTGTTGCTTTTCAATTTTCTTAGTCATCTTTAACTCCCCATACTCCAGAGACCATATGTCCCATAGTGCTCCCAGTGAAGCCTCCTTTACTTGGCAGGGGATGAGTAGAAAACATCCTTCCCCTTGAGATGTTGGGGCAACAGGAGAAACGGCACAGCAATCCAGCAGTCTTCATAAAGAACTTTTCTCTCTCAACTCTCTTCTGCTCCTCCCCACAGACACACACCCATTTTCTAGGACAAAGGTGGGTGGTTATTAATGTTGACAAAACAGCCTTTGGAACTTCAGCCAGAACAAAAATATCCCATTATATGTGCTTTCATACCATCGACAAAGTATTGTTCAGTCCCCAAACTCTGTGGCAGACACAGTATTATGTGCTGTGAATGAGAGCAGTGAACAAGAAAGACTGTCTTCCCTCTTGAAACTTACTGTGGTGGGGAAGCAGACAATAAAGCAGGTGTGTGTGTGTATTTATATATACTGTGCCAATTAGCATTAAATTCTATATAGAGAATTAAAAGCAAGGTAAGAGGATAGAGATGACAGAAGTGCCGTATTTAGATAGATACAGGTGTTCGAGATATTCTTATCTCTTAGGAACAGCATTCGTATGGTATGGTGTTTAAGACATATTTTAAGAAAGTTAACCTTGGCTGAAATAAAGTGTGATGAGTTTATGTCTTATCCAGATTCTTGCCCTCACTTATCTTCACTTTTCCATGACACATGAGCTCTGCAGAGCCTTGATTTTCAAATTGTAGGTTGCAGCCTATGGGTGGGAAATGAAATAAATTTAGTGGGTCCCAACCAGCATTGATAACAAAATAAATAGAATATAGAGTACATCTTCTGTAGTAAGGTAAGTTTTGTTTCATGAACGTTTGTTTCAGATACACATACGTATCGTGTACTGGGTTGTGATGTAAAGTGTATTTGTTATTGTAGATCATGATCAGAGTCATGATCAGTGCTTCTCAATGTTGAGAAACATTACTATATGAAATTCCATTTTTGAACCTTTAAAAATGCAAAGTTAGGAGAGAAAGTCATCCTGTAGGAGTCTCTAATGAGAAATTGGGAAGCTCTTAGGAATACAGTTAAGACTACCTTATCAAATTGCAAAGGATCTTCTTAAGGGAAGAAAACAGAGCAGTTGTGTTCAGAACACATGGGGATATATGAGCTGGACTAAGGTGCTGTAGCAGTGAAATCGCAAACCATGATCTTTTCCAAATTCTCTGAAAAAAAAAAAATTAATGGATAGAATCTTCCCAATTAAAATTCCTCATGTCAAAACTTTTCAAACACTTTAGTTAACACACGTCAAAGTTTTATTATAATCTTGTTGGAAGGGTAAGGATTTCTAATAGGCTAATTCAGAGATGCATTCTTGGTAGCAGCCTTTTATAGAAAAGAGAATGTAAGATTATTACATTAGAAAAACAAACAGAAATGCTTGGTAAAAAGTGATTGAGTGAGTGGGTAACTGATTTGCTAGAACAGGTTTTACACCCATTTAAATGTTTCAGGAAGTTGTTTAAGAATTTTATTAGGAATGCTGACTTTGTTCTAGAAGGTTTTGAATTCTATTACATAAGAAAGGGTTTTTGTCAGACCAGGTTTGGTACAATTTTTATTTTATACTAATGCATTTTTCCTAATTTCTTGATATCTACTAATATCTAGTATCTATTTTATCCTTTGTCTATTTAAGCGTATTAAGTTTAATAGGGAAGTATCAATCATGTTCTGAATAAAGCACAGTGACTTCCAGTGGCTTAGGCACCAGAAAAAAATTGGGACCCAAAAGTAAATCAATTTGTATGTACTGAGAACTTTCTGTCAAGTGTTGATTTTATACCTCAAGTGCAGCCACCAGTTGTCTATCAGTGGAGGCTTGCTTGTGGCTGTGATGCTTAACAGGTTTCAGCAGAGCTTCCAGACTAAGAGAAAGTAGGAAGAAAGACCTGGCAATCTACTTCTGAAAATCAGCCAGTGAAAACCCTGTGGATCACAATGTTCTTATCCCGTTGTGCACGGGGCTGCCATGAGTCAGGGAGCAACTCAATGGCAGTGGGCAGCAACAATAATAACAACATACAAGCTGAAAAAAATGTAAGTAACCAAAGGGATGTGTGTAAGAGGAGAGTCACTGATTTGTCAAAAATAATACAGGAAGACTAAAGCTTAAGGCCTGAATGTCTCCATTACCTGCTTCCCCTCGAGTGCTAAGTATAGCATACAGGCTTTTAATGATTATCTAAAAAAAAGAGAAGGAGAAAAGGGAGCCCACTGCTTGTGGATGATGTCATAATATTAATCAGTGGTTCTTTAACTGGAATTGCTCCACTCCTCTTTTGCCTTGTGACAAAGAATGATGTTTGAGCTGAAAAGACAGAATAAGGATTGATAAAAGAAAACTGGAATGTAACTAAAATAAGGCGATTGTAAGAGAACTTCTTTCTGTTTGTCTTTTGGCCCAGATGAAACGTTCTCTGAGTCCTAGGTAGACTTGTAAATAAAGTTTTGTACCACTGTTGGTAATTATTGAGAAATTGTAGGAAGAAGCACTAGAAGGTAGTAGATGGACAGATGTTATTTTGATGTTTCAGATGTTATTTTGATGATCAGGCAAGATTATTATTAAATTATGAAAGCATGGTTTATAATTACTTGTTAGTTGCCATTGAGTTGGTCTCTGACTCATGATGTCTCTGTGTACAATAGCATTGGACATTTATTATCCACAAGGTTTTCACTGGCTGATTTTCAGAAGTAGATTGCCAGGCCTTTCTTCCTAGTCTGTCTTAATGTGGTAGCGCCACTGAAACCTGATCAGCATCACCAGCAACATGCCAGCCTCTACTGACAGATGGGAGTGGTGGCTGCGCTTGAGGTGCATTGGCCAGAAGAAACATTAGAGCGATAACCACTGGATGTCATCGTGTCCTTCCTAAAAATAAAACGTGTCGGACTTAGTCCATTTCATTTTTTATTAGGAAAACTAGACAGTTGACCCGTCTGAATCTCAGCAAGGCCTTGATGGTCTCTTGATCCCCTTGTGGACAAGCTGGAGAAGTAGGGATTTGGTTATGTGGCTCCCAAAAGGGTGTTGATCAGCTAATGGACTGAAGTCTGGTGTGAGGTCTCTAGTGGCATGCCACAGGCACTGTGTTAACGTTTTAATCAGTACATTAGTCAAGGTCTGGAGGCATGCAAAATTTGTGAACATTGAGGTATATTAGAATCAGGATTAGAAAAATTTTTGAAAGACTGGAATTGTTGGACCTAATCTAACAAGGTAAACCATAATAAGGGTAAATGACTTTTGTGATGCTAGAGGGAATATTCAGTAGAGATTTTGATGGTATGATTCCTAAGGTTGTTTTGAACTCTTACTTTGGAAGATTCTAACAGAAGAATGTGCAGCAGATCTTCTCTGCCCTGAACCACCTGGACCTATTTCTTTTGCTTTAAAAAAAAAAAATTACTTTTCAAGAAGTTTAGGGATACAACTAGTGATGTGTCTAGCTATGTAAAGTGCATAATGTTAAGAAATTAATACCGTTTTACATGGAGGAAAAATTCTGGTTGCTGTGATTTATTTTTTACTAGTGCAGTGATTTTCCTTTGTTACATGTGGAATTAGAAATCAAATGCTTGGTGTTTAAACATCTTGTCTCCTCCACCTACAATTTTTTAATAGTGATGAAGGCTGTGATCTAGCATTTCATCCTGGGACAGTCTAAATTGCTTTCTGGATATTTATTCTATTTAATAACAAGTTAAAGTGATATAGTATTTAAATTTGTCACTTTTTTCTACAATGATGGCTTGAGAAGATATGCTGTGATATTCTAGAATTTTATTGCCTTTCACGTATTGAAGTTCTTCTATTTCTGTGACCATTATAAACACTGTGAGCCTTGTCTGTAAGGTTTCCTTTCTGGAATGTTTATGGCATTAAGTAAATTTAAAAATAAAATCATGTTTTACAATCAGTATAATTTTATGTTAATTAGGAGTAAATGAGAAGGTAAGAACATATTTTTCAACTGTACTTCTGCCAAGGTGAGATAGCCAGAATATTAAAAAATATATATGTGTATATATATTTAAATAAACCATATCAGTGAAGTATGTTGGGAACTGAAGCATAAGGAATTAATAATAGAGGTGTGTGTGTGTGTTAAAATACAGTGTGGATTCAGTTTGACAGTTTTTGATCAAAATAAACTGTCTTACCAGTTTTGTTACCCATGTGTTTTTGTGTCCCTGAGTCCTATTTAAATATCTCCAGGAGTTACTCCAGTCCCCTTAACTGTAGCCCCCTTGGCAGATCTTTGTTTATTGACTTAGATTAGAACTGGCCTAGAGCCCAGTGATGGTCATTTCTCCTCTTAAGGTTTTTGGTTACAAATCTGCTTTTGTTGCCAGATCCAGTAAAGATTCTTGATTGTTTTTGTTAGTTTTATTATAAGTTCTTGCCAATGATACAGTGTATTATAACCAAAACAGATGTTCTGTTTAGACAAGTGTATTTGCTTTAACAGAACCTAAAATATAAATTAAACAACAATATGTTCAGCATTAACATAACATTTGATGAATTTTGGGGTTTTATGAGTGTTTTTGATAACCTTTAGACATGGAAGAAATGACGATTATTTTGAGCAATTGTTTTACATTTGTTCTCATTCCGTCTCAGTGAGTGTATGTACAGGCTTACACTCCTAGATCTTCCAAACTGCCATTTTACTGTCATCTTGTAGAGTGGAGTTCGCCAGTGTTAGCTCGACATGCCCCTGTTGCTTCTTAAAGTACATACATCACACAAACAGTATTTCCTGTCATAGAGGCATCAGTTGAGTAGGGGAAGAAAAGTAGTTTTTAAGATTCTTATGCTTATAAATAGGTAAAATAATTATCCATAGACCTTTCTATAAATGGTGTACTTAGTGAAGTTTCTAAAACCCATTGCCCTCGAGTCGATTCTGACTCATAGCCACTGTATAGGACAGAGTAGAACTGCTCCATAGAGTTTCCAAGGCTGTAAACTTTACAGAAGCAGACTGCCTCATCTTTCTCCCGTGGAGCGGCTTGTGGGTTTGAACTGCCGACCTTTTGGTTAGCAGCCCAGCGCTTAACCACTGCGCCACCAGGGCTCGTCCTCATGGAGTTAGGGACCATATTATAGGGTTGTAGTGTAGATCTTTTGGGACTTTTAGTAACTATTTCTGAATAGAGTCCAGTACCTCCAGTACCTTCTTGATTTATACTGAATTCTGTGTTGTAGTAAATCGTTATAGCAAGATGAATGCATTTATATTAAGTAATGTAGCTTCTTTTTAATCCTAGTTCCTAGAGTAAATTAGATGTGTAAGGGATAAGACTACATTATCAGCAAATTAAGAATGGAACCAGTTTTACCTTGAGGTTGGTAACTTCTGGCCTAGTCTCAATTCATATTTTCCTCTTTTCTTTGGCTTTAAATAGCTTGCTGTTTTCCCTCACCTTTGGCCAAGAATTTTTAAAAATGTATTCAGTTACTCATTGGGGAACATCTGAGTTTTTTCTTATTGCAACTATTTGGGTTTTGCAGAATCTGTATGGTTCTGTCTCTTACTTCAGTTGCTTTAGAAGAATAAAATTGCTGGACTTCTTTGTTGTTGAGATCCTTTTCATTTGGTTGTTAGGACTTGGAGATTCAGAGGCCAGAAATTGATATTTGAAAATAGTAGTTCTTGTGTTTTATATGTGTTTTAGGGGAGAAAAAAATTCCCTTTTGATTCTAATGTATTTTATGTGGCTAAATCTTTGTATTACACTCTTCTAACTTGTTGAAATACCACTTTCAAGTTCCTACATCCGTACATTTCTAAGGTTACACCCAGCTTAATTCCCATTGCTTTCCGCTTCAGAGCACTTGCATTTTGAAGGACCCTAACATTTGGGTTCACATTATGATAATTAGGTTTCAGAGGGATGGGGGATTAAAAATGTCTCAGGTCTAGTTGCAGAATAAAGTTCAGAACCAGTTGTAAAACTTGCCTGATTGGTGGGTAGAGGTGCTTTTATTTATTCACTACTCATGCAGCATTAATCCGTATTTCATCAGGTACCTACAGTGCTGTAATTCTAGATGTGACCTTGGGACTTGATTTACTTCAGCTCCGTTTTCTTTATTAATGTGCCATGAAAGAGGTACATGAAAGATAGCCAACATCAAAGCACCTTTTAAAGTAAAATGGTTGATAGGAATTCCCTGGTATTTAACACTGTCTGTCAAATGTTTCAGCTAGTTTGCATCCTTTTACAAGCTATTGCTTGCTGCATTAAAAGAAATTTAAAGCAGTTGTTTTAAGTCTGTTGAGGGGTGGTAGGCTTTAGGGTGGTGATGGTTGCGATGTGGCAATAGTTAGCCAGAGAAGAGAGTAAATGAGAAGTTAAGAACATATTCTTTGTTAACTGTATTCCTCCAAAGTTGTTTGTTTTGTTTCTCCCCTTGGGGATAGGGTGTGTGTTCTTTAGTCCAGTGAGGTACTTGTGATTACAGTGAGGACACACTCTTCTTGGTTATCAGAAGATTGAAGACGGTGGCCAAAGAAAATTCATCAAACCTCTGTGAAGGAGAGAATAAAGGCCATGTCAGTATGTCGTTCAGAGATTGTTTAACCAGTGTAATGGCACAGCCTGTTTATTCTTTACTGAGCCATATGAGAAACAGCTTTTAAACAGAGTCATGTGGGAAACTGAGTCTTAAGAAAAAACAAAGGAAACAAGACTCAAAGGTTTGCCATTTGTATTGTAGAATATTTATTTTCCTATAATTCATGGTTTAGAGGGTTTCTATCGTCTATTCTAGGCTGAATATATGGAAGAAGAACTTCTTATAGTTCAGTTTGAGCCTCTGATTCTTTCTTTGTTTCACAAATATCGGTTGACTGCTTATTTATTTATTTATTTTTAATTGTACTTCAGGTGAAGGCTTACAGAACAAATAGTTTCTCATGAAACAGTAGTACACATATTGTTTTATGACATTGGTTAACAACCCCACAACATGTCAACCCTTTCCCTTCTCAACCTTTTTTTTTTTTTTTGGTGAAAATATACATAGCCAAAGATACACCATTTCAAAAATTTCTACATGCACAGTTCAGTGACATCGACTACGCTCTTCCAATTGTGCTGCTATTCTCACTTTAGATGAAGGCTTACAGAACAAAATAGTTTCTCATTTAACAGTTAGTACACATGTTGCCCTTTGAGAATGGTTAACAACCTCACAACACATCAACACTATTCTTATTCAACCTTGGGTGACATCTTATTTTTACTTAAAAATATTTGAAAGTATTTTACTTTTTAGATAAGCACAAGGACTGTTTATGGATTTGTTACTATCAGCTTTACCACAGAGCTTAATTTGAATTCATGAAAAACGGAATCACAGAATCTTTTAGAAAATGAAATTTAAGTGCTTTCGAATGTACAGTATACATTATTTTCAGTTCACTAACATTACCTTGATTTATAGGTCTTTTTTAATGTAATGAAAACTAATTTGTAATTAGTATTTGTTAATGTATATCTGTATTGTATTAAAATACTTTAAAAATAGTGTATTCTATTGGTACTCTATAATTTGTTTGCACTTATCTGCTTAACTAACCTTTTATTCATATATGGCATGAAAATAAGTTTCAGCCAGGGCCTGAACTCGGCGATTTATTGAACTAAAGTATTTGGCATGTAAAGTAGAAGCAACCAGAACTGCTACTGACACAGAGAAGGTGGGTAATGGCCCTTCCTTTTCAAGGAAAGCGGATATTTGACAGACACCCGTAACTGTCAACCTAGCATGAGCTGCAGAGGTCTCTTTAGTATACAGTGTGTTTGGCTTTTGGGTCTGTGATTATGGAAGGAGGTGGGATAGTATACCTTGCCCGTCTGTTGATATAGGAAATGCAGAACTTCTTGTTGTCATTGCCATAATACCATTAATGGCTCACCCCTTGCATTTGCAGGAGTGACCTCTGGGGTTGAGAGAGGTGGATATTAGGAAATAAGTAATCAAATGAAGGCTGGAAGATGCATGTCTTTCCATTCATGCCACATTTTCCTTCCACCCCTGTCCTCACCCCACATTGACAGTTAACAGCATCTTCTTTTGCATACAGGGCATACTCCTTTAACAGTTAATTTGATATAAACCATCATGATCACTGGGAATAGGAGACAATGAAGCATGATCCTGCTTAGAAACTCATCAAGATCTTGTTTTGTAAGTCAAACCTTTCCTGAGGCAGAGGTGTAGAGTCTTGATTGATTTAGTGATTCATGCTTTGAATTTTTTTTTTTTTTAAGTCCTAATTTAGGGCTAGCATGGTTAAAGCACATGCATTGGCCTTGATATTGTATACTTAATCAGTCAAACATATTTGCTACAAGTTAGTCGAAAGCTTGATGGGCAAGGGCCAGCATATCCCAGGATCCTGAGTGATTTATCAGTTACTTAGGGATTAAACAATTTGACTTTGCAAATGAGTCACCAGAATAGTAGTTCTTAGGTATATTTTTGACTGACTCTTATGTTTCTTTTTCCTTTCAATGTAATGATTTTCATGAATGTAGGACAAGAGACCATAAGCAATTTGATAGACATCCTCCCACCTCCCAGCAGGTTTGAATTCAGATTTAAATCGTTGCCATTGTCATATTCTACTTCCTATTTTAATTTATACTCAGAAATATGTTTGTGATATTTCTGGCTCAGAAATCAAATGTGGGGCTGGTAAAAATGCTAGAACTGTGAAGGAGGATATAGATTCAAGAAGCCTCTATAATGCCTTCATTGTATAAGAAAAAATACTTTGACGATGTTCTCTATTTGAAAAATAATCCCTTAATTTCTAGGATTCAATGATTTCCTTCTCTTCCAGGTTCTAGCCTTATGTTGAATTAAAATTTACTTACAATTCAAGAGGAACCCAGATATCTATTTTCTTTCCTGTGTTCCCTCTGTTTGGGAGGCACCTACCTCTCATGCCCTTTGCAGGATTCTCTGTCTTGTTCTAAATAGGAAATGCTACTTTGAGATGGCTTAGAGTTTGGTGGGAAAAGTACTAATAAAAATTTCTACCAAGAAGTCAGTCTTTTTCCTATTTTAATGCACTTTTGTTGGGTGCAGAAAGACTGGAAAGATGTTAGGGACCTTTGCTTAGATTTTCAGATTTGGTACTTAATATTTAAGAATTGGATAAAGAAAGATGACCCAAAAATCTCCCAGGAACAGCTTGGGCTTTTGAAGTATCTTAGATCTTTCAGGTTTGATTTAGTTTGATTTGCTTCTACTCATCTTCATTTTTTTTACTGCTTTTTTTTTTTTTTCATCTTGCTTCTGGCTACCTTTCCTTAGTTAGAAGTGACAGGTTTGTACTAAGTGGAAAAATGTTAAATGTATCTGGCTTGTTGAATTTCATGTCTTGGGGAAAGATTTGTATCCAAAACCTAGTGTATACACAGCATCCTATTTTTGCATTACATAGAAGTGAAATATTTCATTTGAATTCCTGTCCACTGTTTGAAGCCTGAGATCTTATTATTACAGATATTGTCATCTTCACTGAAATATTCAGGAATCTTATGGTTTTGTTGGTTAATGTCTTCCCCATTGACAATCAAAATTCATTTACTCATTCATTCAACAAATATTTGTTGAGTACTTTGGTCTTTGCTAGGCACTGTGGGGTCAGAGATTCATAAAACCTCACTCCAATGACTGTCTAACATTTCAACCTAGCAGCTTTTTCTATGCTGTAGCTTATCTGGACTCCTTTTTAGTATTAGATACTGATGTTTCTCCCACCCCCTTAGACAGTTGTACTTCTGCTTCTGTTAACCATTCTTTCTATGCATCCTGTTAACTTTTCTGTGCTCTTGAACTTGGGCAACCCTCCAAATATTTTCCTCATCTACTGTGTCTTCAGATCTCCTTTTGCTTGGTATCATCTTCATCTATTTCTGGGGCTTCATTTGTGTGCGTTCTAAATCTTCATCCTCAGTTTCAAATTCTTCCATGCATGAGGTACTCCCATAGGACTGTGGAGGATACAAAAAATAAAAATGTGTGTTTTCTGGAAATTTAAAACCAAATGTTAAGACATCTATACATTAAAAAAAGTTTTTGAAATATACCATACATAGAAAAGAGAATATATAATTTAAAGAATAATGATTAAATGAACTGTGTCTCTACCACTCTACTTACAATACTTTTGAAGTCCCTGTCTGTCCCTGCTTCTTCATTCACATACCCTGTCTCTTGCCCCAGAGATACTCACTCTCCTGAATTCCGTATTAATAATTCCCTTGCTTTTTTGTCTGATTCCCCTTTATATAAATAGAATCCTGCTGAGTGTATTCTTCTGTGAGTTGCCTTTTTAAAATCTTCTACTCAGATTCATTCATTTTGATATACATAACTGATTTGGAAGAAAGGCCTGGGCGCTCTACTTCAGAAAATCAGCAAATGAAAACCCTATGGATCACAATGGTCCAATCCCCAACCAATCATGGGGATGGTGCAGGACTGGGCAATGTCTTGTTTCGTTGTGTGGGGGGTCACCATGATTTGGGGGCTCACTTGACAGCAGCTAACAACAACGACAACAGCTGTGATTCATTCATTGTCACTGTTGAATTGCATAATTGTACAATATTTTTCTGTTTAACAGTTGATAGACATTTGGGTTGTTTTCAGTATTTTTAGTATTTTTCCATCTCAAATTAATTTTTATTAATAAATAATTTACATACCATAAAATATAAGCATTTAAAAGTATACAATTTAGTGCGTTTTAGTATACTCACAAGGTTGTGTAACTATCACCACTACCTAATTCCAGAGCATTTTTATCACCCCCAATGGAAACCCTGTACCGACTGGCATTCACTTCCCATTCTTTCCTCTTTCCAGCCCCTTGCATACCACTAGTGTACTTTCTGGCTCTGTAGATTTGCCTGTTCTGGACATTTCATATAAATGGAATCATACAAGATATGACCTGTTGTGTTGGCTTCTTTCGCTTAGCGTAGTTTTCAAGGTTCATTCATGTTGTAGCTGTATCAGCACTTCATTCATTTTATGGTAGAGTAATATTCCATTGTATGGACATACCACATGTTTGTTTACCAGCAGTGTATGAAGGTTCCAGTTTCTCCACATCCTCACAACACTTGTTATTGTCTGTCTTTTTGATTATAGCCATTCTAGTAGGTGGTTCTGATTTGTATTTCCTTGATGACTAATGATGTTGAGCTTGATATGAATTAATTAGTGGTTCAGTGGTAGGATTCTCGCCTTCCATAGGGGAGACCTGAGTTTGATTCTCAGCCAGTGCACCTCATTCGCAGCCACCATCTGTCAGTGGAGGCTTGTGTGTTTCTGTGATGCTGAGCAGGTTTCACTGGAGCTTCTAGACTAAGACAGACTAAGAAGAAAGGCCTGGCAGTCTACCTCTGAAAATCAGCCAGTGAAAACCCTATGGATCACAGTGGTTTTATCCATAACCGTTCATGGTGATGGTGCAGGACCAGGCAGCATTTCGTTCGGTTGTGCATGGGGTTGCCATGAGTTGGGGGCCAACTTGAAGACAGCGAACAATAATGATGCTGATTTTGTTTCTCTGAAAAACCCTGTTCGATACAGCACTCTTGCCAAAAATCAGATGACCTTAGATGTGTGGGTTTATTTCTGAACTCTCAATTTTATTTCAATGCTCTATAAGTCTGTCCTTATTCCAGCTCCACATAGTCTTGAGTACTGCAGCTAGGTAGTAAGTTTTGAAATTGGTAAGTGTAAGTCCTTCAACGTAGTTCTTCTTTTTAAATATTGTATTGGCTCTTATGGGTCCCTTGCATTTCCATAAGAATTTTAGGTTCAGCTTGTCAATTTATGCAAAAAAAAGAGTTGTTGTAATTTTGATAGGGGGTTGCATTGAGTCTGTAGGTCACTTTGGGTAGTATTGACAGCTTAACAATATTGAGTTTCCCAATCCATGAATATAGGATGTCTTTCCATTTATTTAGGTCTTCTTTAATTTCTTTCAGCATTATTTTGTAGTGTTCAGTGTACAAGTCTTGTACACCCACAACTCACTTATTGACATAATTAGGTTCCAAAGACTGTGTCATTATGTGAAAATCATTGTCAGCGAAAATGGAAGATCGCCATATCAAATCACAAAATGGAGGATGGCTACATCATTACATAACTGCCAAGTTACATCATTGCATAACTGCCTAATAATATCATTACATAACTACCAAATTATGTCATATTACTGCCAAATTAAATCATTTCATAACTGCCAAAACACTGAGAATCATGGCTCAGCCAAGTTGACACATAACCTTAATCATCACAGCCAGCGTTACTCTGTCTCACACCTCGACATTCGTTAATGCGAGACATACATCATTAATGTGCAAACTAGCTGGATATAGACATTTTACTTCTGTTGAAAATGTGAAATGTTGGATATGAAATAATTGATAAGTGAGGAATAGGTGTACTTCTTTTGTTAAATTTATTCCTAACTATTATTTTTTTCATTTCATAACATTTTACTTTCAGTAATGAATATTATTACTTCAAAAAATTTTATTTGTAATGTAATTCCCTAAGATACTGATCATGCTGTTCTTCCTCTAATCCATTAATATGAACATTTTTGCTTTAAAGATGCAATAATAATAATGATAATAACAAAAACAAAACAACAACATTATAACTTCTTCACAATATATTTGCCTAGAAAAATGGGTGGTTTTGATTGAGGGATTATCAAGAACATGAAATGCAGTTATCACTTTTTGTTGAGTCACTGTGAGTTAATTACATATTGTTCTCCAAAACTGTCATCTTACCAAGGACATCTTTTTCCCTAAGAAGATAATTCTTAGATAAGGAGACATGTTTCTATTTTTCCAGCCAAGGTAGAAAAATAATTTACAAAGCAAACTCAGAAGAAGAAATAAATCTATAAGGAACTTTCAGGAAAAAAAACTGAGTTAAAATATAAAGACTGCTTAGGTGTATTAACAGTTTTTTTTCCTTATTCAAAAATTTATGCACCAATTGTTTTGTGGCATTGGCTGCAATCCCCACAATGTATCAGCACTCTCCTTCTTCTCCTTTACAGCCTTGGTTCCCTATGTCCATTTGTCCAGTATTCCTGTCCTTTCTGACTTCTCATCTTTGCATTTGGACAGGTGGTGCCCAATTGGTCTTGTATACTTGATTGAACTCATGTGTGTTATTGTTGTTTTATAGGCCTGTGTAATCTTTGGCTGAAAAGTGGACTTTGGGAATAGCTTCAGTTCTGAGTTAGCAGGTAGGCTGGTGGCCTTAGTCTCAGGGATTCCTCCAGTCCCTGTCAGACCAGTAAGTCTGGTCTTTCTTTGTAAAATTGAATTTTGTTCTACATTTTTCTTCCACTCTGTCCATTGCCCTCTATTGTGATTCATGTCAGAGTGGTCTTTGGTGGTAGCTGGGCACTGTCTACTTGTGGTCCGTTAGTCCCTTCGACTAATATTTTCCTGTGTCTTTGTTTTTCTTCATTTTTCTTTGCTCCGGATGGGATGGGACCAATAGATGTATCTTAGATGGCCACTTACAAGCTTTAAGAGCCAGATGCTACTCACCAATGTAGAATGTAGAATATTTTCTTTATGGGCTGTGTTAGCCAATTGACCTAGCTGTCCCTCGACACCATGGTCCTCATCCTTCAGCCCCAGTAACTCGGTCCCTCAGTGTATTTGGATGTGTCTAGGAAGCTTCTGTGACTTTGCCTTGATCAAGTTGTGCTGCCTTCCCCTATATTGTGTATTCTTTCCCTTCACCAAAGTTACCACTTGTCTACTATCTAGTTAGTGATTTCTCCTCCCTACCTCTTCCCTTCCTTGTATCCATCAAAGATTGTTTTCTTCTGTGTGTAAACCTTTTCTTGGGTTTTTATAATAGTGATCTTCTACAATATTTGTCCTTTTGTGATTGAGTCATTTTACTCAGCATAATGCCCTTCAGATTCATCCATGTTGTGAGATGTTTTGTGAATTCATTGTTGTTCTTTATTGTTGAGTAGCATTTCATTGTGTGTAAGTAACATACTTTGTTTATCCATTCATTTGTTGATGGACACTTAGGTTCTTTCCATCTTTTTTTTTTTTTTAATTGTACTTCAGGTGAAGGCTTACAGAACAAATAGGTTCTCATGAAACAGAAGTACGCATGTTGTTTTATGACATTGGTTAACAACCCCACAACATATCAACCCTCTAACTTCTCA
>NW_004443941.1:16585085-16620571 GCF_000243295.1 Trichechus manatus latirostris
GGCTCTTATTTCTCTAGGGTATATTCCTAGGAGTGGGATTGCTGGATCATATAGTATTTCTATTTCTGGCTTTTTAAGGAGGCGCCATATTGTTTTCCATAATGGTTGTACCATTTTACATTCCCACTAGAGTGCATTAGAGTTCCATTCTCCCTGCAGCTTCTCCAACGTTTGTCATTTTCTGTTTTTTTTTTAAATTAGTGTAATGTTGGGGTGAGATGGTGTCTCATTGTAGTTTTCATTTTTATTTCTCTAATGGCTAATGATCGCGAGCATTTCCTCGTGTCTTTTAGCTGCCTGAATATCTTCTTTGGTGAAGTTTCTGTTCATATCCTTTGCCCATTTTTTAATTGGATTATTTGTCTTTTTGCTGATGAGGTGTTGAAGTATTATACAGATTTTAGAGATTAGACCTTTGTCTGATATGTCGTAGCCAAAATTTTTTTCTCATTCTGTAGGTTCTCTTTCTACTCTTGTCATGGATTGAATTCTGTCCCCCAAAATATGTGTGTATAAATTTGGCTACGTCATGATTCCCAGTACTGTATGATTGTGTACCATTTTATAATCTGATGTGATTTCCTTATGTGTTGTAAATTCAATCACTATGATATAATAAGATGGATTAGCAGCAGTTATACTGATGAGGTATACAAGATTGGATAGTGTCTTAATCCAATCTCTTTTGAGATATAAGAGAGAAGCAAGCTGAGACACATGGGAACCTCAAACCACCAAGAAAGTAGTGCCAAGAGCAGAGCACGTCTTTGGACCTGAGGTTCCAGCACAGAGAAGCTCCCAGACCAAGGGAAGATTGATGACATGGACCTTCCTCCAGAGCCGGCAGAGAGAGAGAGGGCCTTCTCCTGGAGCTGATGCCCTGAATTTGGACTTGCAGCCTACTGGATTGTGAGCGAATAAACTTCTCTTTGTTAAAGCCATCTACTTGTTGTATTTCTGTTATAGCAACACTAGATGACTAAGACAGCTCTTTTGTTGAAGTCTTTTAATGAGCATAAATGTTTAATTTTTAGGAGCTCCCAGTTATCTAGTTTATCTTCTAGTGTTTGTGCATTGTTAGTTATGTCTGTATTTTATTTAGGCCATGTATTAGGGCCCCTAGCATTTTTCCTTGATCGTTATAGGTTTTACATTTAGGTCTTTGATCCATTTTGAGATAGTTTTTGTGTATGGTGTGAGGTATGGGTTCTGTTTCTTTTTTTTATAGATGGACATCCATTTTGCCAGCACCATTTGTTAAAAGACTGTCTTTTCCCCATTTAATGGACTTTGGTCCTTTGTCAAAGATCAGCTGACCATAGGTGAATGAATTTACATCTGGGTTGTTCCACTGGTCTATGTGTCTGTCATTGTACCAGTACCAGGCTGTTTTGAGTATTGTGGCTGACTAATAGGTTCTTAGCTCAGGTAGTGTGAGTCCTCCTACTTTGTTCTTTTTTGTCAATAATGCTTTGCTAAACTGGGGCCTCCTTCCATATAAAGTTGATAATTAGTTTTTCCATCTTGTTAAAGAATGCTGTTGGTTTTTGGATCAGGATTGCATTATATCTGTAGATCGCTTTGGGTAGAATTGACATTTTCACAATGTTGAGTCTTCCTATCCACGAGCATGGTATGTTTTTCCATTTACGTAGGTCCGTTTTGGTTTCTTGCAATAATGTTATGTAGTTTTCTTTGTATAGTTCTTTTATGTCCCTGGTTAGATTTATTTCTAAGTATTTTATCTTTTTAGGGGTTATTATTATTATAAATGGTATCGTTTTCCTGATTTCCTTTTTGAAGTTCTCTTTCTTGGTACACAGGCATCAACTGATTTTTATATGTTGATCTTATGCCCTGCTACTCTGCTGAATGTTTCTATCAGTTCCAGTAGTTTTCTTATGGAATCTTTGGGGTTCTCTATGTATAGGATCATATCACCTCTCAGTGGGGATAGTTTTACTTCTTCGTTTCTAGTTTGGATGTCCTTTAATTCTTTTTTTGCTTTATTGCTCTCACTAGCACTTCCAGCACAATGTTAAATAGAAGTGGTGATAAAGGGCATCCTTGTCTTGTTCCCGTTTTCAGGGGGAATGCTTCCATCCTCTCTTTCCTTGATAATTATTTTGTTGACTTTTGGTTTTGTATAGGTGCCCTTTATTATGTTGCGGACTTTCTCTTTTATTCATATTTTATTGAGAGTTTTTATGAAGAATGAGTGTTGGACTTTATCAGATGCCTTTTCTGTGTCAGTTGAGATGATGTGATTCTTTTCTTTTGTTCTATTTATGTGGTGGATTATGTTGATTGATTTTCTAATGTTGAACCATCCTTGCATACCTGGCATGAATCCCACTGGGTCATGGTGTCTTTTTTTGTTGTTGTTATGATGCTGAACTGTATTGGCTAGAATTTTTTGAGAATTTTTGCATCTGTATTCATGAGAGATATTGATCTGTAATTTTCTTTTTTTTGTGATGTCTTTGCCTGGCTTTGGTATCAGGGTTACGCTGGCTTCATAGAATGAATTCGGGAGTATTCCTTCCTTTTCTATGCTCTGAAAAAGTTTGAGTAGTACTCGTTTGAGCTCTTTATGAATGTTTGGTAAAATTCTCCAGTGAAGCTGTCTGGGCCAGGGCTTTTTTTTTCGGTTGGGAGTTTTTTTTTTTTTTTTTTTTTTAAATTACCTCTTCAATCTCTTCTCTTTTTATGGATCTGTTCAGATTTTCTATTTCAGTTCATGGTGTATAGGGCACAATGGTGAGGGGTGGAAAAGACGCTGTGTCTCCTGTTCGGAGCTCCATGAAGTTGCCTTCTCATACTCCTCATCCAGGGTCATTGCTGGCTGTGTACCAAGATGGCCATGCTGTGCTGTGTTAGTTTGCAGGGGACTTCCACTCTATATCTCTCCTTGTTCTTTGTTTTCCCTTAGTTTCTTCTTCCATTTGGTGTTTGATCTAGTTCTTTATCACTGTAATTGTTGCTGAAGTTTCCAGGATTGACATTTGTATCTGTTTTATTTAGTTTTTCTGGTCTTTGCTGCAGAGGGATGGCATGATCTGTCTGTCTACGTGCCATGCTGGCTCCGCCTTCCTGACTCTGGACTTATTTGGAGAGCTGCTGGAGGAAGAGGCGAAAGAGAAATTCCTTCCTGTCAGTCCTGGGGACTCACAGTTTTGTTCTCTTGGCTGAGCCTCTTTCAGTAGACCAGGCGGGTGCCTTTTTGCTCCACCTAGGGCATGATAAAGCAATTTTAGGAGAGGGAGGTAGTTGCAGTGCAACTGCTGGAGGTTCTTTCTATAGTGTGGAGCCCCCTTTGCATCCTGGGTACTCCAGCCCTAAGCCTTCATATTCCTTTGTGACCTGTTTGCATTTTCTTTCTGTCTGCCATATGGGCCAGTGTTTGTAAATTGTGAAACTGTGTGATATTGTGTCTAGGCCATTGGTTCTCTAGGTGAATCCATTGGTTTCGAATGCAGAAAAGGCTGGGATCTCAGGCCAGTTGGGGATGGTGGAAGGAACATTAGTGTTGTCCATCTACTGCTGACGCCTTCTAGTATCGAGATGCCTTTGTGGGGCTGCATGCTGCCTCCTTCTAAGGCTGGAGCTGATGCTGTCTCCCACCATATTTCTGTCTTCCTGAAGTCTTTGGACTGCACCGTCTAGGGAAACAGGAATCTTGAAGCTGTCATTAAAAATGCCAAATGTAAACTGCCCTATGGCAGTGTGAACAGGTGCTAATCTGTGTTCTCAGTTTCCTGGGCTGTTGTGGTCCATGGAGGCTGTGAAGGGGTCTCTTTTCAATGCTCTTTGATAAAGCTAGACATAGTTGGGTCAGGCACTAGGCTACCTCGACCCAATAGCTGCACATAAACACCATCGGGGACACTGACCTGCCGCCGCTGCCTCTGTACTGCCACTGCTGGCTTCTAGTTGGTCCTTCCCTGTCTGATACCTGGAACAGCTTTCTTTTGGCTAGTTACTGCGTGGGGTATATTTTCCCATGCTTTTACTTTAGTCATTTTTATCTTGTATTTTAGATAATATGTATCTTTGAAAACATCAAGAGATAGTACAGGGGAGTGATTAAGAGAGTCAATTTAGAGCCAGTCTGCCTGAATTCAAATCCTAATTCCTATACTTACTAGCTGTTTGGTCTTGGTCAGGTTACTTGACCTTTCTTTGCCTCGTTTTCTTTATATGCAAAATGGGGGTAATAATAAATGGCACCTAATTTATAATGTTATTGCGGGGATTAAATGAGTTAACCTATGAAGATGTTTAGGAGCATGCACCTCTGTTGTATACCAAAGGCAAAAGAACATCTCTGAAGAAAAAACACATTCAATCCAACCACCAAATATTTTCTAAAGTTAAAATTCCAGGGAAAATTAATACTCAGTTAAAGAAAAAAAAAAAAAAAATCACATAATGTATGTGTCAGAATCAGCAGAATCAACAAAATTCTAATTTGAACCAGCAGAGACTGCTGCTGTTGAAATTATCGGATAAAGAATATGTATGCGTTTAATATTTAATCAGTGAATAAAATACAAGAGACTATAAACAGATTAATCTTTTGGGGAAGGATGCATAATGAAAATCCTGCGTAATCAAATATGTTGCTGCTGTTGTGCACATAGAGTCAATTCAGATTCATAGTATTCCTGCATGACAGGATAGAACTTCCCTGTTGGGTTTCCTAGACTGTAATCTTTATGGGAGCAGATGGTCAGATCTTTTCTCCCACAGAGCCACTGGGTGGGTTCACTCTGCAGGCCTTCCACTTAGCAGCTGAGCGCTTAACCATTGCGCCACCAAATCCCATTGCCGTCAAATTGATTTTGACTCCTAGTGACCCTGTAGGACAGGGTAGAACTGCCCCATAGGGTTTTCAAGGCTGTAGTCTTTACAGAAACAGACTGCCACATCTTTCTCCCACGGAGCAGCTGGTGAGTTTGAACCACCAGCCTTTTGGTTAGCAACCGAGTGCTTAACCACTGCACCACCAGGGCTTCTTTAATTGAGCATACCCTTGTAAATTCCTGGTCAGCACATTGACCCTTGAAGGTGCAAAAGACCAAATGACCTTTTTTATTCTCTTTGTATTTTGAGAGAGGCCTTTCTTTCCCTGGGCCAATAAATGGAGGCCAAGGTTTAGTTTGAAAGGAGTAGGACTATCAGTTGTGGTGGTGAGGGCACTACCCTACATTCTACAGTTGAGGACCCTTTAAGTATGAGAGTATGATAAGGACTATAAAATCGTTCATTTTGACTTCTGGAATTCACTGGTATGTTCACTTGTCCATATTTGCGTGGAAACATTTTATTTCCTTTGTCAGCACACTCCTTTGACTAGGGTTTATCTAGTTAGATTTTTTTTAGAGAAATAAATATGATTTGATTAGAAAGAATTTTATAAGTTGCAGCATTTCCTGGAATATCTTTAATCTTTTGTGATAGCTTTCAATTTTTTTGTGATAGCTATCAATTTTCCAGGCTTTCTTAGTATACTTTGTAGGAATTTAAGGTTAGCAGGAAATCTCTGGCAAATTAGTGCTCAGTGCTTTAGCTCTTAGACCTGCTTGAAGCTTGTCATATCAGCCTTCATTGCTCTGAAATTACTTTCATCTATGCCAATTACAATTAATACAGGGCTTTTCAAACTTTCTATTTCTTCTTGAGTCAGTTTTAGCAATTTGCGTCTTTCAAGGAATTTTTCCATTTCTTCTCCAGTTTTCAAATCTACTGGCATAAAGTTGATCATCATATAATATTCTCGTAAATTTATTAATGTCTGTCTATAGGATCTGTAGTGATGTCTACTCTTCTTTCTTGATACTGGTAATTTATAGCTTCTAGACAAGTATTTATTCACTAGACGTTCAAATATTCTGTAAATATTTCCCTTGATGAACAGAGCTAGGGGAAAACTTTAGTAACAGTAGAAATGTTAATAGATAAGGGGAAAAGGTAACATAAAAGGGCATCATGAATCTCAAAGGATGCATGAGGAAGAGGTGGTCATGAGAGGTAGTCTTGACAGTTAGGCATCAGCCTTATTTCTTTGTGCTTTAATTCATCAGAAATTTCTTGAGTGTTGTCCTATTATAGCAAGCAAGCGATTTTGTATGGAATGTTATACGTGAGTACTTGAAAAGATTTTTAAAGCACCATAATGCACATATATATATATATAACATAATATTTTACATAATATTTTTACATAATATGACCGAGTGAAACTACAGAGATCCATTTGTCTATTGTTTTACACTACAGCATCTTTCCTAGTTGATTTACATTAGTTTCTTGTGTCTGGATTTTTTTGCCTTTCATCATTCCTGGAATTTTCTCAGCCGTTATCTCTTCAACTATTATTTCTCCTCCATTGTTTATATTCTTTCCCTCTGGGACTCTTCTATTGGACCTGTTACATTGAACCATCACATTTCCTCTTCCATGTCTTTTTTATCATATTTTCCATATATGTCATTTTGTGCTACATTATAATTAATTTGTTGATTTTTTCCTTCTCTCTTTAGCTGTGTGAATCTGCTTTTAAAGTTGTTCATTATATTGTAATTTAAATTGTTATATTTTCACTTTTTTATGCCTAGTTATATTTGATAGTCTCATTGCCCACTCATTTTTATTACATCTTATTAAATATTTTATATGTAACTACAGTATATTTTGTGTTCTATAAATATTGTGAGTCACTAGGTGGCTGAAATGGTTAAGAGCTTGGCTATTCACCAAAACATTGGTGGTTCAAGTCTACCCCTAGGTACCTTGGAAGAAAGGTCTAGTGATCTACTTTCCAACAAAATCAGCATGTTGAAAACCCTATGGAGGACAGCTCTACACTGACACACATGGGATTGCCATGAATTGGAATCAGCTGCACAGCAGTGGTTTTTTTGTTGTAATAAATATTGTGATAGAAGTCCTTGCATCTAAATCTGTTGTTTGTTCCTGTTTTCATGCCTGGGTCTGGAGTCCTTGTGAAGTTACTTATTTTTTATTGTCAACTCATTGACTTGAACTTAATCTGCTGGAATGTAGGAGACCTAATTTATGGTTGTTTTCCTCCAAGGAGGGTTTGTGCTTGCTTTTGCTAGGAACAGAATGGACTTGTGACCTTGTATTAATTACTTTAGTCTTCTTTAAGGGTCCCAGCTTAATGTGTAAGTTTCATTTTCATCTCTCTTACCTTGCAGTGGACTCTAATCTTAGTCATTGCCCCCAGGACATGCCCAGTTTTTTTTCTTTAAATTATGGTGAAGATATATACAACAAAACATTTGCCAATTCAGTAGTTTCTATATATATAGTTTAGTGACATTGATCACATTCTTCATGATGTGCAAGCGTTCTTTTTATCCTTTTGCAAATTATTCCACTTCCATTAACATAACTCAATGCCACAAGCAAAAACTCCACCTTTCCTCCTTCCTCCCACCCTTGGTAACTGTTAATAATCTTTGGTTTCTATATATTAAATGCTTATCTCATATAAGTAAGATCATACAGTATTTGTCCTGTTGCAACTGGCTTAATTTGCTCAGTATTATGTTTGCAAGGTTTACCCATGTTGTGGCATGCATCACGACTTCATTTCTCTTTATGGTTGAGTGATATTCCATTGTATGTATATAACACAGTTTGTTTATCCTCTCATCTGTTGATGGACATTCTGGTTGTTTCCACATTTTAGCTGTTATCAACAGTGCTGCAGTGAACACTGGGGTACAAGGATCAGTTTGAGCCCCTGCTTTTGAGTCCTTTGGGTGTATACTTAGGATGGGGATTGCTGGGTAGTTCTTTGTTCATTGTTTTTGAGGAAGTGCCAAACTGTTTGCCACGGAGGCCGTACCATTTTAAATTCCCACCAGCAGTGGATGCGTGTTCCAGTTTCCTCAACCTCACCAACACCAGTTGTTTTCCCTTTTTTAAAAAAATGTAAATCAAACCTCACTGTAGTTTTGATTTATGTCTCCCTAATGGCTGATGAGAAACCCTAGTGGCGTAATGGTTAAGTGTTACAGCTGCAAACCAAAAGGTTGGCAGTTCAAATCCACCACGCACTCCTTGGAGACTCTGTGGGGCAGTTCTACTCTGTCCTGTAGGGTCAGTAGGAGTCACAATCAACTCGATGGCAATGGGTTTGGTTTTTTTTTAGTTGCTAATGAAGGAGCCCTGGTGGCGCAGTGGTTAAGCACTTGGCTGCTAACTGAAAGGTCAGTGGTTCGAACTCACTAGCCGCTCCACAGGAGAAAGATGTGGCAGTCTACTTCCGTAGAGATTACAGCCTTCAAAACCCTATGGGACAGTTATACTCTGTCCTATAGAGTCACTAGGAGTTGGAATCAACTCTGTGGCAGTAGGTTTGGTTTTTGGTTTGTAATGGCTAATGACATTGAATATCTTTCCATGTGCTTGTTGGCCGTTTGAATATCCTCTTTGGTAAAATGCCTGTTCAAGTCCTTTGCCCGCTTTTTGATTGGGTTGTTTTTCTTTGTTTTGTTAAGTTATAGAAGTTTTTTTGGTATATTTTGAATATTTGAACCTTTTCAGATATATATAGTTCCCCAGTATTTTTTCCCAATCTGTAGGTTGTCTTTTTACCTTGTTGATGAAGTGCCATCCCAACTTTTTAGCTTGCCTCCAGCTAAAATTATTCAAATTTAATTGCCCTTATCATCTTACCTCCCTGGTCTCCCTTCATTCTATCTCTCTTTCTCTTTTTGGTTGAATGATAATGAAATGGAAATTACCACATTTAAAAGTACTTAGATCATAGTGCCTGGAAAATGATAAGCACTCAATAAATGTGGCAGTTATGATTTAGGGTTGATCATTGTTCTCTTCTTATGATAGTATACTCCTTTAAACCTGTGACAAATTTCTAATATGTTTCTGTGCCACCACCACCCTCTGCAAAACAACCAAAGCTATCTCAAATGACCTTGTATTATTGTGTTTGTACTATAGATGGAAGGTGATGGTAAAACGCTGCATGGCTAGCTGGTCTTAGATGATCTGTGGTGGTAAATGGTCTGCTGAGCAAAAAATTGTGTTACTATTAATATAACTAATAGTTCAGAATGGTGAAAACACAGTCATCACAAGCATTTGGGAAATTTATTGAAGACGTAAAATACTGAGTTGGCTTAATGACAGAAGGGAGTGAAATTATCTAACTGTATATATCCTTCACAGCAGAGGTAATCCCCCACTGAGTAATTTCTTAAAATAAGTACTGTGCCAATTTTAAGAAAAAATTATATAATACAAATTACGAACATTTAAATATATAAGTAAATAAACCTGTTACTTATAATTCAACCTCTAAGTTGACATAGATTCATACTTTTTTATTTTGTTTACTTTTTAGATACAAGTATTCAGTGAAAATTTAGTTTTAATATATGCGCTTACTATTGTGCATATTCCTAAGGTTTTCACTGGCCCGTTTTTTCAGAAATTGATCTCCAGGTCTATTTACACACCAACCACTAATGCCAAAAATGAAGAAATTGAATATTTTTCCCAACTTCTACAGTATGAAATTGATCAAACATGCAACTAGATGCATTAATAATTACTGGGAATTGGAAAGTGAAAACTGGAAAAAAAGCAGGAGGATCAGGAATTGTAAAATATTGCCTTGGTGATGCAAACAACGCCAGAGATCACATGATAGAATTCTGCAAGACCAACATTCTATTCATTAGAAATACCTTTTTTCAACAACATAAACACTGACTATGTATGTTATATGTAACTATTAATATGTTATATATAAGCTATTAATAACTGGAATGTGGAATGTTGGAAGTGTGAATCTAAGAAAATTGGAAATCGTCAAAAATAAGATGGAACGCATAGACATTGATATGCTAGGCATTAGTGAGCTGAAATGGACTGGTATGGCCATTTTGAATTGGATAATCATTTGGTCTACTATGCCGGCAATGACAAGTGGAAGAGGAATGGCATTGCAGTCATCCTCAAAAAGAACATTTCAAGATCTATCCTAAAGCGTAACACTGTCAATGATAGGATAACATTCATAGCCCTACAGAAAGTCCAGTTAATCCAACTATTATTCAGATTTACGCAGCAACCACTAAAGCCAAAGATGAAGAAATTGAAGATTTTTACCAACTTCTGCAGCCTAACATTGATCAAACATGCAGTCAGGATGCATTGATAATTACTGGTGACTGGAATGCACAAGTTGGAAACAAGAAGAATCGGTACTTGGAAAATACAACTCTGGTGATAGAAACGATGCTGGAGATCTCATGATAAAATTTTACAAGACCAACAACTTCTTCGTTTCAAATACTGGTTTTCACCAACATAAATGGCAACTATACACATGGACCTTGCCAGATGGAATACATAGGAATCAAATTGACTATACCTGTGGAAAGAGATGATGGACAAGCTCGATATCATCAGTCAGAACAAGGCCAGGGGCAGACTGCAGAACAGACCATCAATTGCTCATATGCAAGTTCAAGTTGAAACTGAACAAAATTAGAACAAGTCCACAAGAGCCAATATACAACCTTCAGTATATCCCACCTGAATTTAGAGCCCATCTCAAGAATAGACTTGACGTGTTGAACACTAATAACCAAAGCCAGACGAATTGTGGAATGACGTCAAGGACATCATGCATGAAGAAAGCAAGAGGTCATTAAAAAGAAAGAAAAGACTAAAATGGATGTTAGAAAAAACTCTGAAACTTACTCTTGAACATCGAGTAGCTAAAGCAAAAGGAAGAAATGATGAAGTAAAAGAGCTGAGCAGAAGATTTCAAAGGGCAACTCGAGATGACAAAATAAAGTATTATAATGACATGTGCAAAGACCTGGAGTTAGAAAACCAAAAAAGGAAGAACACGCTCGGCATTTCTCAAGCCTAAAGAAATGAAGAAAAAAATTCAAGCCTCAAGTTGCAATATTCAAAGATTCTACATGGAGAATATTAAATGACACAGGAAGCATCAAAAGAAGATGGAAGGAATACACAGAGTAACTATACCAAAAAGAGTCAGGCGATGTTCAACCATTTCAGGAGGTAGAATATGATCAGGAACCGAGAGTACTGAAGGAAGAAGTCCAAGCTGCTCTGAAGGCATTAGCAAAAAACAAAGATCCAGGAATTGACAATACCAGTTGAGATGTTTCAGTGAACGGATACAGTACTGGAAGTGCTCACTTGTCTATGCCAAGAAATTTGGAAGACAGCTACCTGGCCAACTGACTGGAAGAGATCCATATTTATGCCTATTCCCAAGAAAGGTGTTCCAACCGAATGCAGAAATTATCAAACAATATCATATCACATGCAAGTAGTATTTTGCTAAAGATCATTCAGAAGCCACAGGGAACTGCCAGAAATTCAAGCCTAATTCAGGAGAGGACATGGAACCAGGGGTATCATTGCTGATGTCAGATGGATCCTGGCTGACAGCAGAGAATACCAGAAAGATGTTTACCTGTGTTTTATTGACTCTGCAAAGGCATTTGACTGAGTAGATCATAACAAATTATGGATAACATTTCAAAGAATGGGAATTCCAGAACACTTAATTGTGCTTGTGAGGAACCTGTACATAGACCAAGAGGCAGTTATTCTAACAGAACAAGGGGATACTGTGTGGTTTAAAGTCAGGAAAGGTGTGCATCAGGGTTATATCCTTTCACCATATTTATTCAATCTGTATGCTGAGCAAATAATCCAAGAAGCTGGACTGTATGAAGAAGAACGGGGCATCAGGATTGGAGGAAGATTCATTAACAATTTGCATTATGCAGATGACACATGCTTGCTTGCTGAAAGTGAAGAGGACTTGAAGCACTTACTGATGAAGATCAAAGACTATAGCCTTCACTCTGGTTTATACCTTAACATAAAGAAAACAAAAATCCTCACAACTGGACCAATAAGCAACATTGTGATAAACGGAGAAAAGATTAAAGTTGTCAAGGATTTCATTTTACTTGGATCCAGAATCAACACCCATGGAAGCAGCAGTCAAGAAATCAAAAGACATTGCATTGGGCAAATGTGCCGCAAAAGACCTCTTCAAAGTGTTGAAAAGCAAAGATGTCGCCTAGAAGACTAAGGTGTGCCTGACCCAAACCATGGTGTTTTCAGTTGCTTCATGTGCATGTAAAAGCTGGACAATGAATAAGGAAGACCGAAGAATTAATGCCTTTGAATTATGGTATTGGCAAAGAATCTTGAATATACCATGGACTGCCAAAAGAGTGAACAAATCTGTCTTGGAAGAAGTACAACCAGAGTACTCCTTAGAAGGAAGAACGGTGAGACCAAGTCTCACATACCTTGGACATGTTATCAGGAGGCATCAGTCTCTGGAGAAGGACGTCATGCTTGGTAGAGTAGATGGTCAGCGAAAAAGAGGAAGACCCTTAATGAGATGGATTGACCCAGCGGCTGCTACAATGGGCTCAAACATAGCAATGATTGTGCTGATGGCACAGGTCTGGCCAGTATTTCATTTCTTTGTACATAGAGTTTCTGTGAGTTGGATCTGACCGGATGGCATCTAGCAACAGTTTTGCATATATGCCATTGGACTTCATTTACCAGTAAATTTGTATTTTTAAAACTCCTATGGTGTACCACTACTCAATATTAACACATGTATTTTTAGTTATTCAATTTTATACTTTTAAATGTAAGGATTATTTAATTATACTAAGATGTTACCTTTGTGGGTATATGGGGTGTTTGTCTATTTTTTTCATGCTGTATCCTCAGGACAAGGAGCAGTGTCTGGCACATGGTAGTAACTCAGATAACCAGTGCTTGAATAAATGGATTCTGTATAATCAGAACTTCTAGATTCTAGTATATAATATTCTTCATTTACATTAACAAAATGTCCTCTTTTACACAACCACTTTAACATTCCTTACTACATATATATGATGAAATCACTTTTTTTTGGTACAAATCATTTTTCTTATGAAATTGGAATGTACCTTTTGTATCTGCACACTTACTTTTTTGTATCTGCTGTGGCGTATCATTACTAAATATCATATTTTTAGCTCTTCGATTTTATACTTTTCTAAATTTAAGGATTAATAAATATTTACTAATATGTAAGCTCTGTTGTGGCAAGGAGATGTTTGTCTATATGTTTCCTGCTATATCCTTAGAACATGGAGCAGTGCCTGGCTTGTGGTATATACTGACACATTTATATACTGACAAATTAACAATATTTATATTCTTTTTGTATAAATATGTATATCTGTAAGTAGTGTAAACAGTACTGAATGAATAGTCTGGAGACCAATGTGAAGAATTATCTATAATCCTATCATCCAAGGATAACAGTCAATATGATTTTGGTGAACATGATTCCAGATATATCTGTTATGTATGGATATGTAACACAATTTAACATCAATGGCTAACTTTTCTCTCTCACTCAGTAATGTGTTACCGATATATATAGATTCTCACTGTTTTTAAGGACTACTGCATAATATTTTATTGCATGTTTATATTTTATCATACTTTTTTAAAATATGGATTTTTCTTTGCAGGAATACTATTAAGCATACTGATTCTGTCTATCAAAACGACTCCAACTGTTGGTTAGCCTTAATATTTATTTTTGAAATAGAATAGTATACTGTCTTATGTTTTTGTTTATCTATTTGGGATGTCTCTTTTGCCTTCTGAAGAGTGAAAGATTCTCACTTTCATCGTTGGTACAGTCTATATAAATAATAGCTTATCTCAAATTCTTTTTTGAATTGAACACTTGAAGTCCCTGGTGCTTTGAAATGAGCTTATTAGATCTCTCCCCTTTTCTTTCCTCTGTGTTTACGTTCAAGTCTTAGTACTTGACTAGGGTTTTTTTTTTTTTTTGTAATAGAGGAAAGAGGTAACAAAGAGGATGAAGCAGGGGTGCTGAAGAACATCCCAGTTACACCTGTGTCTCTGGGATTCATCCTGTAGTAAGCCAGCAGAATGTACAGTGATTTTCTTTCATGACATAATTTATTTTGGTTTTCATATCTTCCCTTTTATGGCAGTAATCGAGTGAGATAGAGGAGGAGAAAGAAGTATGATGATTGGTGGGGAGCTGTGGTGGCATAGTCATGGCCTCCTTAGTAGGTGGCATTGCACCAAATCTAAGAGCACAGACTTCAGAGGTGTGCAGTCCTAGGGGTACGTCTCAGCTCTGCTCCTTACTGGCTGTCTGACTAGGCATGTTTCCTTACCTCTGAGCCTCGGTTTTCTAATTAGTAATACCTACCTCTCAGGAATGTTAGGATTAAATGAGATACTTGTACTATATTATTATAGATCATGGCTCAAAATAGTGGTTAAGACTATATCTGACTATGTTCAGATCTCAACTCTGCCACTCACTAGTTGTATAACCTTCAGCAAATTACCTAACCTCTTTGTACCTCAGTTTCCTCAACTTGTAGATGGGATAATAATAGGATGGTTGTGAAGATTAAAGAAATTAATACACATGTAGCCCAACAATGCCCAGCACTGTTAGTACTAATACTCGGTAGCTAATAATAATAAATCTCCTTTCATTCTGAGATGATTTCACGCTGTATGTTCAGCAGAATATAATTTCATCTACTCTTTCTGGTCCCCAGATTCTTACTGAATTTGATGATCTTGAGCTTGAAACACTGTTAGTTTCCAGGCATCGCAATCATATTGCTCAGTGGTATGCTTTCTCATGAGATACAGGAATTCCTTTTAAAATTGAAGTGTGACATCCAGTGATAAAAAGACTGAACAAGGATATTGGATAAAGAAAATGGTCTGTCTTAGCTGTTCATAATCTAAGACAGACTTGGGGTTTTTGGTTGTAAATGCTTTGAAAATTGTTAGTGTTATAAAAATTATGATGTATAAGGAAGTTGTTAATTTTAAAAGTGGTTGAGAATTGCAACACTTTGAAAAGCAGTTTATTACAGAGAGACTGTGATAAAAATAGATATTTCCTCTAGAAACGATGACTCAGACTATTCATTGATTTCCATAATGGTGGAGCCAGAAGGTGTCAGACACGCTCCCCTCAGTCCCCAGTCCATTTTATTCTTGCTGAGAAGGACTCCAGAAGTATGACATGTATTTTTGTTTTCTTTCTAGTGATGGGATCATGTAGGCATGTAAGAAAATTATTTTTCTGCCTAATATTAGCTTAAAAGTTAGCTAACCTAACAAACCAAAAAAATTCAAACCCATTGCCATCGAGTCTATCCTGACTAATAGCGACCCGATATATAGCTAACCTAAGACTAGTTAAATTATCTGTGTTGGGATGTGTTTCTGAATGACTTTTTTTTTTTAACTTTAGAAGGCAATGTTGTTGTAATTTTTTCCCCCATAGGCTAGTTGCCAGATAACTTTTTTCATTCATATTTATTTTTGTTGAGATTCATACCCATTTACTTGGGAAGTTATATTTGGATTATTTAGAATTTAGGATTATCCAGGATGCTACCTCACCACAACAAATTATTCCTACTTACTTGCTTTGATACTAGGTCACTGCTCCATCAAATAGAATTTCATTCACTGTGAAGTTGTAAAGAATTAAATTATAGAAATTAATACTCTTTTAACAAGTGAGAGTTTGAAATAGTTTGTTCCTTTGTAAGAAAAGTTACTCTAGTCAAAAATTAGGAACCTTGTCTTCAAATATTGACTATACATGGGAAACATTTTGAGTTTTATAGTAAATCACTTTGTGCTATATTTTTTAACTTAAATCACTATATTCTTTTCTTAGAAATGAATAAAAGTGAGTTTTAGCAAATTCTTTAGTTTAGACTGTATTTAATAATAACCCATAGTTTTACTGCTGTTTATCACGTATTTTTATACCTGTTCTTATTTATTTCTCACAACAGCCCCCTGGTTGTAAGTATTATTTGCATTTTAAGTAATTGAGGAAACTCAGCTGCCAGTTGATCAAGAATTAAAGAGTCAGTGGATTGAGGCAGGGCTTCCTCGAATAGGTTTGGTTCCAGGCTTGAACCCCTGCTGAGAATTTACATTACTGACGAGTTCCCAGGTCATTATACGTAACTGTCACCTGGGGATCTTGTTAAAGTGTAGATTCTGATGCAGTATATCTAGGGTGGAAATGCAAATTCTCTGTAGAGAACTTGTTAGAAATGCAAATTCTCAGCAGGGATTTGAACCAGAACAAACCTATGAAGCCCTGGATTGAGGACTCAGATCTTCAATCTTTGGCTATTTCGAGCGTACCGTGCTGTCGTCTCTTACCTCTTCATTGTTTACATACTTGAGGAGTTACCAGAAAGTTAGATTTAAGCAATAAATTTGCCTGTTTTCAGCACTCTTAATTAATTTTACCTTTTACCTTTGATTGTTCCTTTGAAGAGGGAGGAGATAATAGTAAAAAACTGCTGAACAAGACTGAGTTTTACATTATGGTCTCAAGATTAATCCATTACCGTCTGTTTTTCTAGCATTAAGGAATTCCCCTCAATCATGCATAATACTCTATTACTAATAAAGTATTGAGTCAAAATGCCCTCACAGACCTAGTTGAACTCATCATGTTCCGGAAGGGGCCTGAGGCTCAATGATCAAGCTAGACAGAGTTTGTTCTTTGATCAAACTAGCCAGAGTTTGTTCTTTGTGGGCCTTAAAACTTTTTCCAATAGTTTTCTAATAAGGTAGTAGAAAGCAACACCTCTTTTGAAATTTCCATTTTCTTCAAATTGTAAACATTTTAGGATTCAGTGTGAGCTAACTTTTTATCTCATTGCTAGATTGAAACTGATTATTTCATTAACTGGTCAGTGTTTTAAGGGAGCGTTCTGCAGGAATGGAACTTTCAGGGGTAAATAAGCCCTCATTATGTAATTAGACTACATATCATATGTTCTCATTAGTAGCAACACCCTTCTGAGCCTGAAATCTCAGCAGATGGCAGGAAATAGTCACTGAGGGATTATCTCTGGGCTAACGTAGTTTTATATTAGGAAGAATGTGGAGGGAGAAAGAGAAGAAGATCTCTCTACCACTTGTGGCATGCCATCCTGTGGATATGACCTCGCTAGAGCAACGGGGTAAGTTTCATAGAAGAATAGTGGCATGGCCAGGAAGGAAAGAGTTTGAAGGTAGAGCTTGGTTTCTCGCTTTCTTGTTTTGCTATGGGGCATGTGCTCCAAGGGTAGTTTGTGAGCTTACTTAAGTTATTTTGCGCTTGCTTAGTCCTTTTCTGCAAGAGATTTTTTTTTTTTTTTTTAACCTTTTCCTACTTGGAAACGTAACTGAAATGTGAGATAAGGGGGACAGGCCTTTCTTTCCTCTAACAGTAGAACATGGAGGTCCACTTCTCCATTAGTAGCACTATACCTTTATAACCCACTGCCATCAAGTCAACTCCAACTCATAGCAACCCTATAGGACATAGTAGAACTGCCCCATAGGACTTCCAAGGAGCAGCTGGTGGATTTGAACTGCTGACGTTTTGGTTAGCGGCCAAACGCTTAACCACTGTGCCACCAGGCCTCTGTACCTTTATAGTACAGGCATGAAGAAAAGTATTTACCTATGTGAATTCTAAACACAAACTCCCAAGGTAAAAGCTCATAAAGGAAAGGGCGATCAGTTGCTTTACCAATGAATTCCTTGCACTTTAAAAATTTCACTTCGTGGTTCCTTCAGCTGGTGAGCTCCCTTATTGTTAGGAGCCGTCCAGTCAGTTCTGACTCATAGTGACCTTATGTACAACAGAACGAAATACTGCCTGGTCCCGTGCCATCCTTTTTGTGCTTGAGCCCATTGTTGCAGCCACTGTGTCAATCCATCTTATTAAGGGTTTTCCTCTTTTTCATTGACTCTCTACTTTGCCAAGCATGATGTTCTTCTCCAGGGACTGGTCCCTCCTGATAACGTGTCCAAAGTATTTAAGACAAAGTCTCGCTATCCTCGCTTCTAAAATACATTTAAAATGGAATTTGACATGTAAAAATTCAGTTTAAGAGCAGATTTTCTTTAACCCACATTAAAAAAAAATCATATTTGTGTTCAAAGCCATGGTTGGTTGTCACTCAGAAATATTAGAGACTTCGACATATGCTGTTGGTATAGGTGCCTAAATTTGCTGTACCACAAAGTTGTGTTACTCTTTGTAATTTAAAATAGTGTCTCTTCAATAGATAAGTATGATTTAATATGATAGGATTATTCCTTGTAGATTTAGGTTTTCTTTACATTGGATAAGTTACGGTTGGTCTCCCTGGACTAAACCAGATTGAACGTTTCTACGTCCACAATTGTGATTTGCAACAGGACTCTGGAAATTAAATATACTCAGGTCATGCAAACGTATGTAAATTAAGGAAGTATGGCCCATAGGTAGAAAACGTGGAGAATGAGCGTCAGTTACAGGAAGGCTTTCTTTCCTTTCTTTAAACAGCTTTAGAAACACACTTTAAAAAACCATGTTTTAACCATGAAAACGCCTTTGTCAAGACTCAGGTGTTGACTAAAGCATGTGGGTCTACTTGCTACTTTACATAGGAGATGGATATGGCAGTAGTGATGGGGGAGGAAAGAGGACTCAAATGTATGTCAGCCGCTTTGCAGGATAAGGCAAAGCAAAGCAAATAGCCATGCTGTGTGTCTCAAAGGGCTCTCATGTGGGTATTTCAGCTTGAAAGGGGATTAGCTTTGGAAGTCTGTGATCGTGTCGGACATTTGTAATTGAAGGTGGCTGTTGAAAATAACTCTTTACATAGCTGGATTCTAGCAGTCTTGTTGATGATGAGGTAAGTGGAGTGAATAGGAAGTGATCTGTTTGTCATCACTTGTGCCACAAAGCCAAGAAACCTAGTATCTGGGAACGGAGACTTTCAAAAGCACCAGCATTGGGAAGTGTTTGATAATTCAAATCAAAGAGGTTTTTTTTTTTTGGTTATGAAAAGTGCTGAAGGAATATATACATGGGAATATATACCATTGAAGTTTTGCTATTAGCATTGTCCTTCGCCAGAGGGAAGCTGAAATTGGACATTTTGATTACTCAGGTAGCCACCAGTCTTATAATGATTTCTGCCAGACCTTAAACCTAGGTGAAATTAGTACATGCCTCACATACAGCCTTACTCCATGAGCTTGTTTGTCCTGTTGCTTATACTTCTATACTTTGAAATCAGCTTTTAGAACTTTTTGAGAAAGTTCCTGAGCGATCATAGCTGTTTCTAGGAAATGAATACAGCTCTCACATACTTCTGTGGGCGGATCATAGATGTTATACTAGATGAAGTCATCTTGACTTGCAGGTGTTGTAGGGGAAAAACATCACAAAGTTTAGTAAAGTAAAAAGAAAGTTTTATTTGGCATATATTCAAAAGAACAAAAGTGGGAAGCGGACGAGCGTGCTGCCAGAGCTAGAATGTCTGCCCGAATCCAAGGAAGGTTACAGAATCATCAGTATATATCAACATCACAAAATGGGTAGAATCATTGAAAGCGTCACTTTTTCACTGATTGGCTAGAAATTATAATCTTACATTTTGAATCATCTTTCTTAATCATTGGTACGGGTTTCAGTTACGAAAGTCAGGAGGGTCTTCATTGGTCCAACAAATTCCTGTTCACTAGATGTTAATAGAAAAAGACAAACGGTGAGAAGTCCTTTGGGTTAGGTTTTATCGCCCTTATGTGAAAACTTCCTTGAGATAATTTCTGAGATTGTCCCATCTGTTGTCTTATCTCAGGGCCCAGTTGATGTGTCTTTGTGAGTCTGTGAGGGCCCAGCTCCTGCTGGGTCACATCCTGTATGCTCAAGGAGAGGGAATAATAACTCCAATATTATTTCCTAAATCACAGTTGAAAAAGATATAGTATGAATGGCCGCCAGTGAACACTTATTACGTCTGTATTCTTATCCTGCTAATCAATTCACACTTCCATAAGGCAGTCTCTGGGTGATGTGCAGCTTTTGGAAAAAAAGAAAGTGAACAGGAAGTGTTTTTCTTAGAGGATTTTATTTGCTCATTCAAGGCAACAGAGAAACATTAAATGATTTGTGGTGGATTTTATTTTCCTGGAGCACCTTCTGCAACCTGGAATTCAGTCGGTTATTGTGTTAGGGGATGGGTGCACTGACCTTGTCAAAAGAGTGACTAAGGATTTCGTTTGACTTTGGTTTGTTAGTTCACAATACTTACGTAAATCTGGATCTCTAACCTTGGCGTCTTCTAACTGTATAATCCTAGGCAGTCATTCACTATGAAAACATTTGTGTTTCTTTTTTCTTTGTATTTGTTCATTCAAAAAGCCTTTCAAAAGCAATTGCAGCCTGCATGTGATTATAGCTATCAATAACGCTTAAACTAACTGCTGAGATGAAACTTTTCTTTTTGGACCTAGCTAATTTCACATATCAATCGAAAAATTTTTTTTCTGTTAACAGGCTTGACTTTACTAATTGGTAGCTACCCTTAGGGTTGAACTGGATTCTTTAGGGGCAGCATTTGACAGAATAATTTTTGACATTTTAATTTGACAAGAAACAATTCTGGGAAATGACTTAGACATGTGCCTGAAGTGGAGTCTTCTCTTGCCATGGTTGTGATATACTCAGTGCAGGGAATGCCTTTGAAAGTCTGCAGCGCTTTGTAAACCCTGTGATCCATTTAATATGATAGTTAAAGCTTCTTGGCAGATGTTTTCATAGGAACCTCACCTAAAACAGTCTTACACGGTTGAGCGGCTTTTTTTCTGTAGATATTAGGGTTTGGGGTAGTGGGAAAGGGGTAATGCAGTAAATTCTAATCTTTATGATAAAAATACAGATTTCTGGAGGACCATAAATTAAGGTATTAAATGTGTTAACTTTATGCCTCTTTATTCTTGCTTTAATTATGTTGTAATCTACATCTTTCTAACTCAGAAGTATTATTTGCTTTAAAAATCTGCCCCGGTCTTACCAAAAATATCCTCTGATGTCTTCCTAAAACCAAGCAAGTTTAGTTTAACTAGTAAAAAATGTTGCCTTGAGCATTACACTCTTTTAAGAACTGCCATATTATTATGCAAATAACACATGCACTTTATGTTTTTTGCAAACCATGCAACCCCCTCGTGCAATATTTTCCTAGGCACATTATGCATATTATATGTGTGGGTACATTATTTGCAAAAAATATGGTATCTATAGGATCGAACTGAGAACAGTAACTCGAAAGATTAGATAGGAACCTTAGGGGGCAGTGAATTAATGGAGGAAGGATCCACTCAGAAAAGGAGAGTGAGAATGGTTGCACAGCTCAAAGAACTGTAATCAGTGTCACTAAATGGTACATATAGAAACTGTTGAATTGGTATACATGTCACTGTGTATATTCTCAAGAACTACAAAATAAAGCAAAAACAAAATCCTTACTGATCACAACAACAAAAAATTTTTTTTAATTAAAAAAAAAAAATCTGCCCCTGGCAGTTGAAAATGGTAAAATAGACTTATTTCAGTTACGAGTTATTTTTTGTACTATTGTATATCTCTGTTGTTGTTGTTAGCTGCTGTCTAGTTGACGCCCAACTCAGGGCAACCCCATGCACAATGGATTCGGACCTCTGTTTTCTATAGGGTTTTCATGGACTGATTTTTAGAAGTAGATAGCCAGGTCTTTCTTCCTAGTCTGTCTTAGTCTGGAAGCTCCACTGAAACCTGTGCAGCATCATAGCAACACGCAAGCCTCCAGTGACCGTTGGGTGGTGGCTGGGCTTTCGGAATTTTGGCTGAGAATCGAACCAGGGAAATGGGTTGAAAGGAAAGGAAAAAATGACTTTTCAGTTTATTCTTTCTGCATATGTGTGTGTATTTCTAATGTGTCAGATTTTGTTTTTTAACCACTAGATAAGGTTAGAAATTGATACTCTCAAACTTACCCATGATGATAATGATTTATTCCAGTTGAGGAAAAACATGCATTTTGTTACCCGTATATCCCCCTGAGATTAGGGTGGGTAGATGGTTTGAGAAGTAGACTGCTTAGTTCTACTAAGCTACTTTACAAGTCATCATTAGTTTGTAGCCTACGTATTTTAGTGAAATAACTTTTTAATGGAGTTGCCGGTCATGTACATGTGTGCACGTGCTCACGTACACATGCACAAACACACACTTCTGCAAACATTTGTCTGCTTTTCTTTACCTCCCTTCCCCTCCCACTCTCTTTCCTTCACTGTATATATGAGGAAAAGGTTAACATCTTTCATATCATTGTGCAAGAATACCTATCGCTGCAAATGATTAATTTTCTTCATGAAGAGTTACAATTGAAGTCATTTTTTTCTTTTTTTAAATTGTGTTGAAAATATACACAACAAAACATACACCGATTCAACAATTTCTACATATACAATTCAGTGACACTGATTACATTCTTCAAGTTATGCAACCATTCTCATTAATCTCCAAATTATTCCGCCACCATTAAATCATTTTTGTATTTATTTTTAGTAAAATTATTTGCTTATTACAGTTAGCAATTCACTGGCAAAAGTTGCTCTTAAAGAAGAAACATCACCATTCCATAAGCCTCTAACAATAAAAAAGTAGTAAGAATAAAAAAGTCAAAGTTAACGTAGCATATCACACATCTGGGTTTGTACTCTAACATCTTTTTGTTTTCGTTTTCAACTTGGAAATGACAGTGACGTTGGACTATGGCTTCAAGTGTGTAATGTTACTTTAGAGATTGTAATTGTACTTACAATTGCGATTGTCCTATGCTTGAGTTGCAGAAAGCTTGCAATTAACAGGGAAATTCATTGGAGCCCTTTGGTATAAAATATACTTTCAGAACAACATCGAGTTATTTAAAATTTACTTTGGAATGCAGACTTCATACTTAAACTTATGGGAATTAAAATCGTTTCAAAAGTTCTTGCAGCCATTGTGCACAGTTCCTGTTGGGAGTGATTGCCAGCACGGGGGAACCAGGAAGTCTGTCGTTTAAATTCTTCAGGATCAGATTTATCTCAGATTTTCGTTACACATGGTGTTAAGTACGTATTAAGTGATAGCTGTAACTTTCTTTTCCTCTCTTACCTTTGGGAATGTTAAGAACATGGCTTTAGCTTTCTTCTAATTTGTGTTATTTTTGTATTTGTTTTTAATATTTAAACGTATATACCTTTAAATTACAATGTAACTAAATGTACAGATAACCTTAGATTTTTTTTTAGCATATTGAGTTTTTTAAATTATGTAAATATCTACTGGCCAGGTTTTAAGAATTTTGGGCAAGAAACTGTAAGAATGGCTGGAGGGTGGTATCATTACTTTTAGGTAAGATTAGACCAAGTGCTTATGTTTAGGAAACCCTGGCGGCACAGGGGTTAAGAGCTCAGCTGCTAACCAAAAGGTCGGCAGTTCGAATCCACCAGTCGCTTCTTGGAAACCCTGTGGGGCAGTTCTGCTTTGTCTTGTAGGGTCGCTGTGAGTCGGAATGGACTCGACAGCAATGGGTTTGGTTTTTGGTTTGGTTATGTTTACTTATTTGTTGGTTTTAGACTCTTTCTCCCCCTACTTGTGATTTCATCTTAGCATTAAGAAGTGTGGAGATAAAATATATTTGCCAAAAATAAGGCCCAACAGTTAAGATTTAAAATTGCCAGGGATACCAAAAGAGATATAAGAAGATTTTGGAGCACTGAATTCACTGAATATGGACTTATTTTTCAGCTTCAGAAATTGTTCTAAGATTTTATTAGAATGAACATAGTCCCTTGTGCTTTGGCTTAATCAAGGAGGTTGCAATGGGTGTCATTAGCCAACTAATGTTTGAGTTCCCTAATTTGTCCTCTCATTTTTTGTAGAGTGATAAAACTGACTGTTAGTGTCTTAGTCATCGTGTGCTGCTATAACAGAAATACCACAAGTGGATAGTTTTAACAAAGAGAAGTTTATTCTCTCACAGTCCAGTAGGCTACAAGTCCAAATTCAGGGTGTCAGCTCCAGGGGAATACTTTCTTTGTCAGCTCTGGAGGAAGGTCCATGTCATCAATCTTCCCTTGGTCTGGGAGCTTCTCTGTGCAGGAACCTCAGGTCCAAAGGACGCGCTCTGCTCCTGGCACTACTTTCTTGGTGGTATGAGGTTCCCATGTGTCTCTGCTCACTTCTCTCTTTTATATCTCAAAAGAGATTGGCTTAAGACGCTATCCAGTCTTGTAGACCTCATCAGTATAACTTCATCATAGTTATAGAGTTTACAACACATAAGGAAATCACATCAGATTGCACAATCATACAATACTGGGACTCATGACCTAGCTAAGTTGACAGATATTTTTGGGGGACACAATTCAATCCATGACAGTATTTCACTTTACAACGACTACTGGAAATTATGAGATATTTGTTTCTGGCTTGTCCTAGTCCTACTTGTATTTCAGCTGAAATGTGTACCAAATGCAATGCCAGTGCAAGGATTGCCCATTTCATATGTCTGCTTACCACTTGCATAACTTTGAACAGTAAACATTCCTTGACTACAGCATTACAGTTTGTATTTAACAGCACTCATTTTTACGATATTCCAGACATGAACACAAATTGATTTTATCCATGTTAATGAAAAAAAAACAAATCCTTTATTTCAATGTGTAAAACAGAAAAACATGAACTTCTGAGAAGTCTGGAATCAATTAGGTCAGCCAACTGTGTAGGAAAGAAAGACAGCAGACATGGAAAATAATCGGATCAAAACAGCTTGTTTTACAAGAAATGGAAACCTGCAGAGTAGATGGTGAACAAGAAATTAACTTATAAAATTTTACTCTTCAGTTTGCTACTATAACACATTTGATTTCAAACTGTAGAATATGCAAATGGGAATATGTATTAATTGGTGTTTATTTCTATCCTTCCCATGCTGTATATTTTCAGCTATGGTAGAGCTTCTAAAAATACAAAGATGAGAAATTTTCAATGGTAGCACAGCTATGGGGAGTAGACATGTTGTAGAGAAAAAAACCAATTATACAAGACCTTTGTGAAAGAATTGAAAGAAAGATCTTGCTTGTTGTAGATGTTTCTAAGTTGACACTATTTTATTTTAAAATACTGCCAACTCAAATCTAAGTAAAGATCTGGCTCTTGTTTTTGCTTTGTCTTGTGAGGTATGAGAGGAAATTAGGTAGTTTTGAAACATCAATCTTTGGCCCAGTGATCTCTTTGTATATTCTAAGGGTGCAAAAACCTAAATGATAAGGAATTTGCTTTTTGTTCCATGGATGAATTATATCATTAACCATGCATGTACTGCTCATCTGAGTGAATCCTAGTTTGTTTAATTTCTGATGTATCCAAACAGGTGGCTTGATAGTGAATGCTTCTCCCTAAACAAATAACTTTAATTTGCATGCTTCTCCAGCACCTCCTCTTAGTATCCTTGTAGAAATCATTGCTGATTCTTAGGCCCAGATCTCAGGAGAAACAAGCTAGAACATCATGCCAATTATGTTAACCTCTGGGAACAAAAATGTTTATTGATCGACCTTCACAAACAACTTTTTAAAAACTCCAAAGCTTTCTTCTTAGAGAGAAGATCAAACCAAACCCATTACCGTCAAGTTGATTCCTACTCATAGCGACCCTGTAGGACAGAGTAGAACGACCCCATAGGGTTTCCAATGAGTGGCTGGTGGATTTAAACTGCCAACCTTTTGGTTAGCAGCCTGAGCTCTTAACCACTGTTCCACCAGGGCTCCTATTAGAGAGAAGACCTGTGAAAAGATGATTGGGAGGAGGGGAGTGGGCAGAGTGTGGACATCTAGATAGAAAGAAGTCTGGCCGAAGAGTCTAGAGACCTGAGTTTTTGGTTTTTTTTTTTTAATCTTGGTTTCACACTACTTGGTGTCAAATTATATTGGTCGATGATTTAATTCTTCGGCTCTCTCTTAGTGCATAGGTGAAATGAGAGGAGTACTTAGTACTAAAATCAAAAGGTCGGCAGTTCAAATACACCAGCCACGCCTTGGAAACCTTATGGGGCAGTTCTCCTCTGTCCTGTAGGGTCGCTATGAGTCGAAACTGAGTCAATGGCACCTAACAACAATAACAAAATGAATTAGTTTGAGTTAGTACATCTTGAAAGCTATAATATTATACACATGCCGGAGGTTCATATTATTTACTTTAGGATAATTGAAAATGATCTTGAGAACATAGTACTCACTTGTAGACTGAGCAAAGAATTCTATAGCTGTTTTCTTCCCTGTGTAGAAGGAGCTAGTTTGACCAGATTATCATAGAGACAGGACATGGACAGGTGCCATTGCATTCAGATGCTTTGTCTTTTGTGAAAGCCTTGAGTTGAATGTTTCTCTGGGTAGCCAATCCTTGGCACCACAGCTTTGTTCTGATAGTGGCATCTGGCACTAGATTGATTTAACTGAGTCTGAGGTTTGCTCTTTTCAGAATGTGCTCTCTAGACAGCTTCTGTGTGGCTCTGACATGGCCACATGCTGCTGCTGCTTTTTCTGCCTTCTAGCACCACATGTGAGGCTAAGGCATTCTGACACCTGCCATTGGGAACCTTTACTTGCTGAAAAATGTCAAGCTTTTTAGACAAGATGAAGACAGATATAACTGATTTTTCTTCTCTTAGGAATAGGTTGAGGTCATTTGTTCATAGGTAGATGAATTACTGAAGTGGTACAGTTCTGTTAATTTTGAGTGAGTACGGGGGCTTCGTATAGAAGATTCTGGGTGTGTGTGTGTGTTTTTATTCTCCTTTGTTATTTGTCACCTATTTGGTATGATACTAATCTGCTATTTGTATAAAAAGTGTTTTAATGAGGATTTTTGGGTTTTTTACCCAGATAAATGGTGAAAGGAGTTAGAGGAGTCCTGCTCCGTACTCCTTGTTTTCACTGAAAAGCTCTCTAGGAAATTGCAGGTTTTTGAGAGTGGGCTTCTGTTATGATCACGTTACCATACAGATGCACACATTAAATCCCCCCAGTGATAGTTAAATCTTAACTAGCCAGGAGTAAGACATCCTGTTTGAGGGGCTTGCAGCCTCCTCTTCCCTTTTTGTCTTTGAGCCATTTTAGTGCTCCAAGATGGGAAGATTGTTTGGTAAATAAAGGAAAAAAAAAAAAAAAACAGCATTGCCGTTGAATTGATTCTGACTCAGGGTGACCCTGTATGTTACAGAGTAGAGCTGAGCGCGATAGTGTTTTCTTGGCTGTAATCTTTACAGAAGTGGATCATCGGCCCTTTCTTCCACTGTGTCGCTGGGTAGGTTCGAACCACCAACCTTTTGGTTAGCAGCTGAATAAAGGACCAAATGAAGGACAAGGGAAGTGCCAGCCCTTGAGTTTGTTCCTTTTAATAACTGATTTATAAGTGATTGAGGAAGAGAATTGAACTCCAGTGTAAAAGAAAAGCTTGAAAAGATCTATCATTATTATTACTGTTTTTATTTTTTGCTTAGTCTTGTTTTTCAATCTTATGGGTGAATTATAATTGACTGTGTTCTGTTGAGTAAACTATTTTTTGCATTTATCACATGCTGATCTTTATTGTGGACCCCAAGTCCAGCAACATCACAGGGATGGGATTAGCCTAATTTGGTATAATTTGGTAGAGAAGTTCCAATGACTGTAGTCATTTTGAATTGCAAAAAAACATAAAAAGTTTGGATGAGAAGATGCCCTAAAAGTTACTTTAGTGGAAGCCAAAAGCTGTTGCGAGACTGTGAATCATACATGGGAATACTATATCCTGTGGCATCTCTTTGGACAGTTTCTTCTCACATGGCTTTAAGTGGAAAAGAGAGAATGGTTATTAGCCAGCAGGCTTGTTGCTTGTAGTATAGTTTATGAAGAGTATTAGAAATATAAAATCCATTAATTGGAAGGCAGTGAGGACTAATGACTTTTATCAACAGGATCCATGACCTGGAACATAAATATTTCAAAGCAGTCTACACTGGGAGCCTGGTAGCTATTCAGTAAACAAAGCCTCTTGCTTAGGATCCTAGGTTGAGTTGAATTATATAAAGAAGGATTCTTGCTCAAATATAAACACTTTTTCTTCGTCTTTAACTTATACTTCCTATTATAACAGTTTTTCTACAGAAGCATAGAGTATGTATGTCTCAGCTCATATAGTATTTTTACAAGTGTCTTCATCTTATTATATGCTTTTTGGTTGTTGATAATTATCAAGGAATAAACATCTAGGATTTTGGTTTCCACGTTGGAAATGAACAGTCTTAAAAATTGTTTCTACCTGAATCAAACATATCTACACTTCCTCACAGTATGTTTCATACAGTTGCAAGTTATGTTACTAGACAAGATTTGAACTTTAGCTGCCATTTTTTGTAAGAGAGCTCTTCTTAGTTTAAGATACAATAGATCTTTAACAAAGAAAGGGCTGTTCTGATATATGAATAATTTTAAAAGGCCCTGAGGTGAAGAAGACTATTATAAAATTAGAAATGTCAAGATAAATCAAATGTATTCTTCAGGTAATATGCTCTTTCTCTGTAATCTCTACTGTGGTGTACCATTTATCTTTCTGCTTGTTAATTTCTGAAGTGGACATATTTCTAACATCTTTAAACATGGTGCCAAAAGACTTACCAAACCCCTTTCTGTCAAGTTGATTCTGACTCTCAGCTGCTAACCAAAAGGTCAGCAGTTCAAATCCACCAGCTGCCCTTGGAAACCCTAAGGGGCAGTTCTACTCTGTCCTATAGGGTCGCTATGAGTCAGAATCAACTCGAAGACAGCAGGATCGAACTTACCAGTGATTCTGAAAACACTGGCCCAGAGATCAGTAATCTTTAGTGCCAGCATACCAGTCTGCAGCTGAATTTATTCTTTCCATAACGTATCAAAGCTTGTTGCAAGTTCTCTCTTCTCTTCCTTCTAGAAAGGATAACTGTGTTTAACAAAGTAAAACAGAACAGATACTACGAATCGTATTTACATAATGCTTATGTAGATGGGAAACCACTAAAGTTTCACATTTTTCACACTTTAGTATTTATTTTGAGTTTTTGATACTTTAGAATAGTGTTTCTCAAAGTATAGTCCTAGATTTCATCAAAATCACAAACTTTTGTGTTTCAGAAAACACCATTAAGAGAATGAAAGGACAAAACAAAAATTGGGAGAAAATATTTTCAAATTATTTATTGGATAAAGGACCTGTATTTAGAATATATAAATAACATTTGTAACTCAATAACAAGGAGACAGACAAGCCAATTAAATGAGCAAAAGATCTGAATAGATATTTGACCAAAGAAGATACAGGATAGACCAATACATTGAAAAGATGTTGAGCAACATTAGTTACTGAAGAAATGTAAATTAAACTACAAGTAGGTGCCACTTCACAACTGCTAGAATAGCTGTAATCAGCGAGACAGGCAATAGCAAGTATTGTGGAGGGTGTGAACAATCTGGAATCTTCATTCATTGCTGTGGGAATGTAAATGATGTAGCCGCTTTGAGAAAGAACTAGGCAGTTTCTTTAAAAAATTAAACATAAATTTACCATATAACCCAGCATTTCCACTCCTAGGAATCTGTTCAAGAGAAATGAAAATGTATCCACCCAAAGACTTGCACACAAGTGTTTATAGCAGCATTATTTATAATACTGGAAAACTGGAACAAAGCCAAAAGTCCATCAACTGGTGAAAACAAACAAAATGTGGTGTATACATAACAATGGAATACTGTTCAACAGTTTAAAGGAAGTACTGATGCTGCAACATGGATGAATCTCAAGAACATTATGCTACGTGAAGAAGCCAGACACAGACCATACACTGTATGATTCTAAGACAGAGGTCACCAGGCTGTGGAAAATTCCACTACCTAAAGCAGCTTACTTGGCACGCCCTGTAGCTTTACATTAACCTCCTGGTTCCCTTGCTTGACACAACCTTCAGCTTTACATTAACATCCTGATTCCCTTTTCCTTAACTGCTGCCTGGAACTAGAGGAAATCAGCGGAAACCGGTTAAGGCGCCATGTTGACATTCTAGATAACCTTTTAGCTCATAAAGTACCTCATACATAGTAATTTCCCCACCTCTGGGTAGAGTTTGACTGCTGTTTTCTGAACATGTGATGCATGAAGTTATTTGTAAACCCCTTTGCGCCTGCGTAGTATGATTGAGAATGTTGCTGATGTAACTTGATGAACTTCTTGCTTGTAAACCCCATAAAAGTAACCTTTCCTCTCGTTCTCCCTGAGCAGCCTTGGAGGCAGCGGCTCTGACTGTTCCTTTCTTTGCACAACAAAATAAAGGTGCCTTTCCAGTCTCGCACCTCGGTCTCTTGTTTATTGACTAAGAAGAGTCATGCTGAGCAGAACCTGGGGTTTCCACCTGGCAACAATTCTGTTCGTATTAAATGTCTAGTAGATGTGACTACTTAGAGACACAAAGTAGATTAGTGGATGTTTGGGGCTGGGAGTGGGAAGGAGGATTTATTACAAATAGGAAGGATCTTTTTTAGATGGAAATGTTCTAAAATTTGATTGTAGTGATGGTTGTACAACATTTACTAAAAGTCATTGAATTATACACTTAAGGATGAATTCTATGGGACGTAAAGCACACCTTAATAAAACCTTAAAACAAAAACTGTGGTCCCAGGATCAGCAACATCAGCATCACTAAGGAGCTGGTTAGAAATGCAAATTCTGGGTCCCAGTGAAGTGGAAAGTCTGGGAGTGGCCCAGCAATCTGTTTCAGCAAACCCTCAGCTCAAGTTTGAGTCACTGCTATAGAATCAAGGGATGTAAGGAGAGTATGGAGAGTTAGGTAGCTTTTGGTGCAGTTTATATGCATTAACTCTCCTCTGTGTCTGTAACTGTAGGAAAGGTTTGAATTAAGGATTGTTCTAGTAGAGTTAAAGAAAATTACAGGGCAATGAGAGTAAAAATAAACTGGCCTTTCATGTTCTTGATATGTCCCCACAAGAAGCTTTGTGATTGTGATGTTTGTGTACCACATATGTTAGTAAATTCCTGTGTTCTTTTAGGCTTGCTGTTACTTAACGAACATAGCATAAACAGGTTCATTTGCCATAACGACAGTGGAAGTTTAGATCTTTGAAAGGAATTAGTTCTCCTAAATATTTATACAGTGTAATATAGCAAAGCCAGAAATGTGCAGTGATCCAAAAAAAAAGTAAAGATCTGAGTATAGATAAAGAAGTAAATGGAACAGCCGGATGAACTCAGCAACTCATTTTCTCCCTCCATCTGCTCAGTGCACTTTAAAAACCATGATTAGCAAAGGAGTTGGTCTAGTGTGGTGGCCTTACACATGCGATATGCTTTCAGGATTTTCCCAGCATTGTTTTGGTGGCCAGAAGAAGTTCTAAAGGTGGAGTGTGCTCCGGAATAGGGATTGGCCATCCAATCTGAAATGCTGCTGGTCGGTGAGTGTGTTAGATGACTGGGGCTGGGGGCACACTGAAGAACAGATTTATGACTTTTACTGAGAAAAGTAGAGGTTGTATAGGGAGGGATAAAGCAAATGTAAGTGCGGGGAAAAAAAGGGAGTGGGTAACAGGTTATAAAAATCAATAAATGTGTGTCATTTATTACTTGAGTTCATCGAGACTATCAACAGTGCTGTTTAGAAGAATATTGGGGAATGTAGCATAAACCATTGTTATTTCTAAAACTTTATTCAACTGTAGGTAAAAGCTACGGGCATATTAGTTGCTGTCAAAGTATATCTCTACTTCTGTTTCCTTTTAAATTATTTTATTTCTCTTTCCCTGTGCTTTCCTTTTTTTTTTTTCTTTTTTCTTTTTTCTTCCTAATTCTTGCTTAAAGCTTTGATAATTAGTATTATATTGTTGGACACTTATTTTGAAATAGCAAAATTTTACCATATTATATCCTCCAAATTGGTAATTTGGAATTCTGACTTTGGTTATAGATTGGATGATAAAGGGGTAAGATATTTTACACATTTCATTTAAAAATATGCCATAGTAATCTGAATTGCTCATATTTATTAGTGGACAAATTCCTATAGATGTATGTAAGGGAAAAAATATGGAAAGAAGTAAAGTAGATGAAGTGAACCTTTGTAAGAAAACTTTATTGCTAACAACTCTTTATTAAACTCTTGTATTTATAGCTGAATAGAATTGCAATTGAACAAGAATGAATGAATACATATAGTTTGTTATTATATGAATAAATATACAAATTGAGTACGTAAAAATTGACACAATTTTGGGGTTAACTGCAAGAATCAGAAGAAATGCACGTTTAGGTGTGGGGTGAAGGAGGGTTGACAGTATCATACTTCAAAAAAAAATACATCTCAAGATGTTGACTAAAGAACATTTTCATTGTAAAATTAGATCAGTGTTTATTCCTGCCCTCTTAGTTTTTGTATCTCGTTGTAGCAAACATGGAGTGTTTATACTACTACTGCAAGTAACAGTTTTTTCCATGCTTAGTCTTCCTTTTTTTTTTTTTTTGGCCTGCTTTTTCTGTCCTGGAGTTAGTGGGACACTTGCCTTTTGTGTAAACTAATGGCACTTATGCACCAGACCTTGTGGTTGGGCCTGTAGTTGCTTTGTCTTGAGTTCCTTTAGTCATAGTGTGCAGTGCTTATAACAACTTCTTGTTGTTTGCAGGCTTAGATAGGGAAAAAGGAAATAAAGGAGAGATTTTTAAAAAAGCAAGCAAAAGAAGGTGATGGGAAAGGGGAGAGAAAATAAAAGAGATGCTTACTGTAGAGGATGGTGGAGAATTGCTGACAATTTATGCTGGTGTCATTTTGTCAGAAATTACTTCCACCTCATGGAGGGACTTAATCTACCCATAGGAGACAAACTCTCCATCTTCATTGTCCTTCAATTTGTTGATTTCCTTTTCCTGTGGTGGCATTTGAAGATGTCGTTTAGTTTGCCATCCCCATCATTGAATGACCCACTGACAACAGCAAAAGTGATTTAAATGTGGTTTGACACACTGTGGCACATTGCAGCAGCTCAGTGTCATTGTAAACATACGCTTGTGACGCTGAATAGCAGAATCAAATTCCCAGGTTGAATACTTTATTGTTTTGTTTATGGCAGAGAAGATACGACCATCTTGGTAGCTGATGCTTTAAGGGGTCCCAAGCCCCAAATTAAAACTTCGGCATGGTGATTACTAATTCAGACCTGCCCTTTCTAGGTTTCTTTTGTGGCTGGAAAGTGCTCTTTTCATCAGACATGGTATGGGGCACTGTTCTCTTGAAATATTGCTCTGTGAATAAGATGTGATAGGATGTCCACTAAGGTCCCCTGGTTAGTAGACATTTTAAGTTCTTCCAGGCTTGTTATGGGCCTTCTGTGTCATAACCCTGCCGTTGCTGGGATTGGTTTCTTTGGAAAATGGTCACCTTCTGAAAGGTAACTTAGAATTCAGGTTTTTTTTTTTTTTTTCCACCAGTAATTGGAAGATGGAGCCCCTGGGTGGTGCAAATGGTTAATATACTTGGCTGCTAACCGAAAGGTTGGTGGTTCCAGTCCACCCAGAGGCACCTCAGCAGAATGGCCTGGCCATCTACTTCCAAAAAATCAGCCATCGAAAACCCTATGGAGCACAGTTCTACTTTGAAGCACATGGGTTTTAGTGGTTTTTGTTTTTTAATTGAAGACGGCTTGTAACCAGTCTTCCACCAGATGGTGCTAGTGTTTCATACCTAAAGGTAAACTCCTTTGGCACCATTGAAATAATGAAGTTGTGTATTTTCTCTCTCTTTTTTTGCTTCACCATGTTTTGCCCTTAATATTCCCCCCACCCCCACGTGATACTTTCCTAGAATACTACTGTGTCCCTTGACGTCTTTTATATTGTGGATAGTGAGCTGGTTGTGCCTTGGTAATCAGGAAGGATAACCTGGGAGATGGATTCTGGAGGCCAGGGATTAATAAGTAGAACTTAAGGATATATAATATATACTTTGTTGTAAATCTTTTTATCATGCACTTGCTTTTTATCTGACCTGTTTGTGCAAATTTAGCATTTATCCTTGACTTTTCTGTTTAGCCACCTTTCTTTTCTGTTATCATAGGCAATCATGAAATGCCATCATTTGAGATCTTCTAGAGGCCATATCTGGAGGTTATTACTAACAAATGATATTTTTAACAAGATTTAAGTTAAAAATAACTTTAACAGAAGGTTTGGTAAAATAAAAATAGTAATAAAATGTTGGCCATTATCCAAGTGCTTAACTTTTAAACTTTTTCTGATTACAAATAAATGTTATTGCAGAAAATTTGGAAGAAACGAAAGTGTAGTTAAAGGAATAACCCGCATTAAGTACTATTAATATCTTACACAAACCGTCTTTTTTTCTGTTTGTAAATAGTTGCCCTCCAAAAATAACAAAGTTGATTTCCTATCACGCATAGTTTTGTAACCATCTTTTTCACCTAATCATATATCATGAATATTTGACATGAACTCAAACTATTTTACAACCGTAATTTTTAATGACAACATAGATTCCCATTTAATGTGCCCTTTAGTGAGAGACATTTTGATTGTTTTTAGTTTAGTTTTTTTTTCATTCACAATTCTGCTATGATGAATAGAGTTGTTTAATTTTTTTGTATATTTTAAAACTTCTTTCATGTAATTTCTTAAAAATTTAATAGTTGGTTTAGTGAGAATGTATATTTTTGAAACTTTTGATTTATATTTTCAAATTACCATCCAAGAGTTCTACAATTTAAATATTTTTTTACAGTATGTGATTTTATCTCCCTGCATCCTCGTCATCACCAGATTTCCTTAGTTTTTAAAGTGATTCGATATTGCTCATTTGAGACTCCCTGAAAAGACAATTCATCACTAAATAAAGCAGTTTAAAATTACTGGCATTTTCTTAGAAATAAGCCGGATCCTTTAAACAGTTCTAGGGCCCCTTTTCTTTATGGTGATTTGGTTTTTGGCCTTATCTCCTATCCCTAAATACAAAGAGCTGTCTTTTCATAGTTCTGAACAGGTTGTCTCGTATACAGAGTAAAGAATTAAGATCTGTCTTGCTGAACATTTTCAGCTCTTTGTGTTACTTGGTGAGAAACTTAGACCAATGCATTTAACCTCTTTCCATATGTATGTTTCTCAGTGAAAAATTGAAAGAACATTTTTTAGAAAAATTATTTTTAAAACTTTAGTGAACAAAGGAAATGAACAGACACTTCACCAAAGAAGACATTCAAATGGCCAACAGACACATGAGGAAATGCTCACGATCACTAGCCATTAGAGAAATGCAAATTAAAACCACAATGAGATAGCATCTCACCCTGGCATTACTGGCACGAATCAAAAACACTGGAAATAACAAACGTTGGAGGGGCTGCGGGGAGGTTGGAACTCTTATGCA
>NW_004443941.1:16621347-16716135 GCF_000243295.1 Trichechus manatus latirostris
GTACAGCAGTCCAGTGACAAGGGCCAGAAGGCAGAAGGGGACAAGGAAGCCGGTGATAGGGAACCCAAGGTTGGGTAAGGATATTGTTGATGTGTTGTGAGGTTGTTAACCATTGTCATAGGGCAACGTGTACTAACAGTTAAATGAGAAACTATTTTGTTCTGTAAGCCTTCATCTTAAGTGAGAATAGCAGCACAATTGGAAGAGCGTAGTTGATGTCACTGAACTGTGCATGTAGAAATTTTTGAAATGGTGTGTCTTTGGCTATGTATATTTTCATCAAAAAAAAAAAAAAGGTCGAGAAGGGAGATGGTTGACATGTGGGGTTGTTAACCAATGACATAAAACAATATGTGTAAAAAAAAAAAAAACTTCAGTGAGATGAGCTAGGCATTTAGCATAGTAACGTTTTTTGGTAGACAGAACGAAGGAGGGAAAAGTGCTGGTATTCAGATGGCTTAAGGAATTCTAGTGTACTTTTGAAAAAAATAAAAACACATCCATCTATATTATTAATTAGTTTAGAAAATATATCCTGGCTGATCTTTTATATCTTACTAAATAACTGCATTTTCATTTCAGTGGAGAATTTTGAATTAAATTCTAATGTTAATATGTAAAGAAGCGTATAATTTATTTTAAAAAAAAAAAAACAAAGTTATTTTCATTCTTAGCAAATGGCGAAGGGGAAGGAGACTCATGCAGAGGCTTCATGTAGTCTTATAAATGCATGTGAAAACCAGTAGCCCAATAACTTAAAAAAAGCAAACAAGCTAATTTTCTGTGAAAAGAGTTTTCTGCCCCACTCCGCCCACTCAGTTTGGTAAAACACACTGCAGTTCTCTTACTGTCAGAATGAGTAGTCACTGTAAGAAAACTATTTGTAAACCTGGTTTTAAAAGTTCATCAACATGCAGTCTGTTATGCTAGAAGAGACTTGTAAACCGTGAAAATATAAATTCTGTAATTTCAGCATACATCTTTTAAAAAGAAAAATTATGTTGATAGATGATCAAGTTTATATAAGTAGCATCGTTAAATTTCAATTAAGATAAAAAATGAGCATTTTTAACTTACAGGATTTTTGTAAAACATTTTTAATGAATTATTGAAAGTGAATGCAACTATATTCTGGGTGTTTGACTTGGTTTTTAGGTTATGAGTGTGAAAGGTTTTTTAAATAAAAAGATCTAGAAAGACCCTAAAATAGTAATAAAGTAGATAAGATATTCAAACTGCCAGTTTAATTGAAGATCTGGTATAACATAGGTCAAATGGTAGCTTCTGAAATGTAGTTTCATATGTTTGAGGATTGAGATACCATATGTATCAGTTTAGGTGTTTGTCTAAACTGCAGCAATTTGAAGGGGTTCAGAGTACTGTAATAATCTTGAAAGCTTGGTTGAATTGTAGCTGTGTCAGTTAAATTCCCCCTGAATAATAAATTCTGCTCAGGATCTTGTCTGCATTATGGCAAAATGATCAGATTGCTAAGATTTTGAACCTAATTTGTTTACTCCTGAGAGAAATTTGTGCTGTGCAATATAGTACTTGATAATTCATTAGATATCTGAATTTGGTACAAAGTTCATTTTTGTTTTCCTCAAAATATTTTAGAGATAATTGGAGTAATTTCCCCATAAACTGTAAATGGCTCATGAAATCTAGCATACTTTCTGCTGAATTTCTGTACATGAACTCAGAATAGGAATGAAAAAGCGGGGGACACATTATAGCTTTTGTTCTTAGCAACTTCTCCTAGAAAAAATCATCACCACCCCCAGTTTGATTTGTTTCGTTTAATTCTTGCCACATATGCCTCCTAAGTCCTTATATGTTTTATATTGAAGTAATCAGTGTTGAGGTTTTTCTGTTCATTTAGATTATTTAAGCTTTCTAATCTGTGCGTAGTAGTGAACTGTTTATTGGACCCATGCTATCCAATAACTAAAGCATATGAAATTTACTACATTTTTGTACTGATTTAATATTAATGTTAATCTAAAATCTTTGGGTGCAGTGTGTCACATCTGTTTTGTATTCCTCTGTTTAAAAGAAGTGGCAGTATGGTATTTGGAGGAATATTTATTATCTGAGTGTTTTTCTTTGCAACAGTTTCCTGCAGTCTATTGAGAATTATAACCTCCAAGAGACAGTGAATCACCCAGCAAATTCTCAGGTACCCAACTGCTGAAGGCCACAGTTAATTAGAACTTTTATTTACCATTTAAGTTCCCTTTGCTTAAGTAGTTGTAACTTTGAAGGCTTTTGGGGAATGATAAAAAATAAATTTGTGGTGAGATAAAAGAAAAGAAAAAAATAATCCTTTTCTCTTAATACTAAGTCCAGCCTGCACTTTATGGGTACCTTGGTTTTTTAGAAAAGGCTTCGTTAGATTGAGCATTGACTTGCATTTTGAAACTGAATTTTTCATTTCTGCTGACTGAATATTCGTATCCTGTGGTGGGATTTCTTAACCTCTTTTGGGATCATGAATTTATTTAAGTAATCAATGAAAGTTATAACCCCTGTTCTTATAAACCCTATTCCCAGAAAAAATACATAAGCACAAACATTTTTACTTATGTTTTAAAGGGTTTATAATCCTGCCTTTCCCTATCCAGATATCCAAGGGCCCTGAGTTAGGAAGTGCTGCTATAATGGAACTGAAAAATCACTTCTAGTATGTTAATTTCAGCATTATATTAATTGCCACACTAAGAGTTTTCTTCACGTCTAGCTTTATTTCATATTACATTTTCTTCTTGGTCATTATATAGTAGAAGATAAGCATAATCTGAATCTTACTTTGGAGAAAAGCATAATTATCTTTTAATTATAAAACCAGTCTCTGAAATTACAGAACATATTTGGCCTCCTGATGCTTTAGATTCTACCTTAGGTACATAAGAAAACAAACTCACTTTACCCTTTGATCTAAAGGTGAAGGCCATGGAAGAGAGAAATAAATTCTTACGCATCTGTTGTTTTCTGAAAGTAGTTCTTTCTTAAGAAGACGTTGCATTTGTTGTTTGGTGCAAAAATATGAATTCTCATTTTAATGGGAGAAATTGTGCAGCTATTCAGGAATTACTTCTGCTTGTGCCAGTTAAGAGCCCAGACTTTGGAGCCCAGCAGGCTGGGGTTCAAATCCAGCTCAGCTGCTTAGCACTTGTAAGACCTTGAGTATATTACTTGTCTGTAAAGTAACGCTACCCCCATAACAGAATTAAATGAGATAATATTTGTTAAAGTGACTGGTTTTGTACTTTATGTATAATATGCACTCAGTAGATGTTATCTGTTACCGTGGTGATGGTGTTGATGACTAATAGGATAAGCAGCCTCAATTTTCAGTTGCAAAGTGTTTGTTTTTCCTATATGAAATTTAGGATAGTAGACCTTGGATGCAAAAACTATAAATCTTCACTTTCCCCAGAATAATCTTATCAAGGCTTGGTGGGTTATAGTTGTCAAAACTCAGTCAATAGTTCTTCACAGGCAGAGGATATCAAACTAACTTCATTTCCACATCTTACTTAAGGGTGTTCGATTGTTACAGTGGAGCAATAAGTTAAAAGTTATCCATTAACTTGTTTCCTAGAGTTGAAGTAAATGCTGAGGAGCAGAAAAAGGGAGAAATTTCTAAGAGTCGATTAAAATTTCAATACTTAAATGTTTCTGCATTTGAATCTTGACACCTAGGTGGTCACGTGGTAGAGAGCCATAGGCATCATGTATATTTAGGGTAGATGATGTTTTCTTTGCATATTATATCATAAAGAATTATAATTTTAAAATAATTGATAAACTGTACAAATGTCAACTACCATACAAGTGTCAGCTGTAAGAGAGTGTTCCCAGTGTGGTTTGTAAAGAATTTGGATCCAAAGAAGAAAGGAAAAATGATTTGCGTGATGCTTTGATTGAATGAATGATTAAATGAAATGGTTTCACACCTGCCTGAAGTGAAAGGCAGGCTTCAGGTTCACTAAAAGGATCATTTCCAACCCTCCTGGAAAGAAGTGAGATGACATCCTGTCTGATCCCTTTCCTTTATGAGCTGTGATTGTTAATTATAACCAGGTAATGATAATGGCAATGTTTATGGCTCTGGTTTTTGTGTATTTCCACATGTACACATATCTACACAAGTGTCTGTGTGCTTTCCAAGATTTCTTAGAATGATTAACTCAGATGGGAGTCATAAATGTTTAGTCAGTAATGGATTATAAACATGGAAGAAGCCAAGTATATTCTGATAATTTTAAAGTTGGTATCGTGGGAGAGGATCCATTGTGTTCACCTACAAACTGTCTCTTGTTACCAGTGACAGACAGAGAAGATGACTGAACAAATTCATCACGGATTTGAGCCAGCATGTTTCCTATGCAAAGCAAACAAATATTGCTTAACCCTTGTATATTAATGAAAAATTAAATGCTGTAAATATCGTTGAGCATTTGGCTCTGCTTTTTATTTTATTTTTCTTCTTCTTATAATACCTGGTTTCATTCACTTAGTTTCTTTGACCTGGTGAAAGTTTGGAAAGTGATTCTCCCCCTCTTCTTTCTCCTCAGCATTGTCAGTGAAGCAGGAGCGTCGATCTATAGTGTCAGCCCTGAAGCCAACAAAGAGATGCCAGGACTGGATCCGAATTTGAGAAGTGCAGGTAACTGTGGGCCATCACAAAAGTATGTGATTTTGGTATTTTGGACTTAAATGTGTAGCAAGCTTAAATATTTTAAAAATCTAAGAAAATGTAAAAGATATATCACATGAAAAAGAATTAGCATATAGAAACAAAGTGGTTGATTGGGATAATAATTGGAATTACAGAAAAGAAGAGAAAGTACTATACTGTTTTTAAAGAGTATGGGGGAAAATTAGTCCAGTAAAGTCCTTAATAAAATTAAATACCAGAGAATTCAATAATATAAATAATAAAGTACTCTAAGATAACTTCATTATTACAAAATATATTTATTACAGCTGTTTGTTGGCAAAAAGTAGTATATTTTATTAACATAAAATAGTTGTAGTGCAAATGTTTTGTACATGCATAGGCTTTTAGTTTATCACTAAATATTTGTCAAATGGTCCGTTTTTCTTGTCTTGCTAACGGGTTGGCATTTGATAGCGTGACAGTATTTTATAGACTATTTTAGTTGCATCTAATTGCCGTGGTTTCCGTGATGTGTGGAATAGTTAAAATCTTGTGTATAAGAAAATTACGGCACTTTGATACATCTAGTGAAAGTAATTGATATCATAAGAAAATTATTAGATATGGGTGGAAGCATTTTTCTGTATAATAGGTAGATATTTAGACTATTTTGTTAGTAATTGACCTTTTATTTACTTATTCTACTTAAATGTCTTCATCAGATTTCATTGGCTCTTCTTGAAGTATATACTAAAAACTTATTTCTTACATCCAAAAAAAACTCATTTATAATTTCCCTTCGATTGTTCATTCCATCCTGTGAAGCTTTTCCCTGTAACACCAGCTGAACATGATTTCTGCTTCCTTACTATGTGCATTTTTGATGCTTGTCTTCTAATAACAATAATAATAATAATTGTAGGAGGAGTAGATATAGTGGTAGTTGCTGAGACCAATGTTTTTTAAACATATAATATATGTCAAACATTACCCGAGTTAGGTTATTTAATACCACAACTGCCCTATGAGGTATTTAGTGTTTCTCCCACTTTACAGATGAAGAAACTAAGGCTTAAAAGGCCACACAGCCAATAAGTATGTACATAATATTTTTGTACCTAACGTCTATGATAAAAAGATACTTTATAAAAAATAAAATCCAGAACCTCCCAAGTTGACAGTGAAAAGGAATCTTCCAATGGTGTGTAGGAAAAATAGTTGGACCATATTGTCCAGGAGGTGACAATTCCTCACACCTCCCACTGCTTGGGGCCTGCTGTTTCTGCTTTACCACTGGCCCAAGTGGTGTAATCTTGTCTCACCTCTAATAACTGTCATAGTGTTATAGGTGAGACAAGATTACAACATGCCAACAAGACTGTGAAAATAGAGATAATAAAAAGAGGAATCATCATATGATTCCAATTACTCTGATTTCAAAGTCTAGCTTTATCTTCAGTTTGTGATTCACTGCAGGTATCCCCTCCTTTTGTGTCTCAGCTTGCTTCCACATGCCAGTGGCCATGTTTGATCCATATAAACTCAAAACATCTACCTAGACACTTTGAGTCTTCCAAGACTGATCCTGGTGACAAATATTGAAAGAAGCCTAGTGTCTCCTCCACTCATCGTCTCTAGGGTCTGCTTCCTTTTCATTTCCTGTTTCCTGTCTGGCAATCTTTCTCCTTCCTAGTGATTGATGCCACAGATGACTTTATATTTCATTTGAGACCTGACCTTCCTACGGGTGTGAGTTTTACCTTGCCACCCTCTATAATATAACAGAACCTCGACGTTCATACAAGTGTTAAACATATGTAAGAAAATTACCCTCGTGTTACTACATCTTCCTAGCCAGTTTGTCAGCTGTTGAAAACAGAGGTCATCCTTATATATGTTTATATCTCCCACAATATATTTTACATGAGAGGCATTTAAATTGGTTGGATATAATGGTAGATGGATGATATAAAAATGTTTATTAGGAATTTCTCATTAAAAATGGAAGATTGAGTGCACCCATTATCCCTTATCCTACTTTCTGATATGCAATTGAAATGATACTGATACGATGTAAGGAGTCCCTGGCTGGTGCAAATGGTTAACGCTCTCAGCTGCTAACTGAAAGGTTAGAGGTTTGAATCTACCCAGAGGCACCTCGGAAGAAAGACTTGGTGATCTACTTCTGAAAAATCAGCCATTGAAAACCCTGTGGTGCACAATCTACTCTGATGCACATGGAGCTGCCATGCGTTGAAATCAATTGTATGGCAGCTGATTTAATGTGATATAAAGAAGGCATCAGCCCATAGGACAGAGTATGGGAGAGCAGATAATAACAGTAACAGTTTTGAAGCTGAGAAGCAGATGGATGAGTACTGAGTGACCTACCCAACTTGAGAAAGTTAAATCCTAGCCAGCACTGTAGAAAACAGAACTAACTTGATATGGATCGTGGAACCACCCCCCGCCCCCAATGGTTCAGGAAATGGTACCTGGTACCTTTGGAAGTATGTTGGGAGGACTGAGTGTGGGTCTAAAATAAGATTGAAAGTGAGTTTAAAAAGCAATTAGACCAAGGTAAATACAGCATTACCATGTGACCCATCAATTCCACTCCTAGGTATATTCCCAAAAGAACTGAAAGCAGGTACTCAAGCAAACATTTATGCATATGCACGGATGTTTATAGCAGCACCCTTCACAATAGCCAAAACGTGGAGACAACCCAAATGACCATCAAAGGATGAATGAATAAACAACAAGGGGTATATCCATACACTGGAATATTATTCAGCCATAAAAGGAATGAAGTACTAATACATCCTATAATGTGAGTGAACCTTAAAACCATTATGCTAAGTGAAAGAAGCTGCTCGTACAAAAGCCCACGTAACTTATGATTCCATTTACGTGAAATGTCCAGAATAAGCAAATCTATATAGACAGAAAACAAATTGCTGGATGCCATGGGTTGGAGAGGCAGGAATGGGGAGTGACTGCTTAATGGCTATGGGGTTTTCTTTTGAGATGATGAAAATATTTTGGAATTTGATAGAGGTGGTAATTGCACAACATTGTGAATGTACTAAATGACACTGAATTGTGCACTTTACAGTGGTTACTATTATGTGAATTTCACCTCATTTTAAAAAACAACAATTAGACCTCCCGTTCCACACAGCTGTGTAACAGTCCTTCCGCCTTTGCAGAACAGTGGAGGCTTGTTCTCTGGTGTGGGTTAAATAGATGAAAGGTGTAATCTTGTCTCACCTATAATACTGTGACAGTTAGTAAAGGTGAGACAAGATTACACCACTTGGGCCAGTGGTGAAGCAGAAACAGCAGTCATTGGAGGACACAGGTTACAGATGAGGGTGGAGGTATTCACTGAAAAAGGGAGGATTAAGTAGAGATTTACATGCTGCTGTAGAGACCTTAGCCTAACCAAACCAAACGCTTCGCCATCGAGTTGATTCTGACTCATTGCGACCCTATGGGACAGAATATAACTGCCTCACAGAGTTTCCAAGGCTGTGAATCTTTACAGAAGCAGACTGCCACATCTTTTTCCCATGGAGCAACTGGTGAGTTTGAACCACAGACTTTTTGGTTAGCAGCTGAGCACTTAACCACTGTGCCACCAAGGCTCGTCTGTAGAGACCTTAGAGAGGACTGAATCTTCCGTGCAGGAGATTAGGAGATTCTGATCAACATAAGAGAAAACGCCTGAAGAAACTGAGAAGATTCCACAGAGAAATAGCCGGATCCTTCTATGGTGAAGCCCAGAGTTGATAAGCCTCACCTTTGAGTGAAGTGCTTACAGTTCCCTTTTTAGTACCTGCCCCTGGTGGACAGTCAGGGGTCACTAACATGTAAGGAAAGCTTCTACTCTGAAGACCAGGTGACAAAATACACTGGGGAAAAAGAGCAACTTAGAGGAACTAGAGACTGTGCAGACAGAAAAATAAAGAAAAATTTATCTTTCTCAGAGAAATAAAAGATTTCGTTCATTTACAGGCATATTTACATAATGTAAAATTTACTCTTTTTAGGTCTACCACCTGTGCATTTTGAAAAACTTACACTAGCCATGTAACTACCACCACTACCATCACAGTGAATAATATTGTCAACAGGTGAACAGGTTTGTCAGCTTCTTGTTCAGAATTTACTTATTAATTAGAGGGTTAGGATTATAATAAATTTGCATCAAGATCATTCTTAAAACTACATTCTAATAAGTTTTATAGTGAAAAAAATTCTAATTTGGAGTTGTTGAATGAAAAAGACATCATGGGAAGGTTTTACTTATTTTCCTCTGTTCTGTCTGATGTCAAGGGGAAGGATAAAATCAGGTGATTATTGATTGGACTTTAAAAATAAAAATGTCCACATTGATGTTCTTGGATAAAAGAAAAAGGCAATTTTTAAAGAGCTCACACTGTAGTACAGTCTTATAGGCAACAAATTTATTTACTCTTTAAGTTTTAGGATTCTAGATATCTCTTGTAATCGAAGGCCAAAACCCATGGACCCCTTTTATCCTTTAGCTATAAGACACGTTGTGAACGAGGAAGAATGTTGCCTTCAGGGCATATGGCTGTGCAGGTCGTGCATGTATGAGGTAGTTCTGGTTGCTTACCTAACATGTCCCATTCAGGCTTGGCTTCCTCCTTCTCCACCTCCCCCAACTCTGATGTGTCTGACATAGTTGTTTTCTCTGATGCTTAGGTTTCTGTCTGAATATCATTTATTAAATGTCCTCCTTTACGCACTGAGTTAACATTTAATACATTATCATTTATTAAAAATTAAGACTCCTATGTATACTTTTTGTCTTCTTTTCATTGATCTGTCTAATCTGCCACAATGAAAGACTTTCTCAATTGCTGTGGCTTGTAATGACTTGCTCTCATCTTTTTTTAAAATTGCACTCATGGATTTCTTTTTTCCAAATATACCTAGAGCCACTAAGTTAATATTTTTAAAAGTCTGTTGGGTATAGAACAAAATTCTGTTAAATTTATGCCTTCATCCAGGCTCTGCACGTTTGGGGTTTTTTTTTTTTTTTTTTTTGTTTACAAATAGGTTGTTTATATATATTTTTTATATTATGAATAGATTTTTCTCCATGATATTTTCTTATTGGTTGTTGATAATGTATGGGAGAGCAGCAGTTTTTGTCAGGGTCTCTTGAAACCAGTTCTCATATAGTTTCATTTGACTCTCTTGGGTTTTCAAGGTAGAATATCATCATCTGCAAATAATAATAATGATCTAGTTTTTGTCTTTCCAATATTTGTTCCTTCTTTCTTTTCTTGTCACATTGTGTTGACTAGAATTATCTGAACAATGATGAATAATAGCAGTGATACAGCAAAATATTAAGTTCACTTGAGGGTAAAATTGTATTTGGCATACATTTGGACATACTACTGTTTAAAAATATGTAACAGTTTTATTGAGATATAATTTACATACCATAAAATTTACCCTTTTAAAGTATACTAGTCAGTGTTTTGTAGTATATTCACAGAGTCATGCAGCTGTCATCGTTATCCAGTTTTAGTACATTTTCATCACCCCAAAAAGAAACCTGGTACCCATTAGCAATCATTCCTCTTTCCCACTGTCCCCAACCCCTGACAACACCCAGTCTACTTTCTGTCTCTATGTATTTGCCTATTCAGGACCAAACCAAAACCCAAACCTGTTGCCATCAGGTCGATTCTGACTTATACTAGCCCTGTATGTATTTGCCTATTCAGGACATTTCGTATAAATGGAATCATAACAATATGTAATCTTTTGGGACTGGCTTCATTCACTTAGTATAATGTTTTTGAGATACATCCACACTGTAGCATGTATCAAGACTTTATTCCTTTTCATGGCTGAATAATATTCCACTGTATGGATATACCACATTTTGTCTCTCCATGGCATCAGTTGATGGACATTTGGGTTGTTTTTACCCTTTGGCTATTGTGAATAATGCTGCTGTCACATTCATGTACAGGTTTTCGTGTGGACATACGTTTTCATTTCTCTTGGGTATACACCTAGGTATGAAAATTTAAGGACATGTGATAACTCTGTGTTAGAAGTCTTTTTGACTTCTATAGCTACATATTCTACTCACCATTCATTCTCTGCCTCTTTTACTATTTCCCCCTTCTCCTCTTTGTCCCAAAATGTAAATATTCCCCAAATTGTGGGCATTGACTCTTTTTCTTTCTTCATTTTCTAGATTAGCAATCTATTAAAGCCCCTTTGCCTCAGCTCTTGTTTACATTCAGAAATCTGTTGTCAGCCTGATCACTCTCAATCTAGAGCTCAGCATTATTGCATTATTACTGGCTACTAAACAACTCTTTTCTTGGTTATTCCGCCAGCAGAAAAATAGCATCGTCTTCTCTCCAGAGCCTGGGATTGCTACTTTTAAAATTCTCCTTTAAACAATGTTTTTCTCTTCTCCGCTCCTTCCTTCCCTTCCATGCTTGATTATTTATGCTATCTAGAGTAGAACAGCATCTGACAGGAAAATATCAGTTACAGAAACATTAAGATCTATGTTGAAGTTTTTTACTGGGGACACTACCTCCAGAGTCTTTTAGGACATGTTGTAAAGTTAGTATGTCACCTAGAAACCATCATTTCCAATCTGTTGTTCTGCTGCATTTAATAATGTTAGAATGGACAAAAGAGACACTAGCATTGAACCAGCTAGAAGGTGACTAGGTAGAAAAAATAGTTTAAAATTGTTTGTATAAATCAGAAATTTATAAATTTGGGAGTCTGCCCACACTTATAAAATTATATAGCTGCTGTAACCAATTTCTAAGTTTAGATTTTCATAATGTGTATTTTCCTGAAGGGGTATATTTGAGGGATTTACCTATTATTGATATCCCTTTATGGAATTTCTAATACTGCCTTTCTATGCAGTGAATGTTCTGATGTCTGTATTCTTTTAACTTGGTCTACTGTTGTGGGTTGTTTTTTTCTTAACGAAAGGTATTTTGTCAATGTATGTGTAAGCTTGAAAATCATTCTTATTGCATTATATATTTAAAGGCTAGGATGAAGTAATATTTGCTTTAGAGAGCATCAGGCATCTCTCTGGTAGTACTGTAACTTCAATCAGTAATTTTAAGTGTGGCTATTTTAAAGGGAAGCATTTCTTCTGTAACCTGCTATGTTTACACTAACTAACCTTTTGTGATTTTTGATAAGAAAGGTATATGTGGAGAAGCACTTGGAATCCCCATCACTTCTGTGAGAGCTCTAGACAGATTGTATGACACCAGTTTATTGGTCTCTAAGCATGCTTTGCAAGCTGCCATTGTCACTATATGTTACGAGTAATAATAAAGTATGTGAAAAAGACTTGAACGGCCGTGCGGTGAACTTGATGTTCACGGTAGATCTTATCTATGATGAGAGAGGTGATACAAATCAGTGACTTGAGAATCTCATAGTCACTTGCAAGAGGTGGCTTCTGTTGCCAGACCTTGAACAGCTTAACATGAAAACAGGCATGGGGTTTCCTTTGATGGTCTTAATGTTTTCACTTTATTAATTTACATTCCATCCAACCTTCTATGTGAGTAGGTGACACCGACTAGCTTTCACGTGCTTAGAAAGTGGCAGCTGTTCTTACGTAAGGACTCAGTGTAACTATGCTACTTGGAAAAACAAAGGGCTGCCTTCAGAGGTGCGCCTAAGATTAATGACGAACTAAATCTACCTTACAAACTAGATATGAAGCTTTGTTAACATTTGGAAAAATATTGGTAACAATAAATGATGAGCAAGTAAAATCATAAGATAGATAAAGGAATATTTGAAGTTAGCTATCAAGTTTGTTGAACATGGGTTGTGATGGTCAAGAAAGGGATGTGGCTAGAAACTGTGTGTTAGGAGTCCACCAGTTGGGACTCAAGGAAATTACTTCACAGGATAATCTTACAATCATATTCAAGGTCATACAAGTGTATTCACTAGCCAAGTGAATTGATCTCTGGTTGCATTAAGAAATGTTTCCATCATTTATTCACTATTATCAGGATCCAGTCTTCATAAACATATTTGATGTACAAACGTATGTCATATTTATAATAATATAGGACTATTTAAAACAAATATCTACTAGTTTTTTTAATAGCATGAGGTACACTTACTGCACTGTATTTAAAGAGTGACCAGGTAATTATGTAAGTCTAGCAACTATGTGTTTTTATTTGTTTTTCCAAATCTATAACCCTTTCAGGTTGTGCTAGGAAATTCCCAGAAGTTCTGGCAATATAATGAATTCTGAAAGTTTGCATCCACTTTTTACATGGAAGAAAGAGAACTTTAAACTTAATTAAAAATTTTTTTTGAGGGGAAATGAAGGAAGAGATTAAGTGCTTGTATTATAAGTAATTATCTGGGTACTGCTTTTCACATTAAACCTTACTTGTTTTCTGGTTCTGTTTTTTTCAGTTTCCATAGCAAGACGTGTACAAGATCCATTAGCTGAGCTAGTGAAAATTGAGCCGAAGCACATTGGAGTTGGAATGTATCAGGTAAAGCAATGTGGATCATATAATTTATGAAATCCATCCATACAGGGAGCAGTACTCAAGCCTGGCATAGTAATTAAGTGTCAGTGGAAGTAGATTCCCATTTTCAAAGGTTGTACAGTTGATGGGAAGATAATTCTAAGTTATTAGGAAAAGAGGGAATTCTTTTTTTTTCTGGTGTTAACTGATTAAGACTTAGAATCAACTGTAGTTAGAGTTAAAGCCTATTAAAACATTAGATCAGACTAGTAACTTAAATTTAGCGAGCCATCTCCTTTTAACATTATTATGAAAATCAGAGGGGAGAGGTAGAATGTGGAGCAAGGGGGTATTACATCTTTGCGTAATGCAGTATGAACTATTGATCTTTTGGGAAGAAGTCTTTGGTACCTACTTCACCTGATTTTTTTATTTTTCCGTTCCTGTTTGGTTATTGTAGTTAATTTTTAGTTATCACTCAGAGTAGCCTAAATTCCTCCAGTTGATGTTACTGTGTAGTAGTCATAGTAGGAGTTGTAGTTCCAGTATTTTTGATTCTTGAGGTTGTTTGTGTTCATTGGGCAGTTGGGAACAGTACTAAATCTTGGCAAAGTGAATCCATGGTCATAGCAGAATGACATGTGGGCTTGGGTTGTCTCCAGAAGCCTCAAGTCAAATTCTTTTCTTCTCAAACCTGAAATAAAATATTATCCTCTGTATAATTTTCATGGGATTTGAGTGATAGGTACTATACTTTCTCTAAAAAAAATATTAGGTCATATAATCTGTGCCCAGTAGAAGTGAAAGAGACCTTCAGAGTCATATAGCCGTTCCCCTCGTTTGACATAAAAAAAAGCTACGTCCTAGAAGACATGTCCTGGAGTAGTTAGGATTTTTACCCAAGATCACTCAGTGGCAAAGCCCAGACTAATCTGTTATATTGTGATTTAGCTGGGAGTATTCCTGTTTTATAGCAGGTTTCACTAAGAGGCATCCAAACCTTTAATGGACTTGATCATTTGAGAAGGATAGTTGCTGAAAGGACTGATCTACTTATAACTAGATAGAAATGCCTGGTGTCTAAGGAGTACAACTATGGCAATTTTGTGATACAGGTATTGTAGTTAAGAGAAATTATAGTTACATTAACTCGTGAGGAAATTATGAAGTGCCTCAGCAAGGTAGTGGAACGAAGGAAAGGGGAAGTCAAAACTGTAGAATACAGTCAGGCTAATAAACTTCAAGAAGTCGTTAAGTAAACAGGGCCCTCGCCTACAGGTTTGAATTCAGAGATAGAATTTAGTGTGAAAGAGTTTAGGATTTATTCCAACAACAGTGAGAAGTAAGTTTAAATCAAAGGAGTGATGTGATCTGATCTGTATTTTTAGATGTTGACTCTGGGTACTCTGGGGAGAATGAATTAGAGGGGAAGAGGAGAGGCAATAAGACTGGTTAGGAGGCTTTTACACCAGTCAGGATGAGGGATGGTGTTGGCGTGGACAAGGCTGACAACAGTAGAGATGTAAAGCAGTTAAATCTATTTTGTAGGGACCACTTGATGATATGTGAGGGAAAGGGAATTGTAAATAATTCACTCCAAGCGTTCTGGCATGTGAATGATCCCTGGATAGAGCAGATTTGGTGGGGGTTAGATCAGTAATTCAGTTTTGAACATTAAATTGGAGATGCCTATAAGAAAACTAAGAAAAGATATCAAGTAGGAGTTGATGTATGAGTGTGAGGTGTAGAGAAACAGCCATATTAATGTTAGAGGACAGGCAGTGTAGCAAACGATGAAACTGAGAAAGTCATCAAGATGGTGGGCTGAGCTCATGAATATTCTTTAACCATACTACCACCACACACGTATCCATACCTCCAAATTCCAAGAGATGATAGAAGAGGTGTATGTGTACATATGTACCTATATAAACACACATTTTTATGAATAAATTGATAATAGCCTGGGGAAACATGAAAGGGTACACCATTGGTGGATGGAAACATGGGGCAATCCTGAAAGATACTAAGCAGGGAGAATTACATCCAAGGAGAAATAAAACCTGATGAGCCACAGCTCAAAACATACAGGTCAGCAGTGTTCTTGAAGAAGGTGCAGTTCCATGTAGCTCTAAACCAGAGTGTCTTAATCATCTGGTGCTGATATAACAGAAATACCACAAGTGGATGGCTTTCACAAAGAGAAATTTATTTTTCACAGTAAAGTAGGCCAAAAGTTCAAATTCATGGTGTCACCTCCAGGGGGAAGACTTTCTTTCTCTGTCGGCCGTCTCATCATTGTTTCCCCGGACTAGGAGCTTTTCTGTGTAGGGACCCTGGGTCCAAAGGACACGCTCTGCTCCCAGCACTGCTTTCTTGGTGGTATGAGGTCTCCTCCCCGCCGCCCGTCTGTCTGCTTGCTTCTCTCTTTTATATCTTAAGAGATTGCTTCAGGACACAATCCAATCTTGTAGATTGAGTCCAGCCTCATTAACATAACTACCTCTAATCCTGCCGCATTAACATCATTAAGGTAGGATTTATAACAGGAAAATCACATCAGATAACAAAATGGTGGACAATCACACAATATTGGAAATCAGGGCCTAGCCAAATTGACACATATTTTTTGGGGACACAGTTCAATCCAAGACAAGTACTTAGGCCTATAGTAACTCCTTCCCTGAATCTACTCTGAGTCCAGGCTAAAGCACTTAGAATAACACAGAGGCCAGAGAAGTTGGGAGATAACTTCGTGTAGCCTTTGACTGTCAAAAAGCTTAAGGAGCCTCATCCTGGGAAGACAAACTCCTGACCTATGATATGACATCTGGTATCGTAGCCTACATTTCCCACATTACTACTGGAGGCAGATTATGGTAAACAGAAACAGCATACACAGCATCTTAGTCATCTAGTGCTGCTCTAACAGAAATACCACAAGTGGATGACTTTAACAAAGAGAAGTTTATTCTCTCACAGTCCAGTAGGCTGCAAGTCCAAATTCAGGGCATCAGCTCCAGGGGAAGGCTCTCTCTCTCTGTCGGCTCTGGAGGACGGTCCTCGTGATGCATCAGTCTATCCTCAGTCTGGGAGCATCTCAGTGCAGGAACCTCAGGTCCAAACGACACGCTCTGCTTCTGGCACTGCTTTCTTGGTAGTGTGAGGTTCCCATGTGTCTGTGTTCACTTCTGTCTTTTATATCTCAAAAGAGATTGGATTAAGACACTATCCAATCTTGTATAATCCATCATATTAGATCATAGTGATTGAATTTACAACACATAAGGAAATCACATCAGATTACAAAATGGTACACAATTATACAGTACTGGGAATCATGACCCAGCCAAGTTGACAGATATTTTTGGAGGACACAATTCAATCCACGACACAGACAAATAAGGACTCTCAGGTATGAAGATGATCTCACTACCAAGAATCACCAAACATTTAAAGAAAACCTATGATGTAAAACGAGGCACCAAACTTAATAAACAAAAAATAACACCTGATGAAACAGAATTCATAGGCAACAGAGGCTTTGAAATAAATAAAATTAATGATTACAGAAAGATAAGAGAGGATATTGCATTTATAAAACAGGGTAGAATGAAATTAAACCAGTTGAATACCTTAGAAATTAAAGATGATTGTCAAGATAAAAAATGCATAAATTGGCTAAATAAAGTGGATATAGCTAAAGAAAATTAACTGGACAATTGAGCTCAGAGATTCTTCAGAATATAGTCCTCAACAGAGAAACGTGAAAGTATGAGCAAACAGTCACGTGATGTAGAGGATGTTGTGAGTCTTCAACATCAATCTAGCACAAGATTCAAATAGAATGGAGGGGATTATAATCACAGAAATAATAGGAAATTTCCCCGAACTACAGACAGACAAGTCTTTTGAAAAGGCCTAGTGAGTGTAGAATAAAAGGATGACAAAAGACCTGTATACTCAAATATCTCATGAAATTTCAGAGTACCAGTAATGAAGAGGAAATAACTAAAAGCGAGAGAGCAAAAATAGTTTCTCTACAAAGAGAAGAATCCAATGAATGGTGGAAGATAAAAGTGCAGTAGTTTCAAAATTGTGAGAGAAGTTATTCTGAACCTATAATTCTATATTCAGGCAAACTATCAATTAAATATGAGAGGAAAATAAAAACATTGTTGGACCTGCAGTGATTCACCTCCTCTGATTGTTACAGACCTTCTGTGAAAGAATCATTATGAAGAATGCCTGCCCAAAAAATAAGGCGTGGCAGGTGGTTTCCAAAGAAGCAAAGATATGGCATGTGAGAAAGCAGTGTTGCATTAAGGAAACAGCGGTGGGCTTTAAAAATTATACACATGCATGTGTGTATGTGCGTGTGTACACACACACAGTAAAGTATATCGTGGAGTCTCGTAGTTTTTGATACATATTGTTAATCTTTAAATATATTATTCTGGACCAGATCATCTCAACATGGGAGGATAAAGGAAAAAGAAGTGATAAAATGTTAGGATTCATCTCTTTTTCAGGAAAAAGATTCAGATATAGATTAATTCTAGAATTAATTTCTTTTAGAGGAAGTTATTCCACATGAATAAAAAAAGTCATAGCAATGTTAATTTAAAAAAAACAACAAAACCTGTTGCGGTCAAGTTGATTCCAACTGATAGTGACTCTATAGGACAGAGTAGAACTGCCCCATAGTGTTTCCAAGAAGTGGCTGGTGGATTCGAACTGCCGAGCTTTTGGTTAGCAGTCTGAGCTCTTAACCACTGTGACACCAGGGCTGCTAGCAATATTAATAGCAGACAAAGTAGAATTTAAAGGCATAATGTGTTAAATAGGTCAAATAGGGATATATCACACTGACAATAGATACAGTCTCCCAGGAATATATAACTGCCCTGAACATTCTATGTTACCTAACAACCATGCTTCAAAAAATATGCAGTATAAAGATTTCAAAAAATTAGAGAAAGAGACAACTTCACTATTTTTGTAGGAGTAATTAGTAGGCCATGATGTATTAACACATACATTTTAAAAACAGTTTTATTGAAATATAATCACATGCCATACAATTCGCCCATTTAAAGTGACAAGTCAGTGTTTTGTAGTATATTCACAGGTTTGTGAAACCATCAGCACAATCTAATTTTCATCACCTTGAAAAGAAACCCTGTATCCATTAGCGGTCATTCCCTATCCCTCCCACCTCCTTTCCCTGGCCTAGGGAGCTACTAATTACTTGCTGTCTGTATGGATTTGCCTCTTCTGGAGATTTCATATGAATGGAATCATACAATATCTGGTCTTTCATGGCTGGCATCTTTTCACTTTGCGTAATGTTTTCAAGGTTCATCCATGTTGTAGCATGTATCAGTTCTTTATAAAATATATAATAAGCCTCTATATACCTTTTACCATGGATGAAACATAGATTTGTCTCTATCAAAGAAATCTAAATTAAGCAACGGAATATTATTTCAACTTAACAGCTGAGCAAATTTGTGAATGATAAAAGTCAGTGCAAGTGAGAAGGATTCAGGGAGATGATCAGTCATACACTGCTGGTGGAAGTGTACATTAATTGATATTTCTAGCAAACAGTAGTACCTATCAAGATACACTTTGAAAACACGCTTCCCTTTAAGCTGGTAGTTCTCCCTTTAGGGACCTATTCGAAGGCAATAATCAGAACTGTTCTTAGGTTTTATATACATACTTGCTGTAATAGCATAATATCGAAAGCAACTACAATAGAATAGTTAAATGAATTATAGTGTATTTATCAGTTGGAGTTTGTAGCCATTTAAAACTCATGCTTTCAGTGACAAGTGTGGTTGCCTTTGCCACAAAGTTGCTGATACAGAGTAAAGCCAATTTGTGTTTTAAAAATATGGATATGAATTTACATTTAAGAAAAAAACTGGCAAGTGACTGATGATATTTATATTTTTGGTTGGTATGAATAGTGGTTTTTATTTTCTTCTTTTTTACTTTTTATTTTTCAAACTTTCAATAGTGAATGTGTACTAGGAAAAGTTATTAGACAATATATATTCCAGCCATTGGTCTACTTGATTTTAAGCCTGATACAATGGAGTTTGAACATAACCAGAGTGGGACTGAATTTCTTCTTAGCTGAGACCTCTAAGTGCTTTTAGTACAAATTTAGTAGTTATATTCATTCTGATTTAAGATACGAGTACCTGAAAAAACATTGCTGATAAAAAAAAAAAGCTGTTCAAAGAAAGAATGTTAAATAGATGAAATAATAGAGGCCATAACATTATTATTTTAATAGATACTAAAATACTTTTGGTTTAATAATAGCTAAAATACTAAAAGGCACACTCCAATCCTTGTCTTAGAAATGGAGAGAGCTGATTTTAAAAACACATGCCTGTCATTATTTCTGGAGTGAGAGAGGCAGCCAGTGTGGTCAAATGACAGCATATCCCTAACTGACCCCTTAAGACTTCTTTGCTGGAAAGTGGCTTGGTGTTGCTCCCAAGAAAACACTCTGGGGTGAGAGCAGGATGATGCAGTGTTGCTACGTTGAGGTCTGTGGGACATGAGGAATGGTGGTTTAGCCTGGCCTTGTCATGTCCTGAGAGCCCAACTTAAGTAAGTTGGATTTCTTGCTATTAATTTCTTCTTTGGACCATGTTTTAGGTACTTTCATGCTCATTAACACCTACACTTGGTAATGAGCAGGCTCAGTGAAGTAGGAATGACCTGGAACAGCCCTCTTTCCTCCTTTTGTGTCTCTTGTTAAATCATTTGATGATGTTAGAGAATGAAATGATTGTTCCTAATGAGTTTTTGGAACCCTTAATGGATTTTTCTATATCCAGACCATCTTCATTCATCATTTTGGATAATGAGAAGTGACTGTAAAAGGAAAATCGTCTTCCCAGCTGAAATGTTTCATGGTGAAACCTCAGATGTGGGAATTTGTATTTTATTTCCTTACTCTCTCTGTGGAATCAATTCTGGGTTTAAAAGAAAAAAAAAAAAAGCAACTCTTCAGTGTGACATTACTCTTAAAAATGTTTACAGTTAATACGTAAGAATTTTTAAATGGAGTTTTAGTTTAGATCTATGAAAGGTAAGGTTCCTCTTCTGTTCTATACTGATTGCTCAAATCCTTTTAAATATTTGAATTCCTTAATTATTTGTCATTGTAGAGTAGGATATAGAAAAGAGTCTGTCCCACGGGCCTTCACTTAGGTGACGTTTGCCTGGATTTCTGCCCCCTATACTAAAGCAGGAGCCCTGGTGATGTAGTGGTTAAGAGCTCGGCTGCCAACCAAAAGGTCGGCAGTTCGAATCCACCAGCTGCTTCTTGGAAGCCTTATGGGGCAGTTCTACTCTGTCCTATAGGGTCACTCGGAACTGACTTGTCGGCATCTAATAACAACATACCAAAGTGGTGTTTGAAATAGAGAAAACACAAAAGTGAAGCATAGAGGAAACATTATCACAGGTGAATTCGTTGCCAAAAATTTTGCAGTCTTGTTCTTTGACTGTAAGTCCCAGTATACTGGCTGTGCCAGAATCTGTGCGTTACAGGGTATTATGGATAAAATTTGACTGAGCCTTGCAATTCAGATATTTCATTCATTTCATTCCTAATTGAAAGAGACATCTTACTTAAAGAAAATGAGTATTTGACTTTCAATGGGAGTATGAACCAAAGAATTTGGACCAACAATAATTTACTAAAGTTTAAAATTAAAGTTTTAAATTTTCTATTCTGGGTATTTTTTGCCTTCAGGGTGAATTATGCTTCTGAAATGGAACTACAGTGAAACCTGTGAGAACTGGAACTAGTGGGACTGCCTTGTTTTTCCCGGTCTCACAAGTTTTCCACCTTTGACAGGATGCAGTCTTACCACTTCTCTATCGCTCGTTTTAGTGGGAAAGATTTGTGTTTTCCTTCTCTGACAGGTTTTCGCCTTACACAAGTTCCAGCTTTCGCAGGTTTTACATTATTAGCTTTAGTTTTCCCAAGTTCTCAAAAATCACCAGCAATGTAACAAGCCACATATACACACAAACCCTGGTGTAATACTGTTACTGATCTTTAAAAGAAATGTGAATTGTTAATCTGATTTGGAGAACGTTTTACCACTAATACCTTAAATTATTAATAATGAAGTATCTAATTTCCTTTATCTTTTGTTTGCTTACTCTTTGTATGTCATTGACCTTGGACAATGAAACTAGATCAATTTTCAGTTTCTAGTCAAGTTCACCTTCTAGTTTTCATACATCAGCACAAAATCACTCTTAGAATTTCTAAAGCTTTAAGGTAATTTCAGTGTTTAAAACAAGTAATTATCAGTCCCATTGAGTTAAACAAGACATTAAAAGTCCTACCATAAAGAAAAGATTAATAAATTATACTTCATTAAAATCTAAAATGTTTCTGAATCAGAAAACCAAGACAATCCACAGAAGAAATTTGTAACATATATAACCTATAAAGTATTAGTAACCAGGATAAATGAACATCACTTACAAATCAAGAGGAAAAAAAAAAAAGAGAGGAAGACAAACAATTCAACAGAAAAATAGGCGGAGGATATGTACAGACAATTAGCAGAAGAGGAAATGCCAAATGACTAACAAAGATATGGAAAAAAATTAACAATCTCACTAGTAATTGGGGAAATGCAAACTAAAGCCATGATGGGAAACCCTTCAGGCTAACAAAACTTAGTCTGACAATTCAGATGTCAGCAAGCATGTGGAACATTAGGAATGTTATATATTGCTTGTAGTAGTGTAAATTGTTAGAACTACTTTGGAGAGCAATTGAACATTAATAAAGTTGGAGATGGGCATTCTCTTTAACTCAGCATTTCTGTTGCTGCATACACATAGCCTTGAAAAATCCTCTTACATGTGCACAAGAAGACATGTACAAGAAGTTCACTGGAGCACTATTTATAGTAGTGAAAATTTGGAAACCAGATAAATGTCTTTCATCTGGAAAATGTGATAAATAAAGTGTAGGTCAGTGCAATATTATACAGCAGTGAAGATGGCCCAATTAGCGCTACTGATATAAATATGGATAAATCTCATAAGATATAATGTTAAGAGAGAAACCAAGTTGTAGAATATGTACAGTATTATATCATTGATATAATTTTTTAAATATGAAAATAATACTATATGTTATGTATGAATACATACACACAGTGGTGCAGTGGTTAAGAGCTAGGCTACCAGCCAAACGATCAGCGGTTCAAATCCACCAGCTGCTCCTCGGAAACTCTGTGGGGCAGTTCTACTCTGTCCTACAGGGTTGCTGTGAGTTGGAATCGACTTCGACAGCAATGGGTCTTACATATATGTATATATTAGGAATATAAAAACAAGCACAGAAACTGAAGATACTGATTACTTTGGAATGGGAAGAAAATGGTATCTGGGAGGGGTACACCAGGAACTTCAACTATATTTATAGTATATTATTTCTTAAAAGCTGGTTGGTAGATACGTGGTGTTCCTTACATTATATTTTATAACAATTTTTTTAATGTTTCATAATTTTTAAAAATATGCAGGAAAGCTTGATCACCAAAATGATAAAGGTGTTTTGTTTTAACTCAGGAACTTTGGCTTTCAGTTGGTTTTAATTACATCCTTATACATTTATCTGTACTTTGTTTTCTTTTTTCAACTATGAGGATTTATTTATATGATCAGAAAAAGTAAAGCTGTATTCATTTTACAGTGAAAATGTAAAAGATATATTTAAAATCATAGGTTACATTTCTCTTCATAATAATCTTTCAAATTTTCATCTTTAAGACCCTAATTTTGCACCAAATAAAATAGTTTTTCTTTAATGCAAAGTTTTAACACTATATCTTTAGAAATTTTTCATCTCACAGATACGGATTTTTCTTCTGTGAATTTTAAAGATTAAATACCAGTTGTTTTACCCTTCATTTTAGAGAGATGTGGCCTAGGACAAACTCATAGACAATTATATGTCTAGCGATTTTTTTTACAGGGTAGAGCAGAAGTTTCAGGAATTGTAGTATAATATGTTATATAACAGTACTATAGCGTTCATTCTATAATATTTTCTTTTCGCCATTACCCCCCCCCCCAAATTATCTAAGTTAGAAACCTTATGATGAAGCAGGGGAGCTTTTAAAAATATCTAGCCTAGCTAAGCCATATTCCAGAGATTTTCATTTCATTGGTCTGGACCTGTGCCCCAGGCAGGTGAATCTGATTAAAGCCAGGGTTGAGAACAGTGGTTCTCAAAGTGTGATACCCAAACCAGCAGCATCCATATCATCTGATATCTTGTTAGAAATGAAAATTCTTGAGCCCCATCCCAGACCTGTAGGATCAGAAGTTCTGGGGGTAGGGTCCCATGATCAGTGTTTTAATGCTAAAATTTGAGAAGCACTGGTCTCTTAATACTTCTCAAGCTGAGTTACAATTTTCTTAAAATGCAAATTCTGAAGTAATTGTTCTAGGGTAGGTCCTGAGATTCTTCCTTTCTCATAAGCTCCTAAACCAAAAAAAAAAAGAAAAACCCTAAATCCATTGCCATCTAGTCAATTCCAACTCATAAGGACCCTATAGAACAGAATAGACCTGCCCCATAGGGTTTCCAAGGAGCAGCTGGTGAATTTGAACTGCTGACCGTTCGGTTTGCAGTCCAGCTCTTAACCACTGTTCCCCCAGGACTCCCATAAGCTCCTATGTGATGCCAGTACTGCTGGTCTGGAGATCACACTTTCAGTAGCAAGGGACCCTACTCAGAGCCCCTTGGCTTTCACCTTAGAGCTGTTGAATCAGAGTCTAATAAGATTTCCAGGTGTTTCCAATGCAAGTGTGGGTAATGCAGGAGGGAATCAGGCCATGCCAGTATCTAAGGGAGGTGAGAGTTTGAAGAAGAATCAATATTATATTACAAAAAGTTGTATTTGGCATATACTTTTTTCTAGAGCCTTAATTTTAAGACCTCAGTTACTTGAAAATGCTTCTCTCATTTACACACTTTGTAATCTGGAACACTGATCCAGTCTACAATTTTGTGACTCAGTGGTGTTGTTTTTTTTTCCCCCCTAGTGTGATTTCCAAGCTTTTGGATTTAGCTTATAGTGATTGGCTGGCCTTGTGAAGGCATCATTACATATTCAGAATGTAATGTATCTCAAAGATGAGGTGGTGACCAAAAATATATGACAGAGAGCATTAGAATAACCAGGGCCACATTCTCTACGTTCTGTGCCGTATAATCTTTTGTGAAGAGTGTGATTTCATCATGTGTGCCATTTAGCCAATGTCTTAGTCATCTAGTGCTGCTATAACAAATACCACAAGTGGATGGCTTTAACAAAGAGAAATTTATTCTCTCACAGTCTAGTAAGCTACAAGTCCAAATTCAGGGCATCAGCTCCAGGGAAAGGCCTTCTCCGTCTGTCAGCTCCAGAGGAAGATCCTTGTCATCAGTCTTCCCTTGGTCTGGGAGCATCTCAGCGCAGGAACCTCAGGTCCAAAGGATGCACTTTGCTCCTGGTATTGCTTTCTTGGTGGTATTAAGTCCCCATGTGTCTCTGCTTGCTTCTGTCTTTTATATCTCAAAAAGAGATTGGCTTAAAACACTATCTAATCTTGTAGACCTCATCAGTACAACTGCCACTAACCCATCTTATTACATCATAGTGATAGAGTTTAGAACACATAAGGAAATCACATCAGATTACAAAATGGTACACAATCATACAATACTGGGAGTCATGACCCAGCAAGTTGACAGATATTTTTGGGGGACACAGTTCAATCCATGACAGCCAGTGACTTAAGGACATGAAACGTCTGTTCAGAAGATGCCTTAGAACATTGTTTTCCTATACTGAATTTTAGTAAGGATCAGGAGTTGAAAAGTAAACAGAGCAGATGTTAATTCTCTCTGTAGTGAGTCAGTAAATGCAGGGTTCTTGAAACCTACTGAGATGGAGGAGAGCTGTCTTGTACACATCATCAACTCTCTATTCTCCTTGGTCTTGGATCTTTCTGTGCCAGGTGTGTGTGTAAGTGCCTGCACAGAAAGGTGTGTGAGAGTTTAGGAGCAGAGAGCACTAGAATAGCCGTGTAGTTGAGTTGAGAATGACTGAGGAAAGTGAAGAAGAATTGCTACTCATGAGAAAAACAGTTCTTTAACTTAGCACACGTGTCTTCCTTCCTTTCTCCCCCACTGTAATGCATATTCTATTTTCTATGGAAATAACTCTTACAGGGATGCATTAGAGGGAGCACTTATATAGGAAAGTTCTTCGATATCAATATTTCTAGGGACCTGTAACTAATATAGGAGCCCTGGTTGCGCAGTGGTTAAGCACTTGGCTGCTAACCAAAATGTCAGCGGTTCAAACCCTCCAGTCTCTCCACAGGAGAAAGATGTGGCAGTCAGCTTCCGAAAAGATTACAGCCTTGGAAGCCCTATAGAGCAGTTCTTACTCTGTCCTGTAGGGTCACTGTGAGTCGGAATTGACTCAACAGCAATGGGTTTTGGGTTTAAAAGTAATATAGTATAATATCTTTATCAAAGGAAAATCTTTGTTGCAGTGGGATTCATTGGAACAGAATCTTTCTTTTAAAATTATCTTTTTTAAAATATAAGTTTATGGCAGTTCTTAGTTATTTTATCTTTGCTTGCCACAGAGTCCTAAGCAAGTTTTTAGTATACTGATTAGGTCGAATATTGGTTGTATGTGTGTGGACAGAGAGTATATGGACTAAAAATATTGGAATAAGGTTATTCCAAAAACGTTTAATTCTGGCACTCATACGGTTGTTTTCTGTCTTGCTGAATTTCTGGATATAATTATGTGTGAATAACTGGTGTACTAAGAGAGAATCTTGGATGTGATTCCTTACTCAGTGCAAAAACTATTTGTGTAATATAATAACATTCACATAAGAAGGAGCTGCTGAAAACCCAAATATAAGATTGTGCTAGACAATTACAGCAACTGAGAAAAGAAATAAAATGTGTAAACATTAAGAGGACCACTTCTGAAGGTAGCTGCTATTGCTCAGGAATGTTGATGAACTCATTCCTTTATACATGCGTATTGGGAGCTGATCCTGGTCTGTAAGACTAGCACAGGTAAATTTAATTGCATGTAAGATTATATTACATTTTCAGTTCAAGCGGGAGGCATCATCATGATCATAGTGACAGTATGCATTAAATGCATGATCCCACAGAAAGGACTGTGAGGTTTATAGAGTTTAGATTAGAAATGAACCCTGCCTGCAAAGTGATTATAATGTGGTGCAGAGACCAGAAAGCTGGCCCTATTGAATTATGGTGTGAATTCACTCATGGCACATTTCTCCACCAAATCTATCTTGTGCTGTGGACAGTTATATTATAGTGTCTTTCTTTCTGGTGATCATGGAAAGGAATTCTAAGGGAAAAAGTCTGAATTAAAGAAAAATTATATCGATGAGAATTTTTTTCTGGGTTATTCTCAATAATTTAAAATATTATCACCAGGTTAAAAATGCTATTTTACCTGGATTTGCATAGAATAAAAATTGTTCCACAGTGCCACAGAAGGAAATATGTGTGTCATTTGTCTTTTTGAACAAATAACTTTAGAAAATATCTTTGTTTTGGGTGAGACAGTAGACTAGTTGCGGCCTTCTTGGTGCACTGTTAACTCCAGTGATATATTTTCTTTAATAATCCAGATCAAGGTACCCAAGCTGTTTATTGTGCAGTATTACTAAAAAGGTATATTTTCTTTTCAAATATTTAATTGAAAGGGAGAATTTTCTCCTGACATATACAAGTCGTTTGTTTCATTATTTATTTGGAATAAATGGGGCCAGAGGGTCCGAGTGCAGTTAGGTTTTGTTGGAGGGGGGCTTGCAAAGACTTTTTGAGGCATGATGTGCAAGAGAGTGTTTTTAAATCTCAGAGGTGTGATTATGTCATAACAGCCATAACTTCTGGGCTTGCTTTATTACTTTTATTAAAACAAATCTGTATGGGGGTGCTATGTATGTTCTGGTGCTGAAGGAAATGAGGTGGTTAATTTATTACGTGAACAGCACTTTCAGCTAACCACAGCGTGATTCACTGTGAGAGCAGGGTAAAAGCTGAGCCCTGTAGAAGTGACTGCTTTTTGATTTGTGGACCTTAACTTTCAGCATGAAGTTTATCTACATAATGATTTCTTCTTTTCTCCCACCGCCCCATAATGTTTTTGTCCAACTTTAAACTTGAAATTTTTTTCCTTCATTGAGGGCATTTACTGCATGTGAATGATTGAACAGTCCTTGCCAACAAGTTAAAAAAAAAAAGGGGATCCATGTGTTAGGGTATTAGGGAAATGGGTACATCTTTATGTTTTCAAGTGGCCCTCAGCTGTACCTAAGAGCAGCACTCCACAAAATAAATACACTAAACCCTCTGTGTTGAGGATGACTACCTGGAGTCTGATATGAGTTAAGAAAACGTGAGGTGCTTGTTGGTTTTCTCTTGTGTAGGTTGTATTTATAAACAGATACTGTAGTGGAAAAGGAGCCCTGGTGGCGCAACGGTTAAGAGCTATGGCTGCTAACCAAAAGGTCAGCAGTTCGAATCTACCAGCCCCTCCTTGGAAACCCTATAGGGCAGTTCTGCTGTGTTCTGTAGGGTAGCTATGAGTCAGAATTGACTTGATGGCAGTGGGTTTGACTTTGGTTTTGGATAATGGAAAAGAAAGTCAACTTCATGCAAAATAGTCTCTGACAAGCATGTTGATTATGGCTGGAGGCAAGGATGTAATGGCAGAGCCTGTAATGTCACACGGAAGTACACACACTATAGAGTGGAATCAAAAGAAGACCTGACCGTCTAATGAGCTTGCAGTACAAAGCACTTGTTGTATACTCATAAACAGCCATTGAAAGACCAAAAAAAAAACGTTGTTTTCCCTGGACTTGAGCCATATCCAGCATCATCTAGTGATGTGAACCTGCCTAGCAGAGAGAGTGGAAAATAGGTCATCTTCCCAGCAGTGTTTTTGAAGGACCCCTTCATTTTCCAGATGTACCGAGTACCAACCATTTACAAACAGGGAAAGACTCAAAAATCAGAAATCAGCGTTTAACTGATAAGAATTAATCAAGGCATTAACATCTGGAACATTATAGTCCCCATGAAAGTAAGGATGACAACCAGTTTTATACTTTATCTCTGCTGCTTTGGAGTGGCACACCACATTTCTCTTTGGAATCCTCAGTTTGCTCGAAATTACGTCATTCCTTCATACATTTCCCCAGGAGAGTTGGCAAAAGCCAGAAGAAACATTATTTGTGTAGTTTAAAGACAGGGTGTAGAGGAGGGAGGTCCAGGCCTGTGATTTATGTAAACATGGTGGGCTGAGGGAGCTTCAGCTCCCCCGCTTGGGTTGTTACTCCATCATCATGACCAGTCAGTCCTGGAGAGAACATGTCCACTTTGAGATGAGTTCAGCCATGGTGATTAGTAACAATCACCCACAGTCCCAGATGGTGGTAGAAATTTAATTTTAAAATAAATTGGAGTATAAGCAAAACTCCATGTTAATGACATTGGTTAGTCCTCTCAAACTTTCAGGTATCCCCACTAGTAAAATAAAACAAGGCTTTGGACACTGTGCTTGAAACTGTACGCTAGCATTTGATTGGTTAAAAGTGAGTTTGTCTTCATAATGGTTTTATTACTTAAAGTATTGGGATTTTAAAATTATTCCTGGGAGTTGGCTTTAAAAAGTATGTTATTCTTCCTTCCCCTCTTCTGAATGCCCACACAGACCAATGCAGAGCATAGCAGTTATTTTAAAGCATGGATCATGGAGAAACCTTAATTCCAGGTGTGCCCTGCATTCTTCTGTGCCTTCCCTCAGCATTTTCTCCTGCTGAGTCCGCTTGCTCATGTGCTTCCTTCCCCACCTCCCTTCAATCTGCTCTGAGCCACCCTAGTCCTTCAGCCAGGGCCCCACCCATCATTTGATGTGAAATACAGCCAGACTTTTAAAAGACTGATCCCATCTGCCTATACAGTTTGAAAGCCTATTCAGATATGTTGCCAAATTTAAGCCACTTTGGGGATTTTTTTAAATACAAATTTATGGGTTTGCTACCAGAGTTATCATTAACTGAACACAGAGCCAGCGATGGTGGCAGAATGCAGAAGGTATCCAGCCCAATCCAATAGGTAGTAAGGGCATGATTTTAACCAAAATGGAACCTTGCTGTGTAGAGTGAGACAGGCGATAACTCCTTGTGGAGAGATTCCGTGTTTATCCTTAAGTTTGCAAAGGAAATCTGGATTAAAATGCTTGGTTAGTCATATCGGGGACATATAACTGTGCCCATCAACTTTAGTGACCCTCCTTGCAGTCAGGCAGTTATAATTCAGAGTATATTTAATCAAAATTTTCCTGAGAGTTAAAGCTCGTATATGGACAGGAAGTCAGCCTTAAACTGAAATCACAAACACACCCACGAGCACCATCCTCGGCTCACTGTGGTTCAGTGAAAAGAACATAGAACTGGGGCTGTGGTCTTGCCTTGGTTTAGCTTCGTTTTCTGTGTGACCTTGGGAAAATAAATTTACTTCTTCATACCTTGTTGGAAAATAAGATAAGTATACCTATATACTTTTTGAAAGCATGTGTAAAAGAAATAATATTTAAAAAATAATAGATGTGAAGGTGTCTCAAGGTGCAAATGTGAAAGAGATTTTATTTCACGTGATGTGACCACTGAATAAACAGACTCCATTTACTTGGGTGGATTTTTGTTTTTTACCTTAGTTGTTAAGGTTCTGTTTATTCATATGCTAAACTTATCAAGTATTCATAGAACCATTTAATTCCAAGTTACGAGGAACCTCAAGAGGTCATTTAGTTTATTCACACCGGCGGGTACAAGCATGCTCATTCCCCTCTGGTAAAAAGGGAGGACGGAAGAAGCTGTGGGGAAAGCTACCGGAACAAAGGATCAGAGTGGCGGCATTGCTGTGGTCATAATCCAGGAATGAGGAAACAGAGGCCCATTGCCTGAGCTGCCTCTTATAAATAGTAATGACAGGACGTGTTGCACAGGGACAGATAGGCACTTGAAATTGAATTGGAAAGTACACTTTAAACTTCTGTTAGTTATTACTTACAGAATTTTTTTGTAAGTCTGTAGTGCTTTGCTTGTTATCCTTGTGTATCAGATTCTTCTGTTGTGGTTCACATCTAATGTTTAAATTGACTCAATATTTCGGAGGTGGGAGTGGAAGAGAATAGAATAGTTAAAAACAAACACAACAGCAACAGCAGAAACAGACTCAGTTTGTTGGGATGCGCGGTCTAGTTAGGGTTGTCAATAAGAAACAGCTGTTTGTTTGTTGACAGCCTGCCTTTCCTCTCCCATAATCAAGCTGTTTCTCATCATATAATTACCAGCTCTTTAGTATTTGAGGCTTGTTGTGGATTTACATTTGGTTATATAATGTTTGCCAAAACGCCATGGTTTAGATAAAAAATTAGTGATTCCCCTATAGTCATTCTACTGAAATATGAATGTGGGTTGTAATAAAAGAAAGATGCCTGAAGAGGACTTCTGAAATTCATATCAAAACTTAAGGGAGGTAGACAATGTTTTATGTTTGATTTCTAAGGACGGCATATCGGTGTAACTCTTCCCTGTCTGTATATTCTGTTGCCAATCAGAAAAGCATTCTGTCTTTTGACCGTTCTCGCGAATTCAGTTAGGCAGCACTGGTGTGGACAGCAGGATAGATTTCGTTTTGATCGAAGAGGACATGGTTTCTTTTTCTTTTTTCTTTTTTCCTCTAAAACCCTGTTCTGATGTTGAAGCCAGGAGTGAAAGGAAACAAGATTAAGTTTTCTGAGAGTCCAAGGTGATGTTTCAGCCTCCTGCGTAGCTTTACTAGCTGAATAAAAGCTGAATGCACCTCTTACCCTAAAAAGAACCTATCTAGGCCACTTCTTAAACAGACCCCTTTCAATCTAGATTATGCTCAGTGGAACCCATTTTGAAATAAGGGTGACCCTGTGTTTTAGGAAAACATGCCAGAAAGGTGAGATTACTGTTGCTTCATTTAGTTTTATTCTTCAGAATAGAGCAAAACCGTTTTCTACTCATGCTTAACGTCACAACTTCTCTAGGAATGAAGACATTTCTCTCCTTAATTATTTCATAGTGCAAAGTTACTTGAGAAAAATCTAACGACTGCAGTGCTATGGGTTCTTATTTTCATAAAGTCCAAAGTAGTATCCTCTTTGGTTTGATAGGTTTAAAATTAAAGTGGATTTTTGAATATTTTTAGTAATTTTCTCTCTTTGATTTCAAAGGCATTATGTAAATTTACAACTTTTCTCTCTGAATATATATTTTAAAAGGATATAGTAAGATATGAGTATTAAAGTGCTTTTTTGTGGTAGAAGATGTGGCTAGGAAAGGGAATACTGAAGTTCAAAATTAAGTCAAATTTTGAGGAGAAGAATATATTTTGTATGAGTATAGCTTTTATTTTCATTATTTGCATTATGTACATATCTTTTGTCTAAATTCCACATATACTTTTTTCTGAAAAGATAAGTCATAGCATGTTTTACTTTAAAAGAATATGTCAAAATGCTTGCTGTCTCAGAACCAGGTGATCTCAAATGCAACTGGGAATTTGACCCCCCATGATTTCACCAGGTGGCTAAAACCCGTTTCCATGGAGTCGATCCCAACTCGGCCAGTAACAGTAAACACTTAGGGTTAAAACCAGAATAGGAAATGTCCGGATTTTGTTTTTTGTTTTTTTAATATACCATTAGATTGACATTTCACATAGTTAAACTGTTTAATTACAGTTAAGTATCAGGGCAAGGAGCCCTGGTGGCATAGTGGTTTAAGCGCTCAGCTGTTAACCAAAAAGTTGGCAGTTCAAATCCCCCAGCCACTGCAGGAGAAAGGTGCGGCAGTCTGTAAAGATTACAGCCTTGGAAACTCTGGGGCAGTTCAGCTCTGTCCTGTAGGGTCACCATGAGTCGGAACCGATTGAGCAGCAGTGGGCAGTGGGTTATAGGGCAAGATTTAGTTCTTTATCTTAAAACATGAGCTATACCAGGAAGTTGGAATCTGAAATTAAAAGATTATGTCTGACTTAATTGAAGCAGGTAGGAAGTGATGGAGTATAAAGATGAGTATCTACATATGTGCAGCTGTGCATATATTCTTAGGGTTCTATTAGTCAAAATCTGTTGTTTTAGTAGTACTCAGGTGCATAGTTCAGTCAAATGAATCACAGATGATCCCTTAAAAGCACTTTACGATTTGTGTGTCAGGACTGAAAAATGTACTGGTAATTTTAAGAACTTCATCCCCAGATGATTTAATTGTATATTTAATTTTAGTTGCCCCAAAACGATGTGGACAAAAATTACTCAGTTATAAATAAAATATGTGTAAATCCTTATACCAGCTAACTTTTTTAGAGGGAAGGGGGTGTGTTAGGAGATGTTACAGGACATTTTTAAAGTTTTCTGTCTTGTTTCTCTGTGTTAGATTTTTCTGTTCAATTATGTTTTCTCAAAAGCTATGCTAAAAATCCATTATTATAGAAGCATTAAAAATATGGTTTTATTATGCAATGATTAATATCCATGGCCTGTATTTTTGGTTCAGCTTCATAAATATATACGTTTTTCTGTGTCAGTCATTGTCTAGAGTTTCATTTTTGTTCTGCTTTCCATTACATACCATGAATTATATGAAATTAATTTAATCGCTACTACAAACAGAAATTAAATGTGCCCTAATCCAGAGTTACGTTGTTTGCTTTTACAACTGTGAGTCATAAGTCATTAATTTTCCTTTCCCAGTAGCATCATATGTTGACATAGGGTTATAGATAGTTTAATATTTGTCTTCAGCATGCTGGCCTCAACTTTAGAAGACCTTAAATAAAAACAAATTAAAATTTACTCAACTGTATATGATTTGGAGTTTTTTTAAAATAGGTGTTGTTATTGCTGTCATCCAGGTGATGACTCAAAAATTATATCCAAACTTTATAAAATCTCAGTTAATATATTAACAAGTCTGCAAAAATATATTTTTTGAAAGCTGTTCGTATGACAGTAGCCATTAATATTTTCTCTCCCTCAGCTCTGAATAAAACCGTTTGACAGCAGCAGCATGGAGTGGTTTGACCACCACTTAACTGATAGGAAAGCGAAGCGGGGGACTTGCTTGCTGGGCATTTTGACCACCTGGGATGGCTGGCCATCAGTGTCCGGTTCTTGGTTTCAATCTCTAACCTGAATCAGGAGAAACAGAGAATACTGAAAGATATCTTGTTTTAAACTCCGCATAATTTTTATTATATTGATTGCCATTTTATAATTCTTTCATCCTTTCCTGTTAACTCTTCCCAACCCCCTTGCTTTCCAGAAAGGCCGATGTGGAAAAATGAACTAAGCAAAAGTCTTTCAGTTAAATGAGTTAGGTTTCCCCGGCTGCTACTTATATTCTGGAAACTCAGAAAATATGAGCAAACCAAATTTAGCTTTTCTTTTGCATTTGCCAGGAGGTTATTTAGTAAGGTGACTTTTATTTTTCTGGTTCATAGAACCCTATAAAACATATAGTGTTTATTACTTTATTTATATTTATTTAAGTCACTAAGGTGAAACTCTAGTGATGGTGGCAATGTTACGGTTTTAACAAGTGGGGCTTATTTTATAAATGTGCCTTTGTGGCCATAGCTTTCCAAAATGCAAGGGTTTAGCAGTGACATGCTCTTTATGCCTTTTGGAAAGAAAATTTGCTGTTTAATTCCCATGTAAAAGCACTACTAGAATACAAATTCACCACTGCTATTATTTTTTGTTGTTGTTAATTTGCATTGTTATACTTGTATGTTTTTATCTGTGTTCATAGAACTTAGCTACATATATTCCAAAGTTGTGTCAGGGAGAAAATGTTTTACTTGCTACTTCTGTCCTAATGGGGATAAGAGCCCTCTTCTCTGTACTTCCAAGGGATTCCCTATCAGCGTGGCCTTCAGAATTATAATCATGACTTTCTTCTTTATCATCATGAGACAAAATGCAAAAACGACATGTCAGGTCATATATATTTATGTTTATGCCTTGCCCCAAATATGGATTGTTACACAATCAGGATCAGGTTTACGGGAAAGCAGAGTTTTTCAAAAATAATCTAAGCGTCGCAGGCAATGATATTCTAAAAATTTTGACCCCAAATCTATCACCATCTATTTATAGTATTATTATGAATAAATATGTATGATAATATTACATGCATCCTTAAACAGTTTTAAAAAAAATGCCTCTGCCTTCTTTCTGAAACGAACAGATTTAGTTTATCCTTGTTTTGAGGTGGAAAAGTAAATTTGTGCTTACAGAAATTTACTAGTATTAATCTGCATTTTATTTCACAGTATATTCTCTCAATAAATTTAAATGAGAGGAGTTTGTCACGTCCATTACTAATTTATTTTGTGTCAAAATAAATATCTTTTAGGGAAAACCTTTAATTTTATAGCGAGAGTGGAGAAGAGTTGTGTGTATGGCTTGTTGCAAGAGTGTGGAGAAAAGAGGTGCTGGATTTAACTTACATAGTATTTGCCCAACGCTGCAAATGAAAATTTAATTTTAAAATATATAAAAATTACAGATTCCGTAAAGAAAGTCTGGAGACACAAGATATTTTACTTCTTACTTTCCATGGTTATTCTGTTGATGCTGATTAGAATAGAATTTGGCAAGTCTTTGTGGTAGAAATATGAATGTTCTTTTGCAAAACTGTAATGTTGAGATTGCAAAGTTTATAAAATCTGGTGAACAGTAGTTGTGACATATGTTAAAAACTATTTGTGACGAATCGGTGAACAAGCGCATGAGTGTCATGAAGACTCTGAGGAACTCCAAGCAGAATCTCGCTTGACTTTGGTCACTCAGAATTTATTTTCAACCTGCAAGCAGAGTGTAAATAATCATAATTATTCCTGAATAGCTGCCTAAAATGGTAAAACTGAGGTTTGCAAACTGCTGATACCTTTTGGAGAACGGTATCGATGTTTTATAACATGTTGCTATTCAGTAGAGTCCTTATCAGTATCACTGGGTGGAAAAGTAAGTTTATATCTAAAGAAGTACAAGACTATTAATTTGCATTTATCCCACACTGTTCTTTCAAAAGAATAAATGTAAATGACTTTGCACTTCTCACAAAGGTAATTATTAAATTAATGTGATATATATAGAAAGGTAAAATGGCAATTTACTACCACCTGAGATTGACAAAACTCTCCCGGGTCTTTCTAAGTGAATCATGCTCCCAAGCATTTATCCCATATGACCTGATCTTACACGCTGACAGTAGAATAAATTGAGCTATATTTTTGCTTTTACTAGAAACGCAAATCAAGTCACAATCAAGGTAAGGAGTACTTACCTTGGAATGTACTGCTTTTATGCATCTGTTAGGGCCATACATTAACTTTCAGCTGTAGTAACCAGCTCACGTTGATACCTTTCCTTTTGTAGTGCCATTCAGTTTTGGGCCGTGTTCAGTCTGATAGATAAGAACCTTGCTTTAGGAGACTATGTGCATATATAAGAGTGTGAAATAATTGTCACCTTTTGATGGGTTTAAATGAGTTAGAGATTTGCGTTCATTGTGGTGGATGGATTGTCGCATTTGCCTTACTAATGCTGCTTATCATACGATGGAAGTGGGCATGAGAACCTTTACATTGTTCCATGTTTGCATATTAACCCAGAGCTTGTTTCTCTAGTATATATATTAAGAAAATCATTTTTGAATTGTGATTTTAAGCAAATTTAAGTCAAGATTAAAAATAAGAAGAGAAAGAGCCTCTTCCCAATAAACATTGCTACTAAATTTAAGTGTCATTTTTCGAAGACAGGAACAATAGTTAGAAGCTATTTAAATTTTTTTGAGTTTTGATATTTACCGAATTTGTAGGAATCCTCAACATATTATTGCTTTATCTCTTTTCCCTCCTTATATGTAAACAGAATGAAGTTAAATTTTAACGGGTGATTTCCATCCCTAGAGTGATTAGAAGAAAAGTAATATCTTTTTGTGTTTGTTAATAACAAATGTGAACTTATTTCGAAGCTGTTCTAGTTTCAATATGCTATAAAGTGGGGGAAAACATACTCAAGGAATATGGAAAGAAATAGGCTGTTCTAGCTAATAGGAGTGCTTGACTCTGGAGGGGCCACCAAGGAGTCCGTCGTGATTGACAAGCATTCTAGTGGAGTCTTTCTTTTCTCTCTCTTTTTTTTTCCCCTATAGCAGTGTTGAAGTCAGTCAAAGTATATATACAAAGCTGAGTGAATACCAGTTTCCCCAGTACAGGGGCTATTTTTTCAGGAAGTCTAACTCAAACCAGATGTTTTGCCTAGACCTAGAGTTTGTTGCTGCCAAGCATCTCATCAGAGGTCAGAATTCTGGGCTCCGGGCCCTGCTAGAATTCTTTCACAAATTGCTGTTCGGTGAGGTTTTAATCCTAATGGAAAGAATAATGTGCTTGTAAAATCTGCAGTTATTACAAACACAGTATACATATTGTGGACTTCAAATGACTACATATTTCATTCCCATAAACAGGGAATGCGGATGAATGCCTTGTGTGATAGCTTTAGACATTCTAACTAAAACCAAGTATACAGTTTATACCGCATTAACCATTTGCATTTGTAATACCCCAATAAAAGTAACTGTTATCTCTGGGTGACAACTGGTAACCAACTCATACCCCCACCACCAATTTTTTTTAACAAGCCCTTCAACCTCATACAGCTGTTTGAATGTAAGAATTAAAAACATTCAGAATTATCTGTTGGTTACTCTCTTAGGAAGATCTATGGATGCTACAGTACTAAGTGAAAAGTTCTTAGAGTAAAGCAAAGACATCATTGTGCCAAGACTTAACTAACTCATATTTGGAAACACATATATTAAAACCAAATTCATTTACTCAAATTAGGATGAAGAATATTTTTCTTTTTAGTGGAGAATCTGATTTGTATATAGCTGAACGTGAATTGTGGCTGTTTTGGAAAGATTAAGGGAGATTGGTGAGATTTAGTATATCTTTGCTTAATTTTATATACAAATATCACAAATATTGTTAGATTTAGGGGCTCCAGTGTTACTGATTATGAATCCAAGAGAAGTTTCCAGGCAGATAAAGATGTGTGAAACCAGAGAGTCACAATTTGGCCAAGAGATATGTTAATTAGACTGTGCCTACTCAAATAAATCTGCTCTAGAGTTAGATAATGGCAAATTTTGTGTCAACAAAATCCCTGAATTATCCCATACCGTATAAAAGCAAGTTTGGGTTTGATCAGTTTGTAGCATTTATTTGGGGGTGGTAGTGGGCAGTCTAATTTCTAAGTATCTTTTTGCTTTCATTTTTGAATGACAACAATAAGGGATATAGTAAATATATAAACAAAGCTCAAACAGGTTCTCTGAATCATCCAAATAAATGAAAATTGGTTAACTCTGGGAGCTCAAAAATAGAACTTTGTAGTATAGGTAGTGCCTTTTAAACTACAGTTTTGATTTTACCTTTGGTTTCTACAACAGAATATCAGCATTGATATCATCTCTGCTGCACAGACAGGTAAACTGCATTGATGTTAAGAGGAGTCATCATTTCCGTGAACTTAAACTCTCCTGTTGGCTGGCAACAAATTTAAAAAGAAGATTGGTTGAGTGTAAAAAGAAAATGTTTAGAGAATCTTTGTGCTGTACCACTTTCTTAAGGTTGTGGAACAATTTTAAAAGGCTATTTTCTGATCAGTCTTCATGCTGTTGTGTGCCTCTGAGAATATAGCATAGTGGCAAATCTCTACAGTCTATTTTCTGATGTGGATCTTCCTGAGTGAGTCCTCTCTCTCTTCTCCATGAACTCTCATAGTATATCATATTGAATACTCTATTGTTTAGTCTCCTTTTATCATGTAATTCCTTTACAAGGTTCTTTTTCTTGGAAGAAAGGTGCAATATTAATGTATAGTATTTTATTATCTTTGGTTTTCTGAAAAATGAAATAATGTTTCTTTTCTATGTGTTCATAAACCAGATTTGGTGGATTTTCCCCTCCATAAAAGTCAGGGAGTACCATCATCAATTACTGTAAAGAAGTTGAAAATAAATGTCATAAACTTGAGGCTACATTTCATTCTGTATGGCATGATCATTCAAGTGCAATTAAAAAAGTGGTCTGAAGACTATGATCACTTAATGAGAAACAATTTCATATTAATGAGTTCCCATTTGCCAATAATTCTGTCATTTGTAACTTGAATCAGTCATCACTCTTGCAAATAGTCCTTTCAGGACATTATTTGCGGCTTTGTCCTCTGTTTTCTGTCCTTGATGTTGTGAAAATGGCCGTCTGCTGTTAGAGGAATGAAAAGAGATCCCTTTCAAATATCTTTTGTGTTTCCACTTTCAGTGAAAAATGTTTTTCAAACCTGCAGCTGGTTATTTCTGCAGGAGTTCCCACTTACGCTCAGATTTGATTGACATTTTGAAATGGCAGCTTTTCATGAAAAGCTGTTAACTTGTAGAATTCAGTTATGGTACTAAGACAGACTGACTTTGTTCTGTGGCTGGGACCTGTCCAAACTAAATAGAACCCTGCATCTGAATTTAATAGTGCTACTCAGCCAAGATAGGGCACTTTTGCCTTTTTTTCCCTCCGAAACTCTGATGCTTCTTATGTGTCCTAAAACTAACTTGATGGATATTCATCCCAACATCTTTCTGTTCTGTAATTGCTTTAATTGACGTATATAGTCATTCTCATGTTCCCTCCCTTGAATATCTAAATTCTAATGGACGAGGACAGTACTTCATTTTATGACATAATGATAATGAGAAGAACTTCTTATTTTACGGTTAACATTACAAAGTACACAAATTCCAAGAATACTGTAACTGGCTTTTTTTCCCCCAGTATCTAAAATCTAAAATTTTTGGAGACATGTTGCTACTCGGACTATAAATTCATTCATTATATGAAAATATTTTCAAAAAATTTTGCAAAATGAGTCCCTGGGTGGCACAAACAGTTAAGCACTTGGCTACTAACTGAAAGGCTGGGTGTTCAGACCCACCCAGGGATGCCTTGGAAGAAAGATCTGGTGATCTTCTGAAAGATCACAGCCTTGAAAACCCTGTGGAACACAGTTCTACTCGGAGACACATGGGGTTGCCATGTATCAGGATTGACTCAGTGGCAACTGGTTTCTATGCAGATATGTTGTTGTTGCAACTGCATGTGTGCAGAGTAGAACTGCTCTACAGGGTTTTCAAGGCTGTGATCTTTCAGAAGAAGATTGCCAGGCCTGTCTTCTGAGGTGCCTCTGAGTAGGTTCAAACTGCCAGCCTTTAAGCTAGTAGCCAAGAATTTAACTGGTTGTGCCATCCAGGAAGTCCCTAATGCAAATATAGTATGTTACTATTATTCATTCATTTACTCAACAGATAATTATACCTGCAATTTCAAGGGCAGTGTGCTGTTAACTGAGGGAATTATGAAGAACATGATCCAGGCCTGCCCTTAAGGACCTTTGAATTCAGTATCATCTTGTTGTACTTAACTAATAACTAATGCTTCAGAATGCACTGATTTATAATGATAGCTACTGATAATGATTTTTAATTTTGCAGATGCCCAGGTGTTCTTGTATTTGATTCTCTTATAACACTTATGTGATGAAGAGGAAGTTTTGATATTCTAGACCTATGCTTTTTTCTGTGGTCCCATGCTATCTATTGGGAAATGTAACAATCTAGTTTCACGTCCAGATTTTTGGACAGTATTTGTCATGTTACATGGGGCTGTTAACCCTGAACATCTATACATGGTACCTAGTTTCACCAGTCTTAAGGCAGCGGCGAGCAGGCCACATAATCACTATAGATCCTGATCACCTCTTTGAAGCCCTGATCAATCTTTACCCTCTCAGCTCACACGCCTGCAAGTTTAATTGAAATAGCTGACTCAGGATGCTTACCCAGTTTATATTGACCAGGGCTTCGAATCGGTTTGAACCCCTGCTGACAATTTGCATTTCCACTCCAGGTATACTGAATCGGAACCTACAATTTAGCAAGATCCCCAGGTGATGCTTATGTATAATAAATTTTGAGCCTCGAACTGGTCTTTAACCAGCCTGAGAACTTGTTAGAAATGAAAGTTCTCTGCAGGGTTTGAGCCTGAAGGAACCAGTCGGAAGCCCTGGCATTAACTGCAGTTGGGTTATTGCTGCTGCTGTGCTCTTTAGGTTGCTAGAGGTTAGGCTCAGTCGCCCATCCACAAGGACGTAGGCTAGTCCTGGGCAGTGTGACCTCTGCAGGTGGTGCTGGGAGATACAACACTTGGATTTTTATTCTCATAGCTGTGCGAAAGAGAGAAATCCAGGGTTGAAGTTAGTCAAAAATATTGGCCACAGTGGTAGCTTTAATATTATCCCTGGGATTTAGTATCCCACCCTAGTTTTGCTTCCCAATAGCTGAGATAATTGATATAAAATCATATATATCCATTTGAATTGATGTTAAGATTTTCAGAGGATTAATACAACTTTACAACATATTATAAATAAAAGTAATGTAAGTCTGAAATCACAGTGACATTAATTTCAGAATCAAAACAACTTTTTAAATGAGTATTTAAATTCATTTCGCCTATTTTGATCATGTGTGAGGAGCAGTTTTGGATTCTTAAGTTGACATATGTGTTAAGAATATCCAAGGTTGATGCTCTTATTTTGATCATGTATGAGGACCAATTTTGGATTCTTAGGTTGACATATGTGTTGAGAATATCCAGGTTGATGAACAGATAGCCAAAAAGGCCTTGCTGTGTCCTGGGGGAGTGTAAACTGATATGACTGTTTCAGTGTGCAGATTGGCAATATGTATCAAGAACCCTAAAATGTCCACCTTTGTTTTAACCAATTAATTCTTTTGGTGGAGAGGATCTGTTCTACCAAAGCAAATTAATTTTTAAATCTTGTGCATGAAGTTGTTCTTACAGTGTTACTTATAATAGTTGAAAACTAGAAAAGCAGAAAGAAAATGTGCAGTAAAAATAGACTGGGTTAATTAAAATGTGCCTATATAATAGAATAATCTGCAATCATTTATATAATTGAATAATCTGCAATTATTTAAAATCAAGTTTCCAAAGACTGTTTAATAAAATGTGAAAATATTCAGTCTAAAAGCTGGATTCATATTTGTATTACACAGAAAAATATGCCTAGGAAAAATTGAAGGAAATATCCTAAAGTTAAGAAGAGTTGCCCTTGGGCAATAAGATTATATGTATTATTCTTCTCTTTTATGCATTTGGACACTTCACTAATTTGCTATAATTAAAATGTGTAACTTCTATTCTCTGGGAGAAAAAAGGGGTTATCAAATGAGAAACCTAGAAAAAAACAGTAGTAACACATTGGAATCCAAGAATCCTGTTTTCTGATTTCTTTCAGGGTTGTTCGAAGGCTTAAATAATGGTCCTAGTTCTGGAGGTGAAAAATAGTTACCTACAGGCACAGTTCCACCAGCAGAGGATTTTGTTTGTCCAGCACCAAATTTTAAAATAATTTAGGAGAGAGCACAAGCCTCTACCCCTAGCTGGCTTATACCTGATCTGATTCATACATTTATGAAAGCTTCCAGACCTCTGAGATGCAAATATCTTATTTTTACAGCACGTTCCTAATGCTGAACAGCTTTGTCATAATAGTAAAATAGTATGCCCCACTCAGGCCTTCTTTTTTGCTCACCCAGGTATGATAATGGTGATGGTGGGGTGGGGGTGGTGATGATGATGTTGATCATAACCGTTAGCATTTGTTGAGCCCTTATTATATGCCAGGCTTACAGTAAAACTAACATGAATCATTTTACCTAATTCTCATAGTTTTTAAGGCTATGTGCCATTATTTTTCCCATTTTACAGATGAAACGGCTGAAGCTCAAAGAGGTTAAGAATCTGTTAGTAGTGGAGCCAAAAATTGAAGCTGAGGCTACCTGGGTTCCAAGTCTGTACTCTTAATAGTGAAGTTGCACATATAACGATTCTACTTTACCATCCCCAGAACTCTCTGACCATGCAGTTTGTTTACTGAGGAGAGGACTTGGTAATAACTGCCATTCTTGTTATTCACATCACAAACAGAAGGAGATAAGGTTTTCGTATTCTTTATACTTTTATTAAACAATAGACCGTGATATTTTATTTTTAATTATACATTGTGCGTTAAGATATGGACAGGAAATATTGGTACTTACCATGGAAACTTGGTATAAATATTGTTCTCTGTACTAAGCACTTGGCTGATGTTCCCATGGCATGCTGTCCAGGAGGCCACCTCCTGTGTGAAGCTAGCTGCTGGGAATCACTCTTTCACATGTTGACTCTTTGTCTCTCTCAGAAGGTAGCTGTTTATGGTATGACTTTGAATTACTGCCTGTGTCTTATCTAACCTGGTCTCATCCAGCATGATCTCTGACATTTCCCAAGCCAGAGCCTCTAGGTGTTCTGACTTATGAGCTCCCCCCTCAAAAGTGTCCCCTCCGTGAATGCACCAGCCCACAAGTTCCTTCTTTTGGCCTTTCTTCCTCAAGACTAAGGCCTTGACGCACGTGTCTGCTCCCAGCCACTGAACTTTCTCCAGTGCTGGTACATTATAGAAGATTTGGCAAGGAAAAAAGCCCTGACCTGTTTTTCTTTTTAAACCATTTTTGTTACACTTTACTGGGGAAAAGTTTTAGAACTCAAGCCTTTAAATTCAGTTCCTACTGAAATCAAAAAAGATCCCTAGGTGAGTTATCAGTAGTTGAAAAGTATGTCTGACTTTTAGTAACAAAAACCAAACCAAACCCATTGCCATCGAGTCAGTCCGACTCATAGAGACTATGACTTTTAGTAATAGCCATTATTAAAACAAAGGTGGGCCATGTCATAGATTTAAGTCTCTGACATTATGCAGTTATCTGCTGTCTGCGCATTGGCTTCTGTTCTGTGTTTCTGACTTGGTTCCGTGGCTTGACTAGCACTAACTCCTTTTCTGCTTTTTCTTTACCTCTGGGAAAGTATTTCTTCTGTACATTTCACACTGAAGCAAGAAATTTGCCTTATTGTGACCCCTATCCTATGTAGTAAATCCTCTGAAATTAATTTTGGTTCTTTCTGATCTGTGCCCCACATGACTCCTCTCAAGATTTCATTATTAGATTTTGACAGCCTTTTAAATTTGTAAGTGCCACGAATTTGTCACTAGAGATAAATGGGTAAAAAGAAAATTCCTTGCAGTGGAGGATATGGGTAAAATATTTCAAGTGACAGTCTTGCATCAATAATGTTAATGTTTATGGGGTGACGAAAGCCATATAAGTGTTAAGCCAGAATCTTGTTTCAGCTGAGTCCCAGAAATGTTAACCACAGAAGCCAAGGCACATTCCATTTATTCCAACAAATGTTTTTCAGGTCGTGTCCAACTGTCTGAAAGACAATTGTCACTCTTGAATGCCTGAAACCTTAAATGCTTGTTTTACATTCGGTAAAGGCAGTGGAAACATTTTCTACTATTCCCAGGATGACTTTTGTCTTGCCTTGAGTTCCTAAAATGGAGAGCAAATTTGACCGTGTTCTTTCATCCTCTGGTTTTCATGTTCATCCTCTCACAAAGTTTCTGAGCAGTTTTTCATCATTTTTTATGACTGACTTCTGACCATGGTTTTAGGCCAGAAGCTTGCCTTGGCTGAGCTCTGAGCAGTCACAGGGACAGAGGCTTTCCTTGTTCTTACTGACATCAAAGGAGTTTCTCCACTTGAGTAGCTTCTGATTAAGGTGCAGATGAGCATTTGGGATACAGTTAGAGAAAATCTAGAAAAAGCATACTGAATTATCCTGAATATGATGCCAACTAGTATTTGCATATTATTTTTTTAACTAAAAGAGAAGTATCAAGAACTTTAAACTATTTTAATATGGTCTTTTGTCCATTTATTGACATAGTATTAGATATTTTTCTTGAAAAACATATTAACAAAAAGAATTCATTATAAACTAAGTTATTATAAAGTTTCCCTGGGAAGTTAAAAGTGATTCTCAGGGAAAAGAAGAAAGAAAGAAAGAAAAAAACCCGAGACAAAACAACTTACCAGCAGTCTACCTCCATTTCAGGTCTGCCCAGAACATTTCCATGACTGGAAGTATGAAAAAATTGATCATTTCTTTACCAAAATCATCTAGAAGTGATATCATAATAATATAGTAAGCCTAATGATTTCACAGTGGAAATTTCACATTACACAAAGCGTTATTGTATTACAAGTTGATATGAAAACAGCCTTCTCAAAGTGAGACATTACAATAAAGGCATGTCCTAACAATCACAAAGAAAACAATTAGTATTTATGAAGTACTTATTAGGGATGGCTTTATGGTTGTTTTAAGCTGCTAGGATTTGGAGTGATTTATTACACAGCAATAGGTAACTAATGCAGTGGGCTTATGGAGAACTGGCGTATTTCTAAAATTTTTCCTTGTCACATACAAAGACCCTACTATTTAAAAAAGAAGGGACTATGTTGGCACCAAAAAAGTAGGGAGGTCATAACTATACAGTAAAGGACAGTTGTTTAAATTGAATAAATTTATCTTTTTGAAAAATTTATCACATTGTTCTTTATTTTTCTCATTTTGCCATTGACCACTGCAAACTCTGTAATGAAGTAGCATTTGGGAACCATTGTACTTCATCATGCTGCATCTCAATTAATTAATTTCAGCTTGGACTTCTTTTAGTGTCCTCTGGTGTTTGCCAATGATGCAGCTATGTTCCTATTAACTAGAACCCATACCTCAAACACCATCAGGACCCCCAGCTCTGAATAAAATGAAATTTGTTGTCTTTTGAAATGAGGTTATAGAAAAACCAAACTGAAGATACTCAAATTCCCTTTATTTGTGGTGGAAGATCCAATAACACAGAAAGACTATCCCAGCTTTAATCACACCATCTAATTTCTCTGTGCTTGGATTTTTTCCTCTGCAAACTGAAGGCTTATACTATATGATCTCTAATAGTCCTTCCTAGGCCTAAAATTTTGAGATTTCTAATAAAGACCTTTGAGCATCATTCTTTTCTCCTGTGCTGTTGTCAAGGAAAGGAAGGTGGTAATCATAAAATGTTTGCTTTTTCCATGACCTTAAAAAAAATGCAGTTGTTTAAAATCACCATTGGAACCTCATCGAGACTAATAAAATTACCCAGAAGGGGAAGGAGGGAAAACCACCAGTTGAAGGAACATATTCCTTTTCCTCTGACTCTCATGTGCATTTTCACATCCTAACCTCCACTGTAAAGAAACCAACCAGCAATGGGGATGTCCCAAAGCAGTCAAGTTTCCTCTGGGAAAGAAATGCATCTGTCGTTTATAGCTGAGCTGGTTAAGTGGGAAATCATAATTATTTTCAGTGTGTCAAATAAAATGATACAATTGATCCCTCTTAGTGACAGAAGGATAGAAAAATTAGAGGGGAAAGGAACAGGAGAAAGTAAATTATAGTTTTATAGTGGGAAAGACTAGTACCCTGTCAAAGCAAGTTGCTGTGCAGTTTCTCCAGAAATCTCCTTTTTTCTTATTTTCTGAGATTGTATAGATGCTGTTACCACTTACATATGATTTGTAATAAGAACAATGTGATACAGAATTTTAAAAGCATATCTATTTTGTCAGGCCATTTTTTAATATTGATAAGCTGTGAATAGTAAATGTTGTCTTCCAAACAAAATTGTGTTCCTGATTATTATCAAAATTTTATTTTTTTTCACAGTGTCACAGCATGTTTGTGTGTGTGTGTGCTTTATTTTTAAATTGTGCTTTAGGTGAAAGTTTACAGCTCAAGTTAATTTCTCATACAAAAATTTATACACATATTGTTTTGTGATGTTAGTTGCAGTCCCCACAATATGACAGCACACTCTCCCTTTCCATCCTAGGTTCCCTGTATCCATTTAGCCAGTTCCTGTCCCTTCCTGCCGTCTCATCCTGCCTCTGGACAGGAGCCGCCCATTTGGTCTCATGTATCTGATTGAATTAAGAAGCACACTCCTCATGTGTATTATTTTTTGTTTTATAGTCCTGTGTAATCTTTGTCTGAAGAGTGGGCAGCAGAGCGTCCGGGAGCCATAGTTTCGGGAATTCCTCCAGTCTCTGTCAGACCATTAATTCTGGTCTTTTTACGTGAATTTGAGTTCTGCTTCACACTTTTCTCCTGCTCTGTCCAGGACTCTGTTGTGTTCCCTGTCAGGATAGTCATTGGTGGTAGCCAGGCACCATCTTGTTCTTCTGGTCTCAGGATGGTGGATTCTCTGGTTTATGTGGTCCTGGAGTCTCTTGGGCTAATATTTTCCTTGTGTCTTCATTCTCCTTTGCTCCAAGTGGGATGACAAATCATATACATATCATACACATATGGTTTGTAATAAGAATAGTGTAATTATATCTATTTTGTCAGACCATTTTTAATCATGGTAAGGTGTGAATAGAAAATATTTTCTTACAAAGTTGTGTTCCTGATTATTATGAAATTTTCTTCTAAAAAATAACATAGGTAAAGTAAGTCACTTTTCTTTGCAACCCAAGCAAGAGAACTAGAATGTGCATTGCTAGATCAAGTGATACTACTTTACTTACCAGAAACAAAGAGGCATAGTGTTCAAAAGCTTGAGTTCAGCTACATACTGACTGGTGTTGGGTAACTTAGTTAACCTCTCTGTGCCTCCGTTTTCTCTGCTGTAAAATGGAGATGATAATAGTTCCTACCCCCACAGGGTTGTGAGGATGAATTAAGTTATCTTAGTAAAATTCTAGACACCTAGTAGACACTATACAAATATTTTCTGGTATTATTACTGTAAAATGGGGTTTCTTACACAGGGATTTTGAAGAGCTTTGATAGTTTAGTTTAGATCCTCTGAAATACTTTGTATTTTGCCCACTTATGTTAATAACAACTATACCAAATTATGAATTCTCACCTAGAAATTCAGCCCTGTCACAGATATTTACTTATGGAGTCCCTGTCATTAAAGATTAAGCACCTTATCCAGTGGAAACCACTAGATCTACATAAGAAAGATTCTGAAAGCAGCACTCCTTAAAAAACAAGTCCCCCCTTTTTGATGAATTTCAGAGTTATTTACATACAGCAACTGCAAAAAAAGTTGCATTCAGTTTCTCATTTATTTGGCTGCTTACAACAGGCACATTTCCACTTCTCTTACCGGTTGTTGCTGGATCCTGTACCCACAGTCTGACACCCTCCCGAGATTTTAGATGTTTATTATGTTCCTCCAGACTGTACATTCAATGCTTCACCGTAGGTCGTTCCCCTGAATGCCAAACTCCCTATGTTCACCTGTCAACTTGACCTTTCAGTATGAAAGTCTAATAAGCTTCTCAAACTTAACATGTATAGAAAAGAACTCTTGACCTCCCTCCATTAACCTTCCCCGTCCAAACAGCAACAACAACACTGAACTGTTTCCGTCCTTCACTATTTCTATTAGTGGTATCACCGTCTACCCAGTTAGTAAAGCTGTATCTAGACCTATTTTCTTTAAAAATTTATCTTTATTTAAAATCCTTGATTTCTTCTTTTTGCTTCATCATCCTCCAATATCAACTCCTCCTGCTTCTTTCTATCTTCTCTCCATCCCTATCACCTGAGTCGAGACAGCGGTCATCTCCAACCCGCTACATGGAGAGATCTCTTACCAGGATTCCCTGCTTCTGCTTTTGTCTTTTTCAATCCACTTTCTACAGCGTGATCTTTCAAAGATGTATGTCAGATCATGTTCCTGTCCCCATTGTCATTAGAATAAAATCCAAGGGCCTTGCCATGGAGGCCCATGAGATCTGCATCTACGTCTCCAGCCTTATTTCTGACCACTCCACTCCCTTCCCGATTATGTCCCAGTCACACTGCTCTCCTTTCAGTTTCATGAACATTGTAGTTTGTTCCTACCTCAGGGCCTTTGCACTGAAAACTTTCTGCCTGGAACGTTCTTTCTGTAGCTCTTTGCATTGTTGACTCCTTCTCATCTTCCAAGTGTCAGTTTTAATGTATCTCTTCAAAGAGTCAATTCCCAGTCATCCAGGTAGCCACCTGTCTTAGTCATCTAGTGCTGCTCTAACAGAAATAACCACAAGTGGAATGTTTTAACAAAGAGAAATTTATTCTCTCACAGTCCAGTAGGCTGCAAGTCCAAATTCAGGGCGTCAGCTCCAGGGGAACGCTTTCTCTGTCAGCTCTGGAGGAAAGTCCATGTCATCAGTCTTCCTTTGGTCTGGGAGCTTCTCTGTGCAGGAACCTCAGGTCTAGAGGACGCGCTCTGCTCCCGGCGCTGCTTTCTTGGTGGTATGAAGTTCCTATGTGTCTCTGCTCACTTCTCTCTTTTATATCTCAAAAGAGATTGCATCGAGACACTATCTAATCTTGTCAACCTCATCAGTATAACCTCATCACAGTGACAGAGTTTACAACACGTAAGGAAATCACATCAGATTTTAGAATTACAACACATAAGGAGATCACATATAATCTCATCATAGTAATAGAGTTTACAACACGTAAGGAAACCACATCAGATTACACAATCATACAACACTGGGACTCATGACCCAGCCAAGCTGACAGATATTTTGGGGGGACACAACTCAATCCATGACACCACCTCCAACTCTTTTGGCTATCATATTACTCTATTTCCTTCATTATAGAAATTTTAATTTTTATGTTTATTTAATTTTGTGTGTGGTAATCGATTTGACGACAACTTAATTATATGTCTTATCTGTTTGCTGCTGTACTTCCATCACCTAGAACAGGGCCAGGAGCAAAGCAGGAACCCAATAAATATTTATAACATTTATGAATGAATGAATAAATTCTTATAAGCATTAGAAAGTTTACTTTTCATTTACTCGCCTTTAAATCTATTTAGACAACAATGGGAATGGTTTAGAAAGGTGACATAGGAAAATTATCTTAATAAATTATTCCAAGACAAAGAATTCAAACTTTACAAAAAAGAGACCATATTAAAAATATATATATTGCTGATGTTAGCTATGTGGTGAATTGAAATTGGGCTTGATACTTAAAAAAGTCATCCAGTAATCGAACAGTGGGCATTGGAATAAGCACAGATAGTTGTATTCGTTTTCTGTTGCAGCATAAAACAACACACATTATTATCTCACAGTTTCCCTGGATGAGGAGTACTGGCAGAGCTTAGCTGGGTCTTCTGCTCAGGATCTCACAAGTCTGTCTAAGATCTCAGTTAATAAGAATTCTTTATGACCTAGAACCTACCATAAACTATTTATAAGAGAATCTGGAGGCCAGTGGCACAATTCTGGCAAACTCTTTACTGTGGCCTACGTGGTCCTGTGTGATCCAGGCCCTGCTCACTTCACCAGCCTAATCCTATCTGTTCACTCCCTTCCTCAGCAGGCTTCTCGAGCCTCACCAACTTATTTTTAGTTATTTGAATATTACAAGCTTCTTCCTACCCACTTCTTTTACTATGCTCTATTCACTTGTTTGTTCATTTGTTCAACAAATAATTATCGAGCACCTAACTGCGTGCTAGGATACAGCAGTGAACAAAACAAATATTTATTTACACACCAACACACACAGACCTGTGGACACCAGATGGTAATAATTACTACGGATAAAAAGTAAAATAGGAAATGGGGTGAAGGTGGTTTGGGGGGCAGAGTTTTGGAACCCAGTCTTCAGTCCCACCATTGCAGGAGGCTAGTATGGAGTGATCGTGTGAGACCACGCGAGGCTCCTGGTCTCTCTGATGCCATAGTCGTGTGGAGGCAGGGACAGGCAAGCAACAGGGAATCTTCCCTTTCCATATTAATGCTCCTACTCAGTGGGAACACATTATTGTGGATCCTGCGCTGGCAGTGTTTTCCTCAGGTCTAATTTGGAAAAGTTTACTGTCTATAATAATAATGGAGTGGAAGCTAATTCATATCTGGCTGCGTGTGTGGCCACATACATGTATGTTATGTGTATTAAGGAAGGGAGAAAATGTATTTTTAAGAATTTACTTCTGGAAATATTAATAAGGAACCTTGTTTCTACAATTTCTGGGAAAGTCCCTTTTTATTTCTTTATGTTAATATCCCCTTTTATCCCAACTTTTCCTGCCCCCATAAATAGTCAAACAGTTTAAACACTAGGGTGTCATAATTTCTGTACACAAAGAGTTCTCTCTGTTTTTCTCTCTCTCTTAAACACACATACACACAAACCATAGTTTTCAGATCAGATTTTCTATATACAGGTTTACTTTTAATTTATTGGAAGGGTAAATTCTCTCTCATGACTAAATATTTGCACCCTAAGTTTTTCTGAAGTCCACTTTTATGACTAAGCCATAAATCTCTAAAAATAGAGATTTACAGTGGAAACGCCGACTCCTTTGTGTTATGCCAGGTCAAAATGTGTGGCTAATTGGTGGGCATTTGTTAGTGTGTATGTCATGAGCCAGGATTATGTTTTAGCCCAGGCTCTATATGTGACCACACATGGGGCAGATAGGTGTGGTCCAGTTCAGATGTGTTAAGGTTTTTCTTTGTTTATGGTAAATTAGATAGTGGGAGGCATTCGTTTGGAAAGGTATGTGGCAAAGCAGGCATTTAGGATTTCTGGACCTCTATTTAGCCAGTGTTGCCCTTCTCTTTCCTCTACCGTGTCGAACTATATCCACTAGGGGACATAAGAGCACCTACTAGGGACACAGAATGAAAGCCTAACTACATTAAAATTTAAACACTGGACTATTATGATAGCATATGAAAAGATTCATTTTGTAGCTTCATGGTTCATAAAGTTGTTATATACTTTATTTAAATTTTGATCATCACAGGAAACTTTTTAAGGCAGGTTCAGTGTCCTCTGTTCATAATTAGGGATTGAGAACCAAACTGGCAGCTAACTAGCAAGCTTGTGCGAAAAAAAACAGTTGCTGTTGACATGATTCCAATTCATAGCTACCCTATAGGACAGAGTAGAACTGCCCTACAGGGTATCCAAGGATGTTAATCTGTACAGGAGCAGACTGCTACGTCTTTCTCCCATGGAGCAACTGGTGGATTCAAACTACTGGCCTTTCAGTTAGCAACTGAGCACCTAACCACTGCACCACCAAGGCTTCTTAAGCTTGTGTCTAGCTGTTATTCTTAGGTGCCGTTGAGTCAGTTCTGACTCATAGTGACCCTATGTACATCAGAACGAAACAACAGTCCCGCGCCATCCTCACAATTGTTGCTATGTTTGAGCCCATTGTTGGCAGCCACTGTGTCAGTCCATCTGGTTGAGGGTCTTCTTTTTTGCCGACTCTCTATCTTACCAGAGTCCTGGTGATGCAGTGTTTTTAAGAGCTCGGCTGCTAACCTAGAAGTCAGCAGTTTGAATCCAACACCTGCTGCCTGGAAACCCTGTATGGCGGCTCTACTCTGTCCTATGGGGTTGCTATGAGTTGAAATCAGGTTTTTTTGGTTTCCTATCTTACCAAGCATGATGGTCTTCTCTAGGGACTGGTCCTTCTTGATAACATGTCCAGAGTACGTGAGACCAAGTTTCACCATCCTCGCTTCCAAGGAGCACTCTGGCTGTACTTCCTCCAAGACAGACTTGTTCATTCTTCTGGCAGACCATGGTATATTCAGTGTTCTTCTCCAACACCATAATTCAAAGGCATCATTTCTTCTTCAGCCCTCATTATTCATTGTCCAGCTTTTGCATGCATTTGAGGCTATTGAAAATATCATAGCTTGGGTCAGACACACCTTAGTCCTCAAAGTGACGTCTTTGCTTTTCAACACTTTAAAGAGGTCTTCAGCAGCAGATTTGCCCAGTACAATACATCGTTTGATTTCTTGACTGCTCCTTACATAGACATTGATTGCAGATCCAAGTAAAATTGAGATCCTTGAGAACATCAGTGTTTTCTCTGTTTATCATGATGCTGCTTATTGGTCCAGTGAGGAGTTTTATTTTCTTTATGTTGAGGTATAATCCATACTGAAGGCTGTAGTCTTTGATATTCAGCAGTAAGTAACTTCAGGTCCTCTTCGAGTTCAGCAAGCAAAGTTGTATCATCTGCATATCGCAGGTGTTAACGAGTCTTCCACCATTCCTGACACCATGTTCTTCTTCATATAGTCCAATTTTTCAGATTAGTTGCTCATCATACAGATTGAATAAGTATGGTGAAAGCATACAACCCTGACGCACACCTTTCCTGACTTTAAACCACAAAGTATCCCCTTGTTCTGTTCAAATGACTGCCTCTTGATCTCTCTACGAGTTTCTCACGAGCACAATTAAATATTCTGGAGTTCCCATTCTTCACAATGTTATACATGATTTGTCATGATCTGCATGGTCAAATGCCTTTGCATAGTCATTAAAACACAGGTAAACATCTTCTTGGTATTCTCTGCTTTCACCCAATATCCATCTGACATCAGTAATGATATCTCTCACTCTACGTCTTCTTCTGAATCCAGCTTGAATTTCTGGCAGTTCCCTGTTGATGTACTGCTGCAACCATTTTTGAATTATCTTCAGCAAAATTTTACTTTCGTGTGTTATTAATGATATTGTTTGATAATTTCCACATTCTGTTGGATCACCTTTCTTTGGAATGGGCACAAATATGGATCTCTTCCAATTGGTTGGTCAGGTAGCTGTCTTCCAAATTTCTTGACATAGACGACTGAGCACCTCCAGCCCTACATCCATTTGTTGAAAACCTCGATCGGTATTCTGTCGGTTCCTGGATCCTTGTTTTTCACCAATGCCTTCCGTGCAGCTTGGACTTCTTCCTTTAATACCATCAGTTCTTGATCATATGCTACCTCCTGAAGTGGTTGAACGTCGACCAGTTCTTTTTGGTACAGTGACTCTGTGTATTCCTTCCATCTTCTTTTGATGGTTTCTGCATCATTCAATATTTTGCCCTTAGAATCCTTCATAATTAGAGTGCTAGGCTTGAATTTTTTATTCAGTTCTTTCAGCTTGAGAAATGTCGAGTATACTCTTCCCTTTTGGTTTTCTAAACCCAGATCTTTGCACATTTCATTATAATACTTCATCTTCTCGAGCTGCCGTTTGAAATCTTCTGTTGAGCTCTTTTACTTCATTTCTTCTATTTGCTTTAGCTAGTCAACATTCAAGAGCAAGTTTCAGAGTCTCTGCTGACATCCATTTTGATCTTTTCTTTCGTTCCTGTCTTTTTAATAACCTTTTGCTTTCTTCATGTTTGATGTCATCCCACAACTCATCTGGTCTTCGGTCATTAGTGTTCAGTGTGTCAAATCTATTCTTGAGATGGGCTCTAAATTCAGGTGGGATATACCCAAGGTTGTACTTTGGCTCTCATGGACTTGTTCTAATTTTCTTCGGCTTCAACTTGAACTTGCATATGAGCAATTGATGGTTTGTTGCGCATTCGGCCCCTGGCCTTGTTCTGACTGATAATATTGTGCTCTTCTATCATCTCCTTCCACAGATGTAGTCGATTTGATTCCTGTGTATTCTGCCTGGCGAGGTCCATGTGTATAGTAGCCATTTATGTTGGTGAAAAAAGGCATTTGCAATGAAGAAGTCATTGGTCTTGCAAAATTCTATCATGTCATCTCTGGCATCATTTCTATCACCAAGGCCATATTTTCCAACTTCTGTTTCTTTTTCTTTGTTTCCAACTTTCGCATTCCAATCACCAGTAATTATCACATCCTGATTGCGCGTTTGAGCAATTTTAGACTGCAGAAGTTGGTAAAAATCTTCAGTTTGTTCGTCTTTGGCCTTAGTGCTTGGTGCGTAAATTTGAAAAATAGTCATATTAATTGGTCTTCCTTTTAGGCCTATGGATATTATCCTATCACTGACAGTGTTGTACTTCAGGATAGATCTTGAAATGTTCTTTTTGACGATGAATGCAGTGCTGTTCTGCTTCAAGTTGTCATTTCTGGCATAGTAGAGCTTATGATTGTCTAATTCAAAATGGCTCATTTCAGATAACTTGCTCGAAAATTCAGAGTTAGGTAACTTCATTTTAAAAACATAGTAATTCAATTTTTGGTATCAAGTCGTTGGGGATTGGTACAAGTCAGTCCTGGGGCCTCTTACACCCTCCTGAATGGTCTGTGTGTATACCCTCTAGGCCATCCCCCATCTTCTTCCCACCCTAACCCCTGGTTGGCAGAGCACGTCTGTGGAGAAAGAGCCAAGTAAGCATGATGTGGTACATCTCAGCTTTCAGCAAATCTGCTGAGCTTCTTTCTCATACTTTCAGCACCTAGCACACCTAGCCCAGTTTCTGGTATATAATAGTTGCTTGGAGATTTTTTTTAGAATGACAAAATGAATGCCTCTGCCTTCATGTCAGAGACATTATTGTGAAGATAATATGGAACTTTGGGTCCCCAATTAGAAAAACATCAGAAGATTCCAATTCAAAGTGATATAGACAATAGGAAAATTCTATTACAAGAAACCCAGAGGAAGAGTGAGTCAAGAACTGGTTACCTTTAATTCAGGAGCTGAAGAGTATCAATCATGAAGAGCCAGAGCCTTTCCATCTGTGCCACCTGCCATGCTCAGTGTATCAGCTTTGTCCTCAGGCTAGTCCTATCACATGACACAATGCTTGCCCTCATTCCAGGAGTCCTAATTGAATCAAAGAAGAGACCATCTCTTTATAAAGGAGGCAGCCATGGTGGCACAACAGTTAAGCTCTTGGCTGCTTACTGGAAGGTTGGCTATTCAGACCTACCCAGCGGCTCCATAGGAGAAAGTTCTGGCGATCTGCTTCCGTAAAGATTACAGCCAAGAAAACCCTCTGGGGCAGTTCTACTTGTCACTTGGGGTCACTATGAGTCAAAATCATCTTTGATGGTACCTAACAGCAACACAACATATTTAAGAGCAGTGAACTCTTTTTCTGAAGCCCCCAGCTTATTGACTTTCACATTTCATTTGCCATAATTGAGTAAGTGGAATGAGACCACCATGATTGGCTTAGACTGTTGTCTTTCATACCTTTTCGCCAGGACGTGCAGTAGGAAACACATTTTATATCAAGACCAGGACAACCATTATGCATACGTTTCTCTACATCTATTATGTTTCTCTATACAATTAAACATATATCCAAATTAAAAGTTTTTCAAAACAATACTTACTCTTACTACCTATGATAGAGTTAGATGCTGTTCTTTTCTATATTTAAATATGTATTTTTTTAAATCCCCAGATACAAAATTAGGAAATATTTAATTTAATATAGAGGTATAGGATGTTCATGAATTTGTTCCAGTCTAGAACACAGTAAGACAATGCCATGAGCATATGTGGTACACTGTTGAGCCTGTTCTTTTAAATTTTAATTGAGTCAAGAATGAAAATACTATTTCACCCAAATCGGTGATTCTATGTGGTATAATGATCTTAGTAACAATTGATTCAGACAAGAATCATCAATGGACTCCACACTCAAGGGGAAGGATTGCACAGGCTCATGAATATCAGGAGGTAGAGCTCATTGGGAAGTCTTTTGGAAGATGCCTAGCACAGAATACAAAACGATAAGACTGCTAAATGCATTGTTGGGCCTGGATTGGATTCTGAACTGGGACAAAAGCACTATAAAGGAACAATTGATAAAACTTGAGTATGAGCTGTGCATTAGTTAGATAATAATATTTCCTGATTTTAATAATTGTACTATGGTTATATATGACAATGTCCTTATTCTTTAGAACTACAATGAAGTATTTATTTGAGAGAAGGGAACAAGGAAGTTTTTTTTACTGTTTTTGGAAGTTTTTTCTAAAATTTAAATGATTTCAAAATTAAAATTTTAAAAATGCCAAGAGATTGTTTTTCAAGTGAAAAAAAAGTTGAATCTAGTTCATGAGTTCACATGTACTTTAAAGCATAATGTTAAACTTTGATGTCATATAATAAGTGAGTCTACTTAGCGCCAGTGTCTGAAAATTTTTATTTCGAAAACCTAGCTAATCAGTGAGCTTTGTTTAATAAAACTGTCAGCTTTTGCTTCATTTTTAATTTATCCATGAGATTTGGTGGAATTTCTTTGGTTGCTGGAGTATTGCAATGAACAAGTTAATGACTCCAATTAGAACTGTTATCAGTAACAATTTTTAATAACTCTGATATTTTTTGTTCATATTTACACCTCTGTCATTTTTCATGCCTTTGTAATTTTTTCCAGTTTAATTTGTATTGAACAACAACATATTTTTACGTTTGTATATCTCATTTAGTTGTACATGTAAGTTATATTTAAATCATACAAAAAGAATCCTCCATAAAACTGTCTTGCCTCTCATATCTGACATAAAGTGTACATATCAACTTGGATCACAAAATATATAGCAGACTGCAACCCCTTAATAATAATTGATTTTAATTGTTCAGCAATAGTAGGGAGCCATTGAGTCGACTCCAACTCATGATGACCCCATGTATGTCAGAGTAGAACTGTGTTTATAGGTTTTCAGTGGCTGGTTTTTCAGAAGTAGATCGGCAGGCCTTTCTTCTGAAGTGCCTCTGGGCAGGCTTGAACCTTCAACCTTTTGGTTGGCAGCCATGCGCATTAGTTGCACCACCTAGAGACTCCAAACAACAACTTAAGAAAAAACAACAAACCCATTGCTGTTGAGTCAATTCCGACTCATAGCAACCCTGTAGGACAAGGTAGAACTGCCCCATAGGGTTTTCAAGGCTATAATCTTTACGGAAACAGACTGCCACATCTTTCTCCTGCAGAGCAGCTGGTAGGTTCGAACCACAGACCTTTTGTTAGCAGCTGAACACTTAACCACTGCACCACCAGGGCTCTTCAAACAACAACTAGAGGATTCTTAATTGTAGGATTAGGAATAACATCAAATGTATTATGAAGTATTCATTGTGGTAATCGGGCTTCAATTAGTCAACAAATATTTACTTTTAACTACTGCATTTCATCAATGTTAGGATGCATGTTTTATCACATTTTAACGTCTCTGAAATCAGAATGTATCTTACAATTAATGGTGTCCAGCAGTTGCTCTGGAGCCCTGGTAGCACAGTAGTTAAGAGATCAGGCTGCTAACAAAAAGGTCAGCAGCTTGTTATGTCCATGAGCCATTCCTTGAAAACTCTATGGGGCAGTTCTTCTCTGTCCTATAGGGTTGATGAGTTGGAATCAACTGGACAGCAACATGTTTGGTTTACAGTTGCTCTTGGCTCTCTGGTAAATCATAATGTAGTTTCTGTGTAAACTTGGTTGTTAATCTTGCAAACATGACCAAACTGCAAACCCCTTGCTGTTTTACTTAAGAAACCATTTAACAATATATCATTTAAGGACTATAAAGACGGGATCCACCACTCGTTTGTTAGTTCATCGTACTGTGGCAAATTGCATGTTGGTGTGATGCTGGAAGCTATGCCACCGGTATTCAGATACCAGCAGAGTTACCCGTGGTGGACAGGTTTCCGCAAAGCTTCCAGACTAAGACAGACTAGGAGGAAGGATGTGGTGGTCTACTTCTGAAAAGAAAAAAAAAAAAAGCAAGTGAAAACCTTACAAATAGCAGCAGAACATTGATAAAGTGCCAGAAGATGAACCCCTCATGTTAGAAGGCACTCAGAAGATGACTGGGGAAGAGATGCTTCCTCAGAGTAGAGTTGACCTTAATGACATGGTTGTAGTCCAGCTTTCAAGACCTTCATTTGCTGATGTGGCATGACTCAAAATGAGAAGAAACAGTGGCAAATGTCCATTAATAATTGGAAGTGGGATGTACAAAGTATGAATCAGGGAAAATTGGAAGTCCTCAAAAATGAAGTGCATAAAGATCGATATCCCAGGCATTAGTGAGCTGAAATGGACTGGTATTGGCCATTTTGAATTGGACAGTCATATGGTTTGCTATGCCAGGAATGACAAATTGCAGAGGAATGGTGTCGCATTCATCATCAAAAAGAACATTTCAGGATCTATCCTGAAGTACAGTGCTGTCGGTGATAGGATAATATCCATACACCTACTAGTAAGATCAGTTAATACGACTGTTACTCAAATTTATAAATCAACTGATAATGCCAAAGATGAAGAAACTAAAGATTTTTATCAACTTTTGCAGTCTGAAATTGAGCAAACATGCAGGGTCAGGATGCTTTGATAATTACTGGTGTTTGGAATGTGAAAGTTGGAGACAAAAAAGATGGATCAGTAGTTGGAAAATACGGCCTTGATGATAAAAATGACACCAGAGATTGCATGACAGAATTTTACAAGACCAATGACTTATTCATTGCAAACACCTTTTTTCCACAGCATAAATGATTACTGTACACATGGTCCTTTCTGGATGGAATACACAGGAATCAAATCAACTACGTCTGTGGAAAGAGATGATGGAGAAGCTCAATATCATCAGTCAGAAGAAAGCTAAGGGCCGACTGTGGAACAGACCATCAGTTGCTCATATACAAGTTCAAGATGAAGCTGAAGAAAATTAAAACAAGTCCTCAAGAGCCAAAGTACAATCTTGAGTATATCCCACCTGAATTAAGAGACTGTCTTAGAAATAGATTTGACGCATTGAACACTAATGACCTAAGATCAGACAAGTTGTGGAATGATATTAAGGACATCATACATGAAGAAAGCAAGAGGTCATTAAAAAGACAGGAAAGAAAGAAAAGACCAAAATGGATGTCAGAAGAGACTCTGAAGCTTACATTGAATGTAGAGTAGCTAAAGTGAATGGAAGAAATGATGAAGTAGAATAGCTGAACAGAACATTTCAGTGGGAAGCTCAAGAAGACAAAGTGAAGTACTATAATGAAATTTGTAAAGACCTGGAGTTAGAAAACCAAAAGGAAAGAACACACTCAGCATTTCTCGAGCTGAAAGAACTAAAGACAAAATTCAAGCCTTGAGTTGTATTATTGAAGGATTCTGTCAGCAAAATATTGAACGACACCGGAAGCATCAAAAGAAGATGGAAGCAATACACAGAGTCACTGTACCAAGAAGAATTGGTCAGCATTCAGCCATTTCAGGAGGTAGCATATGATCAAGAACTGATGGTACTGAAGGAAGAAGTCCAAACTATACTGAAGGCACTGGCAAAAAACAAGGCTCCAGGAATTGACGGAATACCAATTGAGATGTTTCAACAAACAAATGTAGCACTGGAGGTGCTCACTTGTCTATGCCGAGAGATTTGGAAGACCGCTGCCTGACCAACGAACTGGAAGAGATCCATATTTGTGCCCATTCCAAAGAAAGGCGATCCAACAATATGTGGAAATTATCAAACAATAACATTAATATCACACAAAAGTAAAATTTTGCTGAAGATAATTCAAAAACAGTTGCAGCAGTACATCAACAGGGAACTGCCAGAAATTTAAGCCAGATTCAGAAGAGGTTATGGAATGTGGGATATTATCGCTGTTGTTAGGTGGATCTTGGCTGAGAGCAGAGACTACCAGAAAGATGTTTTCCTGTGTTTTATTGACTGTGAAAAGGTTTTCGACTGTGTGGATCATGACAAATGATGGATAACACTGCAAAGAATGGGAATTCTAGAACACTTTATTGTGCTCATGTGGAGCCTGTACATAGACCAAGAGACAGTCATTTGAACAGAACAAGGGGATACTGCATGGTTTAAAATCAGGAAAGGTGTGTGGCAGGGTTGTATTCTGTCACCATATATTTATTCAATCTGTATGCTGAGCAAATAATCTAAAAAGCCAGACAATATTAAGAAGAACTCAACATCAGGATTGGAGGAAGATTCATTAATAATCTGCGATATGCAAATGCTACAACCTTGCTTACTGAAAGCAAAGAGGATGTGAAGCACTTACTGATGAAGATCTCAGACTACCTCCTTTCAGTATGGATTATACCTCAACATAAAGAAAACAAAAATCCTCACAACTGGACCAATAAGCAATATCATGATAAACAGAAAACAGTGAAGTTGTCAAGGATTTCATTTTACTTGGATCCGTAATCAACGCCCATGGAAGCAGCAGTCAAGAAATCAAACAATGCATAGTATTGGGTAAATCTGCTGCAAAAGACCTCTTTAAGTGTTAAAAAGCAAAGATGTCACTTTGAGGACCAAGGCGCTCTTGGCCCAAGCCATGGTCTTTTCAATTGCCTCATATGCATATGAGAGCTGGACAATGAACAAGGAAGACGGAAGAAGAATTGATACCTTTGAATATTGAATGTACCATGGAAGAACGAACAAATCTGTCTTGGAAGAAGTACAGCCAGAATGCTCCTTAGAAGCAAGGATGGAGAGACTTCGTCTCATGTACTTTGGACATGTTATCAGGAGGGACCTATCCCTGGAGAAGGACATCATACTTGATAAAGTAGTGGGTCAGCGAAAAAGAGAAAGAACCCTGATGAGATGGATTGACATAGTGGCTGCAACAGCGGGCTCAAACATAGCACCATTATGAGGGTGATGCAGGACCGGGCAGTGTTTTGTTCTGTTGTACATAGGGACACTATGAGTCGGATCTGACTTGGCAGCACCTAACAACAACAAGGAAGGGAGAGTAGTGTGGTTGCAGTCCAAAATCTCTTCTGTTGATACCTTCCTGTTAAAATTAAGCTAGGGCTTCTCTTCGCTCAGCTGCTAACTGTAAGGTCAGCAGTTCAAACCCACCAGGTACTCCATGGGAGAAAAGACCTGATGATCTGCTCCCGTAAGGATTAAGGCCTAGTAAACTTTATGAGCCAGTTCCACTCCATCCTGTATAGTCACTATGAATTGCAATAGACTCACCAGCACACAACAACAACAGCAACAACTGTCAACCTTACAGAATGAGCTTCTGAAGCTCAGAAGAAAATCCCAGAGACAATAGAGGATTACTCTTGTAAGAAATGCTGCAGTACCAACGCAGTTGATAGCATAAAGGACAATGCCGCATGGAAAACATTGGACATCTGCAGCTCTGAGTGGGAAAGTAAGAAGAGTTGGACACTGAATGTCAAGAGATTTTAGAAATACCTTCACCAACTTATATTGCTTATATTTTTCTTTTTATTCATGTATGCTATATGGTTATAAAAAAAAACTTTTTAATTCTAAAAGAACTCATTCACTATTTAAAAACTAAAAATTCTAAGTAATAAGAAAGCATCATGTCATGAGTTAATTGGCAGTGTATTTTCTTTCTTGGAGATACATAAAATAATGGTGCTTCTTATAAGCAGTGGTGGTGTTGTTGCTAGTTACTATCATGTAGACTCCTACTCATGGTGACCTCATGTGTGCAGAGCAGAACTGTGCTCCATTGGGTTTTCAAGGCTGAGATCTTTCAGAAGCAGATCACCAGGCCTGTCTTCCAAGGCACCTCTGGGTGAGTTAGAACCACCAACCTTTTGGCTAGTAGTTCAGTGCTTAACTGTTTGCGCCACTCAGCAATTCCCTCTTATAAGCAGTACTACCTTTGATTTGATGAAACATGATAGCTTGGTTTTCTATCAAATTTATGGAGTATTATTATACTACATCCTATCATAATTAATGTTTTCTACTCTTAAGAAGAGCTAAGGAACAAAATACGTAAGCAAGTGAAGGTAACAATACAAGGTATGAATGAATGATCTGGGCCAGTAGTTCTCAAAGTGTGGTCATAGAATCAGCAGCAACAGCATTACCTGGCAATTTGTTAGAATGCATATTTTTAGGCCCCACCCTAGAGCTACTGAATGAAAAACTCTAGGGGTGGGGCCCAGAAATCTGTTTTAACAAGCCCTCTCGGTGATATTGATACAAGCTAAAGTTTGAGAACCACTGCTCCAAACAATTTCAGAAAAGAGAAAAATACTGATGATACTGGTGTAGACAAGTCATGTGTATGACCTTAAAGAAAAAGAAAACACATTCCTTAAGCTCAGCTCAATTACATCTGCTAACTGTGTTTAAGAGAAATGAGGAAACTTACCATGGTGTGTCTTAGCCAACTACCAGTAATAGAGACAGAGTAATGGAACAGTCCAAGAACTGGATCTCTTTCACTTTTGACTGATATTTGATCTTTGTCTTTTCAGCATGATGTATCCCAGATTTTACTTAAGGCAACACTGGACAGTATTGTAGAAGAATGCGTCAGCTTTGTGGGAGTGGATATTAACATCTGTTCAGAAGTTTTGTTAAGGTGAGACAAGACGTCTGTGGCTGAAGATCACAGAATCTTGAGTTTAATTGGCCATCCAGTCCAACTCAGCAAGAACAAGGAGACACAAGTGTATAAAGTTGTCAAGTATAGAAAATGTTTGGGTTCACATAGCTTTAAGTAATCAGTCAGAGGGGAAGACATCATTTAAGAAAACTATTGTAACAATTCACATTATCATCTTTAATATTGCAAATCTAAAGTGAAGAGCAGATGGTAACCATTGAGTGCATTAGTATCACTAATAGAATTTAAATAAGGTTGACATGGAAAAGAGCTGCTTCTTGCCACATCAGATATTTTTCACTAGTTCAGCCCCTTGCGTATATCTGTCAAAGCTAGCAGTAGCCAACAGATAAATTCTGGGAGTTCAAGGTATAAACGAAAACCAAACCCTTACCATTGAGTCAATTCCAACTCATAGCTACCCTGTATGACAGAGTAGAACTGCCCCATATGGTTTCCAAGTCTGTAATTTTTACAGAAGCAGACTACTACATCTTTCTCCAGTGGAGAGACTGGTGGGTTCAAATCGCTGACCTTTTGGTTAGCAGCTGAACACTTAACCACTGTGCCATCAGGGCTGCTTGTTCATGGTATACCTATTTTTACTCTGATTCCACAAGTCACATATCAAAATCTCCATCATACTGTAATCACATCTTATATACTCTGTCTTTTTCTTCTGTGGTTATAGAAGAGCTGCTTTTTTTGTTCACAGCCTTGCATTTATTTCACAATTCTGCAGAAGCAGCGTGAAATTCACTAGGCCTAGGCCATTTTGCATTGAAACTGGTATAGTGAAATTATCCCTTAGCATTTTAAGATGTTGCTTTTCTACTGTAGCTACAAAAATTCCACAGTCCCGTAGAATTAAGATTCTCTGAAATAGTAATGTTTTAATTAAAACAAAGCAAACTAGTTAATGATATGTTGTTGTTGTTAGGTGCCATCCAGTCTGTTCCGACTCATAGTGACCCTGTGTACAACAGAAAGAAACACTACCCAGTCCTGTGCCATCCTCACAATTGTTGCTATGCTTGAGCCCATCGTTACAGCCACTGTGTCAGTCCATCTCATTGAAGGTCTTCCTCTCTTTCACTGACACTCTGCCAAGCCCTCCTCCAGGGACTGGCCCCTCCTGATAACATGTCCAAAGTACATGAGACGAAGTCTCACCGTCCTCACTTCTGAGGAGCATTCTGGCTGTGCTTCTTCTGAGACAGATTTGTTCATCCTTCTGGCAGTCTATGGTATATTCGTATTCTTCACCAACATCATAATTTAAAGGCATCAATTTTTCTTCAGTCTTCCTTATTCATTGTCCAGCTTTTGCATGCATATGAGATGATTGAAAATACCATGGCTTGGGTCAGGCACATCTTAGTCCTCAAAGTGACATCTTTGCTTTTTAACAGTTTAAAGAGGACTTTGCAGCAGATTTGCCCAATGCAACGCATCATTTGATTTCTTGACTGCTACTTCCATGGGTGTTGATTGTGTTTCCAAGTAAAATAACATCTTTGACAAGTTCAATATTCAGTATAGTTTTCATACTTTTACATCCACCATGACATTCATCATTAAGTACCTTTGTGTAGTTCAGCTCTTTATATTAATTAGAACGGGTTTACCAAAAATAGAAAAGGATAGTGCAAAACAATTGTAGCTGTGGTGTCTGCTTCTGCTAACTCGTTTTGTAAGCTGAACAGGAATAGGCAGCATTGTTAGTTGATTCAGAGATATAAGGAATGTGAATGGTGTAGAAACACTCTGGGGAACAGTTCTTTTTGTTGCATCAGGGTTAACCTGTTTACCAGCATCTTTATGGCAGCTGATTTTGTCATTATTTTGCATTCTGTTCTCCTTGTCTCCTCTTAGACAACTCTTTCCTCTTTATCCTTTTTGATTAACTCCCGTTTTGATTAATTTAACTTAGAGATATATTACAATATGTAATTGCAATTGTTTTTATTATCCAAAGGAAAATACCTTTGCCTTTTCAAATGAGATCTTTTTTCAGTAGTGTTTAAACTTCATATCTGCCACATCATTCATTTGGTTTATTTTTTAGGCATATTGCAGGACTCAATGCCAACCGAGCCAAAAATATTATTGAATGGCGAGAGAAAAATGGGCCCTTCATCAACCGAGAACAGCTAAAGAAAGTGAAAGGTCTGGGTCCAAAATCCTTCCAACAATGTGCTGGCTTCATCAGAATCAACCAGGATTATATTCGAACATTTTGCAGGTAATTATTAAAGTGTATACTTGTGTTCTATTATCAGCCTCCCCTGTTCTTGTTTTTACCCATCCTACTCGCTAGTGTAAATCCTAGGTGTCCGTCCATTTGTTCATTCATTCGTTATGTGTTGAGTGTCTTTTCTTTGCTCGGCACTGTTCTTGGCACAGGAATACAGCAGTGAACAAGTCGGCAAATTCCGTTCTCTTGGAGTTATATTTTAATCTATTTAATAAACTAGTCAAGTAAATGGTTTCAGATGCTAATAAGCGCTTTTAAAATCTTAACAGGGAGGTGTGATAGTGTCTTGGTGAGCAGGACAACTGCTTTAGATGAGGTACTCACTGAAGAGTTATTTAAACAGAGTTTTCAGTGAAATGAAGGAACAAACCACAGAGACATCACAGAGAAAGCATTCCAGGCAGAGCAGACAGTAAACATGCAAGGTCCTAACGCAGGAACTGAAGTAAAGCAAGTATGATTGGAGCATAGCAAGTGGGAAGGACTGGTATGAAATATTGTGACAAAGATGACTTTACACTGACCACTTGATACCGACATAGCTGTTCCCCTGATCACAGATAGACTTCCTTTCTCTCTGTCCACCCCAAAATGACCAAAGTATTAGTTTTCAGTTGTGTAGATTAAGAGCTAGCTTCTTGCTTTCTAATCCTGGTAGCACAAAAACAGAAATTGGGTGGAGTAGAGTTCTTAGCATTTTGTGATCACAAAAGAATAGCTTTTATATATCTGCTACTTTTGGTCTACCTGTTTCATTCATATATATGTATTTTTCTTTTGACAAAATTATGATAAAGTTCATATGGAGAAATAATCTTTATTCTGAAAAAAGAGTAAAGGAAAATCAGCCCCACTGGCTATTAGAAAACATTATGAAGTTATAGTAATTAACAGTTTGGTTTTGATACAGAAGTAGATAGAATAGTGTAGAGTCTGGAATCAACCAAAACATAGATGGAATTTAGTCTATAATAAAGGAGACATGCCAAAACACGGGGGAAAAAATTGATTAATTATCCAGTAAATGACATTATGATAACTGGCAGGAATTTGATATGTGTGGGTGAAGCTGTAGTTCCACCTCACTCCTCATACCCAAATAAGTTCCAGGTAAAAAGTGATGATTTCATGGGTGTACATGTGTATCAGAACTGATCAATTCTATACTTTAAACATAAACAGTTTGTATTATACTTCATTAGAGCTATTTTTAAAATGAAAAAAAAAGAATAAAGGATGCCTCCATCTTTCACTTCAAAATAGTTCCTTATATATAATACAGAATAATATAAATTTATTCTTCTAAAAATATATAGAGAAGGGATCGTGCTGTATGACTATTTGGAATTTGCTTTGTTTCAAACATATGTCTTGAGTCTCTTACATACAGATTTATATCATCCTTTATAATGTCTGCATACTATTTAATTCTATGTGTGCACCATAATTTTATCTAAGAGGTGCCGTATTAAGGAACCCTTGTGGCACAGTCGTAAAGTGCTCAGCTGCTACCCAAAAGGTTGGTGGTTCAAACTCACCAGCTACTCCACAGAAGAAAGATGGGGTAGTCTAGTTCTGTAAAGACTATAGCCTTGGAAAACCTATGGGGCTATTCTACTCTGTCCTATAGAATTGCTATGAGTTGCAGTCAACTCGATGGCAGTGGGTTTAGTGCCTTATTGAAGGACATTTGGGTTGTTTTAAAACTTTATATTTTTGAACTGATAATTAGGTACATGAAGATTCATGACTGTTAAATCTTCTTGGTAGATCATACCTTATTCAGAATGGAAGGTTGTTATCCCATGTAACGGTTTTTTGCTTTGAGATCTATGTGCGTGTGGTGTAGTAAAATATATGTGACAAAAAGTTTGCTATTTTTACCATTGTTAAGTGTACAATTCAGAGACATTAATTACATTCACCATATTGTACATCCATTACCACTGTCTATTTCTGAAATGTTTTCATCACTCCAAACGAAACTCCATACCCCTTAGGCCATGACTCCCCATTCCTCCCTCCCCCCATCCCCTTTTGTCTCTATGCATTTGCCTATTCTAGACATTTTCTGTGAGATCATACAGTATTTGTCCTTTTGTGTCTAATTTATTTCACTTAGCATAATGTTTTGAAGGTTCATCCATATCATAGTATGCATCAGAAGGTTCTGTTTATAACTAAATAATGTCCCATTATACGTATATACCACATTTGGTTTATTTACTCGTCTGCTGATGGACCCTTGGATTATTTCTACCTTTTGCCTGTTGTAAATAATGCTACCGTTAGTATCAGTGTGCAGGTATCTTTTGGAGTCTCTGCTTTCACATCGTTTGGGTATATGCCTAGGAGTATAATTGCTGGGTCATATATGTTTAACTTTGTGAGGAACCACCACCAAAATGTTTTTCCCAGGAGCTGCACCATTTTACGTTCCTAACAGTAATGCTGAGGCTTCCAATTTCTGCACATCCTCACCAACACTTGTTATTTTCCATTTTCTTTTTCTTTCTTAATAATAGCCATCCTACTGGTTGTGAAGGAGACCTGGTTGCGCAGTGGTCAAGCCCTAGGCTGCTAACCTATAAGGTCAGCAGTTCGAACCCACCCAGCGACTCCTCAGGAGAAAGACCTAGTGATCGCTCCCGTAAAGGTTACAGCTAGAGAATGCTGTGGGCAGTTCTCCTCTCTCTCGGGGTCGCTGTGTGTCAGAATCCACTCGAGGGCAATGGAATGGTTTTTTGGTTTCAGTGGTTGTGAAGTAGTATCTCATTGTGGTTTCATTTGCGTTTCCCTAATAACTAACGACATTGAGCATCTTTTCATGTGCTTATTGGCCATCTGCATATCTATGGAGAAATGTCTAGTCAGGTTTTTTCTCCATTTTTTAATTGGGCTTTTTGGTTGTTTTGAGTTATATGAGTTCTTTATGTATTCTGGATATGAAACCCTTATCAGATATATGGTTCTCAAATATTTTCTCTATTTTTATAGGTTATCTCTTCACTTAATAAAGTCCTTTGATGCCCAAAGTTTTTAATTTTGATGAAGTCCAGTTTATTTAGTTTTTCTTTTGTTGTTCATGCATTTGGTGTCATGTTGAAAAACCTATTGTCAAAAACAAGGTCTTGAGGCCTTACCCCTATCATTCCTTTTAAGAGCTTTATGGATTTGGTTCTTATGTTTAGGTCATTGATCCATTTTGAGTTAATTTCTGTATATGATATGAGGTATGAGGATACCTATTTTGTTTGCTTGCAGTGTTGCTGTATTTGCCTTTTCAGAATTTGCTTGGTATTTTTTTTATTTTCAAACTTTCTGTAGCATTTTGTTTTGATATGGCTCTTTTAAACAGAGAGCTCGATTTTTCAGTTTTGCTTAATCTGATTTTAATACATTCACATATGTTGTATTTATTGATATGTTTAGACTTAATCTTCTGTCTTATTATTTATTTTTCTCTTCATCTTGCTTTCTAATTCTTCTTTCCCTTTCATGCTGTTTGTTAGATTTATCAGTTTATCAGTTTTCTCCTTGTCTTCCCATTTCATCTTTATCTCTCCTTAGTCCTGGTGGGTGGTTAAAGCAGTTGGCTGCTAACTGAAAGGTCTGTGGTTTGAACCCAACAGCCACTCCGTGGGAGAAAGATGTGGTAGTCTGCTTCTGTAAAGGTTACAGCCTTGGAAATCCTATGGGTCTGTTCTGCTCTGCCCTGTAGGGTCACTGTGAACTGGAATCGACTCTATGGCAGTGGGTTTGGTTTTTGGTTTTAGTGGTTTCAGAGTAGTACATCTTCTGTTCTTCTGGTGGTAACCCTTAAACTTGTTTTTGGACTGACCTCTGCAGTCAATGGGTGTTTCTGTCCTCCTCCCAAAGAAGACTAGAACCTTAGTACCCTTTACAACTTTCCTTTTTCAGCTCTACCCCCCCATGATGAGATTACCTGGGAATTTAGTTTCAGACTGTTATTTTTATATTTTTTTACATTATACATGAGCAATTTAACTTTATAAGTTTTTATGGCTTCTGTACGCATTAGTAGTTCTTGTAGCCCACATTATCATTTTTCTTGAATTCATTTTTGCTGGAGCATAAATATTCTTTTCTGAGAGGTTGTGTAGATTGCACTTAAGTCTTTACATGTTTGAAAATGATTTTAATTTGCCCTCCTTCTTGAATGTTAGTTCGGCTGGGCATATGATTCTAGATTCAAAAATCATTTTCTCTCAGAACTTTAAAGATAGAGTCCCACTGTGTTCTGGCATCTGATGTTGGCCAACGAGAAATCTGATGCCAGTCTGATTATAGTTCCTTTCTAAGTAATCTGTTTTATTTTTCTCACTTGAAAGCCTTTTGGGCTTTTTAAAGTATCACTTAGATTCTAAAGTTTCCTCATAATATGTCAAGTATGAGCCTTTTCCCAGTGGTCCCACTCTACACTCGGTGGGTTCTTTTAATTTGAGAACTTGTGTTTTTCTTCAGCTCTGGAAAATTATATCGTTATTACTTAATTTATTCCCCTCTATTTTCTGTGTTCTCTCCAAGAATGCCAATTACACAGGCTGAGTCAGTTAAGAATGTTTTGGCTTTAAGTAACAGAAAATCCTATAAACAGTGGTTCAAATAAATAAGTGGTAAATCCTACAAAGTGAATGGTCAGAAGCTGGTTGCTGTTTGTGTATATTTGTGTAGCAGAGAAATAAGCATGTTGTTAATTTAAAACTCTTTTCTGCTCACCCCTCCCCCCTTTGTTTTTTTAACAGTTACAGTAGTCAGCATGCAGAATCTTCAACAGGTGTTGAGGTCACAAATGAGAAGCAAGGCAAGAAAAAGAGTAAAACTCCAGTGAATGTTGTGCTGAAGCCAAATCCTTTGGACCAAACTTGTATTCACCCGGAATCATATGACATAGCAATGAGGTAAGTCTGGGGCCCTTGTGAGACTTCTCTGTGCCCAGAGTGAGTACAGCACAGCAAATGGCCTTTGTTTTGGCATAATGGGGACTAAAAAATATGACCGCGTTTAACATGACAGCATTTTTCAGAAGCTCCGCATTGCTGAGTTATGTGGCACATTATTTTATTTCAGTGAGGAATGAAACCATTATTCCTGGCGCAGTGTCAAGCTAATAAACCCTGGTATTAATGGTGAAGTGTGTGTAATGGAAATTGCATGGCACTCGCCTCTGTTTCTTTTGGAAATTAACAAGACACAATTGACTGGCACCTGGCTTAAAGCTTGTGTATATCACAAGATAAAGACCTTTTGAAAGTAAACAGCCAACTCTCAGATTTCCTAAGTAACCTGCTGTCCTGGTGGGTTACTGCAGTTTAAGAAATGATGTATTTATAATGTGCATACATTATTCCATCAACAGAATGATATGAGGGAGGTTTGGGGGTACAAGGGAGAGTTTAAAAGCCTTTAAAAAAAAAAAGCTTTTTAATAGCACATTTGATTAGTTCAGATTTCTTTTAATCAGTTCAAAACCAGTGACTTGCTATGTAACTGAAGTTTTTAAAGCTTTTGTTGAGTTGACAGTGGGTTTAAAAATAGTGAATGATTTGTAATTTTCATTGAATCCAACTTGTTTTGGAAATACTTACATTTGATTATTTTAGTAAATGTCATTGACTTTCTTTTAAAAATGTTTAAAATTATAAAAACTATATGTAGCACAAGGAGCCCTGGTGGTGCAGTTGTTAAAATGCTGGGCTGCAACTGAAAGGTCAGTGGTTTGAACCCACCAGCCACTCTGAGGGAGAAAGATGTGGCAGTCTGCTTCCGTAAAGATTTCAGCCTTGGAAACCCTGTGGGGCAGTTCTACTCTGTCCTATAGGGTCGCTATGAGTCAGAATCAACTCGACAGCAGTGGGTATGCTTTTTTGTTTTGTTTTGTTTTTGTTTTTTAATATGTAGCACATTATAGGGAACTTGGAAAATAGAGAAAAGAAGTAAAAAAATTATTCTGCCAACATCAAAACACTCATTCCTGTTTTTCCCCCAACATTTTATTATGAAAAATCTTAAACATACACAAAAGTTGAAAAATTTTACAGTGAATTCCTATATATCCACCCTTAGATGTTATCATTAACATCTTACTATACCTGTTTTAACATGCATCTACTATCTATTCACTCATCAGTTCATCTTGTCTTTTGGATGCTTTTCAAAGAAAATTGCAGAAATGAATACTAGCTAGCCAGTTGCCATTGAGTCAACTCTGACTCGAGGTAACTTCATTTGTGTTAGAGTAGAACCATACTCCATAGGGTTTTCAATGGCTGATTTTTTGGAAGTAGATCACCAGGCCTTTCTTCCAAGACCTCTGGATGGACTCCAACCTTCAATCTTTTGGTTAGCAACTGAGCACGTTAACAGTTTGCACCACCCATCAGTGCAGTTCCCACTAAATACTTCAGCATGCGTGTCATTAACTAGAGTTCAGTAATTGTTTATAGATTTTTTTTCTTTTGAGGTTAAATTCACATACGATTAAGTCTTAAATGTACATTAGCTATGTTTTGAGAAATACTTAGATCTTTGTAGCCCAAATCCCCATTAAGCCATGAAGCATACCATCAAAACCACAAAAAGTTTCCTTATACCCATTCCCAATCAATCCTTGCTCCAACCTCCCATAGGTAACCACTGTTCTGATTTTTTTCTACCCTTGATTCCTTTGCCTCTGCTAGAACTTCATATAAATAATATCATACAGTCATATTCTTTTGTGTTTCTTTTAGGCTTCTTTCTTTCAGTGGGTTGTAATGTGTATTGGTATTTTTTTTTTTTTTTTTTGATGGCTGAGTAACATTGCATTGTATGAACATAATATGGGTTTATTCTCCTATTGATGGAACCTTGGCTATTTCCAGTTTTTGGCTATTATGAATAAAATTTCTAGGAACATTCTTATGCTGTTTATTTTATTGTTAGCATTTATTTTCATTTGTCTTGGAAAAATATCTAGGAGTAGACTTTCTGGGTCATATGGTAGCTGAATGTTTAATTTTCTTAGAAGCGACTAGACCTTATTCCATCGTACCATTTTACACTTCAGTCAGTGATGCGTGAAAGTTCTGATTATGCCACACCTTGACATCATTTGAAGTTAATCTTTTTTAATTGCAACCTTTCTAGGAGTGTGTGGTCATATCTTAGTGGTTTTAATTTGCGTGTCACTGATAACTAATGATACTGAGCACCTTATCATGTACTTATTGGGGTCTTGGTGGTGCAGTGGTTAAGCGTTTGGCTGCTAACCAAAAGGCTGGCAGTTTCAATCCACCAGCCACTCCTTGGAAGCCCTATGGGGCAGTTCTGCTCTGTCCTGTAGGGTCACTATGTGTCGGAATCAACTCAACAATGACGGTTTTTTTTAATCATGTACTTATTACCATTTGTATATCTTCTTTTGTAAAATGTCTGTTCACATCTCTTGGCCATCTTCTAATTGAATTGTTTGCTTTTTACTATTGAGTTATGGGAGTTTTAAAATATATTCTGGATAAACCCAAAAAACCAAACCTGTTGCCGTCAAGTCGATACCAACTCATAGCGGCCCTATAGGACAGAGTAGAACTGCCCATAGGGTTTCCAAGGAGCAACTGGTGGATTCGAACTGCTGACTTTTTGGTTAGCAACCAAACTCTTAACCACTGCGCCACTGGGGCTCCATATTGGTCAAATATATGTTTCACGAATATATTCAGTTTGTGGCTTGCTTCTTCATTTTATAAATGGTATCTTTTGATGAGCAGAAGTTTTTCATTTTGAAGATGTCTAATTTATTGTTTTATACTTATTGTTTTCCATGTCCTAAGCAACCTTTTCCTACCTGAAGTCATTAATGTATTCATAAATATTTTCTTCTAAAAGCTTTATGTTTTAGCTTGTACATTTTGATCTGTGATAGGTCTCAAATTAATTTTTATGTACGGTGTGAAGTAGGGGTCAAGGTTTATTTTCTTTTCCCCTTATGGATATTCAGTTATTCCAGCACCTTGTGTTGAAAAAAAACTTTCCTTTACCCATGGCTTTGGTGCCTTTGTTGAAAATCAAGTGACTCTATGGATGTGGGTATTTCTGGGCTCTTTACTCTCTTCCATTGAGGTATTTGTCAGTCCTTATGTCAGTACTGGAAACCCTGGTGGCATAGTGGTTAAGAGCTATGGCTGCTAACCGAGAGGTCGGCGGTTTAAAGCCATCAGGCGCTCGTTGGAAACTCTGTGGGGCAGTTCTACTCTGTCCTGTAGGGTTGCTATGAGTCAGAATTGACTCCACAGCAACAGGTTAGTTTTGTTTTGTCGGTACCATACTTTCTTGATTACTGTAGCTTTATACTAAGTTTTGAAGTCAGATGTTTTAAGTCCTCCAACTTTGTGCTTTCTTAAGATAACGTTAAGGAATCCGCGGGTAACGCAAACAGTTAAGCGCTCAACTACTAGCCGAAAGATTGGCAGTTCAAACACACTCAGCGGTGCCTTGGCAGACAAGTCTGGCAATCTACTTCCAAAAGGTCACAGCCTTGAAAAGTCAATGGAGCAGTTCTGCTCTGCACACATGGGGTTGCCATGAGTCGGAATTGACTTGACAGCAACCAGCAGCAACAACAGCCTCTTAAATTGTGAGAAAATAAATTTGTTTGTTAAGACAGCTTTAAATATTCTAGGTCATTTGCATTTTCCTATAAATTTTAGGGTCAGCTTGTCTTTTTTTTTTTAAGTCTGTTAGGATTATGATTGGGATTGTTTTGAATCTTTTGGTGAAGTTAGGAACAATCGATATCTTAACAATATTTACTTAGTCTTTTGATCATGAACTTGTTATATCTCTCCATATATTTAGGTCTTCTTTCATTTCTCTAGACAGTGTTTTTTCAGTTTTCATATACATCTCTTGCGTGTCATTTATTAAATGTATTTTGCTTTTTAGCAATATTGTAAATGGAATTTTTAAAATTTGTTATTAATGGTGTGTTGCTAATATGTAAAAATACAACTGATTTTTCTTTGTTAGCTTTGCATCCTGCTAAATTTACTTACTAGTTCTAGTAGGTGTTGGTAGATTTCTTTGGTGTTTCTATATAAAGAATTGTGTCATCAGCAAACAGATTACTTTTACTTATTCCTTTGTAAGTTTTATGCTTTTTATTTCTTTTTCTTGCCTTGTTGCAGTGGCCAGGACCTTGAGTACAGTGTGGAATAGGAGTGATGAGAGTGGGCATCCTCATCTAGCTCTCAATCTTAGGACATGTTGTTGTTAGGTGCTGTTGAGTCGGTTCTGACTTACAGCAACCTATGTACAACAGAACGAAACACTGCCTGGTCTTGTGCCATCCTCACAGTTGTTGCTATGTTGAGCCCCTTGGTGCAGCCACTGTCAGTCCATCTCTTTGAGGGTTTTCCTCTTTTTTGCTGACCCTCTACCCTACCAAGCATGATGTCCTTCTCCAGGGACTGATCCCTCCAGATAACATGTCCAAAGTACATGAGACAAAGGCTTGCCATCCTTCCTTCTAATGAGCATTCTGGCTGTACTTCTTCCAAGACAGATTTGTTCATTCTTCTGGCAGTCCATGGGTATATTCAATAATCTTTGCCAACACCATAATTCAAAGGGGTCAGTTCTTCTTTGGTCTTCCTTATTCATTGTCCAGCTTTTGCATTCCTATGAGGCGATTGAAAGTACCATGGCTTGGGTCAGGTGCATCTTAGTCCTTAGAGTGACATCTTTGCTTTTTAACACTTGAAAGAGGTCTTTTGCAGCAGATTTACCCAGTGCAATACATCGTTTGATTTCTTGACTACTGCTTCCATGCGTTGTTGATTGTGGATCCAAGTAAAATGAAATCCTTGAGAACATCAGTGTTTTCTCTGTTTATCATGATGTTGTTTATTGGTCCAGTTGTGAGGATCTTTGTTTTCTTTAGGTTGAGATGTAATCCATACTGAAACTGTAGTCTTTGATCTTCATCACTAAGTGCTTCAAGTCCTCTTTGATTTCAGCAAGCAATGTCGTGTCATCTCCATATCACAAGCTGTTAATAAGTCTTCCTCTAATCCTTAGGGCATGTGTTCCTGTTTTTTAATATCAGAAAATTTAAGTTCTTATATTATAGTAATTGTATTTTTGGTATTTGTTCCTTGAGAAGGTGCATCTGGATACATAGCCCTCTTGCAATAACTAATGTCTCCATGAAAACTAAACTAGCATTTTGTTATATGCAAACCAGTATCTTTTTAATGTACATTTTTGTTTGTTTCCATAATGTAGTTCTAATATGGTTTGTGAGGGTTTTTTTTTTTTTTTTTGCTTTCTATTAAAGGCACATTTTTTTTGTTGTTGTTTCTATATATCCCTTTTTTAAAAAGGCTAAATCATATTCCATCAAGTGATGGAACTGTAATTTAGTAATTGTAGTATTAGTAGTTCCTTACAATGGATTCCTAGAAGTGGAATTATTCTGCCAAGGCTTTGAAAGTTTTTGTGGCTCTTAGCATGCATTGCCAAGTAACATACTGTTTTATAATGTCACTAGCAATATTTAAGCCTGAAAAATCTTGACTTTCTCTTGTTAGATGTGACTCTTCTGCCAATTTTCACATGGGCCAGTTTCTGCATGTGGAGCATAAAAGCCTTACCAGTGACTTCACCCCTCTTTATGCCTCTTTTGGGAGTAGCATTGTTTCCCAGAAGCTGAGTACTAGTGGACTATCATGGGAAATTTCTTCTACCTGCAGTTCAACTCCTGACCTTTAAAATCTGGAGATACAATTGGTAATTTGCCAAATTAAGCTTCCCCAAACCAAACCCACTGCTGTCGAGTCAATTCCAACTCTAGTGATTGATCTCTTCTGCCCCATAGTGTCTCCAAGGCTGTAATCTTTATAGAAGCAGACTGCAACATCTTTCTCTCGCAGAGTGGCTAGTGGGTTTGAGCCACCGACCTTTCACTTAGCAGCCGTGCCACCAGGGCTTCTAAATTAAGCTTACCATCCCCGTTATCCTGTTTGGACCTACAATAGTCATTTCTGGCTTTTAAGCACAATTAGTTAAGACATCACACAGTTGGTAGTTCATATTCTCGTATAGTGTCGTACAGTGGCTTCCCAGGGAAGAAAATATGCCCATTAAGGATGTGATTAGGTGATCATTGGTTTGTTTTCAGTTCTGCAAAAATAAATTCCATTGCAATAAATGTCATTTTTAGTTATGTCAGAAACCCAGTGAGGAAAACCAGTAGAAAAGTAAATGACTTTAATGTCACCCTACTAGATTACTCCCAGAAATACACCAAAACGTGAAGTGATTAACTGTTTGTACTTTTATATTTATGGTACTGTCTCTCACACTCATATTTTAGAAAACTAAGATTGAGATGTTTTGTAACCTGGGTTAGTCATTCAGTAGTTAAAGTCCAGGATGGCTCCCAGGGTTCTGGCCTTTTCTTTATTACATGTAGATGCTCTTTATATATTAAAAGTCATTGCCCTTAGTCTGTTATACAGGCTGGAATTTTTTTCCAATTTGTTTACCTTTTATATCTGCTTATAATATTTTTGAAATACGAATGTTTAGTTTTTATAAAGTAAAATGTATTATTTTTTTTCTTGCTTTTATGCAAGATTGGGCTTCTCCTAGGATCCCTAATCTCTAAAATCAGCAGTTCAGTGTTCCCCGTATTTTGTAATATTCTTTGTGGTTTCATTTTTTGCTCTCTGAATTATGCTGTTGATAATGATTTTATTCCCATCTTAGAATGTACAGGAGCTCTGGTGGTGCAGTGGTTAAGAGGTTGGCTGCGAACCAAAAGGTGGCAGTTCAAATCCACCAGCTGCTCCTTGGAAACCCTATGGGGCAGTTCTACTCTGTCCGTAGGGTCACTGTGAGTCAGAATTGACTTGACGGCAATGGGTTAGAGCGTACAAAACACTGTGGGAGGGCCTGAAGGCTACAAAAATGAACAGAGGCGATTCATGCTCTCCAGGAGCCTGCTAAGTAGGCGGCAGAGAACTTACAAATAACCACAATAGAAGTCAATAATTAATACGTACACTTTGTGAAACACAGAGGTTGTTCACAGGAGAAAGAGCTTATTTCCAGATCGGGGAATCTCAGAAGGTTTCCTACAGGAGGTGACATTTGGACTAGGTCTTCAAGGATTTCACCCAGTAGAGAGAGGAAAAGAGAAGTTTAAAGGGTTGGAGACAGACTATAGCTCAGGTCAGGTTTGGGGAGTAGTTAATAGTCCAATAAAAACAACAAACATTTATTGAGTACTTCCTCATTACCAGGTACTTTATAAACATCACAGCATTAAACCACACAGCCACCCTGGGAGGTTGGCAGTATTATTATTCCCACTTCTTTAGATACACAGAGTCTCAGATGGGTTAAGCAAATTGCCTAAGATAACTCAGCTGGTGGAGCCAAAATTTGAACCCAGATTTGTGACACTCCAAGTCCATAATTAAAAAGCTAGCTTGGAGCCAGATTTGAATGTAATCATAAAGGTCTTTCAAATTAAAGGTGTCATACCGTTAAAAAGAGTATGTGCTGTTCAGCACGGAAAAAATAACAGGACTTTGTGTTATGTGTGTTTCTTAAGGAAGAAAAAATGAGTATCTGGAATATGCTGGCTTTGAATGTTATTCTCTATCGTCACACTGCTGAAATTAGACTCTACCTTTCCTCTTGAGAAAACATTACCTCCTATAATAAATTAACTGTGGCCTGTTTATTTTATTAAGGGATCTATAGGAAATGGACTCTTCTCATAGAATGTATAGAATGTTGTACTGTTCTGCATATATGATGTTTCCTGAATATTGCATCACCAAGAATTCCCTTCCATTAAGTTTTTTTAGAATGAAACATGGACATTTCCAAATAAGCAGTTTGATAGCGACTCCATTTGGTACTTTCTCATTTTAGGAGCAGAGTAAGGCTCTAGAGCAGGAGCAGCATGTGCATCCTAGTAAGGCATCCACCCCTGCCAGAACATATTTTCAAGAAAGGGGGGAGTGGAGGAGATGGAAGAAGCAATAATGCAAGGTCTTTAGGAAAAGTCAGTTTAAAAGCATAATAAGAGAACCTATGTTATAGGACATGTAAAGGGAACACAGGATTAAGAAGCCAACAATTGCTACTGATAGATTTATTTTTCTTCAAAAGTCCTTTGAAGCCCTTTTTTTCTAAATCCTTTTTCCTTATCTCAGGATCTTCTCACACTCATCAGATAACTTCATTTCCTACTTCACTGAAAAAATTAAAAGCTACCTTAAAATCCCCTTTCTCAGATTGTCTCCATACCTTTACTTATTCCATCCCATCCTTCCCTAAACAACCCCTCCATCTCTTGATTCTATTTACCTCCCCACCCTGACATCTCTCAGCTTTCTGCTGTTAACTCACTGCTTGACCTTGGCCATTCTCTTGGTCTCTGTGCATTACAGTTGCCTCATTTCTAAAAGTTGGGGAAAAGTGGTTGCCAAATGATAAAATGTTTTAGCTTTATAACATTGTGTATCTTTAATGTCTTCCACACTTGTTTCTTTCATTTTAGCCCATAGACATATTATTGCTGTGGTCTCCCTATTCCCTACCCCCTAAAAAGTAAAAGCAGCAATCACCTTTTATCTTAGATAGGTGCCGTTGAGTTGACTCCAGTTCATGGCAATCTTGTGTACAACAAAACAAAATGATGCCCAGTCTTGTGTCATCCTCACAGTCATCAGCATGTTCAAGTCCATCATTGCAGCTGCAGTGCCAGTCCGTATCACCGAGGGTCTCCCTAGCCCTTGTCGGCCTCTACTTCATCAAACATGATGTCCTTCTCTAGTGATTGATCTCTCCTGATGATGTGCCCAAAGCAAACAAGTCAGACAGTATTCTGTTGTGATCCCTAAGGTTTTTGTTGACTAATGTTTGGAAGTAGCTTGGCAGGCCCTTCTTCCTAGTCTGTCTTAGTCTAGATGCTCTGCTGAAATCTGTCCACCGTGGGTGACTCTGCTGGTATTTGAAATACTGGTGGCATAGTTTCCAGCATCATAGCAACAGGCAAGCCACTACAGTATGACTAACAGACAGACCCATGGTAGCCTTTTATCTTACTCCCCCTAAAACTCTATTCCATTCTTCCTTTTTATTGCCAAATTCCTGAGAAGGATTATCTGCCTCTAATTTTCACTGCCTGCTGTCTTTCATCATAGCAACCCTATAAGACAGAGTAGAACTGCCCCACAGAGTTTCCAAGGAGCGCCTGGTGGATTCGAACGGCCGACCTTTAGGTATAGGGTCGCTATGAGTCGGAATTGACTTGACGGCAACGGATTTGGTTTCGTTTTGGCTTTCTCTCAGTCCCTTAGAGTTTGGCTTCTACCCTTACCACTCTTCTGAAATTCCTCTTAACTGATAACCTCCTGATAGTCAAAACCAGTGGCCTTTTTCATTCCTTAAACCACTTACCCATTCTGCCACATTTGATGCCAGCAGTGTACTGACCTTCCGTGATGTGTGTTTTCATATTCTGTCTTCTCCTCCTCCTCTGGCCCTCTAAAGTAGATACTCTTCAAGTTTTTTACCTTAGCCTTCTTCTCCTCTTGTGCTGTAGTCTTCCTTGGATGATTGCATCTGCCCACATCACTGTTTCTTATCTCTAACCTCTCCGGTGGTAATTCCTATCTTATATCTCCTCATCTCTAGTGCCAGGCTTTCTCCTAAGCTCTGGCTCCACCTTTTCATTTTCATTTCCGTGAGAGATTTCTTTCCTTATTGTCTCAGTGACTCAATCTCAATATGAACCCTTTCTTTTCTTTCTCCTTTTAGAACTCCACCCTCTTCTTCCCTCATCAGTCTTTACCAGCCCCCACCAAAACAAGAAAAATAATCAAACAGGCTTGGTCTTCCTCTCTTGTCCCATAATGGATGGTTAATGACACTCGTGTCTTTTCATTAGCCTAGGCTAGAACTGATAAAATCACTCATTCATTCATTCATTCATCCAGCAAATATTTATTGAGTGCCTTGTATAGTCCACATACTGTTCTGGGATTTTGGGATACATTCAAAGATCCCTGCTCTTAAGGACACAGGTAATAAACAACTATCATAATAAATAAATTGTATGATGTGATAAGGTGATAAGTTCTGTGGAAAAACTTAAAAGAGCAGAGTAATGGGGATCAGGATTGTCAGGGTTCAGGGGTAAGGGCTTGCAAATTTAAATAGGGTAGTTAGGGTAGACCTCATTGAGAAAATGACATTTGAGAAAATCTTGGAAGGAGGTAAAGGAGTTAGCTGCACAGATATCTGGGGAAGAGTATATAGGAAGTGACAGCAGACAGTGTAAATGCCCTAGTGTGGAAGCAGGCCTAGAATGTTCAAGGACTAGCAAGGAGGGCAGTATGGCTAGAACAGAGTGAGCAAGGGACAGAAGAACAGAGCATCTGGTCGAAAGAGTATTGGGAAGCTATTATAGGAACTTAGCCTTAATTCTGAGTGAAATGGGGAGCCATAGCAGAGTTTTGAGCCAAAGAGTGGCATGATGTGGTTTACGTATTAAAAAGGATCGTGGTGTCTGCTGTGTTAAGAATAGACTATAAAGGGTGGTGATAGAAGCAGGGAGACCAATTAGACTAATTGCAGTAATCTAGGTGAAAGATGATGATGACACAGACCAGTGTGATAGCAGAAGAGCTGGTGAGAAATGGTCAGATTCTGGGTATATTTTGAAAGTACAACTGATAGGATTTGCTGGCTGATTGGATTAAGGGTATGAAAGATAGAGAGAGGTCAAGATTTTTGGATTGAGAAACTGAAAGAATGAATTACCATCATCTGAGATGAGGAAGACCATGGTTGGAGCAGGATTATGGAAAAGACCTGGAGTTTACTTTTAGGCATGTTAAGTTTGAGATGCTGAGTAGACAGTTAGCTGGATGAGTCTGGAGTTTGGAAGAATGGTTTGGGATGAAGATAGAAATTTAGGAGCCATGTGCTTTTGGTGGTCCTTAAAGTCATGAGACTGGAAGAGACCACCAGAGGAGTGATCATTGTTTAGTCCTTGAACTTCTCCCTTTCCACTCCCCCTCCAATAGAGTGAAAGTCCACTTCATCCTCCACAGTGTCTCTGGTAGTCATATTATTTTTGCCATTTATATCATGGTTACTACTTTTGAAGCTTCTTTTGATGTGAGCCTCAGTACCCCCACTTTACCCCAGTTACTCATAATAAACTTGAATGGCCAAAAAGAAGTATGACACAGTAGGATATCGAGGCTAAAGTAAAGCTATGAACTTCTCCAATTGTCCTTGTCCCTGCAAAATAAATAAATAAATAAAGCATCTGAAAATTTGATACCAGATTTGCCAGGTTAGTGGTAATTAAATTTAAGGTGAGTTTATAATAGACGGTGGACTGTAAGCTCCAGCAGGGTTTACTACTCTATCCTCAGCACCCAACACAGACTGATGTGGACATATTTGTCTAATGAAAGAATGAATGTTAGAAACAGAGAATGAAAGATCAGTACGTAGAAGAACCCTGAGGAAAGGGACCACTCAGGAACTGATCATTGACTAGAGCGCAATGAAGTATTTCACTTTAATTCAGTTCAGACAGTTTTTCGGTAGTTGAAACTGGCTGAGATCAGTGCAGTTGTATAAGCAGAACTGTTGACAGAACATCTAGATCGTCCTTTATGTTTTATGGCATTGCCTGTCCCACATATTGAGTATTTCTTTCTGAGTCTTTTGTGAATTGAAAGCATTTTAGGACCTCCCAAACTGAATCTCATGTGCCTTTATACAGCATTGTGCCCAGGACCCAGGCTCTCCTAGCTGTTATAGGCTAGAAAAGCAGAGACAGACCATGAAAGAGGATTACTTCGCATTTTCTGTCATCATCCAGAAAATCGCACAGGGTCACCATGTGTGAGTGACTTCATTGTCTTGGGCACTGTAAGCCGTGAGTACCATTGCTGCTATATTATGAGTAGAATGAAGTCCAGAAACAGCCTGTCTAAGGGTTACCACTCCCTCCCCCCATGCCTCGTCTGTTTTTGTCTTTCTGTTTTCGTTGATGAAGAGAGCCAAAAGCAAGTATCAGATTTCCCCCTTTCTCTTGAATAAGGTGCCAGGAGGTAGGTAGTGCTTTGTTGTGCAGACTGTGCTGATTTGTACATGTCACAGGGAGACCTGGCTCCCTCCCAGAGAATCTGCTGCATTAAGAATTTGATTCACTCCAGATAGTTAAGCTTGAAAGTCATTATGCTCTTGATTGAACTTGAAAAATGCCAGGAAATTTAATGTCAAGTCTGTCACTCGGCACTCATTTTGATAACTCATTAGCTAGTATTTAATTGTTATTTCCATTTTAGTCATTCGGGAGAATTTAAAAGACTGGTTTCTAGAAGTGGTAGCAGCCTGTGTAGAAGGAATATGACATCCAGCGCTGTTCTAATGGACTAGGCAAATGTATGCCAGGGATTGATTTTTATCTTTCTCTACTGTAATATTAGTACTGTGATATTTATTTTATTACTGCTGACGTACCTATTTCTGACCCTTACAATCAATGTTGAAAAGTGTGTTTTTAGAGAGTAGATGACCATGAATGTTTTTAATGAACAATTTTTCATTTTCTTTTTTTTATTGCGCTTTAAGTGAAAGTTTACAGTTCAAGTTAGTTTCTCATAGAAAAATGTATACACACATTGTTATGTGACCCTAGTTGCTCTCCCTATACTGTGACAGCACACTCCCCCTTTCCACCTTGGATTTCCCATGTCCATTCAACCAGCTCCTGTCACTTTCTGCCTTCTCATCTCGCCTCCGGACAGGAGCTGCCCATTTAGTCTCTTGTATATCTACTTGAGCTAAGAAGCGCTCTCTTCACAGGTATCATTTAATGTCTTATAGTCCAGTCTAATCTTTGTCTGAAGTGTTGGCTTCAGGAATGGTTTTAGTTTTGGGCTAACAGAGAGTCGGGGGGCCATGGCTTCCGGGGTCCCTCCAGTCTCAGATCATTAAGTCTGGTCTTTTTACTAGAATTTGAGTTCTGCACCCTACTTTTCTCCTGCTCCATCAAGGACTCTGTTGTGTTCCCTGTCAAGGCAGATAACCATGACTTTAAAGTTCAGGTCTGGGACAGGAATAATCACAACCTGGCAAAATATTTACTGGGGAGGGGGGAATTCTGTACAAAGGTCAGGCAAAGTCTGTCTTTAATTTACTTAAAACTTTTGTCAGATTTTAAGACCAAAAGTAGAATTAACCCAAGGATTCTCTGATGAGAGAAGTGGATCCTAACGTGTGCTCCTGGGCTAGGAGCAATTGCAGGACTAGAATGGGAGGGGAAAGGCCTTTTGAGGTCCTGCCTTGCTCCCTACCATGGCGCTAAAAGAAGTCAAGCCAGATAGTGAGCAAAAACCGTACTGAAGACCATTGTGGGCACATCTCAGGCTGTTTCTTTCCCATTCCTGTGCAAGGATTCAGTGTCTCTGGACTCTTCTTTTAGACTTACATTCGGAGATTTTGTCACATTCTCTCCAACCTTAGCTGGCTACCCAGCAAGGGAAGAGGTCTTCTAGCTAATAGGCAGCTGTAACTCAGGGAGTTGGCATTGTTTCACTTTGTTTTTTAAAACAGCAACAGCAGACACATGGCATTCACAGATTTCATATTATAGTTTCAGCTGTGAGCAACCCAGAAGGCCCATGACTTGTGGTGGTTTGTAATTTTTCTGAGGGGTAAGTAAGTCACTTAGCCTATGAGTATGTGTAGCACACCTCCCCACGTCTAAAATTCACCACGGCTTTGTTCTACTTTGGCATGTCAACTTACTCTCCTGCAATGATAAAAACACGTTTCTTTGTAGGAAACTTGCCTGGAAAGAAATCCAAGTACAAATTCTGCAAAATAAACAAAGATTAAGTTAACAGACCTAAGAAAATTATTTGCAAATTTGGAAGACCTTACATTTTTCTTCAACTTGCCTCACAAGAATTGACAGCATCCGGACATGAAAACTGAGGCTAGTCATTGCTGGCTCTTGATATACGATGGGTTAGGATATGTAACAATCAGTTACCCCATGTTAGCACCTTCTAATGGAGCTACTATTAGACAATATTAAATTGCCTTTTCATCATAAAAGAAAGGTTAAACCCAAAATATAAAAAGGCTAAATAGAGTACTAAGGTTTTGTTTTATTTTCTTTTCTTGTTGGTGGTTAAAGCATGTTACTGTAATTCCCAAGAAGTAACATTCATCATATTCTCAAAAGTGCTTCTCACGAAAGAGAAGAATGATGAAAGAATCCACCTATTTAAGAATTCGATGATAGGACTGTGAAGTTTCTAGGAATTGGTTGTCATATCTAATGTTTTATACACTGTTTTAACACATACCCCACATGAAGTTTCTGGCAAGGCTGGTAGAGGGAACTAGGAAATTCAGTAACCTAAGACAGTGCTTGACTTTCCTCTAGCTCAGTCTGGAGGCAGTGCTGGGTAGTGGTCAGCCCAACTGCCTGGATTCAGATCATGGCTGTTTGACCTGGGAAAGTGATTTGACCTCCTTGTACCTCAGTTTAGTCAGCTGTTAAATGGGGATAATAATACTGTACTACCTATCTCATAGGATTACAAGAGTTAATATATGTGGAATACTTAGCTGTAATGATGATTGTTGCTGTAATGATGATTGCTGCTGTAATGATTATTGTTGTTATTTTTGTTGTAACTGAGAAGGGGCTGTCAAAATGAGCCATAAAAACAAAAGGGGAGAAAAAGTTACAACTGTTGGTCCCTGAGAGGGAAAAAGTTGTTATACCATATAATCCTGATGTAATTTGGGGCAGTTAGCATTGATAACTTCTGGGTCTGTCTTGGGGTGGAGAAAAACACTGGTTTCTCTCCAGCGTTTCTGGATCAGCCAGTCAGTCCTGGGAGGGGGAGGGCTGAGAGGGAGTTGCCGGCCGGCCATAAGGTTGTGCTTGATTCAGTCTCTTCCACCTCCAAAGTGTTTGTCCTCGCTTCTCCTGTTCTTCTCCTCCTCAAGTTTAGGTCACTCAGTCTGGAGCCTGAAACCTAGTAGGGTATCGATCTAGTCTCTCATTATCTCTCCCCACTTCCTGCCCCCATTCTAGCTATGGGTTTTAATCTTAGCCGACCTTCTGACTCTGTGTGACCATAAACAAGTCACTTTGACCTCAATTGCCCACTCTTTAAATGGAATAAAAATGTCTTTCTCCATTCAGAGGACGGCCAGGGATCTAATGATATGGCAGATGTTAAGCATTTTCGAATTCCTTTAAAGGAGAATTACTTGACAGGATGACATTCATAGTAAAAAGGCTGTTTCCCAAGGAAGAAAGTCCCTTTTCTCTGATACATGGGCTTTATCCGCTTGTGCTGCCAGAGCTGTTTAATTTCAGCTCTTCCATCACTAGCCTGTATATTTTTGGATACTTTTTTTTATTTGCCCTCCTCTTATAAATATTCACAGGGCACTAATCCACATTATGGCTGATAGCCAGTAAATTAAATTATATTAAATCTAAACACTGTTTTTGAGCTGTAGAGAGTCTACAGCCTTTGAAACCACTAACTTAATTTTTTCCAACTCTTAATTCAGTAACTCAAAAAAGAACCAAACTTTTTTTTCTTTTGAATTTGGTTTAAAAAATAATAATAAATTGCTCCCAGCCCGTGGTCCTGGGTGCCAATTTTCTTCTGGGTTATAATCTCTGTCTGCATTGGAAGTCCCTCAAAGTAAAGGGGTAAGAGGTACTAATGAAGATGTGATACATTTGCCACTTTTACCTTAGCTGACACCTGAGATCTCAGCTTTGTGACTTTGGACAGATCATTAATCTCTCTGAGCTTTGGTTCTCTTGTCTGCAGATCCACATTCACACTAAATTTGAGAGAATCAAAAGGAATCATCTTTCAAAGTATCTGTTTATCTACACGTAAAATCCTGCCTCTAAAAGAGCAGATATATGTGGAAAACTGTTTATTCCAATTATACTGTCAGTACTTAAAATTAAATCATAAACTCACTCAAGACAAAAGCTCGTTTTCATCTTTAATAGAATCTTCCTCCACAGTAAAGAAATGTTTATTGAATAAAGCTGAATGTGCTTTTCTAAACTGTTTTTAATTGTCTTCAGCATTATGTCACATTCATTTGAAAAGCCTTGATTTTAGCAAATTTTTATCATTTGAGGATCTGTGTGTGTGTGTGTGTGTGTGTGTGTGTGTGTGTTTGGTGACGGTTTAAGAAAATGTAAGTATACTGATTTTCTTATGTCACTTGTAAATGGATTTCTAAGACAATTCTGAAAAAGGATTTTAGAAATACTTTAAGCAATAATAGCATCATTTTAATACATTACCTTTCCATTTTTATATACACATACTCATTAGGATGTATATGCATATACATACTTATTTTTTTAAATTATGATTATAATTATGTACTGTATCATACATAGTAGTTGGCTCTGAAATAAGAAAAGCTACATAAACATTTATCAGTGCTATTTATTCTTTGTGGCATTAGTTACTATTTCACTGGTCTTAGAGATTTTGTTTGATATCACTAGATGAACAATGTCTTCAAATATTTCTAAAAAGAAGAATATCATTCTAAATCTTAAAACTTTTAGGGGACTTCTGTGTAGGCATATTTTAACTAGCACTTCTTTTTTACAAAGTTAATTCCCTTTACTAAATCGTTAAAGAATATAAACTTTGAAATGAAACCGCTCTCTAAGGATATGCCTTTCTATATACAATTAACGCAACATGCAACAAGTATCTAGTTTCTGTGCATGTATAATAGCCCTTTGAGAAAGAAGGAAGCATTTAGTAAATTCTTCAGAAGTTAGAAGCAGGTAAGTCTGATGCTTATAAACCAAGTCTTTTGGGAGACAAACTACATTCTTTAATCTGTGACAGCTTCTCTTTTTCAATTCTTCTTGGTGATTTCCTGCTACATAGATGCAGGAGTATGTTTAGATGCAGGAGGAGCTCCAAAGACACTCCAAATGGTACTAGGCAATGACATTAAAAATGCCTCTGTCGCCGCTCAGATAGGTGTATACCATTTAAAACTATACTCTCAGATCAAAGTCAGATTTTCAGAACCCCCTTACCCTTTCTGAAAGGGTTATTTGTTAAAAAGTTTACCTGCAGTATGTAAGTTTTTAAAAGCCAGTCAGCTGTAAGTTCTTGTGGAGAATTATTTGCTCTAACTTTCAGTTGTTGATTATATGCTAAGAAAAGCCATTTAAACATTATTTTCACTAGATGTATACTAGCATCTCTAGTACAGTAGGTAGTTCTGCAGACCCCTCCATACATGCATTCTATTGGAATTTACCAAGACTTGTGGATTTTGCACCAGCAAAGATTTTTAAGGATTCTGGCCTAGTTCAATGTCTTGGTTTAACAAGAAGTTTAGAAGTTAGAAAAGATTCTTTGAAAATGATTAAAGTACAATTCACATTGCTGCCCGTTTGATTTGATTGACAAAACAGTAGAAGTGGTAAAGCCAGCACTCTTTCTTTAAGCTAAACAAAATTGTGTGCTGCTAAATTCTCACCTTTGCAAATTTAGTTCCTCTGCAAATAGTGTGAAAGGAGTCTGGATTAACAATAGCTACCATAAAGCTAATTTTCAAAATGTGGAGATAACTCATCTCCATTTTCCCACTTCATTATCCTGACACCAGCTACCCACATGGCACTTTGTCTTTCTGACCCTAACCACCCAGAGCTGGGTCTCCACAAGTTAAGACTCTGTCCTTCCAGCACCTGCCAAACAGGCCAACGCCGGCCTTTCTGCTGACTCTCACTGCCCCCAGTGGGTTTGATAATTCACTGGAAGGACTCGCAGAACTCAAGGAGACTGTCTATACTTACATTTACTCATTTATGATAACCAGAAAGGATACAAGCGAAGATGCACCAGGCAAGGTCTGGAGCAGTCCCGCAGCACGAGGTTTCCACTGTCCCCAACGATGTGCCCCACCTTCTCCCATGCATAGATGTTCTGACCAATCCAGGAAGCCCAAAAAGAGAAAGGTCCAAGGTCCAGGGTCCCTTTGTCATTGGGGTCTCAATGAATATGTGTTACTGTATCATGCCCCCCTCCCTTCCTGATGTTTGCTGCCAGGGTGGGGTCTGTGCAGCCCCAACTCATTTACACATGTTTAAGCGTTGCCCTGGTGGTGCAGTGGTTAAGAGCTCAGCTGCTAACCAAAAGGTTGGCAGTTCCAATCCACCAGCCACTCCTTGGAAACCATATGGGGCAGTTCTGCTCTGTCCTGTAGGGTCACTATGAGTCAGAATCAACTCGATGGCAGTGGGTATGGTTTTTTTTTTTGGTTTAAGTGTTGCTTGAAGGAGCCCTGGTAGTGTAATGGTTAAGGGTTAATTGCTTGGCTGCTGACTGAAAGGTTGGCTGTTCGAACCACCCAGCAGCTCTGTGGGAGAAAGACCTGGCGATCTGCTCCCATAAAGATTACAGCGTAGAAAACCCTATGGGTCAGTTCTATTCTGTCATATAGAGTCACCTATATGTCGAAAATAGACTCAAAGGCACCTAATAACAGGTGTTGCCCGGCTATTTTATAAAAAACAAAGACCACTTGATTGCTGGCAAACTTCAAGGGCTGTTTTCAGAAACCAGAGACAAAAGACCAAATCGAGTTCCAGCTTTGCCATGTATGAATTTATAGACTAACAAATTGTTGCTGAACTTTTAATTTGTATCCCATTGTGTAGATCTACAGTCATAGTTTAAATGGCCAGATTTCCTCTTGGAGTGTAAGCTCTTTTTAAATCATTAGAATGCCTGTTTGTATTATAAATCATGGCTTACTTAATCTGTATCTACTCATTTCTAAAATGACTGTGCTCTTGCACTTAATTTTTTGTTTATTGATATAATTACCTTAAAACTGAATAAAGCTAATGGATAAAAGTAACCAAGTATGAAAATCTCTTAAAAGTGTTGAGAGCAGATAGACAACTAGAAGTACTTTGCCCTTATAGCGTGGTTCTGTGGGGAGTTATAAATCATATGTTTTTCGCCCACAAAGCACATGCTAATATTAAGTTGTTTTTGGAGTGATTGTATTGCATCACCACGGTCCTTCTGTGCTCTGTTGGGTATCATGTTGCTTTAATGTAATGAACCAAGTCCTGAGCTCCTAAATCTCCATGCTGGAAATGATTACATAAAACTGGATGGCTATGTCTGAAGTCTTATGAATCTTGAAAATTTCTTCTTTGGGAAAAATCTTACAAAGACTTTTCATGCTATTTGGGGTGGGGGTTGGGAACCCTGCATTTGTAACAAGCTTCTGTTGAAAATATCAGTGATTTGGTGTTGTATAGCATTCTGTTTGAAAAATAAGCATTCTCTCTGCTGCAAGTCTGTATTTTAACTTTGTGCAGATGTGTGCTAAAAGAACATGATGTGCTTATTTGTTGTACTTATGCTACTTTCTTGCTTTAAGTAAGGTGGATGAAATTACATATGAAATAAAAACAGCAGCTCGAACAGCAGTCCTTAACAAACTGAAGAAGCCTTCCAGAGACAGTGGGGAAAATGAGACTATGTCTTTAATAACTCATTGACTTTTGAGAGAACTGGCTGTTTAAAGCATGTGTATAATAATTTTATTGTGGGATTTACTCAGTGTTAACTGTCTAATGTTTAAAAGTAATCTGGCATTAAATTGCGTTGGTGAAATGTTATCAAAAGTATTGTGTGTTTTCTATCTTAACCAAATATAGCACTTTAATTTTGACCTAATTGCAGTTATACACAAACACACACACGTGTCTATGCGTGTGTGCCTGTGGGTGTTTATAGTCAATGTCTGGTGTTTATTCCACCACACGTTATGTGGAGCGGTGGAATGGCATCGTGGAAAGAACATGGACTTGGACATGCAACTCTGGTTAGTTACAGTAGCTGTGTGGCCTTGGACAAGTTATTTAAATTCCCTGAATCTCAATTTTTCCTGTCTATGTGATATGATACTTACCTTTTAGGATTATTGTCAGGATTAAATGGGAACATCTTTTAAGCACTAGCATAATACCTGGCACAGATTTACTTGGACATGTTAACTTACATCCAGTGCTCCAAGATTCATAAAGTACAGTGTGTTTTTATTTAGTACTTCTGAGCTGGAACACATAATCAGTACTGAAACTTTATAACTTTATATTGGGTAGTACACATCACAATTCTAAAGTGAAAGTTCAGAATATCTAGAATCAATTTTTCTTAGGATATTTACTTAGGATGTTTATTGAGTGGCTACTGGGTCTAAAACATTGTTTTTTATTATATATAGCTGAATATATTTGAAATCCAACAAGGGAGAGATTAATCTGTATACTCTTCTCACTTCATCTTATAGTCCTTCTTCCTTTTTTGCTTGCTCTTTTCCTTTTTCTGCAACTTTATTGTAACGTTAAGAAAGTTTTGAAATAAAAAAAGCATCTGACTTTGTTCAGTAGTCATTTAAAAATAGGGTTGATCAATATTGAGTGTTAGGAGCAAATTTGGTACCCCCCCCCCCCGCCAGTTACAGTGCCCTTGGACTTAGGTGTGTGAGAATTAAAATGATATATGTACATCCAAGTTAAACAGACCAGTTTTCTTCTTACATCTACAACCACTATAAACAGAATTCTTTATATGGAAATGACTTTGATAGCACTTACTTCCTGTCTTTCTCTCTCTTTCACACACACCCACGTGCACACGCACACACACACACACACACACACACCGGAGCGTGCACACACACACACCTGCGTGCGCGCACCACCCCCCCCCACACACCCTTAAGACTACAAGTGGCCAGCTAAGCCAGTGTTTTTGTTATCGAGCCAGGATTTGTAGTGTTCTGAGAAGTTTCTGCCACTTAGTTACTTTTATTAATTATAAAATGTATTCAAGGTTATAGATTTACAGCTCATGAATATGCTGTCTTGGCATTTTAACAGATGGTTTTAAGCCAGACTCTTGGGGATTTGAAAGATGTTCTGCTAAATCGCCAGTTGCGGTCCAGTAAAGCCAAGAGGGTGAATATCAGGGAAGTTTGGTATTAGTTAGAAAGTTGTGTAAGGAAGTGGGCTGAAGTTGCCATGTGACATCTGCCCCATCAGTCAGAGCTGCAGCAGCTGTTCCCTGTCACCAGGGCCCTGTGTGCTACTGCTCATCCATCAGCACTGACAGACACCGCTGCCTTGCCGGCCTGGGGAAGCCGCCGACACACAGACTTACTGTTGGTATCTCACTGGCTTCAGTTTGTATGGAAGCGCATTTCCACAGAGGGAGACCAAGGACCAACTCCTTACAGCCTCTCCTTCTGGTCTTTATTAGGGCATTAACCAAAATACATTCTCAAGGGATTTAATTGGATTTTGGAATCTTGTTTTTGAGCAAAAATATGGCTGTAGAAATGTAGGAGTATTGCACCCAAAGCGACTCTCTGAGAGCACTTTCTGCAACAGATGCCAGATTATCACTGGACAGGCATTTTCAAGCAAAAGAGTCTTGAAATCAAAAGCATACCTTTTGTGATGATGCAGCTACTTGCCAAATGGAATACATCCCAATTCTGACTATAGACAAAGCTCCCACAGTTTTCTTGTTTCCTCCTTGTATTCCAGAGACATCCTTAAACCCAAAACAACCAAACCCACTGCTGTCAAGTCGATTCCGACTCATAGCAACCCTATAGGACAGAGTGGAGCTGCCCCGTAGGGTTTCCAAGCCTGTAAATCTTTATGGAAGCAGACTACCACGTCTTTCTCCTGTGGAGCTGTTGGTGGGTTCGAACTGCCGACCTTTTGGTTAGCAGCTAAGCGCTTTAACCACTGCACCACCAGGGCTCCAGAGACATCCTTAGAGGAAAGGATTTGAGGGCATTAGTATCACTGTCTGATTACTGTGTTGACGTTTCTAAAGTGCCATTATTCATGGGAAATGGAACTTGATGTAGCAAAATACCCAGCCAAGGAATGTCAAGAAAGTAAGCCACAGCCCAATATTCAGATGAAATTGAAGTGAAGTGCCTTAACCCTTTGTTTTTTTCTTAATCAGCTTATACTGAACTCCAAAGCTAAGTAACTGAGAGGCAGCTGTGCAACCAAGGGAAATGGTACGCATAGCAGAGGAAAACTGAGAAAGGCAGATATTTTTATTTTGCAAATGTTGCAGCTATATAGTGTGTAAAGTTATATAGAAAGATAATACTCATCTTAAGATTATATTATTGATGTCTTATTTGCTTCCATATGGGAAAGAAGTTACTTTTTTTTATACCGACTTGCATATTTTGTCCATTGACTGAATGCTTAATGTGATATAATTTAGTATGTGTGAGGTTTGGTTTTTTATGAGATTTGAGAGTTATTAGTTTTGATAATATGCCGCAGAGATAACACAACCATCATGGATGCACAAAAGTAGAAAGCAATGATATGGGACAGTGTCAAATGCTTGGTGCCTATTTTGTTGGATTTTGGTATCATCAATTTTTGTTTGCCTGTTAGCTTATTTCAAAACAGCTTCCCTAATTGAAAGTTTAGGAAACATGAGGTAAATATAAGTAGTCTTATTTAGAAAATATCTACGACTCTAGACTATAATGAACATTACACTGTAAAATGTTTTTAGTGCTGACTCTGAACAGGTACTTCACTTGAAAAATTGCACAAGAACCTAAATCCACCCTCTCCCTTTTTTTCCCCAAGCTGTCTGTATTACCTGTTACAGCACGGAACACAAAGTAGGTACTCAATAAAGACTGACTGATTGTTCTGTGAATTTTAGGGTAACCTGTATAAGAAGATTGTGAATAAATAATATTTTTAATAAGTGTTGGGCTTCTCCCCCCTTCCCCTTTGCAGGTTCTTATCATTCATTGGAGGGACATTGTGTGAGATTGGAAAACCTGAAATGCAACAAAAAATAAATTCATTGCTTGAAAAGGAAGGCATAAAGAAAATTGCAGAAGGATTGCAAACAACAGTACACACCTTACAGGTCATCATCGATGGTCTTAGCCAACCTGAAAGCTTTGACTTTAGAACAGGTAAACATTCTGAACTTGAATTACAGCACCTTACATTTGCATAGTCCCATTATCTCCTTTGATCCTTACAGCATCCAATGCCATGGTCAAAACAGATATTATTCTCCCCATTCTATAAGATGAGAAAATTAAAGCATAGTGATCTTCCTTCAAAGTCATTACAGTTAGTATCCAGAGCCAACGCTAGAACCCGGGTCTCCATACTCCTAGTCCCAGCCTTGTTTTCCATTACACTAGACTAAATGCCTCATACACGCACTGCTGTATGTACCGAGGCACACACAGTCTTCATGATCCTTTTGTAAGTTGTTTTTGTCTTCTGAGAGCCTAAAGTACAAGGTAAAGCATTTAGTTGACAAACCAAAAAGTGAATCTTGTTCCTAAATTACAGCCTTCCAAGTTCCTGGATCCTGTGTTGATGAACACATTGAACAAATAAGATAATATCTCTCTGTTGATTTTCCTTTTAATTAAAAGTACTCTCAGGTTACGGCACAGGTAGATGGTGAAGGAAGTTTAACAGCCATAGTTGTTGAGAGCGATGACCCGGTGAAAAAGAATTAAGGTATCAAATGACCTATTTCCCAAGGAAGTCTGAATAAGAACCTCTGAGATTTAAATGAATCTGCTCACCTGTCTTCTAACTAGTTTTGATGATACCATGTTTAGGGCTTGGCTTTTTTCATTCTGGGTTAGGCTATGTTGAGCTAGTTTGGCATGCTTCTTTGAAAAGGTCTAAGGGAATTTAAGAACTCGCCTAGAAAGTTCATTGTACTGTTCCTTCAACTTTTCTCTAAGTTTGAAATTAAAAAAAAAAAAAAAAAAGTTGGAGAAAAATAAAATACCCTGTAAGATCTATATCAAAAAGATGTGGAAGTAGAAGCCTCCAGGTTCTCCTCCACACAAAGTTGATGTTTCAGTAGACAATTCCACCTCCATTTGGAGGCCTGATATCCTTTTGTGTGGATTCCATGGGCATTACCTACCAGGGATAGTAAATAGAGCAGTAGTTCTCAAATAGATAAGATTTAGACTTGTTATGCCTGGAACCGAGACATTGATGGTTTAGTGGTAGACTTCTCGCTTTCCATGTGGAAGACCTGGGTTCCATTCCAGGCCAATGCACCTCAAGCACAGCCTCTACCCATCCATCAGTGGTAGATTGGGTTCTCTTGTGATGCTGAATAGGTTTCAGCAGAACTTCCAGACTCAGATGGATTAGGAAGAAAGGTCTGGTGATCTACTTCCAAAAATCAGTCAATGAAAAACTTATGAATCAGAACAGTCAGATCCACAACCGATCATGGGATTGGCACAGGACTGGGCAGCTTTTGTTCTGTGGTGCATGGGGTTGCCATGAGTTGGGGGCCAACTCGAAAGCAGCTTACAACAACAACAGCATGCCTAGAACAACTGCATTAGAGAGGTTAGTAAGCATGTTCTAGCCGTAGGTATCCTGTACTGGGTTTTCTTGTACATCTTTGGTTTTCTCTCATGGTGTTGATTGCTCCTTTACCCCAGTTACACTGCAGACTCAGAGCTAAGATCAACTTTCAAATTATATGGTTCCAACCACTCCTATTTAACATTGTGCTGGAAGTTCTAGCTAGAGCAGTAAGGCAAGAAAAAGAAATAAAGGGCATCCAAATTGGTAATGAAGAAGTTAAACTGTCCCTGTTTGCAGATGATATGATACTAT
>NW_004443941.1:16716235-16734470 GCF_000243295.1 Trichechus manatus latirostris
CATAAAACAACATGTGTTCTACAGTTTCATGAGAAACTATTTGTTCTGTAAGCCTTCACCTGAAGTACAATAAAATATTAAAAAATAATAATAATAAAGGGACAGTAAAGCAAATATGGTAAAAACAGCAAAAAAAAAAAAATTATATGGTTCCATTTAATAACCAGCGGCTGAGTAGAGGTCCTCACCTGGTGATGCCCTTTGTTGAACAAAAATACATATGCACCTGGGCTCAGGACTGAGCTTTCCAGTTCCTGCTGTGTTACATCAGTGTGACAGGTGAAATTTCAAATAAGTCTCTTTAAATAAGCTTTGGCACTGACCTTTGCCCTAGTGTAAGTCACAATTTTCGAGATGTCTGAGAATCTTAGTTTTACTACTGTACACATCCCCAAGAAGGAAGGCAGACAAGTCATACTTTTGAGGAGGCAGATAATATTTTGTTTATACCTCTAAGTATTTATGTTACATCTCTTTTCTCTATTTTCTCAAAAGTGTTTCCTTTCTTAGTTTCTCATTCTTTCATCATACTCATCCTGTCTTCTGTTTTCTCAGTGACATAATCAATTCCATTTTTATTAACACTCTCTGGTTGCTAATTAATTTTCATAATTGGGTCCATCAGAAGCAACCTGAGGATAGGGGGGCCGTATATGCAGTCTTGGCTATCAAAGTGTTAAAGTTTTGCATGGTGCGTGGAGGATTTTCTGATTTCTCTGCAGCCCAGGCTGTCTTCAGTAACATGGTAAGTAGTTCCTGACTCTGATTTTCCATGCAAAATTAAACTAAGCAGCTGATCAGGAACTCTTGGGGGATCTGCAGCAGCTGGACCTCTGCGAGAAAAGAAGGGAGAAAAGAGTTTCCAAGCATAAAATAATGCCTAAAGGGTTTCAAAGACCATCCTACCTCTGGCCCTGGTCAAAAATTTGATTTCACTTTGCTTTGACACAGTCTGTGCCCAGTGTAATATTACATTACAATAGACTTCTTGCTTTTGGAGTTCACTGATTCAACATCAGGTGAAATTCTACAGAATCAATTCCAATTTTAGCATGTTCTTTTTATGAGGAAAATGAGATTTTGATTTTAAAGAGGTTTTTGTTTTGTTTTTACAAGAAAACACCTGAATTTAGGGGGTGGGGAGAGAAGCTTGGCTTTTAGTATGGCTGGATTGGGGGAAGGGAATAAAGAAAAGAGGTGACCAGTTGTTAATAGAAACGTAAAGGATAATAGCTTTAAAAGTAATCGGGATACAGCCAACAGCTGTGGAGGAAGAGGAGGGGCGGAAGGAAAATAAGGTCTTAGTAAAAGGAGATCCAAGCATAGAATGTGTCCTTTGTTAGTATAGTCAACATTTGGTAATCCTAGGAAAGGGGGCCGAGAAGAACATAGATGCATGGAATCCACAGATAATCAAAAAGCTCTCTTTCGACTGTTAATTCTAACCCTCTCCCCCATGAAACCTTTGTTGTTGTTTTTGTTTTATTTTAACTAGAGCTATAAAGATTTCTTGGCATAGTTTATGTCCATCTTTTGGGAGATAGTATTAATGAATAGGGAGGAGCCCTAGTGTCACAGTGGTTAAAGCACTCTGTTCATTCTGGGTCCAAATGAGAATTTGCATTCCTAACAAGTTCCCAGGCGATGCTAATGCCACTGGCTAGGGACCAGTCCTTAGAACCACTAGTAGAGCAGTGGTTCTCAAAATTTATCTTGCCTAGGAATCACCTGGGGATCTTGTTAAACTGTAGCTTCTGATTCAGGATATCTGGGGTGGGAATGCAAATTCTTAGCAGGGGTTCGAACTGATTCAAAGCCTTGAACCACCAGCCACCCTGGGGGAAAAAGATGTGGCAGTCTGCTTCCATAATGATTTATAGCCTTAGAAACCTTCTGGGGCAGTTCTACTTTGTCCTATAGGTCCCTATGAGTCGGAATCAACTCTAGGGCAATGGGTTTTCAGTTTGGTTTATTAAAGAACAGAGAAATGTTCATTGGGCTGAGCAAGAAGAGAAGTCCATACGGAACTTGAGAACAGAGATCTAAATGTCTTCCTCTTGGTACGTCTAGCACCCAGCAAAGTGCCTGGCCTGGAGATGATAATAGAAGTTAATAAATGTTTGATGAATTGAATTGGAAGAGGAGAAAGATTAAGTACTAGGTGATCTGGATTTCTGAGCCATGGATAACCAAGAATCAGTACATTTTGATTGAGTAAAATAAAACTGATTCCTGAGTTCCAAATTTGTAGGGGGGAGGTGACTGGGGGAAGATTTGAGTTTGAGCCATATTTGACCAAAAGTTGATGTACTATCTCACCTTTAAACACTATGAGAGTCCAGGCTCTGGAAAAAACTCCCTATCTTATGACTCAGTGTATGGTTGTGATTTGGCCTTCTGTATTCATAGAGCAAAGGTATATTCTCCCCTCCTCATAAACAGGAAAATAAGGCTCTACTTTTCTCAATCTGTATGTCTCATACTAATGCTCACATGTTAGTGCTCTGGAGTTTAGGGAGAAGGAAGTGTTTGAGTACATTTTCTTGAATTGTTTCTGCTGAGTGAACGCTGTTTCTCCAACTAGGATGCATTTTATTTCAAGGTAGGCCTGTGTCTCTGGCTCCTTTTACGTCCCCTGTCAATACTTAATATTGGTCTGGGCACGTAACAGATACTCAGTGAACACTTATTCACTAATTTATATTGTATCCAGGTGGTACAATGCCTTTTTATTTACACTAACCCTTTTTTCCTTTCCTTATAGATTTCGATAAACCTGATTTCAAGAGGAGCATAGTCTGCCTGGAAGATCTGCAGGTTGGGACGGTTCTTACAGGCAAAGTCCAGAATGCCACTTTGTTTGGAATTTTTGTGGATATAGGGGTGGGGAGAGCAGGGCTGATTCCTATACGAAATGTAACAGAAGCAAAACTTTCTAAAACAAAGAAGAGAAGGAGCCTTGGACTGGGCCCTGGAGAAAGAGTGGAAGTCCGAGTACTCCACATTGACATCCCCCGATCTAGGATTACTCTGGACCTCATTCGGGTATTGTGAGCATCCCACTGAAGACCACACCAGCTTTACTTCCTCATTTCAACATGTTGACAAGGGTGATTCAGATGTCTGTGAATTCTGCGTAGCAGATGAGAAAGTAATACCAGAAGTACTTTCTAAACAACTTCTCTCATTCTTCCTCCTGAATAAATAGAAAACTAATTGTGTGATTTCTTTTCCCCTTAACCAAAACGCTTAATAGACATCATTATGTGACTTTCTGTAGTCATAATTTTCTGATTAAATGTTATTTTTTTTGTAGTGATCTTTGGCTCTTTTTACATTTTATATGGCCGATTGCTTCACTTCTACAAGTCCAGCTGCCTGCTGGACTTGTATGGAATTGTCTTCTTGATTTAAATTGTACAATGTTTCTTGACACAGTAGGGCTGGCAATGTTTAATCCTCCCATTTTATAGGTTTTTTTTTTTTAATCAGAACTTTGGGACTTGCTTCATGATTTTTCAGTAATCTTTATTCTCTCTTACCAAGGAAACCAAAACTATACCAGTAAAACGTATCCTGATTTGTTTTTACCATCAAGTGAATAGCTTATAACATTTCTCAGAAGCCTTCCAATAAAATTGTGTGTCTAGTGAACTTGTTTTTGCTATGCTGATTCAGTGAATGAACTAGATCAGTCTTCCTTAAAGATGTGGCACATATTCATGCAAAGGTCATATAAAACAACTGTGCCTTTGGGGAAGACGGAGGCCTCTGCATGTTTTAAGGATGGTTTTCTGTGAATAGCTTACCACAGAAGGTTGTATGTATTCTTAAGCACCAGGACTGAACTTCAAATGGGGATCGAAATGGCCTTCCTAAAGATTGAATATAGAAAGAAAGTTTCCCTTGAGCATTGTGCTGTTATAAAGAAATATCTATACGAGTTTAAACTAAAAACAGTTAATGTAAAGCCCAGATGAGAACTCTAAGGGGCAGAGACCCTAAATTAATGGTGCTGAAACAATATGTAGAGATAGCGAGCATGTGACACAATGTTAAGTATGTAACCAATGTCATTGAACTGTTCATGTAGAACTTGTGAATGGATGTATGTTTAGTTGTGTGTATTACCACCAGAAATAAATATTAAAAGAAAAAAAACAAAGGAAAGAAGAACTGAATCCTGTAAATGACTCCTCCCGTTAAGAAATAGCTGCATCCTGAAATGGTTCAGCTGGGATGAAGCATATTTGAAAATGTATCAAATAAATTAGGCAGAAAAAGCTGGCCCAGTGTATTGATCAAACACGCAAGAACACGTGCTTAGGGCTGGAAATGATCAGGGGAATGAAGGATGAACTTGATTTTCACTGTTTTCCAAGAGCTAAGTCAGAGTCTTCCTCTTCTTACTGGCTGTTTAAACTTCGGCTCACTTACTTTGGACACATCATCAGAAAAGACCAGTCGCTAGAAAAGGACATCATGGTTACTAAAGTAGAAGGTCAGTGAAAATGAAGGAAACCCTCAATGAGATGGATTGACACAATGGCCACAACAATGGGCTCAGACATACCAAAGATTATGAAGATGGTGCAGGACAGGCGATGTTTCTTTCTGTACACATAAGGTCGCCATGAGCCAGGGCCAACTCCACGGCAACTAACAACAACACAACGTGTAATGGATTGAACTGTGTCCTCCAAAAAGATTATGTTGAAGTCCTAACCCCTGGTACCTGTGTCCATGGCTTTGTTTGGAAATAGGGTTTTTGAGAATATTCTCAGTTAACAGGAGGTCATACTGGGGGAGGTTGAGTCCTCATCCAGTCTGAGTGGTGTCCTTACAAAAGAGGAGAAGAGACACAAAGATAGAAACAGGAAAGATGGTCATGTGAAGATGCATCTATGCACCAAGGAACACCTAGGGCAACCAGAAGCTGAGAGAGAGAAAAAGGATCTCCCCCTAGGGCCTTTAGAGAGAATATGGCAAAGCCCCAGACTGCTAGCCTCTAGAACTGTGAGACAATAAAACTCTGTTCTTGTTTTTCTTTCCTTTTTTTAAATATTTTATTGTACTTCAGGTGAAGGCTTACAGAACAAATAGTTTCTCATGAAACAGTAGTACACATGTTGTTTTATGACATTGGTTAACAACCCCACAACATATTAACCCTCTAAATTCTCAACCTTTTTTTTTTGGTGAAGATACACATAGCCAAAGATACACCATTTCAAAAATTTCTGCATGCACAGTTCAGTGACATTGACTACGCTCTTCCAGTTGTGCTGTTATTCTCACTTAAGATGAAGACTTACAGAAGAAAATAGTTTCTCATTTAACAGTTACTACAAATGTTGCCCTATGACAATGGTTAACAATCTCACAACACATCAACAATATCCTTACTCAACCTTGGGTTCCCTATCACCAGCTTCCTTGTCCCCTTCTGCCTTCTGGCCCTTGTCACTGGACTCCTGTACCTCGTTAGTCTCATTTGGTTTTACGGGGCTGTCCACTCCCAGGCTGAACAGTGAACCTCGAAGGTAGCTTCACCACTGAGCTAAAAGGGTATCTGGGGGCCATACTCTTGAGGTTTCTCCAGCCTCCTTTAGGCCAGTAAATCTGGTCTTTTTTTTCCTGTTCTTATTTTTAAAAAGAAGATTGAATATAGATCAGGTGAGAAAGGGCAAGAAAAGCAAGTAGATAAAGCAAATGACTTCTACTAACATCATTTTTATTCAGTGGAGATAGTAAGTATTAGCATAGCCATTCAAGGTTGGATGATTTAAGTCGGCCCCCCACACTGGACTAGTGTCTTGTCCAGTCTGACTTCCGTTGTTGAGTTGCCTAATGGAATCATTTGCATAACTGAAGGAATACCTGGTTTTCTCCACAAGCAATGAGTTTTCTCCACGTGTAGTGGTTACTAAAAAGGGTAACTGGTCCTGCTGGTTTGGCTGGGACAGTCCTGGTGTACACCCATTGTCCTAGCATACTTTTTGATAGTGCCTCTTTTCATTCTCAGAGTGCCCATTTTGGATGATAAATCACATGATTACGCTAGTAGTGTTAGACAGTGGTGACTCAGACTGTGTGTGTTCATGACAGTTTTGTCTGGTGATTTGCTATTCTTAAAGTATACAGCCTGGTGTAGATAGATCTTTGTAATGCAGTTGGTTTGTTAAAAATTGTAACTCAAGTCCTGTTTGCCTGACGACTTCATTTCTGAAATGCATTTTTTGTTTCTTAGTGGTCTTCAGTCGACAATGGACCTTAATGTGGACTTTAAGCTGATCTGTCTACTCCTCCCCATGTTCTTATTATCCCTGGTACATAATTTGCAGATCAGTGATGAGCAATATGAATCTGCAGAGTCTTATTGTGAAGCCTGAGGTGTAATTTCAAATGAACCCTTTTGGGAAGAGGGCTCCCTGGACACTTTGGATACAGGAATCAAAGCAGTAGACATTGAGAAGCAGCTCTGTTGACGAGGCAGCTAGGCCTTCCTGGACCCAAGGAAGATTTGATATGCTCTAGATTCTGTGGTTTGTCTTGTCCAGCCCAAACATGCCGGAGGCTCTATAAAGCCTAGGCTGGAGGAAAAGGGCCACATCTCATTCATGTTTGTAACTCCAGAAAGTATCATGGTGCTTGGTGATCAGTATGTTCTACTAATCTTGGTTCTTACTCTACTACAAATCCAGAATGTCCCTTTGAGCTGGTCTTTTTACTTCTCTGCTTCCTTTTTCACAAGCTTAAAATGGGAATGATGATAATGAAACACTCATTCCCCAAATATTTATTGATGGCCTTCTGTGTGCCAGGCATTGTGCTAGACACTAGTAATACAGTTGCGATAGAAAAACAGACATTATCCTTGCCCTTATGAAGCTGAGAGTCTGTTTGGGAAGAAAGAATCATTAATTAAAGAATCACATGAAATATAAAATTACAGCCATGATAAGCAGTATAATGGTGATAGCATATAATAGACTGGCCTAGTTAGAAAGTCAAAAGGAGCCCTGGTGGCACAATGGTTAAGGGGTCAATGAGAATCGACTCGACGGCACACAACAACAACAAAGTTAGAAAATGTTTCAGTGGGGTTGAGCTGAGATGTGAAAGATGAACAGATGTTAACTAAGAAAAATGTTTTGTTGACCTTAACAAGAGTTGTTTCACATAACTGGCAGGGGTAAAAGCCTCTTTGGAGTGAGTCTAAGAGAGAGAAGGAAGAGATGAGTTGGAGACAGAAGATGCAGTCAATTCTTTCAGGGAGTTTGGCTATAAATGAAGAAGAGAAATAGAGCAGTGACTAGAAGGGACAAATGGGGTCAAGAATTTTTGTTTTTGTTTTAAGACAGAGAAAAATAACTGTCGGATGGAAATGATCCGGTAAAGCAGGAGAGTACGATGCAGAGACAGGAGAGACTTGCTAGGATGATATCCTTGAGTGGATGAGATCAGATGGGATCCAGTGCACAAGTGGAGAGGTTGGTCTAAGACAGCAACACAGAAGAGTTCATATTAACAGTGAAAATTGAATATAGGGGCACAGATATAGGGAGATAGATGTGGGAGTTTATAGAAGATCTCTTTGGATTGCTCCTAATTTCTCATTTAAATATGAAAGAAGGTCATCATATGAGACCAAAAATGGGAGGAAAGGAGGTTGGAGGTTTGAGAAGAAAGGAGAAGGTAAGAAAAGATGAGAAGGAGAATGAACAGCCTAGGGAAATAGTATGATTTCCAGGTAGTGATAAATGTTGCATTTGAGGTTAGTGATCATAAACTGAATGCAGGGCCAGTCAGCTTGGTTATATATTTTTCTCCAGCCACATCAGATGTGTGGATGCTGGCCTAGATTAGGTGGGGAAGTGGATTGAATCAGGTTTGGGAGTTCACCAAATGAGTACAATTGAGAGAAGGGCAAGGAAGTCCAGGGCATGTGGAAGAAGAAATCATTGACTATGAAATTTAAACTCAGTGAGAAGAAAAGTAAGAATATGATGAGGGAGTGAGAGATGGTGAAAAAGAGTAGGATTAATCGATTGTAGATCCTAAAAGAGTTGGAGGAATAGAGGGATAATAGAGGTAATGGGAGGGAAGATAGGAGTGGCTGTCAAAGTGGAATTCTTGGCCTTGAGATTCTGGACGGGTTGCAGTTTTGGATAATGACAAAGTATTGGCACTAAGTAGCAGAGGTAGAGGACAAGAGGATAATATCATTAGAGAAGAGGAGGTCAAGGACTGCAAGTTCAAGGTATTGGAAGGATTGTCTCTGTGGTAAAGATCTTAGGAAGCTATTGCAGTAATGCAGGCATAAAATAATGGTGTCTTGGACCAGAATGTTAGTGGTGAGAAGTGATGGGATTCTGGATATAGTTTGAAGGTGAAGGTAGAACCAAACAGGAATTCTTGGTGTATTGGATGTAAGATATGAGACAAAGCCAGGAGTCTAGGATGACTCCAGGGATTTTGGCCTACGCAACTTGATGAAATTGTTACCTACTGAGATGAAGAGGGCTGTGGAAGGAACAGTCTTGATGAAGGAGTTCTTTTGAATAGTTTAAATTTGAGACACCCATTAGACATCTAAGTGGAAATACCAAGATATAATACCAACACATCTAAGTGGAAATACCAAGACAGTTAACTGTTTGAGCCTGAAGTTCAGGAAAGAGAGCTGGGCTGGAAATGTAAATTTGATAGTATCAGCATATAACTGTGTAGGCCACCACCTGCCTGTCATTTTGTTGTTTTGTGATGGCTTGCATGTTGCTATGATGCTGGAAGCTATACCACTGGTATTTCAAATACCAGCAGAGTCACCCATGGTGGACATATTTCAGTGGTGCTTCCAGACTAGGAAGAAAGGCCTGGTGATCTTCTGAAAACCCAGTGAATCACAACACGATATTGTCAGATATAGTGCTGGAAGATGAGCCCTGTTAGTTGGAAGACCCTCAGAATACACAGGGATGGCAACAATGAACTTGAGCACACCAATGATCATGAAGATGGTGTAGGACCGGGCAGCATTTCATTCTATTGTACATGGGGTCACCATGAGTCAGAGCTGAAATGATAGCAGCTGACAACAACAGCATAGCAATGAGACTAAATAAGACCACCAGTGGAACGAGTGAAGATAAAGCAGAGAAGGGATCTAAGGACTGAGTTGTTAAAAACCCAAAATTCTTTGGGCTTCTCCATGAGGGTAGGTAGGAATTTTGTTGTGGCAAAGCCTGCTAGATGCCTTTTCAATATGCATTCTCCCCCATCTTCCTTACTAAAAATTATGGTTTGCAGGGAGCAATTAAGTGGCTAAAAACTACATTTTTCAGCAGATATAGTCCGGGCCAATGAGTATAAGCAAAAGTCATGAGGTGAGATAATAGAAAAGCTAGAAAGAGTAAGAAGATCAGGTTCAGCCATCATGCTTTTACTATCCTTTGCCCTTGTCCTCCTTCCTGCTTAGAATGTGGATAGAACTCTGGAAGTTCTGGAGGACAAATGGTGACGAGCACTCAGTAAGGACTGCTGAGCAGACAGAAGGTGACTGAATCCTAAAGCAGCCCTCAACTACCTACTCTGGACTTCACTTTATATGAGAAAAACAAAAACCCTCATTCATTTAAGCCACTTTGCTGAATTGGGGGTGAGGAGTGGGAAAGGTCTTTTACAGCCAAGTGTATTCCCTAATGTATGTTTGTGTTGTTCCCTGCTGTATCCTCTGCACATAGAATAATGCCTAGCATATGAAGGTGCCCACTAAATCTTGGTTGATTGAATGAATAAAAGATCTAATAAAAGAATTCAGTAAAACGATTGAATATAAAATGTTAAAAAGTCCACAGCCTTGCAAGTGGCCATCTAAGATTCAACAATTGGTTTCTTCCCATCCAGAGCAAAGAAGAGTGAAGAAAACCAAGGACTCAAGGAAACCCATTAGTCTAAAGGACTAATGGATCACATGAACCACAACATTCACTAGCTTGAGACCAGAAGAACCAGATGGTACATGGCTACCACTATGGACCACTCTGACTGGGACCAAAATAGTAGGTCATGGACAGAGTGGGAGAGAAATGTAGAACAAAATTCAAACTCATAAATAAGACCAGACTTACTGGTCTGATAGAGATGGTGGAACCCCCAAGACTATGACCCTTAGACACCCTTCAAACTTGGAACTGAAATCACTGCCAGAGATCATATTATAGCCATACAATAGACCTATAAAATGAACAGTGATACCAGTGAGGAAAGTACACCTCAGAACAATCAGCTATACAAGACCTAAAGGGTAGCACTTGCCCAGAAACAAAGTTCAGAAGGAAGGTAAGGGCAGGAAAGCTGGGCGAATGGACACAGGAAACCCAGGGAGGAAGAGGGGAGAGTGCTAACATATTCCAGGGTTTGCAACCAATGTCACGAAACAAGCTGTTATAAATTGTTTATTGGGAAACTAATTTGTTCTGTAAACTATGACCTAAACCACGATAAAATGTTCAAAAAAAAATCCACACCTTTCCTTAATCATGTCAGACAATATGATGGAATAAAGATCCCCATTTATTAAAATAATAAACACTACAAAATATCTAGAAATAATAAGCAATGTACAAGGTCAATATGAAGAAACTTTATAAAACATCACTTCTTGTTGTTAGGTGCCATCAAGTCAGCTCCAACACATAGCGACCCTGTGTACAAGAGAATGGAACACTGTCCAGTCCTGCGTCATCCTCACAATCAGTGCTGTGTTTGAGTCCATGGTTGCAGCCACTGTGTCAGTCCATCTTGTTGAGGGTCATCATTTTTTTCACTGACCCTCTCCTTTACCAAGCATGATGTCCTTCTCCAGGGACTGGTCTTTCCTGATAATATGAGCAAAGTATGTGAGACAAGTCTCGCCATCATCACTTCTAAGGAGCATTCTAGCTATACTTCTTCCAAGACGTTTGTTTGTTCTTCTGGCAGTCCATATTCAATATTCCTCACCAACACTGTAATTCAGATGCGTCAGGTCTTCAGTCTTCCTTATTCATTGTCCAGCTTTCACATACATAGGAGGCGATTAAAAATACCATGGCTTGGGTCAGGCACACCTGAGTCCTCAAGGTGACATCTTTTTTTTTTAACACTTTAAAGAGGTTTTTTGCAGCAGATAGGACCAATGTAATGTGTCGTTTGATTTCTTGACGGCTGCTTCCGTGGGCGTTGACTGTGGATCCAAGTAAAATGAAATCTTTGACAACTTCAATATTTTCTCCATTTCACATGATATTATTTATTGGCCCAGTTGTGAGAATTTGTGTTTTCTTTATGTTGAGGTGTAATCCATACTGAAGGCCACAGCCTTTGATCTTCATCAGGAAGTGCTTCAAGTCCTCTTCACTTTCAGCAAACAAGGTTGTGTCATCTGCGTATTGCAGGTTGTTAATGAATCTTCCTCCAATCCTGATGGTGTGTTTTTCATACAGTTCAGCTTCTCAGATTGTTTGCTCAGCATACAGATTGAATAAGTCTGGTGAAAGGTTATACAACCCTGATGCACACCTTTCCTAATTTTAAACCAAAAACTTTACTAGTGAATATAAAATAAGAGTGGAATCCATTAAGGTATACCGTGTTCCTGGATTGGAAGACATAGTATTGTAAGAAGATCAGCCCTCCAAAAGTTAACATATACATCTACTTGTGTCGGAATTCCAGTCATCATTCCAACAGGTTTTGCTTCTGTGTGTTTGTCTCTTTAAACTTAAAAGTAAAATTTCTCTGGAAGAGTATGTGGGAAAAGCTAAATCGATACTTTAAAAGAATAATCGAGCTAGGAGATATGGAGAAATTTGCCCTACCCAATATTTAAGTACACTCGAAGGCTACTGTTGTCTTGGAAGAAGTACAACCAGAATGCTCCTTAGAGGGAAGGATGGCGAGACTTCATCTTACATACTTTGGACATGTTGTCAGGACGGATCAGTACTTGGAGAAGGAGATCATGCTTGGTAAATTTCAGGGTCAGCGAAAAAGAGGAAGACCTTCAATGAGATGGATTGACACAGTGGCTACAACAATGAGCTCAAGCATAACGATTATGAGCGTAGCACAGGACTGGGCAGTGTTTCGTTCTGTGGTGCATAGGGTCATTATGAGTCAGAACCGACTTGACGGCACCTAATAACAAACAACAAGGCTACTGTTATTGAAACAGTATAGTACTAGCACAGGAATAGACAAACAGAAAAGTGGAATAAAAAGAATTTCAGATTGGGGCAAAATTATATCACCAAGCCACATACAAAGACAAATTCCAGATGGACTAAACACAAAGTTGTAAAAGAACTACAAGCAAGCATAGCAGGGCTTTGAGGAGTGATTGACTAGCCACAGTTGTGGAATGGAAGAAGAAATAGAGGGAACACAGGGCAAAGGCCTAAACGTTCCATTCAGAAGACGTTTACTGGATATCTACTACCACCAGACTGTGCCATGTGCTGGGGATGAAAAATGAATAAGGTGTCTTTGGAGGATGTCTTTAGCCTAAAGGATTTGGAGTTTAAGCTGCGGCAACAAGTATTTTAAGTTAAATATCATGGGCATTTTGGAGTTAAAACCTGGGTGCTGTTGACTTTTATGGTGGCATCCCACCTCATTTAAAGCCACATGACCCTTTAAAAAGCTTGGCTTTGGACTAATGGAATGCTCCTGTTGGGGTGTCTGTACATCTAACCCTGACCTCAGAGTAGGCGCTTGTTAAAATTGGAAATGCAGAGAAGGGACAGGGTGGAAAAACCAAAAATATATTTAGTCAATCTTTTTATTTTGGCTTCCTGCCTAAAATCAGTCATAATGAGTTGGATTTCAATAACAGATCATGGAGAATTCCTGAATGACCGGGCTCATTGCCAAAGCAGTCTGTTCCACAGGAAGGAGGATATAGATTTCTTCTCACTGACTCCTTTTATATGGTGAGGATGATTCTGTGTGTGAAGGCTGACTTTCTTATTTACGGGGAGAGTGAGATAAGCAGACTCTGGTGCTGTCAGCACTAGAAATTACCTTTTTAGAAATCAGTTTTAAAACCACCCCCAGAAAAGATTTGTTGTTCTCTTACTGCATACCAAAAATCTAAATAAGGATTGTAATACCCCACAAATATTTTTAAGGAGAAAATTCTCATCCTGAAGAAAGGAAATAAATTATTAATCTAAATACCACAGGGAAACCTCTCATATACCAGAGAAGTTGTCACAACTGGATAGCCCATCTAATATGATGTGAGTGAAATGTTACATAGCTCATTCCTAGCAGAGAAATCCCAAGTTAACACAGTGATAGTAAGGGGAGAGATGATAGGAAGAAGTGAGAGAGGGAGACATGGAATATCCCAGCACTGTTGGAGTACCAAGTTTTGAGAGTCCTGTATTATTTAAGGAATTAGGCCAAGTAGAAGTATCCAGATTAATCGTAGTATTTTGCAGATGTAATCAAACAACAGATGGACGAAAGTCTGCTACTAAAAGTTTCCCACTTCTGACCAATTTTCCACCTCCTCACAACCAGGCCTGTAATAGCTAGGAAAATTTCTTCCAAGGGAACAGACCTTTGGATGTCTTTTTTGGGTCCCAGTGATAGGTTCTTTGATCATTTGACATTTGCCCACCTGCTTCCCAGGTTTAAGTCTCTTGGCAATGAAGGAGAAGGTGGCACCAATGAAAATCAAACCTATGGTTAACTTGACATCTTTGCTTCACAGGATTCAGGTGATCCCATAAAGCTAAACCTCAAAATTCCAGTTTGGTCAAATTTGGTGTACTTTACTATATCAATAACCAAAACAGCATTGCTTTTTTGTAAGGTATACTGTCACTTTACCTGTCATAGCAGCAGCAAGAAACATCCAAAGGTTTTTTTTTGTTTTTTTTTTGTTTTTAATTGTGCTTTAGATGAAGGTTTACAGAGCAAATTAGTTTCTCATTAAACAACTAATACACGTATTTTTTTGTGACATTGCTTGCCAACTCCACGACGGGATAACACTCTCCCCTTCTCAACCTAGGGTTCTCCATTACCAGCTTTTCTGTCCCCTCCTGTCTTCTCATCTTAGCCCCTGGGCTGGTGTGCTCATTTAGTCTCATTTTGTTTTATGGGCCTGTCTAATCTTTGGCTAAAGGGTGAACCTCAGGAGTGACTTCAGTACTGAGTTGAAAGGGTGTCTGGGGGCCCTACCCTCGGGGTTTCTCCAATCTCTGTTAGACCAGTAAGTCTGGTCACTTTTTGAGATTTTTGAATTTTCTTGTACATTTTTCTCCAGCTCTGTCTGGGACCCTCTATTATGATCCCTGTAGGGGATTCTTATATATATATAAATATATATATATATATATTTATATATATATAATCCCTATATATATGAATATGTAGGGATTCTTATGTAGGGATTCATATAAGAATATGTAGGGATTCTTTATATATATGTATGTATATGTATGTGTATATATATGTATGTAGGTGGATTGATACAGTGGCTGCAACAGTGGGTTCAAACATTGCAATGATTGTTAAGATGGTGCAGAATCAGGCAGTGTTTCATTCTGTTGTGTAAAGGGTTGCTGTGAGTCAGAACTGACTCGACAGAACCTAACAACACGTATATATATGTGTATATGTATATACATATGTGTGTGTGTCTAAAGACTTTTAACAAAATGGGACATTAGATATTATATCTACTGTTCAACAACTTTTTTCTCTTAACAATACAGCGTGTACATCTTTCCATATCAGTACCTGCGTATCCACCTTCATAAATGTCATCATATGTGTGTAAAGTACTGCAAACAAGGACACAGTGAACATCACAGTGCATTGTTCTGGTGGTATTGCTCTGTCAGCGATATGTACATTTTAAATGTCAATAGCTAATATAGAATCACTCTCCAGAAAGTCTGTTTTACCCCTCTTTTGTCAGTACCAAGTATTATCAATATTTTTAATCGTTGCCAACCAGAAAGAAAAACCGCAAGATTCTGATTTTAGTTTACGTCCCTCTGATTGCTGCTGAGATTGAGCATCCTTCCCTATGTTTACTGGCTATTTATATTTCTTTTGCAAGTTGCCTGTTTAGATCCTTTGCCCATTTTAATGCACGTTTCCAAATATCTCTCTCACGTCACCTTGTCTTCTACAGAAATTTAGCCTTTTGTATTCCTGGATTTTTTTTTAACTATAGATCCTGACCCATTGGTGAGTCATGAAATCGATGTAGCAGTTCATAATCAGCATTTCTTAATAGAATAAAATAGAAAAAACAGCAAAAGTGAAACCCTCTACAGTAAGGATAAATACTGTTTCATGAAACTTGTTTCAGGTGTGTGTGTACATGCGTGCGTGCGTGGTGCAAGCGTGTGCATGCTGGTAGTGGGCTGAGATGTAGAATACATTTTACAATATATCCTTTATTGTGGGTTGAGGCTTTTTAAAACATTGTGAAACCAAGGCTGGGAGGCAGGGTTCTATGTGGCAGGATTTCTTTCTTTCTGTTCCCCAAGCTCAGCACATCCCCTCTCACTTCCGAGCCCTTGTAGGTGTATTACCTTTTGCCTGGAATAGCCTCCCCTCATTCTTACCTCCACCCCCATATCAGGTCCCAGTGATTAGATCTCACCCCAAATAGCATTTTCTCAAACAAATCTTAGCAAACCCTCAGACTGAATCAAATTCATTGTTATAGCTCTCCTTGCTTCATGTAACTTTCCTTCACTTACTGCACATACTTGCCCATACATTTATGACTATACATTTACATCTATGACAACAGTGTTTAATTAATGTCTCCCTCTGCAGGTTGTAAACTCCATGATGACGGAAGCCTTGAATATCCGCCACTCTTCTTGGTAATTCTCTAGGAACCTCACCCGCCCTTTATTCATCCCTTAGCTCCTTTGGTGTTTGACCCCATCTTCCCCAGATCTTTTGAGTCGTCCAGCATTTTTACCTTGATTGGTTCAGCTTTAGTGTTTGGATTTGGTCTCTGTTAGCTCAAGAGTTTCTAGAAAACAAAGCATGAGAAAAGGCTTATGTACTCATGCTTTCTTGGGGGTTACAATCCAAGGGTAGAAAGAGCAAAGGAAAAAGCGAAGGTAGTGTGGGAAGGACAGAAAGTAAATACAAAGTGGTGAATGAATTACTGAGCTGGTCACAGCCTCAGAAGAGAGTGTGGCCAGTTCCTTAGTCACCAAGGTTGTCTCCAGAGAAGATCTGTGGAGTGACTGTGGCTCAGAACAGTGGAAGGATGGAAGGAAGGTAAGAAAGACAAGGAGTTACCTGCCATCTCCTTCCGGTCTCCTGTCACTTACTAGTCAAAGTTCACCTGGCCAGGCATTCATTCCCTCATACTTCTAGCTTTTATTACCTGACTTCTGTGGGCAGCTGCCAAGGAAATCTGAGCCTCTGTGGGTCCAGCTGAGTCAGACTGTGTGCTGGAGCTGCTTTGGCTCCCACTGCATCAGGTGTGATGGAGGCCATGCTGAAACCCAGGCCTTATAACCCACCCCGACCCCCTCCAGTGGAGATGAGACTGTGATAGCGTGACTGCAGATAGCAGCCAGGCTCCCTGTGGAGCAGTCGGCTGAGGGGGGAGCTGAGGCAGGTGGTGCAGGTGGGAACCTTGTGAAGAAGTCCAGTACAGCCTCTCAAGCATTAGAATTGAGGTTCTTCCAAACTAACTTAGCTTACCTGATCCACTAGCTCATGAACTCCCCCTACCTTTTCCCCAGTTTCCCCTAGTCCCTGGTCTATATGTATGGAACTCAACCCTAACCCAGGCTACCGAACCAGCTCCCAGGCCAGCCAGCCACAGAACCTCCCCCTCCCAGGCCTCACAGTTTATAGCAGCACCGACTGATATGGGTGCTAGGAAGTCTCTATTTCATCCTTGTTCACAAGGTTCCCTCAGATCACTCCCCTCCCACCTAGACCTCTAAGAACACTGAGCAGAGGCTGCACATTCATTAAAGAAATGAAAAAAATTGGAACCTCAGAGCCAACCTCATGGAGAGTTTGGCTCCTGTGTGATTGATACTGGAAGCTGTTGGAGTTGACAATGAACGTGAGTCAAGGGCCAAGAAAACGAAAACAGATAGTTGGCCCTTAACCCATCACATCTTTCAAAGAGGAAAACATCCTCCATGCCCCATCCCATTCCCCAAAAAAGAACATCAAAAACCCTAGGAGAGGATATGCAAAACTAGACTGTGCACATCCCATTGACAAAAGGTTATTTCAAAATAAATTGCTCAAGGCAAAGCACAGATGAAGAGTTCCTCTGGGCTTTGGCCAAATCTTCACTAATACAGTCTGCCGCCCCCCGTGAGTAGGGCCAGGACCAAAGGAAACAGTCTGCAGTCAAAAAATTTGCCTCCAAAACCTTTATTTGGCTCTTTTCTTTTTTTTTTTTTTCCTGGTAACAGCTTTACTGAGATATAATTCAAATACTGTATAATTCAGCCATTTAAAGTATACAATTTAATGATTTTCAGTATATTCACAGAGTTGTGCAACCATCATCACAATCAACTTTAGAACATTTTTATCACCCGGACAAGAAACCCACACCTGTTAGCAGTCGCTCTACATTTCTCCCCCCAGCACACTCTTCCAGCCCTAAGCAACCACTAATCTACTTTCTGTCACTATGGATGTGCCTATTCTGGACATTTTACATACATGGAATCATACAATATAAAGTATATTTTGTGACTGGCTTCTTTAGCATAGTATCTCCAAGGCTTATCCGTACTGTAGCATGTAACAGTACTTCATTGCTTTCCATTACTGCATAATATTCTATTGTATATACCACATTTTGTTTATCTGTACATCAGCTGATGGACATTTGGGTGGTTTCTACTTTTTGGCCATTATGGGTATTTGTGTACAAGTTTTCGTGTGGACATATGTTTTCATGTCTCTTGGATATATACCTAGGAGTAGAATTGCTGCATCATATAGTAAATTGATGTTTAACCTTTTTTTTTTTTATTTTATTGTACTTCAGGTGAAGGCTTACAGAACAAATAGTTTCTCATGAAACAGTAGTACACGTGTTGTTTTATGACATTGGTTAACAACCCCACAACATATTAACCTCTAAATTCTCAACGTTTTTTTTTTTTTGGTGAAAATATACATAGCCAAAGATACATCATTTCAAAAATTTCTACAT
>NW_004443941.1:16743859-16787043 GCF_000243295.1 Trichechus manatus latirostris
GGACCTCTGCATGAATCTCTCCTCGCTCTCCGTTCTCTGTCAGTATTCTCACTCCATTTGGTGCTCAGCTGAGTTCTTTATCTCTTCATTTGATGTTCTAGGGTTTCAGGATTGTTACATTCTCTGCTTGGCTTAGTTTTTCGGATCTTTGCTGTGGAGGGACGGCGTGGTGCTTCTGCCTAGAGTGCCATGTTGCCGGAACTCTTATGTTTAACCTTTTGAGGAACTGCCAGACTGTCTTCCAAGGAGGTTGCACTGTTTTATAGTCCCACCAGCAATGTATGAGGGTTCCAATATCTCCACGTTGTTGTCAATACTTGTTATTATGTCTTTTTAATTGTAACCACCCTAGGTGGTGTGAGATGGTTTGATTTGCATTTCCCTGATGGCTTATGAGGTCCTGGGTGGCGTTTGTCTACTAACCTAAAAGTTGGCCATTCAATTCAACCATGCTGCACCATGGAAGAAAGTCCTGGCAATCTGCTTCCATAAAGATTATAACCAAGAAAACCCTATGGAGCAGTTTTACTGTTTTAACACATGGGATCACCATGAGTTGGAATCTACTCAAAGATAACACGTTTGGTTTTTGGTTTTGGATGACTAATGATGTGCTTATTAGTCACTTGTATATCTTCTTTGGAGAAATGTCTATGCAGACCCTTTGACCATTTTTAATTTGTGTTTGTTTATACATTTATCTATCTATCTACTTATCTATTTATTTGCATTGTAAGCGTTCTTTATATATTCTAGGTACAGTTTCCTGATATATGATTTGCCAGTATTTCCTCTCATTCTATGAGCTGTTCTTTCACTTTCTTGATGATGTCATTTGAAGCACAAAAAATGTTTAATTTATCTATGTTTTATTTTGTTGCTTTTACTTTTGATGTCATATTTAAAAAACCATTGTTAATCCAGGGTCATGAAGATTTAAATCTGTGTTTGGAGCCCTGGTGGCGCAGTGGTTGAGAGCTACAGTGAGCTACTACTGCTAACCAAAAGGTCAACAGTTCAAATCCACCAGCCACTCCTTGGAAACCCTATGGTCAGTTCTACTCTGTCCTGTAGGGTCGCTATGAGTCGGAATCGACTCAATGGCAATGGTTTTTTTTTCCCCCCTTCTTCTAAGAGTTTAATAGTTTTAACACTTACATTTAGATCTTTGATCTCTTTTGAGTTAATTTGTGTGTGGAGCGAGATAGAAGTCCAAATTCATTCTTTTGCACGTGGATACAGTTGACCTAGCACTGTTGAAAAGACTTGTCCCTCCCTTAATGAATTGCTTTGGTGCTCTTAAGGAAAATCAATTGACTGTAAATCTGAAGGTTTATTTCTGGATTCTGAATTCTGTTTTCTTGATTTATATACCTATTCTTTTACCAGTACCACACAGTTTTTATTAGTATAACTTTCTAGTACATTTTGAAACTAGGAAGTGTGAATCTTCCATTGTTGCTTTTATTTTCAAGATTCTTTTGGCTATTATGGATCCCTTGCATTTTCATATAAATTTTAGGATCAAGATGTTAATTTTCAGGATTTTGATAGGAATTGTATTGACTCTGTAAATCAGTTAGGAAGTATTTCCATCTTAACAATATTAAGTCGTCCAATCTGTGAACATGAGATTTCTTTCCATTTATTTAGGTCATCTTTAATTTCTTTCAATAATATTTTATACTTTTCAGAGTATAGGTTTTGCACTTCTTTTGTTAAATTTATTCCTAAGTATTTTATTCTTTTTGGTGTAGTTGTAATAGGAAATTTTTCTTATATTCATTTTTGGAATGCTTGTTATGAATGTATAGAAATATAATTTATATTTGTGTATTGAGCTTGTATTCTGCAACCTTGTCAAACTCATTTGCTAGTTGTAATATAGTTTTTTAGTCGATTCTTTAGGATTTTCTATAAGATCATGCCGCCTGAAAATAAAGTTTTACTTCTTCTTTTCCAATCCGAATGACTCTTATTTCATTTTCTTGCCTACTTACTCCGGCGAACACTGTTGAATAGAAGTGCAAGAGGTAACATTCTTGTCTTGTTCTTGATCCTAAGGGGAGGGCATTCAATCTTCCACCATTAAATATGATATTAACTGTGTGTTTTTCATAGTTGTCCTTTATCGGGTTGAGGAAGTTCCCTTCTATTGCTAGTTTGTTGAGTGTTTTTATCATATAGGGTGTTGGATTTTGTCAAATCCTTTTTCTGCATCTATTGAGGTGATAATGTGGCTTTTGTTCTCATTTTACTAATATCATATATTACATTAATTGATTTTTGAATGTCAAACCAACCTTGCAATCCTGGGGTAAATCTCTTCAGGTCATGGTGTATAATCGTTTTTATTATTGCTGCATTCAGTTTGCTAATATTTTGATGAGGATTTTTGCGTCTGGATTTATAAAAGATATTGGTCTACAGTTTTCTTGTGATGTCTTTATCTAGCTTTGATATCAGAGTAATAATGGCTTCGTAGAACAAAAAGGGAAGTGTTCCCTCCTCTTCTGTTTTTTGGAAGAATAGTGAAGAATTGGTATTAGTTTTTACATGGTTAATAGAAATCACCAGTGAAGCCATCTGGGCCTGCGCTGTTCTTTATAGGTAGCTTTTAGGTTACTAATTCAATCTCTTGTTATAGGTCTATTCAGATGTTCTATTTCTTCTTAAGTCAATTTTGGTAGTTTGCGTCTTTCAGGAATTATTCTGTTTCATCAAGTATCTATTTTATTGGCATATAGCTGTTCATATTGTTCCTTTATAATCTGTTTTACCTCTTTAAGGTTGGTAGTAATGTCCTCTCTTTCACTCCTGACCTTAGTAATTCGACTCTTTCTTTTTTTCTTGTCAGTCCAGCTAAAGGTTTGTCAATTTTGTTAATCTTTTTTAAAAACTAACTCTTGGTTTTGTTGAGTTTTTTTTTTTTTATTATTCTCTATTTTATTAATTTCTGCTCCATTCTTTATTATTTCCTTCCTTCTGTTTTTCTTGAATTTAATTTGCTCTTCTTTGTCCAGTGTCACAAGGTAGAAGGTTAGGTTATTGACTAGAGATCTTTCTTCTTTTTTAATGGAAGCATTTATAACTATAAATTTTCCTCTAAGGACTGCTTTAGCTGCATCTCATAAGTGTTAGTATGCTATAGCTTCATTTTTATTCCTCAGAGTGTTTTCTAATTTATTTTATAATTTCTTTCTGGATTCATTGCTTATATAGAAGTGTGTTATTTCATTTCCACATATTTGTAAATTTCCCAAGCTTCTTTTATTTATTTATTTTATTGTACTTCAGGCAAAGGCCTACAGAACAAACAGTTTCTCATGAAACAGCAGTACACACGCTGTTCCATGACATTGGTCAACAACCCCACAACATGCCAACCCCCTCCCCCAAATTTCTCTTTATTACTGATTTCTAATTTTACTCCTTTATGATTGGAGAACATACCTTGTATGATTTCAATCCTTTTAAATTTACTAATGCTTGTTTTATACTTAGCATATGGTCTATCCTGAAGAATGTTTTGTGCACTGGAGAAGAAAGTGTGATCTGCTGTTGAGTGGAATGTTCTATAGATGCCTGTTCGGTTATGTTGATGTAGTGTTTTTCAAGTCTGCTATTTCTTTTTTCATCTTTTGCCTAGTTATTCTATCCATTATTGAAAGTGTGATACTGAAATCTCCAACTATTATTTTTGAATTGTCTACTTCAATTCTGCCAGTTTTTGCTTTTTGTATTTTGGGGCTCTGTTGTTAGCTACATATATGTTTACAATTGTTATATCTTCCTGATGATTGACCCTTTTATCACTAGAAAATGTTCCTGTATCTCTCATAGTATTTTTTGTTTCAAAATTGTTTTGTCTGATATTAGTATAGCCATTGCAACTTACTTATTCTTGCTATTTGCATGATATATCTTTTTCCATTCTTTTACTTTCAACATATTCATATCTTTGAATGTAAAGTATGTCTCCTATAAACAGCATATAGTTGGATCTTGTTTTTTATCCAGTCTGAAAATCTCTGCCCTTTGATTGGATTGTTTAATCTATTCACATTTAATGTTATTATTAATATAGTTGATTTACATCTATAATTTTACTCTTTGTTTTCTATATGCCTCAAGTCTTTTTTGTCCCCCTTTTTCTCCTTAACTTCTTTTGCATTAAATGAATATTTTCTAGTTTAATATTTTAATTCCTTTAATGATTTTTTTTTTATTCTAGTTTTCAAGTCATTTTCTAATGGTTGTCCTAGGGCTTAATCTGTATATCTTAATTTATCATAATCATCTTGAGATTTATAGTAACTTAATTCCAGAGAGATACAGAAATGTTAATTCTATATAACTCTATTTTCTCTTCCCTCTTTTTGTGCTAGTGTTGATGTGCATATTACATTTATACATGTTACATACTCAACAGTTAAAAAACCCAAACCAGTTGCCATCAAATCGATTCTGACTAATGGCGACCCTATTTTTTTTTCTTTTAACAGAGCAGAACTGCTCCATATGTTTTTCATGGCTGTAATCTTTATGGAGGTAGAGCACCAGGACTTTCTTCTGTGGTGCTGCTGAGTGGGTTCAAATTGCCAACCTTTAGGTTACTGGTCGAGCACAAACCATTTGCACCACTCAGGGACCTCTACCAATCCAACAATAAATTGTTATAATTATTACTTTATATAATTTTATGTCTATTAAAGGAGCTGAGAAAAGAAGGGAGAGCAAGTATATATTTATAGAGTTTGTTATATTACCCTTCTTAACTACCATTCTGGTTCTTTTCATTTGTTTCTGTGGATTTGAGTTACAATACATGATGCAACACAGCTTTGCTCACACCCACCTTCTTTGGGCAGTTATTGTTAAATACATTGCATTTTTATATCGTCCAACAATACACTTACATACATATTGTTTATTCAGTTGCCTTTAATTTTTTTTGACTGTGGGAAATATATATATAAAACAAAACATTCGCCATTTTGACATTTTTTACACATACAATTCAGTGACATTAATTACATTCATCATGTTGTGAAACCATCACCACTATCCATTTCCAAATTTTTCCATCACCCTTAACAAAAGCTTAGTGCATTCTAAGCAATGATTTTCTCTTTACTCCTCATCCCCACCCCTGGTAACCGCTAATAAACTTTGGACTCTATACATTTGCCTATTCTACATATTTCATATAAGTAGATTCATATAATATTTGTCCTTTTGTGACTGACATTTCACTCAGTATGTTTTCAAGGTTCATCCAAATAGTAGCATGTATCAGGACTTCATTTCTCTTTGTGACAGAGTAATCTTCCATTGTATGTGTGTACCATATTTTGTTTGTCCATTCATCTATTGATGCCCATTCATCTTTTGACTATTGTGAATAGTGCTGCAATGAACATTGGTGTACATGTATCTGTGTTTCTGCTTTCAGTTCTTTTGGGTATATACCTAGGAGTGAATTGCTGGATCATACGGTAATCATATATTTAACTTTGTGAGAAACATCCAAACTGTTTTCCACAGCAGCGGTACCTTTTTACAGTCCCACAAACAATGGATAAGTGTTCTAATTTCTCCACATCTCTGCCAACACCTGTTGTTTTCCATTCTTCTTTTTTTTTTTTAAACAGAGCCATCTTTGTAGAGGTAGAGAGATATCTCATTGTGGTTTTGATTTGCTTTTCCATAATGACTAATAACATTGAACATGTGCTGGTTGGCTATTTGTATGTCTTCTTTGGTGAAATGTGTATTCATTTGCCTATTTTTTAATTTAGTTGTCTTTTTGTTAAGTTGTAGTTTTTTGTATATTCTGAATATTAGACCCTTATCAGATATATGGTTCCCAAATATTTCTCCTAATATTTTCTGTAAGTTGTCTCTTCACTTTGTTGTTTAATCAATTAAGAGAAGAAAGGTGAATAAATATGAGTTAACACTGTCTTTTGTAATACATAATTACCTTTAATGGTATGCTTTTTATTTTTTCCTTTTGAGTAGATTCAAGTTACCGTCTAGGGTCACTTGTTTTCAGCCTGAAGAACTTCCTTTAGTATTTCTTGTAAGGTATATTTACTAACAACAAAATGTCTCAGTTTTTGTTTAAATAGAAATGTCTTTATTTTGCCTTCATTTCTGGAGGTAGTTTTAGTGGATATAAGATTCTTAGTTGACAGTTTTTGTTTTTTTCTTTCAGCACTTTGAATATGTCATTCCACTTCCTTCTGACCACCATTGTTTCTGATGAGAAGTGAGCTTTTAATCTTTTTTGAGGTTCCCTTGAACATGACAAGTCATTTTTCTCTTGCTGCTTTCAAGATTTTCTCGTTGTCTTTGGCTTTTGGCATTTTTACTGTGATATGTCTGGCTGGGTATCTCCTCGTGTTTATCTTGTTTGTACTTTGTTCAGCTTCTTGGATGTGTAGATTAATGTTTTTCAGAAAATTTGGAGAGTTTTTAGTCATTATTTTTGCCTATATTTTTTCTGCTCCTTTCTCTTGTCCTTCTGGTGCTTTCATTATGCCTAGGTTGGTGCACTTAATGGTGTTCCGCATTTCTCTTAGTCCCTGTTTATTTTTCTTTATTATCTTTTTCTCTCTGTCCTTCAGTTTGCATAATCTGTATCGATTGATCTTCAAATTTGTTGGTTCTTTCTTCCAGTTTAAATATAACGTTGAGCCCCCCAGTGAATTTTTCATTTTAGTTATTGTACTTTTCTACTCCAGAATTTCCATTAGGTTCTTTTTTATAATTTCTATCTTTTTATTGCTATTCTCTGTTTGATGACAAATCGTCATCATGCTTAATTTCTTTAAGCATGGTGTTTCTTTTCTTTTAATTCTTTGAACGTGTTTATAATGGCTATTTTAAAATATTTGTCCTTTAAACACAACATCAAGCCCTCTCACAGGCTGTTTCTTTTACTGCTATGTTTTCCTGTGTGTGGATCACATTTACTGTTTCTTTGCATGTCTCATTATTTTTTTGTTGAAAAGTGGACATGTAAGGTAATATAGCATAGCAACTCTGGATACTGATCCCCTCCCTCCCTCTCTGGAACTTGTTTGTGCTGTTTTTACTTATTTATTGCTTTAGTGGCTTGACTAAACTATTTTAGTGAGGTTTCTTTTACCCTCTCACTGGCAGTGTGAAGCCTCTGCTGTGTTTCTCAGGGGGCACGACCTTGGACACGTGTATAGTCACACTGGGGTGACTGGAGGTTTTAGTTGGACTCTTTTTTTTCTCTTTCCCTGATCTCTCTGCTAAATTATTAATAGCTCCTTTGGTATCACACCCAGCTGTTAGGTGCCACTAATTGCTGGCTGATTGTTTTTACTGTTTTCAACAATGCCCTGGGGCTTCATTTGCTCCAGGGTGTGATTCAGGGGTGGATTAACCAGTATGCAAGGTACTCAGGGGCTTACATTAAGCAAGGTACACACAAGCTTATTTGTGTTTTCTTACTAATCTGTAGTGCATAGTTTCACATGAGTTACACCACACGTGATTCTTCTGGCTCCCTCTGGTAAACTAGTTGGCCTGTTTAGCTTATTGTTTTCATAGAGCTATCACTTCCTCTTAATTGTTTATCACCAGCATTTCCATTGTTTACAAGGATGCCATTAGACTTGAACTTCCTTACGCTTTGTTTCAGATAAAGACAGTTCTTTGAGGAAAGCTTTCCAGCTCTTGTTCCTATGGACTGCCACTCTCCCTAGGAAAAAATCTGTAAGCTGCTGCTCTGGGTATTGGGGAAGGGAAGCAGCAGCTTCTGGTCTTCTTAGCACAGAACCTCTGTCCTACTGGTGAGCTAGGGTGAGGGCAATCAGGGCCCCAGTATTTTCATCCTGATTCACCTAGCATAGAGCTTCCCTTTATTTGTGGGGGCTGGGTGGGGGACAGGAGCCCCCAACGTCTCAGCCACACCAAGAATTTAGCGTCTGCAGTTCACATTTAGAGGGGATGAGAAATGCTGGGCGCCTGCCCTACGCAGTAAGATACCGTATCCCTTGATTGGTAGCTGTGAAGAGAGGATCCTCATCTTCTTTACCGCAACTACTGGGAGTGGAGTTTTTGTCAAAGTAGGCTGAAGGCAGGGAGGAGGGAAACATGTCATGGCTGAAGTGCCACAGACACTCATTGTTCTTACCAGGTTTTAGTAGATTTTCTTGAATAAATGTTTGTTCGTATGCTGCATGACCTTAGAACAATTTTCAGACTTTAAATGGTTGCCACATGTATGTATATGTATATATAGATATATATACATATATCTATATATACTCTTTTATCAGTTATGCTTGTTTCACTGGGAAGCAGGCCCATGAAGCTCCTCACACAGTTATTCTGAAAGTGAAGCCATTACTTTGTTTCTAGACCGAAGTGTGTTTATCCCACCAAGGACATAGAAAGAAAACTCTGAGCAAAAGTCAAGGGAAAAAAAAAGTCAGTACACAGAGGCTATGGAATTTATTTGGCAATCTGACTACAGTTCTGTTCACACTTTTCAACATAATAGTTTATTTCAATGATGACTGCTATTCATTAGAGGTCGCTATGAGTCAAAATTGACTCAGTGGCGGCACTTAACAAGAACAATGGATTGAATTGTGTCCCCAAAATATATGTTGTAAATCCTAACCTCTATACATGTGGCTGTAATCCCATTTGGGAATAGGGTTTTCTTTGTTATGCTAATAAGGCCATATCAATGTAGGGTGTGTCTTAAACCTAATGACTTGTGAGATATAAAAGGAGCAGATTAGGCATAGAGGCAAGCAAGCACAGATAGGGCAAGATAGATGCCATGCCACATGAAGATCACAAAGGAACTTAAGAACAGAAGCTGAAAAGAGACAAAGATTTCCCCCCAGAGTGGACAGACAATGCCTTCCCCTAGAGCCAGTGCCCTGAATTTGGACTTCTAGCCTCCTAAACTGTGAGAAAATAAATTTCTATTCATTAAAGCCACCCACTTATGGTATTTCTGTTATAGCAGCACTAGGTAACAGACAGAATTCATTACCATGTCAAAGAACTGTTTATTAAGCCTGACAGAGTGTTATATTTTATTTGTGCTTGCTGTTTTTCTCTGAGAGCTAATTGTTTAGGATTTCTTCAAAAGGAAGGAAAGAAGAAAACAAACTTCTTAATAATAGATTTTTACTGAGGGTAGTAAAATAAACTTTGGGTTGAACACATGAGTGTCAAGAGTGAATTTGTCTTCTTATGTGCTGACTGTTAATCAACAGGAGAAGTAACATAGATGATGTAGGCGTATATATGTTAATGAGGATGTTTATTTGTGTTAAGGTTTTAGAACTGCAAATATTTACTCATTTCAGGTATGTAATGCATTATGCTGACAAATTCCATGTAATTAATTCCTTGGAAGCTGTGGTGGTTTGAATTATGTCCCCCCAAAAATGTGTGTATCAGTTTGGCTAGGCCATGATTCCTGGTACTGTGTGACTTTCCTGTATGTTGTAAACCTGCCGCTATGATGTTAATGAGGGAGGATGGGTGGCAGTTGTGTTAGTAAGGCAGGACCTGATCTTCAGGGCTGGATTGTGTCCTGAGGCAATGTCTTGAGATATAAAAGACAGAAGTAAGCAGAGAGACAGGGGGACCTCATACCATCAAGAAAGCAGTGCCGGGAGCAGAGCACATCCTTTGGACTGGGGTCCCTGCGCCGAGAAGCTCCTAGTCCAGGGGAACATTGATGAGAAGGCCGACAGAGAGAAAAAGCCTTCCCCTGGAGCTGACACACTGAATTTGGACTTTTAGCCTACTTTGACTGTGAGGAAATAAACTTCTCTTTGTTAAAACCATCCACTCGTGGTATTTCTGTTATGGCAGCACTAGATAACTAAGACAGAATTCATATAAAAGATTTAGGACTGACTGGTGAAAAGTTAAAACAAGTCAATTCATTATTCATTGGTTTCTTTCAGTAGACAAATATATATTGAACATCCAAAATGTATATGGTTCCTTGCTTTTGCCCTTGGAAATCCATTGTGCAGCGTGGAATCATCTTACCAAAAAGCAATTTGACCTTTTGGTCTTGTATGCTGAGCCCTGCCCTGGTTGACCTTTATCTGGATTGGCTGGAGAGGCCCGACCAGTAACTGGGCTTTACCAGGATTAGCTGGGGGGCTTCACCTGATCTGACCTTTACTGGAATTGGCTTGGGGACCCTGCGTGATGACTGATAAAAACCCTAGAACAGGGAGGCTCAGATGGGACCTCGTGATCAATAACAGCCAAGAGGGGAGCATGGAGAGCCAGGAGGGTAGTAGTCCTTTGGACATGAGGGCCCTACACTAAGAACCTTCCAGCTGAGACTTCTCAGACTCGGTAAACCTACAGTGGTGATGGAGGCAGTGGCTGCAACAATATCACAAGAGGGAGAGACAATAAGCAGACCGAGATTGTGGCAGCAGAGTGTAAAGGTTGAACCCCAGCCGAGAGCTATAACACTCTGAGAGCTGGGGCACCCCAAGCAGGGGGCCACCTGCACAGCAGGGGCCATCCAATAGCTGTCCTAGAGCTGGCCAGGAAGAGCTGGGAGCCAGCCAAGAGGAGCAGGCAATAACTGAGTCCGCCAAGTGACGTCATTGAGTTTCTCGTTTAAAAGTTTCCTCATGGGTGAGAATGAACATTGGTTTTTGGGAAGGGTAAGTGGGTCCCTTTTGATACGTAAGTGGATCCCCTTGAGACACCTCCCGAACCTCAAGCTATGTAAATCTTTGTTTCTGTTTTTACCCTTCTTTGTTATGTTAAAGTTGTTATTGCAGATAGGGTGTTTCCATGAGTTCTCTGTAACTATTGCAATGAATTATTGAACTCAGTTGAGAAAGAGTACCATGGGGAGAATGGCTGGTATCAGAAGTTGGGGAACAGGGGTGTATTTAACCTCCACTTAATAGGAACCAGCTCTATGCTAATTTGTTATAATCAATGTTGTCATTTCACTTGGTATCCAAGAGAACGACTCTTTTCATCCAGTTTTCTTATCTATGACTTTTAAGTGATAAAAGGATACAAAAAAGAAAAAATACCCGGCAGTAGAAGTGTTTAGGGAAAAAAAAGTTATTTGCAGTTAAGTGATCAGAAAAGGTTTAACTGGAATAATGATTTAAGGTGGTGTTCAAGCAGTGGGTTAGGTTTAAGTGGGCACAGAGAGATAGAAAGGACGTTCTGGGAGAAGAATGTGACATTTAAGGAAAAAAATAGTATTTAAGAGAATTAATTTTTCTAGAACTGAGTAGAGTAGTTAAGGCAGAAAAAAAGGTTAGGACCTTGTGAAAGGTCTTAAAAGCCTTGCAAAGAAGTTTTTACCTCACTTTCTGAGCAAAGAGGATCTACTGATTATTTTCAGTGGGGGTGAAGACGTGGCAGGCATTTAAATACATATAGTGATATTTAAGGGCAGTTGCTCTGGCAGACATGTAAATGCATTGGAAGTCGTGTGACGGATAGAAAGCGGGGAGATAAGTTAGGAAGCAGTTGCAGCAATCAAGGGTGCAAGTTAATGGAAGCCTGGATTTGGCTTGATTTTGGCTCCGTTGCCTTGTATTTTGCTGCTTGGCTCTGGGAATGTCTAAGTCAGTGTGAGTAGTCGCTGACCCAGAGTCAGACGTGGGCAAGTACATTCACCAGGGCTTGATGAACTGAAGTCAATCCAAGCGTGGACCCACATTGGAAGAATGCCTGGTCTGGTGATTTGAGGGTGCTCAGAAGGAGAAGCTTTTGCATGCAAGCTTGTGTATAGAGCATGATGCCTAGAAACTAAGGCCGATCCCAAGACATGGTGAAAAAAGCAAATTGCCAAGCAGTGTGACGATTAAGGGAGGAGTGGGGGAGGAGGAGAGATTCTTCCCATGCACGTGTCCCCGCAGCTGTCAGGGATGAGGTTACAGACCCTGGAAGAGAATGCCGAATTCCCCATCCCTTTCCTAGGGTGGATGACCTTTCAGAAATTAAACAAATCAATTCTGTGTCCTCAGAGGAAGCATGTTTGACTGCCCTGACTCAATGGGCTCTATTGTTTCAGGCAAAGCCAGGTGATTCCATTCATCACTGATACCCTCTGTAGGTTTTATCTGTGAATTTTTCTCTGGAATAATTTTCTAAGATCTGGATTAGACATGTCACTACACACAGTTTAAAAAAGGGAGGATGAGGATCAATGAACATTCTTAAGTGTAGAGACAACGTTGGTGCTATAGTGTGTAGTGGTTTTTCCAGTACAAGCAAAAGATAAACCAAGGCCTGAATAAGAAGGCAGTAGTGATAAAGATTCATTGCAGAATGACTGTAGCAGTAATCGAGAGTAGCAAAAAAAAAAAAAAAAAAAAAAAACAGTAACAAATGTTTAGAAGTTTCAAAATACTTCTAGATAATCCATCACTCAAAGAAAAAAATCACACTGAAAATTAGAAAATACTGAGAATTTTTTAAAAATACAACTTGTCAGAAATAATAAAAATACTACTTAACATTGCTGATTTCATGCTACTTGAATGGTCCCAATATCTTCAAACCAAGAACATTGTTTAAAATGATTGTGCTCTTTGGCATCTGCTAAAGTTAGTGTAAGTCTTTTCTGAAGGAGAATTCTCTCAGAAAAGTTCCAAGAAATATGATATCACAGTCAAAATTTCAAAAACAAAAAACAAGGAAACAAGCCACTATGAGTAAGAGCCAGCAGAAAAAAACTGTTGAGTGAGAGCCACAAAGCTTTTCCATATTGGAATTATTAGACACAGATTTAAAATAAGTATATTTAACATGCTTAAATGAAAGAAGCGATTGAACACATGAATCAGCTGAATGAGGAGAAAGAATATTTTTTAAATAACAAAGTAGATCTGATAAAAGATGCTAAATGAAAGTTTGGAAACGAAAAATATAATTGGAATTTTGTGCCATGAAGAAAATGAAAATTTTTATAAAATCAAATATATAATTTCTGTTACTTTGATGTTAATTTTTCATTTAAATGTTTAATCTATCTAGAATTTATTTTCATATAAACAGTAAAAGAAATAATCCAATTTCATGTTTTCCAGATGGCTACCCTATTATCCTAATGCTGTTTAGAGAATATATCATTTTACCCTACTGATCTGAAAAGCCAACTTTGTCGAAAACTAAAACTCAATATATTTGCATCTATTTCTGGAATATTTATTCTGTTTCATAGATTTTTATGTTCATATGCTGGTGCCAAACTGTTTTAGTAACTACAATGCTCATAGTTCTTTTCAGTGTCTGGAAGGGCTAATCTTTTCTTGCTTTTTGTCCCAAAATAACGCTGTTTGTATTTTTATCGAGGAAGGTCAAGGTACAGATTTATTTAGAGAGGATTGCCATCATATTACCATCATCCTTCTTGCTAAGAACAGGATGCCTTACTATTTATTCAGGTATTTTTTAATGATCTTAAGTAGTGTTTTCAGGTTTTCTTCATGTGGACCTTACACATTTCTTAGGTTTATTTCTACGTATTCTGCCATTTTCCTTCTTATTGTAAATTGGATTTTTTTCTATGATATTTTCTAGCTAATTGTTTATATATAGGAGAGCTATTAATCTTGGCACTTTAATTTTGTACTCAGTCAATTTACTATATAATCTCACCCTTGGTATAGGGGTTTTGGGTGTTTTTTTAAGTTGATTTTCTTGAATTTTCTGGCATAATATATGATCTGCCACTAATAATGTTTTCTTCTTCCTTTCTGATTTTATATATTTTTCCTTTCTCTTCTCTGACGACATTGGCTGGTGCTGAACCGTTTAAATAGATTAGAGTCCCAGGAAGATTTCACAGAATCCACTTTTAAAATGTTCTGAAAATTAATCTACTTATATTTTCTTCTCTTTCCGGGGTCAGTTTTGAGAATTTATATTTTCCTAGATAATTATCTATTACATATATTTGCATACAGCTGAACAATGTATTTCTTACAGTTTATTTACTTTTCTCTATGCTTATTTCTCTGTCCTCCTTTTTATGCTTGTATATGTGCTTCTTCCTTTATTATTTATATTGTTTGACAGTGTTGTTAGCTGCTGTCCAGTCAGCCCCCACCTCATGGCAACCCCATGCAAAAGGGAACAAAATGCTGTCCAGTCCTGTGCCATCCCTCTGCTCAGTTGCAGAGCGGACCATTGTGATCCATAGTTTTCATTGGCTAATTTTCAGAAGTAGATTGCCAGGCCTTTCTTCCTAGTCTTAGTCTGGAAGCTCTGCTGAAACCTGTTCAGCATAATAGCAACATGCAAGCCTTCACTGACAAATAGGTGGTAGCTGTGCCTGAGGCCCATTGGCCAGGAAAGGAACCCTGGTCTCCCGCACAGAAGACAAGAATTCTACCACTGAACCACCACGGCCCCCTCTTGGGTTGTAGGGCGCCCAGTAAAAATAGAAATAAAGCTAAAAAGACAAGCTGGGGGACAGTTTATAAAGGGTCTTATGATTAGCTGACAAGGCATAATTTGTTACCCCTCCTTCCCAACACCAGTGGTGAATTTTTAAATTCATGGATATTAGCTTAGCTAAATGTTTACCTTTTTATTTTCCCTTAAGAACATTGTCTGAGAAATATTTATTTGTTCTACAGTTTTCCTCTTTTCTATTTCTTTAATTGTTGCTTTTATCTCTACAAGTGCCTTTCATCTTTTGTCCTTGAGATTATTGTATTGTTCTTTTTCTAACTTACTAAATTGGATGCTTAATTATTTTCATTCTGCATTAATCTTTCAGTTAACAGAAGCTAGTTAGTAATTTCTTCCAGAAAGGTCCCTATCAACTTTGTTCCTGAGTATTTGTAAGTTTGAAGTCATCTGCATGTTGCCTTTGTGCTTGAACTACCCTTTTGCTGGAAATAAAATTACTGGGTCGTAGTTTCCCTAAGATATTTGAAGGCAGTGAAAATCCACAATGTTGAATGCTGCCTTAAAGAAGTATGAGGCCAGCCTGATTTCTATTCCTTTCCTCTTAATATGATTTGATTTTCTGTCTGAATGATCATGTCTTCAAAGCTCAATAACTTTATTAGCCATCACTCGTGTATCTTTGAATTATGGTGTTGGCGAAGAATATCGAATATACCATGGACTACCAGAAAAACGAACAAATCTGTCTTGGAAGAAGTACTGCCAGAATGCTCCTTAGAAGCGAGGATGGCTGATAACATATCCAAAATAGTCTCACATATTTTAGATATGTTATCAGGAGGGACCAGTCCCTGGAGAAGGACATCATACTTGGTAGAGGGTCAGTGAAAAAGAGGAAGACCCTCAGTGAGATGGATTGATACAGTGGCTGCACCAATGGGCTAAAGCGTAACAACGATTGTGAAGATGGCACAGGACCAGGCAGGTTTTGTTCTGCTGCACATAGGGTCACTGTGAGTTGAAAGCGACTCAAAGCACCTGACAACAACAATTTTATGTATGTTTGTTACAGTGCTCATTAATCTGTGTTAGTTATTCCTGCAAGTTGGTGTGCTTATTTAAATCTGTAGATTCAAGTCACGTAATTGAATATTAACTCTTCCTTATCTGTCTCCTGTATATATGATTTTTTTCCATGATCTTTTAAAAACTTTTTTCTCGTTTAATTTTGTTTTGCTTAATTTCCCTAAGCCTGCCCTTCATTTCTGTAGCTTATTTTCAACAGTTTCTATTGTGCTGTCTGTTATTTTCATTTCTTTGATGTCGTTGCTTTTCTACATCTTTCCTGGTCTCGGTTCATTTTATCCTCGTATGTTGTCTTATAATTTCTTCCTTGAGTCCTTGAGCCCTTGTCCTTATTATTGAGTTCCTCTGTCTCTTTATTCATGGAGCTCACTTCTCCACTAAGCTCTTTGAATCCATAGAAAGTTATTTGGTCACAATTTCCAACTATTGCACGGTAAATTTTTTCTTAGCATATGCTGAATTTGTTTTTTTATTTTGCCTTTTCCTGCAATGATCTTTTCTTCTGGTTCTTCTTTTTAAAAGCTTTATTGAAATGTAATTCATATACCATACAATTCATTCATTTAAATTATACACTTGAATATTTTGTAGTTTATCCACAAGATTGTGCAACCATTTCTGGTTCCTTTTTTTTGGTTATTCTCATTTTTTAATACAGAGTCCTTCCTGGGCCAGCTATATAGAGAAAGAAAACGTGAGAAAAATGTCGGATATTGAACAACATCCAGGTTAACAAGAAGTCCTCCTAGCTCACAATATAGACCTGCTTGGGATCTACGCCATGAGCATCCACTCTTGGCATCCGATTGCACCCTGGTCTAGTTTTTATTGGACTTGGTAGCTCTTCTTTATAAATACTAAGGTTCGGATTATAGATGCTTCCTGATTTGCTCCAAGGTGGAGTTTTCATTCTATTTTTATTTTATGTTTTTCTGATTGGTTTTAGAAAGCATATAAGGTCAGAGATTTCCTTATTCCTCCATCTTAAAATGAGAGACTAGATAATTTTATTATTTAGTTCTTCTCGGTTATTTTTCAAAATTTAAATAATAAATTTAAAATTCTGTTTATTTCCCATCAACTTTAGACTACGTATATTTTTATTCTCCACTCTGTAAAGTAAGAAAATAAACACCCCCAGTTCTTTCTGCCTCCTTTTTCTAGTTTTGCGCTGCAACATCATCTAGTATTCTACTATTTGTTACAGTGTTGAGATTTAAGGCATTTATATCCTTGTCTGTAACTGTAATTAAGTGTCTGTGAGCTGATTCTAAAAATGAGAAAAAATAGCAACTGGTAAATTATTATGGACTGTGTAAATATTGTGAGCTGTGGAGTCAAATAGTATTACCAGAACCTCAGAGAGAAACATAATCCTATGTTATTAACTCTTGAAGGAGAATGTTCCAAGTGTCATATCAAATGAATTATCTTTCTTACACTCTGAGAAGATTATACTGTATTTTACTCTGCTTCATATTTCTTATATAGTCTCCCCCCTACCCCAAGGCTTTTAATTGCTTTTCTTTTCAATATATACATTTACTATAACATGAATAGGTTCATTTTTTAAAATATACTACCTTTGATAAAATCCACTTTCTTCTTCAAGACAGCCTTTTTGGGGTCCAATTGCGATTAGCTGCTTCCTAAACCCTGGTGGTGCAGTGTTTAAGAGCTCAGCCATTATCCAAAAGTTCAGCAGTTTGAATCCACCAGCCACTCCTTGGAAATCCTATGGGGCATTTCTACTCTGTCCTTAGGGTTGCTATGAGTGAGAATTGACTCAACGGCAATGGGGTTGGTTTCTTTGGTTTAAGTCTACTGCTTATCTGTCACCCTGGCTTTTCTTTTCGTCATACTCGTAGGTTCCACTGTTTCTTGAAGCTTCAGTCTTCTTTTTTGTGCTTCCCTTTCTTTTTTTTGGCTGGTAATATTCTTAAGATTTTTATTTTTAAGGCAATTCTAATATGCTTTCTGTCACTATAGATTAATATATATTTCTAGTGTAGGTCAAATATCAAATGCCAAGTAGACTGACAGTGTTATTCAAGTCTTCCACGTCCTTACTGAGTTTCTCTCTAATTCTTCTATCATTTAATGATAGATGGGTATTGATAGATCTGACTGTAATTGAGAATTTGTCTCTCTCTCCTTCAGTTCTATCAGTTTCTGCTTCATGTATCTTGAAACTTAGATATCAGGTGCATGAACATTTAAGATTGTTATATACTCTTAATGAACTGAACTCTTTCTTATTATGAGATACCCTTTTTATCCCTGGTAATACTCCTTGCTTGGAATCTTTGTCTGATAGTAATATAGCCCATCTAGCTTTCTTTTGATTAATATTAGTGTGCTATGTATTTTCCATCCTTTTACTTTGAACCGATTTATGTCTTTATATTTAAATTGTGTTTCTTGTGTGCTTCTGTTTTTTTAATCCAATATAACTATTTCTGATTTTTAATTGGCATGTTTATATCATTTACATTTAATGTGATAATTGATATGTTTTGGTTTGAATCTACCATATGCCCTTTGTTCCACTTGTCTTCTTTTTCTGGATCAATTGAAGATTTTATTTTGCTATGATTTTATTTTATCTTCTTGTTCGGCTTATTGGCGACAATTTTTTTTTTTAAGCAATTGCTTTAGGGTCAGAGTATACACCCTTGACTTATCAGAGTCTATTTTTAATTAATATAAAATTCCACGTATAGCACAAAAATCATACTATACTATACTTGCATTTAATTCTCCCAGCCTTTTTACTATTGTTATACTATATTTTATTTCTACTTATATTATAAACCCCACAATACATTACTATTTTTACTTTAAACAGTTATCTTTTAAAGAGATTAAAAAGAAGAAAAATATTTTGTATTTACTTACGTAGTTACCATTTCCAGTGCTCCTCTTTTCTTGTATAGATCCAGACTTTCATCTGGCATTATTTTCCTTCTGCCTGAAACCAGAAACCAAAACCAAACCCATTGCTGTGGAGTCAATTCTGACCCATAGCGACCCTAGAGAACAGAGTAGAACTGCCCTGTGGGGTTTCCAAGGAGCAGCTGGTGGATTTGAACTTCCAGCCTTTTGGTTACCAGCGTATCACTTAACCACTGCACCCCCAGGTCTCTTTTCTACGCAAAAGACTTCCTTTAACATTTCCTATAGTTCAGACCTGCTGGTGATGAATATTTACAGCTTTTGTATGTCTGAGAAAGTCTTTATTATACATTTGCTTTTGAAAGGTAACTTCTCTAGATATAAAATTCGAGATGAAAAGTTTGGTTCTTTCAGTACTTTAAAGAACTTCCTCCACTGTATTCTTACTGACGTTGTTTCTGACGAGAAATCTGCTGTTATACTTTTTATTAGTTCCTCGGTATGAGTTGTGTCTTTTTTCCTCACTACTTCTTAAATTTTCTCCTTAGCATTGATTTTTTTTTTTTTTTTTAATGATGTATCTTCGTGTAATTTTTTTTTTTTTTCATGTTTCTTGGGTTTGGGGTTTGTTGAGTTTTTGGATCTGTGGGTTTACTTTTCATCAAATTTGAAAATTTTTCATTATTTCTTCCAATATTTTTTCTATTCCCCTACCCTCTCCAATTACATATATATTAGGCCACTTCAAGTAGTCCTCCAGCTCACTTTTTCAGTCTTTTTTTCTCTCTGGGACTCATTTTGCATTTTCTGTTGTTATGTCTTCAAGTACAGTAGTTGATTTTTCTCCACCATCTAGTGTATTTTTTATCTTAGACTTTGTATATTTTTCATCTCTAACAGTTTAATTTGGGTCTTTGAAAAATATCTTCCATGTCTCAAATTAGCATACTCAGTCATTACCTTCTAGAACAGATGAAAAACAGTTATAACTGTTTTAAAGGCCTTGTCTACTAATTGAATCATGAGTCATTACTGTATCTGTTTTTGTTGATTGATTGTTCTCTTTGTTATGGGTCATATTTTCCTGTCTTTGCATGACTGGTAATTTTTTTTTTTTATTAGATGCCACTAAACCTGCTGCCATCAAGTTGATTCCATCTCATAGTGACCCTGTGGGACAGAGTAGAACTGCCCGCATAGGGTTTCCAAGGCTGTACATCTTTATAGAAGAGGACTGCCACATCTTTCTTCTGCAGAGTGTCTGGTAGGTTCAAACTGCTGACCTTTGGTTAGCAGCCAAGCACTTAACCACTGTGCCACCAGGGCTCCCAGACATTGTGAATTTTACTTCGTTAGGTGCTGGATATTTTTGTATTCCTATAAATATTCTCAATTTTTGCTCTGAGTTGTAGGTAAATTAGTTGGAAGTAGTTTGGCTTTCTGGGTCTTGCTTTTAAAATTTGTTTAGGCAGGATCAGAGCAGCCTTTTTTCCCCATTACTGAGTCAATACCCTTCTGAGTTTTCTGCCTAATGTCCCATGAGTTACAAAGTTTTCCCACCATGGCTGGAAGGAGACTCAAACTATTGCCTGCCTTGTACAGTCTTCAGAAACCCTTCCTTCTAATCCTTCCGGTGATTCTTTCTCCTACCTTAGGTAGTTTCTTTATACATGTGTGCTGATTAACATTCAGCTGAAGAATCAAGTGGAACATTTTGCATATTTCCGGGTCTATCTCTTTCTCACTGTTAGCTCTCTTGTCTCTGACCTTCAAACTCTAGCCACCTTGGCTCCCCAGACTCCCAAATCTGTCTCCTTAACCCAAGGAGACTACCTCAAAACTCTGCACACTGGGATAATTGTAGGCCTCACCTTGTTTGTTTTCCCTCTTTCAAAGGTCACTGTCCTGTGCTTCCTAATGTCCAGTTTCTGAAAACTGTTGTTTCATATGTTTTACCCAGTTGCTTAGTTGCTTCAGGCAGGAGGGTTTATCCAACCTCTATTACCTCATCTCAGCCAAAAGTGTAAGTCACATTCTGTTTTTTTCTTTACAACTTTAAGCTGATATTCCTTGTTCTTAGTGTTTTGAAACTTCCAACTAATTTACCTACAACTCAGAGCAAAACTTGAGAATATTTATAGGAATACAAAAATATCCAGCACCTAACGAAGTAAAATTCACAATGTCTGGGAGCCCTGGTGGCACAGTGGTTAAGTGCTTGGCTGCTAACCAAAGGTCAGCAGTTTGAACCTACCAGACACTCTGCAGAAGAAAGATGTGGCAGTCCTCTTCTATAAAGATGTACAAATGTCTAAATGTACTGTATTTTTACACAAATAATGCACTCCTTCTATGTTTGCCAACCGCTCCCTCCCCCAACGAGGTATTTTTGTAAGAGTGCTGTGCTAATTTTTTCCACAGCAGCAAGTAAAAAATGAGCATAGCAGCACGTATGAAAATATCTTGCGGGGTGGGGGAGCAGTTGGCAAAAATATGTAGAAGGCGTGGGTTATTTGCATAAAAATACGGTAGGTCTATTTTCATTTCTCCTCCATCACACTTAGGGTGCTCATTCTACATAAAAATTGGTTCTGAGCTCCGTTAATTTTTTTTCAAGGAGTCTCTGTGGCACAGTGGTTAAGCACTCAGCTGCTAATTGAAAGGTTTGCGGTTCACACCCACCCAGCACCTCCATGGGAGAAAGACCTGGCAATCTGCTTCTGTAAAGATTACAGCCTAGAATCTTCTTGGTCACGTAGAGTCACTGTGAGTTGAAAATCGACTCGACAGCACCTAACAACCCCGGTTTTTTTTTTTTCCTTCAAGTTTCTGGTCCCTTTTCTCCCTTACATTTTCTTTCTCCATTTTTATTATGTTATTTTTGTGAGACTAGCTAAAACCCCAAATCAAGACTGGATATAAGGATTGGCAAAGTCGGTGAAGCCTACTTTTCTGCTTCCAGTAATGGAGTAGCTTGATTGACAATCCCCCCAACATAAACAATTGGAAAATCTGGACAAAAGAAAAAACAAAACAAATACCTGTTTAAGGGCATCTAAGGGAGTGAAGACTTAAGGGTCCAGGATCTCAAAGAGAATGGAAACACAATAAGATGCGTTGACTTTCTGTGCCACTACTATTTTCAGTGAATTTGTTGATTATAAATGGCTTAGATATAAGAGGTGAATAACCCAAGCAAAGTGCAGCAGCTAAGAGCTTGGGAAGCCAGTTGGATCTTTCCGCAATCTCTCAGGCTGAGTAACAGAATTAGAGATCAATAGCTGCGGAGTAGCCTTGGTGGTGCAGTGGTTAAGCACTCGGCTGCTAACCAAAAGGTCAGCGATTCGAATCCGCCAGCTGCTCCTCAGGAGAAAGATGTGGCAGTCTGCTTCCATAAAGATTACAGCCTTGGAAACCCTATGGGGCAGTTCTACCCTGTCCTGTAGGGTCACTATGAGTCAGAATTGACTTGATGGCAGTGGGTTTGGTTTTTTGGTTTACCTATCAATGACGAGGGGCCCTGGTATACATCTCAGACTTCCAGATAAGATTCCAGAAGAGTCACACCATAGGTGTATAGGTAAGTTGAAGGTAACAATAGTATGCACAAAAGACTGAAACCCAGATTCAAATGAGTTTACCCCAGATTCTATCAAGGTGATCTGTTCCTACTCTACCTGCCAAATGGCAGTAAGTCCTTTCTGGAAGAGGATAACATTAGCCAGAGCCTCACTTATATCTACAATGTTTGTATATAATGCCTGGCATTCAGTCAAGAAATTACCAGACATACCAAGATATAGGACCAATTGACCAAAAACTAAAGGATAAAAGATTTTAGAACAGACTCACAGATGATACAGATATTAAAGGTATCAGATAAGACTTTAAAATAACTGATTAACTGTGATTAATATGTTCAGGGCAAAGTGGAGAGTTTCACCAGTGAACTAGAATCAGTACACCTCCTCCTCACTTATCGATTATCTAGTTATTTGGCATTTCACATTTATGACAATAGTAAAAATACTATCCCACTATTTTGTGCATTAATGAAGAGCCAGACAAGAGGGGGAGGAGTGGAGAGGGCTGCGACTAGGCTGGAGGAGCCCCACAGAGGAGCTGGGCCGGCCCGCAGTGAGCGCAGGTTGGGCGGGTGGCACGCAGCAGCAGGGGGTGGCCAGGCCCCGAGGAGGCGGCAAGAGTTGGGTGCAGGGCTTGGAAGTCTCTTCTTCTAAAGAGGCCTCTCTGCCACCTCTGTAGCCTCTGCTGGGCCCAGGTGGCTGGGCTTCACCTGCCCACAGGTCCAGGAGCCGCCAGTCACCGAGACCTGTCTCCTGGGCCAATGAAAACATTTTTCATAAGCCCAGCTTACATGTATCAATATACCTACAAGGCTAAAGCTCTATGCTGTTTTATTTTTTGAACCTTCCAATGTGCTGTGGTCAGAGCTGTCATTAACCAATTACAATGACACTTCAAATCACGTGGTTTCATCTGCACACACTACAAGCACCCACTGTTGTTTTTGTTTCTGCTAGTGTTTTTATAGTTGCTGATTTTGTCAAATTTTCTGCTATTTTAGCTACAATATTGTGATACTTAGTATTTGTGAACCTACATCAGTAACTTTTTTGAGAAAGAAGTCGTTATTAAAGGAAAAGAAGGAGGGATATATGGTAGTTATGATTTACGAGTAACATTAGTACAAGAAAAGTTACTAAGGATACTCTATGGTCTAGTACAAGAGGAGGTCCGTGGGTGAGGGGATGACACCAACCCTAGTGACGCCTCTGGTTATTAGAAAATATCCAGAGTGAAGCAGAAAGTAAAAAAAGACTGAAAAATACAGAAACAAATGCAAGATATATATACAACATGGTGAAAAGGTCTAATACAAATATGATCAGAGCTCCAGAAGGAAATAAAAGAGATAAGGGGGCTGAAGTAATATCTGAAGTGATAAGGATATTATTTTCTGAAAACAAACAAAAATATCAAATCACAGATGTAAGAATCTTTATGAACCCTAAGCAGTATAAACGTAAAGAAAACCACCCCTAGGTACATAATGGTACAACTACTGAAACTCAAAGAGAAAAATCGACCACCTTTAAAAGAGCTACAGTAGTACAAATAGCTGGCAAAACGGTAGATTCTAGAAGACGATGGATTGACATCTGAAAAATGCTGGGAAAAATAATGCCAACCTAGAATTCTATATCAAGTTAAAATATTCTTTTAAAATAAAGGTAAAATGAAGGCATTTTCAGACAAACAGAAGTTGAGAGAATTCATTGTCAGCCTACTTGCACTAAAAGATATAGTAAAAGGAATTCTTTAGGCAGAAGGAAAATGATCCCAAAGGGAAACACTAAAAATGCAAGAGAGAATGAGTAGCAATGGAAAGAGAAAATATGTGGATAAATCTAATGAATATTGACTGTATAAAACAATTATAATATTATCTTGAGGAGTATAACATATGTAGAAATTAAATTTGTAATAACAGTACAAAAGGCAGAGGAGATAAAGAAAATTGAAGTGTTCTTAAGCCCTTGCATTGATGGAACTACAAATTTGTGTTAGGTTCTAGCAAATCAAGATGCATGGTGTAAGCTCTAGGATAACTACGGGAAGATTAGTGAAAGAATCTATAACTGACAAGATAACTGAAAGAGAAATGGAATGCTAAAAAATATTGGATTCGTTTTCTTTAAAAAAAAGGCAAGAAAGAAGCTAGGAACAGATGGGATAAATAGAAAACAAATAGTAACATGGTAGATTTAAATCCTAACACATCAGTAATTACTTCAAAAATGAATACTTGCATTCAAAAACAAAGATTGTTTAGACTGGATAAAAAGTTACGGAGCTGAAGCAAGAAGAAAGAATGAAGACAGAAGCAGAGAATATTCATTGCCTGCAAATTTCAAACAGCCTACCAAACGTGTTTCTCCAACTTGAGCAGCACATCCTGAAGCGAAAACCTGAATACTTCGTGCACAATAACCAAAAAACCCAATGAGTTGCCATGGAGTCGATTCTGACTCATAGTGATCCCATGTGTGTCAAGGTAGAACTGCTCCATAGGGTTTTCAATGGCTGCTTTTCCAGAAGTTGATTTCCAAGCCTTCCTTCTGAGGCACCTCTGGGTGGACTTGACTCCAACCTTTCAGGTAGTGCCTAACCGTTTGTACCACCCAGCGACTCCTTGTGCACAGAAACAGGAGGAAAATACATAGGCTGTTGGTAGTTTCTGAGGACTGAATTTGGTATTGAGAAACAGAGGAGATAGACTAAGCAAGGAATCACACACTTAAGTCTAGGGATGTCTGCTGGTAAATGTAGGTAAGTGTGGTGTTGTTAGGTGCCGTCAAGTCAGGTCCAACTCATGGTGACCCTACGCACCACAGAACAAAACACTGCCTGGTCCTGCGCCATCCTCACAATCGTTGTTACGCTTGAGCCCATTGTTGCAGCCACTGTGTCAGTTCATCTCCTTGAGGGTCTTCCTCTTTTTCGCTGACCCTCTACTCTACCGAGCATGATGTCCGTCTCCAGGGACTGGTCCCTCCTGATAACATGTCCAAAGTATGTAAGATGAAGTCTCGCCATTATCGCTTCTAATGAGCATGCTGGCTGTACCTCTTCCGAGACAGATTTGTTCATTCTTCTGGCAGTCCATGGTATGTTCCACGTTCTTAGCCCACACTATAATTCAAAGGCATGGATTCTTCATTGGTCTTCCTTATTCATTGTCCAGCTTTCACATGCATATGAAGCAATTGAAAACACCGTGGCTTAGATCAGGCACATCTTAGTCCTTAAAGTGACATCTTTGCTTTTTAACGCTTTAAAGAGGTCTTTTGCAGTAGATTTGCCCAATGCAATGCGTCTTTTGATTTCTTGACTGCTGCTTCCATGGGCATTGATTGTGGCTCCAAGTAAAATGAACTCCTTGACAACTTCAGTCTTTTTTCAGTTTATCATGATGTTGCTTACTGGTCAAGTTGTGAGGATTTTAGTTACGTTGAGGTGTAATCCAACTGAAGGCTGTGATTTTTGATCTTCATCAGTAAGTGCTTCAAGTCCTCTTCACTTTCAGCAAGCGAGGTTGTGTCATCTGCATATCGAAGGTTGTTAATGAGTCTTCTTCCAATCTTGATGCCACGATTTTCTTCATATAGTCCAGCTTCTCAGATTATTTGCTCAGCATACAGATAGATTAAGTATGGTGAAAGAATACAACCCTGACGCACACCTTTCCTGACTTTAAACCACTCAGTATCTCCCTTGTTCTGTTTAAACGGCTGCCTCCTGGTCTATGTACAGGTTCCTCATGAGCACAATTAAGTATTCTGGAATTCCCATTCTTTCTCAATGTTATCCATTATTTGTGATGATCTGCACAGTCAAATGCCTTTGGCATAGTCAATAAAACACAGGCAAACATCGTTCTGGTATTCTCTGCTTTCAGCCATGATCCATCTGACATCAGCAATGATAGGCCTCTTCCATGTCTTCTTCTGAATCCAGCTTGAATTTCTGGCAGCTCCCTGTACTGCTGCAACCATTTTTTAATGATCTTCAGCAAAATTTACTTGTGTGTCATGTTAATGATATTGTCTGATAATTACCATGTTCTGTTGGAATGGGCACAAATATGGATCTCTTCCAGTAGATTGGCCAGGTAGCTGTCTTTCAAATTTCTTGGCATAGACGAGTGCTTCCTGTGTTTTATTGTTGTTGTTTTTTTCTAACCTCAGTTGTACTTAATTTAAGCTACAAAAATCTCCTTTTTTGTACCTTAAATTAGGTAAAACTAAAGTTAAAAAAAAAAACAAACATAAAACTGGAATTTGTACATTCTTTGTAAACAAAACATAATCATACTAAATTTCAGTTTTGTAGGACATCCTGAAATGTCTTGAAGAGGCAAGACAGGTAGATAGAGTTCGATACTTGAGAGTTGTTATATGGAGATAAGGTACTAATTTGTTTTAATGGTTGACAAGAATCATGTTTATAGTTATGTGTATATCAACATCTGATAGGGAGTAATTAGCCCTAATTAAATGAAGCTGATTTTGTAAAGTTCAGGATATTATGTCCTAGTTCATGTTTTGGGAACATTTTATCCTACGCCTGTACAAGGGTAGATGTTCTATTTTCAAGAATGCAATTTAAACTACTTTGTGGAAAGTAATAACAAAAGGAAAGCATTGGGCCATCAGTGAGTGAGGGACTTACAAAAAACTCGTTAATAATGGCTGCTATGTGCTGCTATATCCACAATATATTCCTGTTATAATAATATAAATTAATTACATGGTAGAAAAGGAAAAATGAGCAGACAGGTGGTTGACTAGAGGCAGTGGGGAGAAGAAGACGTGTGCCCAAATAAAAAATAATAATAAGCTTACAGCATCCCATAATCTTTTGGCCAATTTTAAGGAAAATGGCATATCCAAATTGAAAAAAAGAAGTAAAACTACCTCTATTTTGCAAATTACATGGTCCTAATATAGAAAAACCCAAGGAAAGTTTCTAGAGCTAATAAATGAATTCAGCAAAGTGGCAGAATACAAGATCAACACTCAAAAATCACTTGTTTCATAAACCAGCAGTAAACAAACTGAAAAGGAAATCAGGAAAGCAATCTCATTTACAATAGTATTTAAAAGAAGAAAATACCTAGGAATAAATTTAAGTAGGAAGATGAAAGACACACAAAAAAGTATAAAACATTGCTGAAAGAAATTTAAAAACAGAATAAATGAAAAGATACCCCATGTTTATGAATTGGAATACCTAACCCTTACATGACCTGTCGGATATACAGTTGCCCACCCACTTTTCGTGCCCCTGGGGTTCTTTGGTAAAGTAGTGTTATGGATTGAATTGTGTCCCCCAAAAGTGTGTGTCAACTTGACTAGGCCCTGATTCCTAGTATTATGTGGTAGTCCTCCATTTTATTATCTGATGTAATTTTCCTATGTGTTGTAAATCCTACCTCTGTGATGTCAGTGAGGCAGGATTAGAGGCAGTTATGTTTATGAGGCAGGACACAATCTACAGGATTAGGATGTATCTTGAGTCAGTCTCTTTTGAGATATAAAAGAGAGAAGTGAGCAGAAAGGAGAGGGACCTCCTACCATGAAGAAAGAAGAACCGGAAGTGGAGCACATCTTTTGGACCTGGGGTCCCTGTGCTGAGAAACTCCTAGGCCCAGGCGAAGATGGATGGCAAGGACCTTCCCCCAGAGCTGACAGAGAAAGCCTTCCCCTGGAGCTGGTGCCCCAAATTCAGACTTCTAGCCTCCTAGACTGTGAGAGAATAAATCTCTGTTTTTTAAAGCCACCAACTTGTGGTATTTCTCTTATGACAGCTTTAGGTAACTAAGACAGGTGGTATCCCAGTTTTAGTGCATTTAGCCTCAAGGTAGGCAAATTTTAATATTGTTAAGATGTCAATACTGCCCATGTAGTTTACAGATTCAACAAAATCCTTATCAAAAATTCCAACAGTCTTTTTTGCAGAGATGGAAAAGCTGATCCTCCAATTCACATGGAATTTCAAGGAGCCTCAAAGAGCCAAAACAATCTTAAAAAATAAAAATAATAAAAGCACACAGTAGGAGGATTCACACTCCCTGGTTTCAAAATGTACTATAAAGCCACAGTAATCAAAACAATGTACTGGTAAAAGTACAGGCGTATAGACCAGTGGAATAGAATTGACAGTCCAGAAATAAACTTGTGCATTTACAGCTAATTAGTTTTCAACAACAGTGCCAAGTCCATTCAATGGGGAAAGAATAGTCTCTTCAACAAATGGTGGTGGGACAACTGGGTCTCCATATGCAAAAGAATGAAGTTGGACCCATTCCTTAACACCATATATGAAAAATAACTCAAAATAGGTCCATTATCGGTCTTAAAAGCCTGTGAGCGGCCATCTAAGATACTCCACTGGTCTCATCCCTTCGGGAGCAAGGGAGAATGAAGAGAACAGGATACAAGGAAAAGATTAGTCCAAAGGACTAATTGTCCTCAGCTACCAAGGCCTCCACCAGACTGAGTCCAGTACAGCTAGATGGTGCCTGGCTACCACCACTGACTGCTCTGACCAGGATCACAACAGAGGGTTCTGGACAGAGCTGGAGAAGGATGTACAGCATAATTCTAACTCACAAAAAAAAAAAAAACACCAGATTTACTGGCCTAAAGGAGACTGGAGAAACCTCGAGAGTATGGCCCCCAGACACCCTTTTAGCTCAGTGGTGAAGTTACCTCCAAGGTTCACTGTTCAGCCTGGGAGTGGACAGCCCGGTAAAACCAAATGAGACTAATGAGGTACAGGAGTCCAGTGACAAGGGCCAGAAGGCAGAAGGGGACAAGGAAGCTGGTGATAGGGAACACAAGGTTGAGTAAGGATATTGTTGATGTGTTGTGAGATTGTTAACCATTGTCATCGGACAACATTTGTAGTAACTGTTAAATGAGAAACTATTTTGTTCTGTAAGCCTTCATCTTAAGTGAGAATAACAGCACAATTGGAAGAGCGTAGTCAATGTCACTGAACTGTGTATGTAGAAATTTTTGCAATGGTGTATCTTTGGCTGTGTGTATTTTCACCAAAAAAAAAAAAAAGGTTGAGAATTTAGAGGTTAATATGTTGTGGGGTTGTTAACCAATGTCATAAAACAACATATGTACTACTGTTTCATGAGAAACTATTTGTTCTGTAAGCCTTCACCTGAAGTACAATAAAATATGAAAAAAAAAATAGGTCCATTATCTAAATATAAGAACTAAAATCATAAAGGTCTTAGAACAAAACATAACAGTGATGCTTTGGGACCTGGTTTTCAACAATGAATTCTTAGCTATGACACCAAAAGCACAAGCAACAAAAGAAAAAATAGATAAATTGAACTTCATCAAAATTTAAAACTTTTGTGCATCAAAGAACTTCATTAACAAAAGGAAGAGACAACCTATAGAATAGGAAAAATATTTGGGAACCATATATCTGATAAGGGTTTAATATCCAGAATATATAAAGAACTACAATTCAGCAGAAAGACAAACAACCCAATTAAAAAAATGGACAAAGGACTTGAATAGACATTTCTCCAAAGAAGATATACAAATGGCCAATAGGCACATGAGAAGATGCCAATGTCGTTACACCTACTCCTCACTTACCGACTATCTCATTAGCTGACATTTCACATTTATGACAATAGTAAAAAATTTACTCTCCGACTATTTTGTGCATTAATGATGTGTGTCTGGCAGTAATGAATGCCAGGATGCAAGAAGAGAGTAATGCTGGCTGTGATGTCAGCTTGGCTGGGCCAGGATTCTCAGTGGTTTGGCAATTACGTAATGATGTAATTTGGCAATTATGTAATGATACAGTCATTCTCCATTTCATTTAATGCCTATTTTCGCATAACGACCTCGTCTTTGGAACTGATCCATGTCAAAAAGTGAGGAGTGGGTGTAGTCATTAGGGAAATGCAAATGAAAACCACAATGAAATACCACTTTACCCCCACTTGGATGGCTATTATCAGGAAAAATAAAGTAAAACCGAAAATAGCAAGTGTTGGTGAGGACGTAGAGAAATTGGAAACATCATGCATTTCTGTTAGGAATGTAAAATGATACAGCTGCTGTGGAAAACAGTTCGGGGTTCCACACGCACAAAAAAAGGACAATTTTTTTTAATAATCCTATAGATTTGAAATATCTAGAATAGGCAAATGCAAAGAGACAGAAGTTTATGGATTGACACAGTGGCCTCAACGATGGACTCAAATATATCTAAGATCATGGAGATGGTGCAGGACTGGGCAATATCTCGTTTTGTTTACATAAAGTTGCCATGAGTTGAACCACCTTGAAGGCAACCACGAACCATACCAACCAGAGGCTGAGGGGAGGAGGGAACGGGAGTTATTGTTGAAGGGGTACTGAGTTTCTGTTTGGGGTGATGTAAAACTTCTGAAAATGGATAGTGGTGATGGTATCACAGCATGGTGAAAGTAATTAATGAAACTGCATTGTACACTTAAAAACGATTAAAGTGGCAAACTTTTTGTTGTACGTATTTTACCACAATAAAATTACAAACATAACAAAGAAAACACTGGTAGGTATTAAATTAAAAAAAAGAAGTTAATGAAAACGTTTCCCCACCAGTCTGCATAAATAAATGTTTAAGAAAATATAAAATCCTAACTTCTATATCTATGTTCCCTTTACAGATATACTCCCCAAAGTTCGCCAAGTTATATTTCAGGGATGTTCATTACAACATTGTTTGTAATAGGAGGAAAAAAGTGTGTAGAGTGGAGGGATAATATAAATGCCCATCAGTATAGGACTGGTTAAGTTATAGTACCCCATAAAATGTATTGAGGGCAGTGGTAGTTCAATGGTAGAATTCTTGTCTTCCGTGCGGGGACCTGGATTTGATTCCTGGCCAACACGCCTCAGGCGCAGCCACCACCCATCTGTCAGTGGAGGTTTGCATGTTGCTACAATGCTGAACAAGCTTCAATAAAGCTTTCAGACTAAGACAGAATAGGAAGAAAGGCCTGGCAATCTACTTCCCAAAAATCAGCCAGTGAAAACCCTATGGAGCACAACAGTCCAATCCTTGGGACTGCCATGGTTCAGATGCTGCCTCAGTGGCACCTAACAGCAAGATACGATACCACTCTGTCAGCCTGTCTTAACCAGGGTCCTCCGCCAAACCCCAGAGAAAAATGCATGATTTGAATGACTATTTTCTCAATTCTCCCAAGAGCTGTACAAAATGAGAACCATCCTAGATGCACAGGAGAGATGTTGATTCACGACATACATTGTTGGCTTCGAGCATCAAGGCTAAATTCTTTCAAGAGACCAAAGCTAATATGAAAATATCTGCATGATGCAAAGTGAGAAAAGATATGTTGTAAAGTGATAAAAGATACATTATAAAGTGAGGAAAGCAAGATGGACAACCAGGTATATAGTTACTCCCTTTTGAGTAAATAAAGAAGATATCTATATGATTTGCCTATGTATGCAGAGAATTAGATGAGCCAAGGCTGGCCGCTGGACCCAGAGTCTGGAGTGCTGAGATGGGAGACAGGAATGGCCCCAGTTACTGGGCATCCAACAGGACACAGGGCAAGGGGGCGTGTCCTCTGTCCTTGGCACAGGCTGGCTCTGAATTTTTCTTGCCCCAGGTCCTTTTCCATGTCTTGGATCAGATGCCACTAGTCTGTCAATCTGAGAATGAATTTAGTGTGTGTTCCACAGGAATGACATCAGTAGGAAAATAAGTCCGAGGGAATTTCCATTTAGTCCTGACTCCAACTCTCCGTGGCCCCTGCCCTATCAGCCTTGCTCTGGGATTGTGTCTGACTGTTCCTGTGCATTTCAAAATAAAACCAGGCTGCTCTGGGCACGCTTGTGAGGTGATGCCTGGAGCCTCGAGTGGTTTGCCCAGAGATTGATACGGTGCGTGCACGCCTGGACCGACACAGCCCTTTTGATCTATTTTCAAAGGCAGCTTTTTGCCTCCTGCTTCAGGTGATTGATTAAGTTAGGCTCTCTTTTAGGAATTCTCTCCGCTCATGGGCTCCCAGCGAGCCCTGCCAAATTCTACTCTCTGTTAATGCTACAGATCGTTCTGTTCCAAGTGGGTAAGTGGAAACGGTGTTCCTGGTGTGCAATCAGTTACCTTGTTCTTTATATGCGATCAATTACCGTGGAATTCCTGTTTTGTGTTCAATATGGTATGGGCACCCTCTTATCACATCATCAGTCATGTTTCTAGCAAGATTTCTGCTTTATGGTGGGGGAGGAGCTTTGCTTCAGAGCTTGCCCTTCCCCCAGCCATTTTGGTGTGAGCATCCTGTGGAATCAGGGGTGATACCATTTGTTTTAAAACAAGCCAGCACATGTGTTTATAGGCCTTTAACAACCATGTAATGTGAGTGAACGCATGTGGGGTTCTCAAGGCCCCAGCTAGAGAAGAGAATCTTGGTTCAGTGGGTGCTGGTGGAATGGAGATCCAAACGTTTCAAAAAGCACCAGCTTTCCAGTTGTGCAGACCTGATCTCAAGTTCTGCTTTAGAGCACTGTGTTTCCTTGTGAAACTTGGGGTCATAATATCCATTTTGCATGACTGATGAGGAAGATTGAAGTAAGATGAGTGAACATATAGGCATGTTCCTATCTCCATTTCAATTCAGATTAGGGTCTCGAAGTCCTCCTTCTAGCTCTCAGACCTTACATCGTCTTTCCCAAAGTGGCCCATAATGTAAGCAGGACTGGCCCTCAACAATGCTACTTATCTGGAGCTCTTTTTCCCTTCACTTCTGTGCTCCTCTCACGTCTCCTGGTGCCCTCCTGACTATATATACCAAATCTTTCTCCGTTTTCCCGGACCTTTAGTGAAGTCTTAGATGTTTCAGGCTGGTCTCAGCTTTGCTGTGAGAAATTAGAGCAGGGAAGTAAACGGCTCTGAAGTGCTTAGTCTCCAGGACAAGAACTGGGGTGGGAAGGTCCAGCTACACCTCCCCATGATGTGTTTTTCCCAACATTGCAAGACCTGAGTTTACAATCTGTACTGTTCTGTCATCAACCCAGTGTTTTTCTTTCTTTTTGGAACTATTTCATTTTTACACAAGGAAACAGTTTTTTGTTTTTTTTTTAATTGCTCCATGAGAGTTACTGTGTATATGATAATTAGGATAATTATGTTGCATTAGCTTATTTATTCACTAGTTTACTTATTCAACAAATATTCATTGAATGCCTCTTATGTGTCCAGCACAATTCAGGACTGGGGACACAATAATGAACCAAAACCAAACCAAACTCACTGCTGTCAAGTTGATTCCAACCCATAGCGACCCTATAGGACAGAGTAGAAATGTCCCATAGGGTTTCCAAGGAGCAACTGGTGGATTTGAACTGCCGACCATTTGGTTAGCAGCTCAGCTCTTAACCACCACGCAAGCAGGACTCCCAACAGTGAACAGAAAAGACAAAATCCTTATTCTCATTGATCTTATGGGAGAGACAACAATAAAAAAGTCAACAACAACAAAACATGTTTCAGGTAGTGATAGACTAAGGAGCCATGGTGGCACAGTGGTTAAGCACTCAGCTTGTAACTGAAAGATCAGCAGTTCGAACCCACCAGCCACTCCATGTGTTACCGGGTGGAAACCCAAAGTTCTGCTCCTTGTGACTCATATTGGCCAATAAACAAGAGACCGAGGTGGGAGAGTGGAAAGGTGCCTTTATTTCATTGTGCAAGGAAAGGAAGCAGTTGGGGCTGCTGCCAAGACTGCTCTTTGAGGGCAAGGGGGAAAGTTACTTTAAAGGGGTTTACAAGTAGGGAGTTCATAAAGTTGCATCAGCAACATTCTTAATCATGGTATGTAGACACCAGGATTTTTATGAGGCAGGCCAAGAAAACGAACTAGGATTCTAATGCAAAATTGTGAGGCAGGCCAAGCAAAGGAACTGGGATTCTAAAGCAAGACTGCGAGGCAGTGGAATTTTCTCCAGCCTGGGAATCTCTGTCTTACATGGGAGAAAGATGTGGCAGCCTGCCTCCGTAAAGATGACAGCCTTGGAAACCCTATGCGGCAGTTCTACCCTGTCCTATACGGTTGCTATGAGTCGGAATCAACTTAATGGCAACGGGTTTTAGTTTGGAGTGATAGACTCTGAAGAAAAATAAAGCAGGGAAAGGGGATAAAGAGTGACAAGGATGTGGGGACTAGGGAGGATAGATAGGCTTGATCTTCTTTGGAAGGTGACATTTGAGTGGAGGCTAGAGTGAAGCGAGCAAGGAACCATACAAAGATCCAGGGAAGAACATCAAGGAGGTGCAAAGGCCCTGAGGCAGGAAGCAGTATGATGAGTTCAAGGAAGAGCAAGGAGGCTCTTGTGGCTGGAGCCCAGTGCACAAAGAGGGCTTGGTAAGAAATGTGACCAAGTCAGGTAGGACCTCGTGGGCCCCGGTAAGGATTTTAGATCTTATCCTAGGCATAAGGGAAAGCCAGTGAAGGGTTTCTAGTAGTGGACTGACATGGTTTGATTTATGATTTTAAAACACCATTATGGCTGCTGTGTGGAAAACAGACAGCAGGGAGCAAGATGGAAGCAAGAAGACCAGTTAGAAGGCTGTAGCAATTCAAGCAACAGATGTCGGCCGACTTTGCACACTGTCATAGGAGTGGAGGTGATGAGAAGTCATCAAAATCAGTATATCTTTCCAAGATCAAGCTAAGGGAAGAGTGAGAAGTCAAAAATGACTAGGCTTTTGGCTTGAGCAGCTGGGTGAGCGGTGGGCTAGTTACTGGGATAGGGAAGACTGGGGGTGGACATGGTTCGGGGCCAGAATCAAGAGGTATGTTTTGGATGTGTTAACTGTAGGATACTTCTCTCACATCCAAGTATCTCAGGGAGAGGTTGAATCTGGAGATGTAAATATGGGCACCATCTGCATACTGAGACCATCAAGGCCATGGGCTGGATGGAGTTCCCCAGGGAGTGAAGCTAGAAAGAAAGGAGAAGTCAAAGGACTGAGCCATGAGCTCGCCAACATTTATACATGTGGAAGAGGAGGAAGAACCACCTCTGAGCTCAGCCCTTTTGGTCTAGCAGCTTTTCGGGAGTCTCCACCTGGTTTCCTGGGCCTCCCAGTCCAGAACCAGGCCTTATAAAGTGGTGCTTAAGGCTCCCATCCCTCAGTGACTTTGTGGATCTCACAGATCTAGTCCTTGGCCCGGGTCCTGGTGGCCTCCTCCTCCTTTAAGCAGGAGCCCTGGATCCCAGGCAGCTGTTCTGGGCCTCCCTTCACTAGCAGGTGCCAGCCTTTGGACCTAGAACCAGCAACCTGATGGCTGCAGCCACACTTGGAGTATTACCTTTCCATTTTGTGTCTGAACTGAGTGTGGTTTATTTTATAGAGAAGGTATGGCTGTTTTGTGACTATTTCATTTTATCTATCACACTTTGTGTTTGAGAATATAGGCGACAAGTAACATTGCCGTGCTGACTGGGGCATCAACATTCTGAGTTTCAAAAGCTTGTTTTCTCCATGGTTCAACCTCACCTCTTGAGTCTCTCCAATAGCTGGTAATTTTTCCACCACTCCCTCATTTGATATTGACAGATAAGTATGAACAGTTGCAAAATACAGAGTAAGAGTAAGATACGGTTCCTGCCTTCCAGAAGCTTCAAATCCAGTTAGGCAGTTGAACCCTGCAAACATAAAATGAGGGATGATATGAGTGCATATTCTTGTGAGGATCTGCCCCGGCACAGTGTAATACAGAGAAGATTCTCAATAAATGTGGAAGGAGCAAGCCATGGGGGTTTGTCATTGTCCAGTGACATCTACCAACCAGAAATGCTGCAAGATTTAGGGAGAGGAGGTGAGTGAGGGCCCGTGTAGTTGGAGAGAGTGGAGGGAGCTGAAGCCAGAAGCTGTGAGGTGAGGGCTATGCTTTAGAGAAGAGCAGGTTTGGGTGGGCCAGGGGAGGACAGACGGGAAGTATTGCCGGTGTAGGAAGAACACAAGCAAAGAAATGGAAGATTTTAGCCCTACTTAGGGGGCGATGGAGCCCTGTTGGCATAGTGGTTAAAAGCTCAACTGCTAACCAAAAGGTTGGGAGTTCAAATCCCCCAGCTGCTTCTTGGAAACTCTAGGGGTCAGTTTCTACTCTGTTCTGTAGGGTCACTATGAGTCACAGTCAACTGGTTGGCAATGGGTTTGGTTTTCAACAGGTTAGAGGACGATCAGGTAGGCCTGGGAAGAGGGTAGATACATTTGGGAAGTAGCAGGTATGTAGTATAAAGGTCCTTAAAGACAACTTAAGGCAGGGAGAGAACTTTGCTTGGCACTGTTTTGCCCTTCTGGGGTTTTAACACATTAGGAAAAGAAATTGTGATTTTCCTCCAGGTGGGAGTGAGAAGAAGTCCATGTGTGAGGGGCCTTGGACGAGCAGTAGACTCGAAAAGAGAAACAGAGATGAGAAGATGCTGCCATCCTGGGGCCCCAAGTCCAGTACCTGGGAAACTTGCTGGTGTGAACACAAGCCCCACGTACTTGTGCCTCAGCTGGCTGCTCCCAGCTCCTCCAAACCAAAGTGTTTGCCCACCAAATACAGGACTGCAAGGTGGCTGGCTTGATTCTACAGTTGGTAATTAAAAGGTTTGCTAGTATTCCAAAACTCATTGCCATCGAGTTGATTCCGATTAATAGCAACCCTATAGGACAGAGTAGAATGCCCCATAGAGTTTCCAAGGAGCACCTGGTGGATATGAACTGTGGACCTTTTGGTCAGCAGCTGAGCTCTTAACCACAGAGCCACCAGGGCTCTTTGCTAGTATTAGTACTAGCAAAATATCTCCTTATGTTATGCTCTAGACTGAAGCATAAAAGGGAGTCCCTGGCTTATTGCTTATGGAAAATCAAATTTCAGTTTGCAGGGATGGAAAAATCCCACTGATTAAGGGTAGGGTTGCACAGCTGATTAATGTAATAACTGTCAATAAGTTGTACACCTGTAGAAAGTTGAATTGGCAAAAGTTGTGTGACATATTTACAACAACAAAAAGAGTAGCTGTTGAGGCTGCTTATGTACAACCAAATACCTCATGGGATTTGATTATTTGGTTTGGAGGTTTATGGTCATAGTTTCATGGGACATCCCAATTAATAGGCCTAATATTATGTTTAGTGTTTCTGTTCTGCATCCTAGTTTGTTGCATAGTGCCTGGGGTCTTAAAAGCTTGCAAGCAGCCAGTAAAGTTACAACAGTTGGTCTCTATTTGCCTGGAGCAACAAAGGAAGAAGAAGAGTCAGAAACAGGAGGAGGAAAAAAATATGTGGCTAATTGCCTCCATGAACAACTGCCTCCTTTGCCATGAGACCAGAAGAACTAGATGGTGCCCAGCTTCCATTACTGAACGTTTTAATCAAAGATTCTATAAAAGAATCCTGATCAGGAGGGGGAGCATGCAGAACAGAATTTCAAATCCTCATGAAATCTAGATTTTCTGGAGCCATGGAGGCTGGATGAACCCCTAAAACTACTACCCTGAGATAATCTTTAAACCTTAAACCAAAAATACCCCCTGAAGTCTTCTTAAAACCAAATAATAGTTTAGCTTAACTAGTAAAGAATGTCTGCCTTGAGCATTGTGCTCTTTTAAGAACTATCTATCTATATAGAATCAAATTGACAACAGCAACTTGAAAGATTAGATAGGAATCTTAGGGGGCAGTGAGTTTATGTTAACGGGTGAGGAGCAGTTCAGAAAAGGAGGGTGAGAATAGTTGCAATGTAATCAATGTTGCTGAACTGTACATGTAGAAATTGTTGAATCAGTGTATGTTCTACTGTGTATATTCTCAACAACAATAAAAAGAAAATAAATTAAAAAAAAAAAAAGGGGAGTTCCTGGGTGGTACAGATGGTTAACCCACTCTGTTGCTAACTGAAAAGTTGGAGGTTCAAGTCCACCCAGAGGCACCTTGGAAGAAAGGCCTGGTGATACTTCTGAAAAAATCAGTCATTGAAAATGCTGTACAACACAGTTCTACTCTGACATACATGAGGTCACCATGAGTTGAAGTTGACTCGATGGCAACTAGCTTAGAGCTTAAAAAGTGTCTCCATCCACATTCTGTCTCTTAATTTTTATGACAACTCTGCGACATAAGTATTCGCGTGCTCATCTCACTGAAGGACATGCGTATTTCTGGACCGGCCCCGAGCCTGCTAATTCTCAGGGCCATGGCAGGGTGTGTACCCTGAGACATTGATGCATCCACCTGAGGTGATTTGGCAGAGTCTGAGCACTAACCTCTGCCATCCTTGCTCTTGTTAATCACTTAGGGTAGAGACATAATGAGAGAGGTGTGATCGACTCCAGGGCTGGACCCGAATGGAAGGCAGATTGAGAGGGAATCGACAGGGTACATAAGGTTCCCTGGGTAAGCACGGGTGAGCCTGCTTGGTGCACCAGGGCTGATGTTCCTATCATGGAGGCTGGGACATGTCAACTTCTGTCCTTTAGACCTTGGTCCCTGTACCCAGGGGCTGCTGCTGCTGCAGAGTTGCAGACAGATGTCTGTAGTGCAGAGTGGAGGATGAGGCCAAAGCTGGCCTCTGGCCACAGGACAGAGCAGGGACCCTGGACGTGGAAAGCAAGTTAAACATCAGTAGCTGATAAACCACCCTAGAGCAGCACATGGGGTCGCCATGAGTCGGAATCAGCTGGTTTGGGTTTTTGGTGCTATCGGGACCTTAGCTCCAGATCACTTTATTTTCTACCTCACAAGAACAAAAATCCCAATTTAAAACAAATGCTTGGTTTACCAAACAGAAAAGGAAAACACTAGATGGTAAGAAAACCAAACCGAACCAAAAAAGAGCATGCTCCGAGCCATCTTTGTTCTATTATCATGATTTTTTGTCTTCCAAACGAAGCATCTTTACATGCAAATCCATTTTTGTATATTTTGACTGATTACTGGCAAGATGGAGAGACATAAATATTTCTGGAAATGGACATGGTGTAAACATATCATTAGCAGGGCTGCAACTTTGTGTGTGTGTGTGTGGTTTGAAAAGCTGTTTATGGCTCGTTGAGTCAACAGACCCTCCTCTCCTCTCTCGGATCAAGAGTCTTAAGGAATTGGGAGCGTCAGGCCTGGAGAGGATAGACAGGAAACATTCGCAGAGCCTGAGGAACGTTCCAGATTTTAAGCATTAATTAAGTTAGAAGTCTACCATCTGCACACTTGCTCGTGGCCCTTCTGATGCTCTTTCTTCATTTTTACATGTCCGAAGGGCGTTTAGGTGTCCCGCGTGACACTGATGCCGCTTTAAAAATTCCAGCTGTTGCAAAGACCTTATAACAACATTACTTGGCAGCCCAGCCACTGTGAGGCAGAAGGTGTTCATGACCTCAAACTCCAGTGGAGCCCAGGCCTGTGAAAGACGTGCGAGGCAGCAATGGCGACTTTTCCTTTTGAAAAATCAAGCCTCGTCACCGTGAGCTCCTGAGCCAACACAGGAGAATTGAGCGTAGAAGCGTTAGCAGCGGAGTGGAGCTGGGAGGGTTTTCCCGTCTGGGATATATTGCTTTGTCTAACAAGGTGCCCCAGCAGGCTTCCAATCGTAGTCTCTCTGCAGACCCTCCCAGCTGTCTGTGCTGATTGACAGACTGTGGGCAGATGCAGTGCCAGACTCCAATAAAGAGAGGGCCTTGGGAAAATGTAAGGCAATTATTGATGGGCAACAATCCACTAATCAGACAATTTCAAAATTAATCCCATATTCCCTTACTGTATTAGCTTTCTTTCTTGTTTGTATTTATATAGCAAATTCATGACTTCGGTGAAAATTCTTCCCTCCAGCCCAATTATATCTCTCCAAGGGCATTAAATTAAAAAACAAGAGATATTGAAAGTGGCTTGCAATTAGTTTCTTTAGTTAAAGGTGCTGCGTGCACTTGGAGACAGTGGGGTTCATAAGAGGATGCATAATAATAATAAAAGTAAAGACTCGTATTTTTTCCCTCGTCTTGACAGGATGAGGGCTGCTAAGAATAATATGCCTGGCATGAATCCGGACCCGTGATAATGGGTTAAATAATTGTGATTTGATTTGAGGGCTGATTCGATTTGCATAAAATCCTGCTCGAAAGTCTTGACAGGCTCCAAATATGTTGGGGTGCTCTGCCCTTCTGCTCTGCTGTGGCCCATCCTGGTGGCCTCTCTTTCCTCATGTGGATTTTTTCTTTTTTTATTTACAATCAAGTCTTTCAGAGAAAACCCGGTCAGTTTCTATGGCAGATTTCATGTCCAGGATTACCTTCCAAGTAGCGATAAGAGACTATTAAATATACATAAAAAAGTTTCAAATATTTTGCCAGCTAGTATTATAGTAGTCAATCTCTCTAGTACTATTTCTATCTTCATTTCAGCCCTGTTCCCCGTGTTCCCCATGGATTTTTTTTGACCTGAAACAGATGGAATTCTCTTTTTGGTCACTGTAAAAAATGCTTCTTCAGAATGCTTCCTGGCTGCGTAACTTTACCACATACACATAAACTGAGGAAACTTGAGTGTCAGCACAATCTGAAGGAGCTGCACACAGCCCGAGCCTCACATGGGGGGCTTGGAGATTGTGGCTGTTGTGTCCTGCCTGGTCTCCCAGCCTTGCTATCCTTCTTGTCGCAGCTGCAGGCTCAGCTCTGGTGCAGTCTGCCCTGTCAGTCCTGTTTTCCAGCAGGAGGGATGGAAGCAGCTCTGCTCCAACCTTGGGACTCAGCACCTTCAAGTCCTCTGCTGCCCTTTCCACTCTGACCCTGGCCCCAGTTCTACCAACTGACCTTGTTGCTGAGATCTACTTCGGAAATACTCAACATTTATGCTGCTACTCTTCACTCCTATTCCTGAAGTGACATTGTAATCAATCATGAAACTCTTTCCTGAAAGTGGTCTTAGAATCTTATTCAACCTGGTGCCCCAGGTGGCACTACCAATCAGTCAAAGCTGGCATGCAATCTGAAACCTGGCCAAAAGCACATCCATCTCCCAGCTGCCAGGTCTGGGACTCAAGTCCCTGGGTCTGTGTCCGTGTACGGATGGTCTTCCCAGAACACCAGTCCCCTTAAACTAGGGTCCTGGGGTTGAGGCTTGGTCACTTGCTACCAAACTTCCTTGGTGCTGACTGTGTGCTTGGCTCTCAGGGTGTCACTTGTTCCTGGCTGTCCCATCTCTGGGCCTATGGGGAAGCCCTCCTTTGGACTCCTTGACGGCTGCTGCTGTTGGCTCCCATGCCCATCAGATGCCACGCTCTGCTCTTTCACTTGATGTCTTCCCAGGACCCACCTACCCCAGCGGATGGGTCTAGTTTCAGGTCCCTATCCTTCCATCTGCTGCTTTCATCCATGCATGGCTGTGTCGTGAGATGTAATACATGGGGGGTGAGGAGAAGATAAAGCATGGGTTGCTATGAGTCGGAATCAACTCAATGGCAATGGGTTTGGTTTGTTTTTTTTTTATATACTACATTTCTCTAGGTATTGAAAACCCATGGAAGGGAAGTTCAAAAATAACTCAGAGGAAATGCAGAATATGAATATTTCCTTCTCTATAAAGTAAATTGTAAAAAAAGAAAAAAGGGTAAAATGACTGAGATGGTTTAGAGCATCAAATCAGTGTCATATAAAAAATATATAGAAGAGAAGACTCATGGGGTAGGTGTTGGGGATCAGTTCCATAACCAAAACCAAACCTGTTGCCGTCAAGTCGATTCCAACTCGTAGTGACCCTATAGGACAGAGTAGAACTGCCCCATAGGGTTTCCAAAGAGTAGCTGGTGGATTCAAACTGCCAATCTTTTGGTTAGTAGCCCAGTGCTTAACCACTGCACCACCAGGGCCCCAGAGGACCCACTAGCAGGCTTAAAATATCGGAGGGCCATCATGTAGAAGAGTGAGCAAGTGCATTTTTAAATGGCCCTAAGAAGTGGAACAAGGCCAATGAGTGGAGGCCACAGGAAGTCAGATTTTGGCTTTATCTAGGAAAATAATTTCTAACACCAGACATTTCTAAAGACAGAGCATTGACCCAATAGTTAGTGAGAGCCCCATCACTGAGGGTGTTTAAGCAGAGGCCGGACAACAGCTCAGCAAGGATGTTACAGAGGGAGCTTCGGCATCACGTGGATGGGTCAATGACTTTAAGGTCACTTTCTGCCTGAAGAAGGAATGAGTTGGTGTGACTTGAGGAAACAGCGACAAGGCTAATATCTTTGCACCCTTTGAATCTGACCTGTTCTGAAGAGGGTCAGCTTCTGCTAGGATGAGGCACCAGGGGTCAAAGGAAACAGAGAGCATTGGGGTTTTAGGACCTTTACCCCAACATCTCATAGTTAGAAGTTTTCATTCCAAAATTTTATACTCTGTTGATTCCGTTCCTCACCAGGCAATCTCCAAATTGGTTGGTTATCAAAGCCACCCACAGAAACTACATCTGAGACCCGTGAGCAGGTGTTTTTCTTTTTAATGGCTTTCCCACATGGACAGCTTATACCTTGAAGACTCATATGAACTCCTGCATCAGTCCCCTACTCAAGAAATTCCAATGGCTTTCACTGCCTGCTGGAGTCACTCCCCTCCTTAGCCTGGTGTCCAGAACCTTTTTAGTTTGGTTCCCATCTACTTTCCCAGTCTCTTCTCTGCCCTTTATGCTCCAGGCAGGCTGACCTCCTCATGGATCTCTCTGCACACACTGCATATTCTTCCCTCTTCCCTTAGTGTCCCCCTGTCTCCCTCTGCCTCACCTCTATGCCAACAGTCTGGAATGGAAAGCCCTCCTCACTCTTCTCAGCTTCATTACTTTCTGCCTTTTCTTCTTTTTTATCTTTTTATTGTGCTTTAGGTGAAGGTTTACAGAACAAATAGTTTCTCATTAAAGAGTCAGTACACATATTGTTTTATGACATTGGATTACAACCCCACGACATGTCAACCCTCTCCCTTCTCGACCTTTTTTCTTTTTTTTTGGTGAAAACATACATAGCCGAAGATAACACCATTTCAAAAATTTCTACATGCACAGATCAGTGACATCGATTACATTCTTCCAGTTGTGCTGCCATTCTCACTTTAGATGAAGGTTTACAGAACAAAATAGTTTCTCATTAAACAGTTAGTACA